>NC_041006.1:43409180-44057040 GCF_004193775.1 Glycine soja | reverse complement strand
TTATAATTATATATATATATATATATATATATATATATATATATTCAAATTCAAGTTAAATTAAAAATATTGAAGATGATAAATTAAGAGAGATAAGAAGTTAAGTTAAACGGTTGAATTGACATTAAAAACATAAAACAATATATTACATGTAATTTATTATTTGAATTTTGAAATTATATATATATATATATATTATATATATATATATATATATATATATATATATATATTTGAAATTAGTTATACTAGATTATTCTAGTATAATTTTACAACTTTTGAATTTTCTGATAAAATTTTCTAGATCTAGTTTTTGTAAGGTTGACGCCATTTGCAACCATTGAAAATTTGAAATTCGAAAGAAGTCTTTTTTTTTTAATTGGTTGTATTAATTATCTAGTGTTTGTTTCACGAGATTTTCTTGAATTCTTAGATATGTTATTCCTAAAAATATTCAATGAGAACAACATTTCCGAGTATTTTAAAAATAACGTTTTTGATTAATTATTGATAATCTTTTTTATATCTCCAGAAATATTTAAAATATATATATGTTGGGTTCACATTTTTTTTCTTAATATATGTTATATTACTGAAATATCTTTTTATATTAAAGAAATTATTATATTTATATCAACAACCAGTTATACCATAAATTGATGTTATATGACACCAATGTTTTACATAAATTTTTTTAAATATATATATATATATATATATATATATATATATGAAATTAAATTCAAATTTAAAACACGACTGTAAATTACTTTTCGTATTGTACAATTTTTACCTAAAAAATAATAAACAAATTGAGAAAAATCACATAGGAATGTGTAAAGTTAACTTCTGATTACACATTAGCAAAAATATACCATAGCATAACAAAAATAATATATTAGGTAGAGGTAAGTAAAGAAGGAGTGGAGTAGTGGATATTAATAGCAAGTATAATAATATTTTTACATAACAAATAAAATTCTTATCTCACAGAAATTTACATTCTCATTCTCCTTTCAAATCAATACAAACAAAAACAAAACGAACACGAGAATGTTATTTTCTTGGAAATAAAATATGTCCGAAATTGGATTCTAACATATGAAGACATATTTCCATTTTCATATTCCTCAACAATATCTCTAGGACGTAGGCACTTGGAGTTTTGGGTGGGGGAGGGCTGATTTTTCTTAAAGTTAAAAATCTTTAGTATGTATATTTCGATAATTATTTTTAATGTAAATAAAGTAAATAATTTAATAATAAAAAAGTAAAACATATATGTATCTATGTTTTGTGTCTGCACGAATTAACAACAACAACATTTTCCTAAATATAATGCTCTAATTTATTCCTTGAACACCTTAATTAACCAGACAAAAAAAAATTAATGCAAAAATTCTGACAGCAAAATACATATTGATAATGGTTGATCCCCTTGCGTATAATGTAAGATCATTATTTTAGTGTGATCTGAAAATAAATCATGTGTTACGTTACTTATATACATATATATATATATATATATATATATATATATATATATATATAAATTTAATCATGTAATGTTATGTGGTTTATATTATCGATAATTTATTTAATTAAATTTAATAAAATATTATCTAATAAATTTTAAATTTATCTAGTAAAATATTATGATCTAATTATATTTAATATGTAATTAAGAATGTAACTAATTTTTTTACACAATAATAATGTAATTATATTTAATATAATACTAAATATTTTAAAAATGATAATTATAAGTATAGTACTAAATATTTAATATGTAATTAAAATATAGTTAATCTTTTTACACAATTTTAATATAATTATATTTAATATGATAATAAATATTTTAAAAGATGATATTATATATATATATATATATATATATATATATTAGATATTATTAAATACAAGTAAAAATTTATAATTTAATCATGTGTATCGCATGAATATAAAATTTTGTATTTATTTTTAATTTGAAATCCTATAAATAATTTTTACTTAGAAATTGTATAAATAGTTTTAAATAATTTTATGAATAATACTATTTTGGAATAATATTATATTATATAGTTGAAAATACTAAAAAATTAATTTAAATTTAATTAGTTATATATTTATGGTAAAATAATATTTCATATCTATATTTAATAATTTTATATACAAAAAATTTTGTTAACTAATATTTATAAAATAAGCTTAAATATCATTTTTATATAATTATATAATAAATATTTTAATATTAAATTATTAAATATATTTTTATTACAAAATATTACATGCATAATAATATCATAAATTAAATTAATTGTGATAGTGTTGAAATTTTTTACATAATTTTTTTACATAAATACATTTGAATTGCATAAGATTTGTCTCTCATACTTGTTTCCTTTTATTATAATAAAAAAATTAAATATTTATAATTATCTTGATTAAATCATATGCATGTGTGATAATAATTAATTTATTAAAATTTTAAATATTAGATTTTTTTTATACTGAATCATAAAAGAGAACCATTTTTACTTCTTTTATATAATTTTTATATAAAACCGTAAGATAATTCACGACTTTAAAATTCTTCATTTTCTTTTAATTAATTATTTAAAGTCTTAAAACATTATATAATTTCAAAAGACGTTCTAAATTTTTTATTTTAAATTTATTTTTAACAATTCTAAATTAGTTTTAATTTATAATTTATTTAATATTTTTATATTATTTTTATTGAATATTTTTTATATTTTGTATATTATTTTTATTTAATATATTTCTATATTTTTATATTTAATATAATGTTTTACTTTAACATTATAACTAAATAATAAACATTAACCCTACTATCTCACGACTTTAAAGTTGTCTCAATAAAATAATATACAAAAATATAGAAATATATTAAATAAAATGATATATAAAAATATAAATAAAATATTAAATAAAATTATAAATTAAAATTAATTTAGAGTGGTTAAAAATTAACTTAAAATAAAAATAAAGGATAATTTTAAAGTCGTATAATATTTTATAATTTCAAAATAAATAATTAAAAAATAGATAACTTGAAGTCATTAATTATCTTACGATTTTGTATAAAAAAATTTAAAAAAAAGTAGAAATCATTCAATTTTTATAAATTTAGTATAAAAATATAATACAATCGTCCAGCTTTTTATGATTTCATTATAAAAATAATCTTACAATTCATCCATATTTGAAAAAATTATCCCCTCTCGTACTTTCGCCCTTCTACTTTAATATACATTGAAATTGACTCACCAAACAAGTAACGTCTATTTTACATAATTAATATACTTAAAAATATAAAAATTTATTTAAAAATAAATATACCATCAATTTAGATATTTTATTTTATGTTACTTATCTTCCTTATCATTTTTAATTTTTAATAACTTACTTAGTAACCAAATATTTTAATTGAAATTGAAAAATACATTAATTAAATAAATAAATAGTTTGGCATGAAACAAAATAATCTAAAAAATAGTATTCTAAATTCACGAATAACAAAGAAAGTAAATCAATTATTGACGGGTATTATGAAGTTAAGATTTGGATAAAGTGAAGAGATCTAAAAAAGTTGGTTTAGGAGTGGTTCCGTTTGGATGGCGACACTTGCTCCTTCCCCGAGAGACGATGCCATTCAAAAGGTAAGACTTTCTTGTATTATTTTGGCACTCAATGAATCAATTACAGGATTTGGATGTTGTCATCAACATACTTGCTCACCCAGCGTGCCTACATCCAACAAGAATACAAAACTACGTATTCCGCTGACCTTCTCAAACGCTATCTTCTTTGGACGCGATGCTATCATCCTCATTCTAAATTTGGTCTTCATCTTGAAACAAACACCTCCGGGGATCATAAAAAGGTCTTTCTTCTCCGTCTTTATTTGTTCTTCATTCTAAAAGAAATTCAAACTACAATAACACTCCACATGTGCATCAAAGTTATATTAGGATATTTCTGAAATCTTTGGTGGATATTTCCTATACAGCCACTGCTTCTGGTCGCTGCATTCTGCTTTCAAATTTCTAGTTTAATCACTTCTACCCAATCATTTGAGGCAAGGCTCTCTAGTTACTCCCTTACGAATTTATAGATGAATGATTTTGGATCGAATGCCTGTTGGTAGTTGCAAGATTTCAATCTCAAATCAACTATGGATTGGATGTGGACTGATTTTCTGCTCTATCCATTTATTCGAATTTGCAAGTGTGTTTCACTGCCTATGTCTCTTGAGGGAAACCTTGTTCAGTTGTTTGTTTTTTATATCTGTTGGATGTAAAAATTCTACCACATTTCTTTTAGAGTGTGTTTGGATGAGGGTAAAAATTTTAAATTCTAAGAATTTTAAATATTTCAATTAAAATTCTTTTGTTTTTAAAATTTTGTGTTTGGATAAAAAAATTAAAAGTGTGGGGGTGAAAGAAAATGAATGTAAAGAGAAGAGAAGATATGGTTGATGTATTTTCAAAGAGAAGAATATTAATGCGATTATGGGGAGTCGTAGGAAAACCGGGACACAATGACGTACATCACCATATCCGACTACAGCATTCAGTCAACGACACAAGGTATGGCCAGGCCCTTCGCACCAGGGAGCATCTCCACCGCGTGATAGGCAGCGACGGCTGCTCCCCTAACTGGGGGTGCAGTTTTACGTGTCCTCTTACGCCCGCATCCGATCGACGTAGATGATGCTTCTTGAAGAAGAGGATCATCGACGCGAGTTCAAATGATGTTTCTTGAAAAAGAGGATTATCAACGTGAGAGAAGAGTCGCGAGTTCGAGAACGAGATTTCGAGAACTTTCAGATGGAAGAGAGGATGAAGGTTATAAAGGAAATACACAAACGTTTTAGAAGGTTCTTCTATCAAGAAAAGAATTTCAATTTCTCATATTTTAGAAGGAAATTAAAATTTCACATTTTTAGTTATTTAAAATTCTGTTTTAAAATTCTAAAAATTTAAATTCTTTATAAAAAAAATATCCAAACAATAAATTTTAGATCAAAAAAATTTAAATTCTCTGATAAACAGTTAAAATTTTCTATCCAAACGCACTCTTAATCTCAGTGCTAATCACATCTGAGTTCCTTCCAAGATATTCAAAGAATAAGTGTTACTAAAATATTTTGTGAAAACCTTTGATTCAGATTTTGCTTGCATATGTAACCACACCACGTCATGAAGGCCCTGAGGTAAATAGAGAGATGGCTGAGAAGGATACAAAAGTTCTCTACAAAGCAGGGGAGAAGAGACTGGGAACCGATGAGAAGACTTTTGTGCAAATATTCAGTGAAAGGAGTGCGGCACATTTGGCTGCTATAACTTCTTATTACCATAGCATGTATGGACACTCGTTGAAAAAGGTATCTTTACCACTTTTATTTCCTTCCAAGGTCCTTTTCTGCTGCTTATCCTTGCTGAATTTATATCCAGGCAGTAAAGAAGGAAACATCAGGAAATTTTGCTCTTGCACTTCTGACAATAGTTCAATGTGCTGAGAACCCTGCAAAATATTTTGCCAAGGTATTCCCCTTGCCTTGAATTTTGTGTAATTGCTTCTTGTAATGCCATTATACTTGGATGGAGATCAGAATGTTTTCATTCAATGATAACTACTCATCTTGTAAGAAACAAGGGTGATGGGTGAGAATCAAGTGATAAGTGCTGCAAGATAAGATGATTATGTTAGACTTATTGTTCAAATAATTTTCATTGAAGGATCTGTTAGCAACATTAGCACTGAGTTATTGAAACAAATGGATTATATAGTTGAAAATGTTAGAAACTTGATAAAGATGATCATTTAATACGTATCTTCATGGAGTACATACATGTAGGCTTTCGCAACATTAGCACTGAGTTCTTGAAACAAATGGATTATATAGTTGAAAATGTTAGAAACTTGATGAAGATGATCATTTAATACGTATCTTCATGGAGTACATACATGTAGGCTTTAGCAGGCTCAGGAGCCTCTCAAGGGTAAAAATCACTGCAGAGGGTGCAGTGTTTGATACTTTGAGGAGAAGGCTGACATTGATTGAATTAGGCGGCAGGGATCCCTTATAGTGATTTTTATGCTGCAGAGGATCCTTACCCCATTTAGCATGACTTATTAATGTAAATATGCATCAAGTAATTCTTCTTTCTGTAATATCTTGTGCCAATTTTGTAGTAGTTGGTTCTGTAAGCATAAAGTGAACCTTTTAAAATTTCTCATAAATCTGTGTTTTCAATTCATCTTTGGCACCGTGTAGGTCTTACGCAAGGCAATGAAAGGTTTGGGAACTGATGACACAAAACTTATAAGGGTGATATTAACAAGGGCTGAGATTGATTTACAGTATATCAAAGCTGAATATTTAAAGAAATAAAAGAAGACGCTTAACGATGTAGTTCACTTAGAAACATCCGGCCACGACAGAGCTTTTCTTCTCTCACTCTTAGGTCCCAACCAGTAGTAAAAAATGCCCAACGATGTTCTGTGTGGAATAAATTCAGCGTATGATGTTGAATACATGAACAGTACCAATATTTTCTGTATTGATATTGTAAATTAGGTAGTGCGTGGTGCTATGTAACTAATATGTCCACAATTTGGTTTCAGCACGTAGTATTTGATTGTCATCACAATGCACGGATTAGTTTGTGACGAGAAATATAAAGTTTACCATACTTGTGTGAGACGAGAATTATAAAGAATAATTTATTTATTTTTACCGATGATGAACTGTTTTCTTGTGAACTTGTAAATTTAGGAGTTCTCACGTATGCCTATAATCGAAAATCCTCAAGTTCTTGAAGTTTGAGCTTTCCATGGGAGTAAAGTAATTCAAGTCAGGTTGCACTACTTAACTGCCCAATAAAACTTGTCTCCAATCACTACTATAAGGTGACATGCCTTTTCAAAAACAACTCCAGACGGACATCCCTATAGGTGTTTTGAAAGTCGGCCTTATGCTCACAAGTCGATTTTGAAGCGGTTGTTTGTGTATACTGCCGAAATTTGATTTATAAAAGAAGCTGACTTAAATATTATAATCTAAAGATATACAGTAAAAATCACTTCTTATTAAATATATTGAAAGCTTCTTATAAATAGTAGATTAATCTATTTCATTTATTAAGATTCAATTTGAAAAACATTTAATTTTTAATTTAAATGCCAACAAAGTAAAACTTGATATGAGAATTAATTGAAAAATATTATATTAATCTTGAAAAGTTTATAAGATTTAGTAAATATTCTATGATAATCTTGAATTATTTTTAAAATTGAAAGTATTGAGAGAAGTTTTAAGAGAAGAAATTAATACTTCAATGAAAATACTAAATCATATAAAATATTTTCTTTTTTAAATATATGCATTCCTTATAAATATCGCTGAAAGAAAATTAATAACTTTTTTTATAAATTTTTTTTAGAGGATGTAAATTTTATTTAAGATCAAAATTGTTATGAAATAGATCGAATGAATTAGCCTATTTATCTATTTAAGGATTGGTAATTTATGTTACAAAAAATCTTTCTAAATTTATTTGCCTTAGTTCTCAAATTTTAGACACAATAATGTTGCCTTTGTCATAGTTATTCTTTATACTTACTTATTTTTATATAAATTTAAATATATATATATATATATATATATATATATATATATATATGTTTTTTGTGTAATTTAAATTTTTATTTTTTTTAGTTTAATGGTTATATATATACTATATTATCGAGAATGAATGTCACGTGAATGTAATCATGCAATGAGAAAAAAGATGATGACAGTTCGTTGGACACTAGTGGTCAGAAATGCTAATCATACTCGATATTGCAAATGCAAAGGAGTAGTGTATTACTAATTGATCATGACTCCCAAGAGCGGAGAGGGAGAAAGGTGCAAAAGACAAATTTTCTTCACTTGTTTAATTTGAATGGTTTATAGGCTAATCCACCAATCAAATTCAATCATCAATGGAGTTGCGTTGCGTTGCGTCGAGAGCTATAATATTCTATACTGGAAGCAGAGCATCCGATCCGAATATTCTCCTAGATATGCCTTCCTCTTTAAAACTGGTTTCGAATATTCTACCCTTTCCTGCTCATTGCATGGCATGTTCGCATATATCACCAACCCAACTTGTGCCTCCCCCTAACGCAACCCATGTCAGTTTCCCAATTCAATTGCCAACACTTGCCCATCACCGTTTTTCTGTCACAACCTAATACCCCAGCCAGAACCATGCACTGCATTTTCTGATTTAAATAACCAGAAGAAGAGTTTAAGGACATATTTTGTATTATTAAGTTCCAATATTATATTACTTTTCCTTACTAATCTAATAATTGTTTTTTTCATAGTAACATTAGTTTTCAACAACTTGGTATTATATTATATTATTCAACAACCTAGGATCCATATTCATTTGAGAGATTTAAAGTTCAACAAGTAGGGGTTAGATAACACCCCACAAGTCTTTTTCTTATTGGCATGAGCCTGTCTCTCTATCCTGTGTAATCTGACGCTGTGGGTCCAATTGTCCAAATATTACTGATCTAATAATTGTTTTTTCCAGAGTGACATTAGTTTTCAACATGAAGCTTTTTTTTAAAAGTGAGAAGCTTTCGCTTGTTTTGGTGTTCCAGTTCCACTTAGAGCCATGACAGACATCTCCAAGTCCCTTCTCTTTACCTTTACCATCATCATCAGCTTTGGCTTGTGCATTCTTTATGCATCTGCAGAACTCCAGAGATTTGCACACTCTTCCAAACATGATGGTGCTCTTAGCTTCTTGGTGCTTGGTGACTGGGGAAGAAGAGGTGCTTACAACCAATCACTAGTTGCTTTCCAGGTTTGCTTTTATGTTTGTGTGATTCATGCAAATATGTGTGAAAACTGAAAACTTGTATTCCGGCACATTAATTAATGTTAGATTATTTTTTATGTTCTAGATAGAATTTCGTTTATAGCATCTAGTTGCTCCTCGTTGTAGTTATTATCCTCTTCTTTTATGGTGAAAAAATGAACTTTTCAGATGGGAAAGGTTGGAGAGAAGCTTGATATCGACTTTGTAGTTTCCACTGGAGACAACTTCTATGACAATGGACTGACTAGTGACCATGACAACGCGTTTCAAGAATCATTCACTAAAATTTACACAGCAAAAAGCTTGCAAAATCAGTGGTACAGCGGTAATTTCCTAAACATGACATACAATAGTTATACATAGAGTCTAGTAGAGCTAATCATATAATGGTTGATGCAGTGTTAGGCAACCACGACTATAGGGGTGATGCAGAGGCCCAATTGAGCCCGGTCCTTAGAGAAATTGATAGCAGATGGCTTTGCTTAAGGTCCTTTATTGTAGATTCAGGTACTTTCATGCTTGTTTAATTGAGGTTTTCTTCTTCTAGCCATTGAAACCATTCCAATAATCTCATGTATTTTTTCTTTTCTTGTCCTACAGAGCTGGTTGAGATTTTCTTTGTAGACACCACTCCTTTTGTTGACGAGTACTTCACTGAACCACCGGAACACAAGTATGATTGGCGGGGCATTGGCCCACAAAAATCTTATATTTCTAACTTACTCAAGGTATGCGTAGATTATCTGAATTTGCAGATGACAGCGCTATGCTGTAAAATTCAAGTTGGGAGAGTTTTAATTATTCAGTTATCTGAAATTTTTTAAATAAATATTCCTAGTTCAATCTATAATTGCTTTTGATAGCAGAATAACCATAATTTTATTGATAAAACTAACCATTTGAACAAATTGAAATATATGAAACTGGCAAATTACCTTTGTTGGGTCCTGTTTGATGATTGATTAAAAATAGTTCTTTCATGTTACAAAAGTGAATAGGGTTATAACATTATGAATTATTATGTTTCAGGACCTAGAATTGGCACTGAGGGGATCAACAGCAAAATGGAGGATTGTTGTTGGTCACCATGCCATTAGAAGTGTTGGGCATCATGGTGATACTCAAGAACTCATAAATCGGCTTCTCCCTATCCTTCAGGTAACTAAAGGTTGAGGATGAAGAACGGGAGATGATCATGGCCTCTCTTTCCTAGTTCCTCTACCTAACTCTTCTGATTTTATTTTACTTTCAAATTTTAGGCAAATAACGTTCACTTTTACATGAACGGGCATGATCATTGTCTTGAGCACATTAGTGACACGGAGAGGTAAAATTAAATGAATTCATGCAAATTTTTACATGCAACGAAGCCAAAATAATATACTTATCTGACGGAGGAACTTGTTTGCAGCCCCATTCAGTTCCTGACTAGCGGGGCAGGGTCAAAGGCTTGGAGAGGAGACATTGAAGGAATGAACCGAAGAGGCGTAAATTTCTTCTATGATGGACAAGGCTTCATGTCAGTGAAATTGACTCAGACGGATGCCACCATTGAGTTCTATGATGTTTTTGGCAACGTTTTGCACAGATTGACTTCTTCAAAACAGCTACATTCTTCCATGTAAAGTTTAGAGCTAGATACTAGACATTGAGATTAAATAGACCAATCCAAATTGGTTGATGAAATTTCAAACTAATCCTTGATGTCATGCTTGAGTATGTACGAGAAATGAAAATATGAATGAAGGATTCTTCACTGTGATTCATTCACCGCAGTGATGAATTGCTGTTTAACTTCTGTCTTCTAAATTTAAGATGCAAGAGCAGTAATTGTACTTATTTTCACTCCGCCTGCCTTAGTTTGGAAAACATTGTGTTTTAAAAGGTTTTGATTTCAACATCACCGAATCAATAATTTAATATTTGAATTATTTTCAGGAATATGTGGTATATAAACTTTGTTAAAATCTATAAATAGATATCCAACATTTCTGACTGTCCTGAATCCTCATGGTTTTGTGCATAAGAATGTGATGCCGTGGATATGTAAGGATGGCCAAATGGAAGTATACATTTCTGATAACCAATATCCATTGGTATCTTATATACACCAGCAGATCATACTTAACACCCGGAAGAGATCACAGATACAAAAAGGGGATATGGGAATATAGCTAAGGTCTAAAAGAGGATTCATGAACTGAAGTGTCGAGTGTGACCTCTTTGTTCATTGAATCATAATCATTCAGTCTAAGCAAGCCGCTTAGCGCAAGAAGTCACATTGAAAGATAGTTGTCACGAGGCGCACATCCTGTGCTTAACATGCAGTCACTTGATCCAGTTGTGCAAGCGCGCTCAGCTCAAGTGTCGCGTTATGCGCACAAGAAAGTTTTGATTGACCAATCAATTGGTGAAACATATAAAAAGAAAAGGGAAACATTTGTTTCCTTAGCAACGAAGAAAACCAAGAAGTAGATGAACAAAGAAACAAAGGAAAGTAAAGAAGTCAGTGTAAGGAAAATCTATTTCCAGAGCTTTGGTCAATCCATTTGTCTTTCATTTCATTTCCTTTCATCCCCACTCTTATATTTGTAAGTCTCTCATGACAACAAGAGGCTAAAATCACCGTTGTTGGGAGCTCTGCAAACTAAACTCTCTTTGATGTAATGATTTTAAATTATCTTTTAATATAATGTTGTTATTATTATTCATCCTTGTGCTTATTCACTTACTTATGGTTTGATCATCCATCTTTATGATCTTTATGTAACGTTTTAGGATTAAATATTGAAAAATGGTTGTATGCTAAGAAGTTGAAAAGAATATCTAAAGTGGGTCATATCTAGGGGATAGAGTGATCTTTTTTAGCCTGTTCATGTATCTCTGCTCTTTATCCAGATCATTTAATGATCAATCACCAAGGGATTAGGAACTATATTAAGTGATTTAAATTCTTTGACTCAAAGGATCTAGGTTAGAATAAACTAGTAGAAGCAAGTAATAATTATATTAATGTTAAAAGAGAAAAATTTAATAAAATTTCATCAAGAATAGTTTTGGTTAGGACAACCCCAACACGTTTCATAACTCATCATAGTACCATCTTACAATTTAGTGTGTTTGTTTTCTTAACCTTCATCTTCCTTGTTTTGTAGTTAATTTCTTTTATATTATACTTGTAGTTAATCAAAGAACAAGATTTGATTTGAGTCACTGATTGTTTAATCTTTTATATTATTTTACAATTTGATACGCTTAGCAAGGAAACAAAAGATTGTACAAAAGGAAATTCACTTGCCAATGAGTGACAATAATTCACAACCTTCGAACCATTTAAGGTTAGCGAGAACTTGTCAATTTCAGCAAAATAAATGGTTACCTACTTTATACCGAACATGCTCGGAGACTAGTTCGGGGAATCAGTTACCAACACGTTTTTACAAACTCTGCATATATCTCTCCCTTACACGTTGCTTCAGCATTCAACACTTGAATTTACTGGTTCTAATTAAATGGAGTATACGTAGGCACCAGAGCAATATTTGTCTTGACTCTTGAGAAGTTGCAACGAAGGTTCACACACTGACATGTGTGGCCCAGTGACATCCTATTGTTTGCATCCACGTACTTTTCTCGGCTTGTCCATTAGTGACGCATAAGTCATCTCTGTCATTTTCACAGTAACGCTTACAGCATCTATGGTGAGAGTTGCTTATGAAATTCTTACACTTAAAAAAATCATTTTTATGCAGTTTCACTAATGTGGCAGTTCTTAACTGTTGCTTAGTTTTTTTAAGACAATTGTAACACTCATTTTAAGTCCTTAAGGATTGCGTTATTTAGAGAGAAAATTAACTTGTTCAAATTCTTAATTACCCTGTGGAATTATAGGGTCCACCAAGATTGAGTTGAACAACTCTATTATTTTTTTAACTATTGGATATGCTATTAAGATCCATTTTGCACATCAACTAGAGAGTTTTTTTATTATTTTCTTATATAAATTTAAATTGTGCTACAAGTGAAGAGTTGGAAACAAAAGATGGCAGGTTTGGGAATATGGATGGGTTTCGTTAGCCTGTGTCTTCTGTCTGTATCAGTATCAGGTCTGCTCCAACGCCTAGAGCACCCTGTCAAAGCTGATGGCTCACTTAGCCTTATGGTCATTGGAGACTGGGGAAGGAAAGGAACATACAACCAATCTCAAGTTGCCACTCAGGTCTTCATCCTCTATTTAGTGGGAACTTGTGTTCCAGTATTAGTCTAGTAGTCTACTTAACTAAGCACAAGTTTACAATAATTTTTTAATTACGATACAGAACTTAGCATTAGCATCATTTTTAATCCTTTTATGCTCGTTTGAGGCTTCTTTTTTTTTTTTTGCTTAGGATGCTTGTGTCTAATTAGTTAAACAAATGTTCATTGCTAATGCAAAAGCTGGAGCTCTTTAGACACTCATCTCTTTGTGTATGTCAGATGGGAAGGGTTGCTGCAAAGTTAAATATCGACTTTGTGATATCCACTGGAGACAATTTCTACGATGATGGATTGACTGGTATAGATGACCCTGCATTTGAAATTTCCTTCTCAAAAATCTACACTGCCAAGAGCCTCCAAAAGCAATGGTATAGTGGTGAGTCCAGACACACCAACCATGGATGTAACAAGCTTACATGTGAGAAAAAGTATTCCTCTAATCTTTCATTCTTCTCTCCATTAAATGTTGGTTGCAGTGTTGGGCAACCATGACTACAGGGGTGATGTTGAAGCTCAATTGAATCCAATCCTTCAGAAAATTGATCCTAGATGGATCTGCCAAAGATCATTTATTGTTGATACTGGTAAGGTGACTTCTCGGAATCTCAATAGAGGTTTTATCCTGAATAGTAAGTTAAGTAGCCTTCTAATCTTAAAACTCCCCAGAAATTGCTGAGTTCTTCTTCATTGATTCAACACCTTTTGTGGACAAGTATTTTCTTAAGCCAAAGGACCACAAGTATGACTGGAGAGGAGTGCTTCCAAGGGAAAAATATTTATCAAAGCTCTTGAAGGTAAATCACTCGATCATTATTATACCATCACAACAAATTAACATAAAAAAAAACAATTTAATACGATTTGACAACCTTGTCTTCTTTTTTTCGGTTTGGAACATAGGATCTGGAAATAGCATTGAAGGATTCTACTGCCAAGTGGAAGATTGTTGTGGGGCATCATCCTGTAAGAAGCATAGGACATCACGGTGACACCAAAGAGCTCATAAGACAGCTCCTGCCAATTCTTGAGGTCATTCATTTAGGCCAATATATATTTTATTGTATACTATATAAGAAAATCCTAGTGATAAAATTAAACTTGCAGGAAAATAATGTGGATATGTACATTAATGGGCATGACCATTGCTTGGAACACATAAGTAGCAGAAGCAGGTGGGTATTAACTTAATTGGGCTTGTTTGTTAACCAAATCACCTTTCTTTAAGTGATGAGTGTTGTTGCAGCCAAATCCAATTCTTAACCAGTGGTGGAGGTTCAAAGGCATGGAAAGGAGACATGGATAAAGATAAGAAAGATGGGATCAAGTTTTACTATGATGGACAAGGATTTATGTCCGTGGAGCTGGAAGAAACCAATGCCAAAGTTGTTTATTTCGATATTTATGGGAAAGTTTTGCATGTTGTGAATCTGCCCAAGGGGTTAGGTACTTCTGTCTCTGCCATATAGAAGATGTTTTCGTGTTTCAGTGGTTGCAAAAGGAAACGATAGTTATGTTTTTGCATCCATTAATTATTCCACAAAACAAAACCAACGCTCTGTCTTTAACTCCTTTGTTTTATTCCATATTAATGAAGTGCGGAGATGGCTGCTATTGTATTATATATGTCTCCAATTAATTTTTAATGTGAGGACTGAATCACTTTCTTAACGCCTAAATCCTCATCTTAATGGTCCTTGAAATTATATTAGTCTTCAAAATTAATAAAACGAGGGTGCATTTCATGCACATTAAGCACAACACAACCAGGACATCGCACGATATAGCTTGAGTTACAGGGGAATTTTTTATTTTATGTATTATTATTTGGCAGATGCTACAGAAACAAGAGAGAACCGGAGATGTGTGTCTTTTTGAGTGCTTTGTTCTAAGGACAAAATATTGATACCAATTTAAATGATCTTTAGCCTAACAAGCTTATTGATCATATTGAACTAGGAACACATACTTTGTCAAATGAAAAAATTCACAAAATTCCTTTAGTATTCTCAACATCTCAAAGATAACACACATTTGTCAACACTTGATAGAGGTAAACATGATTTATCAAACAAACTCTCATCATTCAAATATCATAATTGCCATGAGTTCTCAAAATGAAGATATTCTTTTTTTTTGTGAAAAATAAATTACTGTATATAACGGAAAAAGTTGTGTCTGGGTGACTTGTTGGTCATGGGTTCGAATCCGGAAACAGCCTCTTTGCATATGCAAGGGTAAGGCTGCGTACAACATCCCTCCCCCATACCTTCGCATAGCGAAGAGCCTCTGGGCAATGGGGTACGATAGCTTGCATTATACTAAAGTTGAACTAGACACCGCTCGAAATGATAGGGCCTACCAAAAAGCAAAACTTCGGGGAAGATTTACAAATCTCACTAACTAGTTACTCTGCTACTTATGAATCTTGGGGAAAAGAAAAGAATTAATAGGATGAGTCAAATATACTCATTAAGTACATAATATACAAAGTGAACAAGAAGAAATAAGTGTTAATTTGTTGGTAAGTGTATCAATTCGTTTTAAGCCGAAAATTCGAATGTCGAATCTACAGGGACTTTAGTTGTACTTAAAGTGATGCAAACTCAATTATTGAGCAATGAGAAGAAGTAGAAGAGACAAGAAATTGTAAATGTGAAAATTGGGATTTAAGGAAAAGAAAGAGATAACAAGAAAAATAAACAATAATTTGAATGCAGAATGATGAATTCAATATGATAATGTTGGGACCTAACATGCCAAAACTACTTATAATGCAATATTAATGATTTTCTCTATCTAATGAAATATTTGTTTTCACCCACATCTACAAAAACACTCTATCTTTGGTTTCTCGCACGAAGAGCCTAATTTATTTACTATTTTCTCCCAAATTTCTTTGTAAAGATAAAAATAATAAACCGCATTAAGATTAGATATGCATAAATTGGGCAAAACAAATATTAATCTATTTTTAGCAATAAATTTATTTAGATACTCTTTCCCAATCCTTTAGAAAATAATCATTTTTCAATGCATTACCCTCTAAACATTATATGAATGATCAGGTCACAATAAAAAGAGAAGTACACAGAAGAATAATAGAAACATAATTGCATTAAATAGATAATAGATAGAGTTACATTACAAGAGTTAGTCTGTCAGGCTCCCAATTAAGGGGGTTTAACCTCTCATAGTTATGAGAGACTTTACATTTCAGGGACTAATGTAGATGGAAGAAGGGGCTAGATGACTAGAAGAGAGAAAGAGAGTAATGGTTAAGAAAGGGGGTTTCCCCTATGAAATAGGCTCAAGCTTTGGATTTCTTCACTAGAGAACTTTGAGACTCGGTGTGTATTTTCCTTAAGCTTCCTACTCTTTTTATAGGTCTAAGGTAGCTTATTTTTTTCACGCTAACTGTGCACTAAGCATGCACTCCTGGGCTTAGCAAGAATAGTGGTTTAATCACGCGCTTAACACGGTGTTCACGTTAAGCACGACCTTGGACTTTCTCGTGAGTCTTCTTCGTGCTAAGTGAGTGTTGATCGCTAAGCGAGCACGTGTGCTGGGCCTGTCTTGTGTGTTGGGCAGTTATCAACAAGTGTAACACAAGTTTATATATAGGAGTTTAAGATGACAATTAATAAAAAATTAAACATGGCATATCCACAGGCAAAATTGATATTTAATTTATTAGGAACTCGTTAAGGATATAAAAAGAATCATAATCAATAATAGAATTTTCTATGAATTTCATAATGCATACTCATAGTCACTTGCACATGCAAAATTACATCAAAGCAAAATAAGAAAAGAGAATCGGATCCCATTAGGTTGAGTGTCATACATATAATGCATTAGGAGTCTTGCCTAACACATATCATTACACTATATGCACATAAACCGCATTATTCCTTAGTTGTAATGATAACTGAGAAATATAAGTTAATTTGATAGTCAATTTTGACTAAGAATGATTTCAATTTCTTTACTTTATTATTGTTTCTTAATGAAATAATGAATAAATTAACATCTTTGCTATTTTTTATTAACAGGATTCAAAAGAACAAGATTTCAAGTGTTTTAAGGAAAAATTGATGCAAAAATTGGAAGAAAAGACTTTAAAGAAAAAGTTGGAAGAATCGGAGGCTTAGCGTGCTATAGGCTAAGCGCGCACTGCAGGCTTAGCGTGCATAAGGCCCACGAAGAAGCCCAAAGGTGCGCTTAGCGTGAAAATCCGCATTATGCGCGAGGTCAGCATGAAAAGTAAGCTACCTTAGGATCATAAAAGGAGGAGGAAGCAGAAGAAAAAAAAGAACAACCCACACACTGGGTATATCCCTTAGGAGAAACCCTCTCTCTTTAGTCATTCTCCATTTTCTTGTTATTAGTCATCCATCATTTTCTTTCATCCACCTCAACCCCCTAAAGTATAAAAGTCTCTCATGACAATGAGAGACTAAACCTTCCTTAGTTAAGGCTTGGTAGACCTAAAAAACCAACAGATGTATTGTAATGCTTCATATCTATCAATGCAATTAGGTCTTTTTTTTTTCTATTATCCTTTCTTATTTTAATTTCATGTATCATTCATTCTTGCATCATCTTTAGGGGTTAATCGCTCGGGAGACGGTAATCCTTAATAGAAATACAAGGAAGGTCTTACATGCATATGTTTTAGGAGTTATTCATTGGGAAGTGGTAATGTCTAAAAGAATTGGGAAAAGACATCTCAACATTGCATTTCTAGGGATAGAGTGACTTTGTTGTGCTCTGAATGCATCTTTATACTTAATGTTGTTTATGATTCTATCTTTGCAAAGGCAGTTGGAAAAGAATACATAAATTAAGCTCTTCATCTTGAGGGATCCGGGTTGAGCATATTAATATATGTGGGTAGGAAAAACTCACCAAATTGATAGAGAAAAATCTAAAATAATCTTAGGCAAATAAGGTAGGCTAGGTCGTAACATTATCACATTCTGAAGTTATCTTTCTTTATCTTCATCTTATCTTTTACTTTTCTTATCTTATCTTTCTTTATCTTCTATTTTTATCTTTATCATCTTTTAATTTAAATATTTTATCTTTTCTATCTTCTATTTTTATCTTTAAATCTTTTATCTTTTCTTTTAAATATTTATTTTATCTCCTATCTTTCTTTATCTATTATTTTATTTCTTTATCTCTTGCTTGTAAATTAGGTTTGGAATCTAAGTACAAATAAAGTTCATGTGGATTTGACACTCGAACTTTCAAGTACTTTACTACTTGTGATAAAATGGTACACTTGCTCATCGGTTAACATGTAACAAATGATATTTACAGGATTATGGATAATTGGCCCACAAGTTACATTCTTTGTTCATTATAGTGAATGACAATTATAAAAACTAAGGATACTCAACCATAGGTTAATATTATCAAGGAATTTAACATACACCTGAATATGAGTGTAAATGAGTCAAATTATTCATGAATTATTTAACTTGGTTCATTAATTACTCGTTCAAGTTGATTTGTTTAATTAAATAAACAAACCTAAGCTTAAAATTAGATTTAATTATTTAAATGAGTTGAGCTCCAGCTTTAAAAGTTTAACATTAAAAGTTCATAAATAGCTCATTTATATATAGATTGGTAGTGTTTTGGATCTCTTATGTGTAGACTTAATTCTAGTGATCATGTGTACCTTTATACTAAACTTTGTGTTAAATTTAGTATTTTAATAAATTCAATTTTGCCTTAAAAAATGTTAAATTAATTTTGGAGTTATTTTTCTTGTAATAATTAATAAATTATTATTTTATTTACTAAATTATGAAAATTTAGTAGTCTAAATTTTTTTTAATTCCACATATTGCATGTTTAACACATTTTTCTATTAGTAGATAATTATCTATCATTAAATATTGTATTGATAAAGTTAAAAAAATAATTTCATAAAAGTAATAATAATTTGAGAATAATTAAGTTATAAATGAGTTAAATAAAACAAACTCAAGATTAATATTTTTTTAACAAGTGAAGCCTAAGCTTTCATTTGGACTCGATTAAATAAATGAGTTAAACTTGAATAATAAATTATTTTTTCAAGTTAAGCCTAAGCTTCAAGAGCTCCACTCGTTAACACTCCTAAACTTGATAGCATATTTTAAATAACCTGTTGGTCTCTATAAATTAGGGTATTTTTTATTTTAATCTTTTAAAGATTTTGTTTTGTTTTAGTCCTTGGAAATTTTATTTTAGATCATATTGTTTAGTAATAATGTTAACTTATAATATAACAACAACATTAGCAATTCATTGGCCTGCCGGATCATCAAGAAGTTTTAATAGGGTAATCACTTGTATTTTTTTATAAACTATATTTTTAAATTTCTCATAAACTAGTTTCACATGTTTTAAACAAATTAGCATTTAAGAAGAAAATTTACAAAATAAAATTACAAAGGATTATCCTATTAAAAGTTAAAACATGACATGCTAATTAGTTGCTACCAACATTGCTATTATGTCATAAGTTACTATTGTTACTTGGCATTATGGACTTAAACAAAAAAATGAATAAAAAAAATATCCTATTTTATAAAGTCTGGAGATTATTTAATATATATATATATATATATATATATATATATATATTATAACTTTTAATAATAAGTAATATGTTATTAAGTGATTGACACAAATGATTAATGTGTTAAAGTTAAAGTTAAATCGTTTGAGTGTTACACAAGTTCGATCTTTAATAAAAATAATTATTGGTCAAATTTTACTTATTTCTTAATCAAATTTTGGATTAATCAGAATTTCTTTTTTCTTCCAAAGGATTCAGGAAAAAAATAATTTGTCGTTTCTATTTATTGAAAATTTTAGCTGTTTTCATTCTAAAATTTACCTAAATTTATTTACCTCACAATTCTTTTGGTTTCTAAAAAAAAAAAATATGTTCATACAGAAACATTCAATTAAATCATAATCTAAAAAAAAAAATCAATTAGATTAGAAGGATTCAGGGGGAAGTGAATTTACATGAAAATAAAAATAGCAAGAGGTGGAAGCTGTTTTGGGCCCAAGTGATAGTCGAAATGGCAATGAATGATATGTGCACCACAAAATTGTAGCATCAGTGACCAATTTTTCACCTCAAATTGGGACCCATCAATCAGTTCCAAGACTAAAATTTGGACAAGTATCTCCTTCTCCTTTCCATGTTCAAGGTCAATTACAGGAACACGTTTCACGATGATTCGCCAACTCTCTAATCCAAACGTCTCTCTTTAAGACCAAAATAATTAAATATCTTCTCTCTCCCCGACCCCGTAGTATTAATTCTTTATGATGATTTTCTTTTTTTACATAATATCGTGAATGTTACTCCTTACATATGTTTCCTAACACAATAATTTATATATTCTTTAAAGAAAAACATAATTTATATATAAATAGTTTTTCTGTAAGTCAATAGTTAAAGAATTAATAAGTTAAATTTTGATTAAAAATTACAAGAAATATATATTATTAAAAATATTTATTTATAAAAGCATAAGAATAGTTTGGAGGCCCGTATAGCACAGGAGACGCCCTATAAATATTTGACAGAAGGGGAAATCAAATTCTCCCTCCGGAATTGAACAGAAATAGAATCATCTCTCTGTCTAGGGTTTCATTCTTTTTCAGCTTTATTTGTTCTGTAGATCCATCTAGCTTCGGTGCTGCAAATGGACGTCGCAGTCACTGCCGTTCGGTCACCGCTGATCGTCCTGGGAAGTCCGGTCAACGGGTCCGCCTCAGCTCGGTTGGGTTCCACTTTTGGGTTTTCCAGAAAGGTAAGCTTTCTGTGATTGATTGATTGAATACTTGTTGTGTTTGTTATAACTAAAGCAATATAAGTGGAACGCGTGAAGAAGATATTTGATTGTTTAGCAGCTATGCTTGAATTCAGTATTTATCCCGAAGCAAGTTCGTAGAAGAGGGTTTGTTGTTAGAGCTGCATCCTCATCTCCGGAGTGGGATGATGCCAAGATCGCTCCTCTTCAGCTGGAGTCCCCAATTGGGCAGTTTCTTTCTCAGATTTTGAAAGATCACCCGCATCTTGTGCCTGCTGCCGTCGACCAGCAACTCCACCAGCTCCAAACTGACCGCGATGCTCATCTACAAAACCAACAACAGCCTTCTTCACCCACTGATTTAGTTTTGTACAGGTACTCTACCTTTCTTTCATTCTCATTTCCTCTCTCCTTATTTTCCATCCATATCCCATTAGGTTTCTACAAATCATTCTTATATACTCTATGCTTTAGATTTTAGTATTATAAAATTTGTCTTATGCCATGTATTCAATGTTTGTTCCATTTTTATGGTTTAACTGGATCCGAAGGGTGAAATTAAAGTCACTTTATTTTTCTATATCTCTTCAAGGTTTTGTTCGGTTTATTGTAGAGTATAAAATATTAGTGTGTAGGTCCGCTTGCATTCTCTAAGGAAGACAATCAGGAGAATTGGAACATATAATTCTTATTCCAGTTTATCTCTTCTTCTATTTATTAGTCTGCTGTTGACCATTGCGCTGGCGTCCAAACTTTTTCAGGAGAATTGCTGAGGTTAAGGCTAATGAAAGGAGGAAAGCTCTGGAAGAGATCTTGTATGCATTGGTGGTGCAGAAGTTCATGGATGCTAATATTTCTTTGATACCCTCTGTAACCCCAGATCTGTCTGGTAAGGTTGATTTGTGGCCAAATGAAGATGGTAAACTTGAGCAGCTTCACTCAGATGAAGCATATGAGATGATTCAAAACCACTTGAGTCTCATTCTCGGTAACAAAGCTGGAGATTTAACATCAGTAGCTGAAATCAGCAAATTCAGGGTAGGGCAGGTCTATGCAGCATCAGTGATGTATGGTTATTTTCTTAAGCGAGTTGACCAAAGGTTCCAGTTGGAGAAGACAATGAAAGTTCTTCCAAATGCAACAGAAGAAGAGAATGGTGTTCATCGAAATACGATGGACAATGCAAGACCCAGTATTGAACAGGACACTTCTCAAGTGATGTCTCATCCTGAAGTATCTGCCTGGCCTGGTGGTGATGTCAGTCCCGGTGGATTTGGCTATGGTATAAAGGCAACCAGGTTGCGTAACTATGTGATGTCCTTTGATGGCGATACACTACAAAGATATGCAGCAATTAGATCCAAAGAGGCTGTCAGCATCATCGAGAAGCACACAGAGGCATTGTTTGGAAGACCTGAAATTGTTGTAACACCTGAGGGGGCAGTCTCTAAGGATGAAAACATCAAAATTAGCTTTGGTGGTTTAAAGAAGCTTGTTTTAGAGGCTGTGACTTTTGGTTCTTTTCTCTGGGATGTTGAGAGCTACGTGGACTCAAGGTACCATTTTGTGTTTAACTGAGTAAAGCTTTGTATGTCTATCTTCTTTAGAGACCACAGGTGGGAGCCTTGTGCATTCAGTTGTCCTTTTGATTTCTGTTTGCTCCCATACATCACAAGATACAGTTCATACTTCATAGTGTGTTGGTACTGACTGATGAGTTTAAAGTCCAAATATTGTTTCACTAATTCCTATGTATATACTATAGTAATAGTGGCTCTGGATTTCATCAATAAAGGGAAGCTTATTTTCTAGTTAGATATTTGCTAATTTGTCCGTTTTGTTCCCTGCAACAAATTCAGTACCCATAAAGCATCAGCTTTTGTGATTGTCCTATCGTATAATGGTTAGTTGTTACTTCTTTCCTCCTTCGCGTCTTGGTTAGATGGCTGAATTTTTTCGATTTAGGTTTGCACACTATTGTGTGTATATAATTTATATGAGATAATGTGTTTGCTTGGTTGAGTAGGTGGTTGGAAGGAACAGAAAGTCATGGTGAAAATGACTTCGAACTGAAGTTATTGGTCAGAGTAGGAGTAAAATTTATTTACCATCTTCTCATAGTTTTGTAGCATCAAGCAAAGTATTAAAGTGATCTTTAGCAAATATTCTCCCCGTATGGCTTGACGATGTTTGCATTATGGATGGAAGATTAATAGCCTTCTCTTGTGTCATAGGCCAACCCTCAAACCGGTAACAACTAATAAGAAAGGGAGATCCCACGCGTAGGGGATTCCGTGAAAGTTATCGTTTTATACATTTTTTTCCAAATAAAAGTGGGTAGTTTTATTTTCCGGGAAAATGAGTTTTTAATAAAAAAAATGTTTTTATTTTTCAATGTAATTTTATTTAATACTATCACTCTTACAATCATGGTTGTTAAACTCTCGATTTAAATTATAAAATCGTAAGGGTTGATGAGTTAAATCGGAAGTAGAATCGAAACCGAAGTAGACTCATCCGATTTTGCGTAGACTCGGACGAATTTGGATAGACTCGCGAGTCTACTCCGAGTTCACGAGTTTATAAAAATCTGAAACGGCGTCGTACAACAATCTCCGAAAATGACTCTTGCGACTCTCGCTACTCACTCACTATGCCTTGTTCAAGCTACTAACCCTTGAAAATGACTCTCGCTAAGCTACTCATGTCGTGGTGGTTGTCGTCATCACTGTCGCACTGGACTGCTGAGCTAATCACGTCGTGGTGGTCCTCGTCATTGTTTGAAACTTGAAAGCCCTCACTCGTCCAAAGCCCTCATTTCATGACCTAACTCCAAGCGTTGCTCCATGACGCTAAGGTGTTTTCTTAAAGCTTCTTTGTTAATTCATCTCTGTTAATTGAAAGTTTGAAACAATGCTTATTAAGGGAATATCTGTTAATTGAAATTCTGGCAAGGCTATTGTTAGTTTCATTGTAGTGTTGAGTTTTGGGTTTTGTTGTTAAATTAAGGAAGTATCTATTAATTGAAATCTCTATTAATTGAAAGTTTGAAACGATGCTTAATGTTGAATTCTGGCAAAGCTAAGATGGTCTCCCGAACATGGACAAATTATCTATTAATTAAAATTCTGGCGGGTGGGTAATGGGTTTTGTTGCTGCCTTTTGGGTAGTGGATTCTGTTGCTGCCTTTTGAGTAAACTCGATTCGATTCTACGAGTCGAGTTTAAGGAGTCTCCACGATTCTACGTAGAATCACAAGTTTAACAACCATGCTTACAACATTGAAACAAATAAATATTTACTAATCTTATTAATATTGAACTTGGTAAAAAAAAAGGGGGGGGTTTAATAACTGAAAAATAATTTAACTTTTTTAACCTGCACTCAGAGTTTCTTGTTTTAATTACTTATATACAATGGTTTTATTTTAAAAGCTTATTTGCATAGTTTTTCAATTTTACGAATTTTATCATCTATTTTTTTTTCACTTTTATCATTTATGTTTTCAATTTTTGGGTATTTTGCTACCTAAGTCTTTTTTTGTGAAGTTTATCATGTTTTTCAATTTTTATCATCATCCTAACAAAACAACATTCTTTTCTAAGAAATGATATTGGTATCATTTTATTTTTTCTTTTAACTTCTTCTTATTGACCCTCTATTAAGAGGTAAAATTTGCAAAAATTTAAAACTTAGATGGTAAAATGATGTTTATGATCGTGATACTTTTTTACGATGTATAGGTTTTTTGTTGCAGTAAAACTTTGGTAGTTAAAGAATTATACCAGATAAAATGGGTAGTAATGCTAAATATTCCACAAAGTTGCCATTAAAGAGGCTTTACGATAAAAGTTCTTGTGACTTTTTATTATTATTATTAACAATGTAATACTTGGTTCTTACGACTTTGGAACATGCGATTGAAGCACGTGAGAAAACTAGCTAGCTTAATTAAAGAGGAAAAATGATATTTATACAATTAAGCTCCACCTCGAAGACAAAGATCAATCCACCAATATCCTCCTCATTCATCCCACAAAGCAACCCTTTATTCTAACAATGGGTGGAGAAGACTGAGAAAGAACCGGCAGGTGTAGTCAATGAATGACCTTGTGCACTGGGATTATGACTACGATCGAGATAGCATAGAAAGAAAGGTGTTTTTGCAAAGTCAACTTCACATACCCCGTCACCAACTTGGATCCGTTGACATGTACCATGGTTGAAAGAGTGATGAGAGGATGTTTATTAGTACTAATTGACAATAACTGCAAACATATAAAAATTGTTCTTATCTGGAATGGAAAAATTTGTGGAGTAAAGAAAAAGTATATTAACCAGCTAGTGGTGTTGGTACTGCTGAACATTTCACCTCATTCATTCTGTGCTTCACTCACTAGAAATAGCTTCTCATCATTGTTAATCGTGCCTACATAAACAATTTTGCCACATTGTTCTGACAAAATACAGGAAGCGTTTGGAATTTCCAAATGTTTTGTCGCCTCCTTTATAAGCTCTTCAATGCTTTGTGGAACCGTTAGGACCACTCCCTCTTTTCTATCCGCTTTCTGATCATCCCATGGGTGGAAAGGAAATACTATACATCTCTTTTTCGGAATTTCATCTGTTGGTGTTGCTGCAAAGTTGATGATGAATGTATACGTATATGATTTGTTAGAATATAAATATTGCATACATGAAATAAAAAATAATTAACAAATTAAATTTCTTACCAAACATAAGATAGATACCTTGAGTTTCATGAATATTATTGGACAACTCAACCAACTGAGAAGCTTTTGCCACTTCAAGCATTTTGATCATATTTCTATCCCCACCGGTATGAGCTTCATGAAGAGGTGTATTTCCCCATCTGCCAGAAGGAAGTATTGAAGGATGTTATTTTGCAATTCAATAAGCAAGACAACAATATTGCTATTCTAAGATCCCTTCAAGTTAGCAATGAAATGATTTTGCATTTGAGCCATGGAGGTGCTAATGGAATATAAAGTGTTATCTGAAAAGATATGCTAACTCAATATTTGCACCATACCTGTCCTTAGATAAAACACTCGCTCCTGCTTCTAGAAGTACTTCCGCCATTGTAAACAAACCTTCAGAGGCAGCTATGTGAAGAGGTGTACGTTGATCATAATTTTTGGCATTTGGATTAACTCCACAACCCAGAACCCTTTTTAAAAGGTCCAACTCCTTCTTGGCAACAGTCATGCAGAGAAAATTGCCAACATCATCAATGGTAAAGATAGCTCCTGCGTTAACAAGTATAGATGCTACTTCTTCGTGTCCATTCTTGATGGCTTCAAGCAAGGGAGTGGTGCCAAATTTATCTAAAACAAATGGATGTTTAGAATGTAACACTATTTTTTTCTTCAAAGAAGAATATTCAATAAAATATATGTGATT
The DNA here is from genome assembly GCF_004193775.1 of Glycine soja. Taxonomy (NCBI): domain Eukaryota; kingdom Viridiplantae; phylum Streptophyta; class Magnoliopsida; order Fabales; family Fabaceae; genus Glycine; species Glycine soja. The sequence continues at coordinate 44,030,621 of NC_041006.1, read as the reverse complement.
TGGTTTTTAAAGTTCAACATCAAACCTGCACAGTTGATATTTACACCTTGCTCAACAAGATAGGAAGAAATATCTACATATCCTTTTGATGCTGAGATATGCTGTTATAACAAACATAAAATCAAACTAATAAAATGCACTTACTCACCACTGTATTTGATCATTTGACTATTCTATGCTCTTTCTTATTTTATTTTATTTTTTAAAAGAGCAAATAGGAGGGAAAACCAAATTCAAACCTGAAGGCATGACATTAACCTATGAATTATACAATAGTACTTGTTTGGTGCTACTGTGTCGAGTATTTGTTCATCCACAGATTAACTAAGATTTCCAAGGACAATATTCACTATCTCATATTGTAGAGACTGGAGACAATTTTATTTATAAGCAACGTGAGAATATAGAGATAAATTATCTCTATGTAATTATGCCTGATGAAGAAATGGAAATTGGTTGTTCATACCAAGGGTGTTCTGCCATCGTAATCAGTCTTATTGGGATCTGCCCCAAATCCAATCAAACGTTTCACAAGATCAAGATGACCATCATGGGCAGCAAAATTCATCCTTATTGCCAGCTCTGTTTCCATGTTACCAATAGTCAGGTTGAAATCTGACTCCAAAAGCTTACGTTGTAGACTCAAGTCTTTTACCTGTTAGCCAAGTATAAGCAGGAATTATAAACTTGTCAACTTAGAATTCTATCCAAAGCCCTAAGAATTCCGTCAGTAAAAAGACCACAGATTAATTGTCATTAGCATGAAAGTGATGGTGACTATTTCTAAGTAACTTGGTTGCCTAAATCATCTCGAAATTGCTTAAGTAAAGAAATCAAATAGTTTCCCCCTCTATATGTCATCTTTTGAAGCTATGCAGTTAGGTAATTTTTTTTCCTGAGACTCACTAAACAACCACAAAAGAATCTAGCGCCAGAGAGTCCTTCCTCACATCCTTAGTTTTGGTGGTAAACCATGGGCATTGATACATATAGTAAAGTTTATGGATATAGATGTAATGATAAAAAAGAAGCAAGAAAAATAGGGAATTTTTTTATAAAAAAAAATCACAACATACCTCAAGGAGATTGTTCAAGACAATACGACCATCTAAAAAGTATATCTTCAGTATTTCAGTAAAGGATTTCTTATCAAGTCGTAAAACCTTGCAAAATTCATGAGCTTCAACCATGGAAGTTTGAGGCTTATTGCAAAAAAAAGAAACCTGGCCGAAAGAACTATAGGTATGCAATGTAATTGTATTTTCTTCTGTATCATCATCTTCCTTCCTTATCTCATGCTGTTGACAAGAAGAAAAGTTGTCAAGCCAGATTTAAAATTTGTATATTTATACATTTTTCCTTATCTTTTCAGTAATTCAGATTTAAAAATGCTTTTTTATGCATATTTGTGATACATAATGATATCATTTCCCGGTTATAATTATATTTTTCCAGTTTTCTGATATTCAATTTAACTTGAGGAGGCGTCGGTTTCCAATAATACAAGTAATAGAAAAGTCATATTGAGTTTAGGCGCTATTTTATTGGCTTAACCAGTTCAACCTAATGACAACGATCTTTCCTATTGAGCATTCATCTCAAGCAGAAACATTGTCCTAGCATCACAACAATCAAGAACTGTAAATTTGGAATATATAACAGCTGGGTGTAAGTGAACTGAGGAATGATGAGAGAGAGTAGCATTGAAGATGTTCATCTGAATTACTGAATGACATATAAAGAAAAATGTATAAATATACAAATTGATGGGTTACTGGAATACTTACCAGCTCACCGTGATATACAAAATAGAGTTGATCTACAACATCTCCTTGCTCCATAACCAATTCTCCTGGGAGGAAAAACTCTTCCTGGACTTTGGTTGCCTATTGAAACAGATTTTAAGTTGGAAATTTCTGATGAAAACAAGTGTTATCTCAATACAAACACTACCACATGATCAAATTCATCAACAGTCGTTGTACGGTTAATACAGTTATTCTCTTATATCAATATGCCGTTTAGTTTACTCAGTCATATCATCCCATTATTGTTAAGTGTTATGTACGTTAGAATAGTCAGTTAGACAACGAACGCATATCCACACTTGTATATAAGTTGTAAAGGTCCATGTACATAATTAAACTATTAAAATTCTTTCTCATTCTAAGTTCATCTTTGCCTTATACCTTTTAACAAGAAGACAAGTTTCTTTGTTGTTCCTGTTACGTGTAAAATATCAAATACTGGTAGTTTTAAGATAGCATACACACTGGGATGGAATACAAGAATGGAAGAAACTTTTGTCAGTGTTTACAGGCAGTAATGAGGATAGTATGTGCCAATTGAGTAATTTGAGTTAGTATCTTTTTAAATATTTTCAAATTTAATTAGGTTTGCGGGGGGATTCATTAAGTATTTTATGGGACTTGAAGTGGTTCAGTGATCACTCCACCTTTGGCATTGCAATTTCACAAAGGAAATATATACACTAAAATGATAACTAAGCAGATTCATTAATGAACAAGTAAGTGAAGAAAGTTAGGATTAGAGGTTGGCAGGACAAAGCTAACAGATATTAAGAGAAGTTCAAATATATATAAATACCAAAATGTAAACTTAAAATTCCGACTATGCCACTCTGATGGTATAGTGTGAGCATGTAAAGAATGTCTTACAATCTGCTTTATAAACCCTGAAGAGCATCCCTTGAAAAGAGAAACTTTTTGAATGAACTGCTCATACAAACTAATCGAAATCTGCAAATAATCACATATTCAGTATACTGTACTGGGGCATTAGAATCATATAAGGTCTATTAAAAAGACCAATATATATATATAGAGAGAGAGAGAGAGAGAGGTAGTGACAAATATATAAAAAAATAAAAATAGAAAGACCTTTGTGCGGATAGTGGTTGGTATGTCCTGGAGAACAGAAGATCCGGTGTAACTTGGATGATACTTTAAGCGCAAATGATCTTTAATGTGGTGACATATCTGCTTGTCCAAATTGTTCTTATTGATGTAGTTAACAATATGAGACATTTGATCTCTGAATCTCTCGGTCTTAGATCCCTTGACAATCAAGGCAGTGATGTTGCCGAGAAGGTAAGCGCCGAGAATCATGTCAAAGGAGACATAAATCATGACAAATATCATTTCCCTGACATTGACGGCATGGATGTCTCCGTAGCCAAGAGTAGCCATGGTAACAATAGCGAAGTAGAGGGAGGTGACGTAACGCTTCCAAAGATCAATATGAGTGAAGTCAGAATAAGTATAGTCACCCATCTTCAAGCTACCGATCCAGGTATAAGAGTGTTGGGAAGGGGGCACGGTAGTTGCCAGATAGTAAAATAAGCAAGCGGCAGTGTGGGTGCAATAAAGTTCAACGACAAAGAGTTTGAGGATACGGGAGAACAAGTAACTGACACGGGTGTTCTTCTCGAGGGTGTCGAAGAATTGGGTGACTCTGAAAGCACGGCAGAGCCTTATCAAGAGAAGATAGCGGACGAGCTCGTTGTTGGAGGAGAGTTTGTAAAAGTAGTCCCAGGGGAGACAGGAGAGAAAATCGGGGAGGAAGCAAGACTTGAGGTATCTAAGGGCGATCTTGTGGGGGTCCAGGACCAAGGAGAGGGAGTTGGACTGGACCTCGTGATAGCCAACCAAGAACCGGAGGAGGATGTCAAGGAGGAAAAACAATTGCCCCGCCATGTCCAGCAGGAAAATCTTCTGGGGCAAGCCTCGGAAGAACCCAAACTCCATGGGAGTCAAGAAGGATGAGTACACTGCCCATATAAGAATGAAGTGCTTCCACGCCAGGTACCACCTGCACCCCCTAAATCCACTACTTAGCTTTAAGATAATTGAAGGAGTATATGTAATGGAAATATCACATACCGGTTATGAGGATGAATCACAAACTTGCGGCATGATGCATGCATTCTTTCCCCACTTCAACCAACACACCTCTACCTAAATTATTAAGCTTTTCAGCACAACAATAAATAGGCACTCAAGTCTTAGCTAATAGCTTATTTATTTACTTTTGGATCGCCCCCTCACTCCCTTCCCCGTTTGTGCTGTGGACTCTACCAGCTTTCCATGTCATCTCCGAATCTTCTACAGTCTCACTTTAGTGGTGTGACAAACAGGATCCTATAAATAATTTACAATTTTAGATCAAACAAACAAAACACTATCATTGATCCAATATTTTAGTAAAAAAATATTAACTGAAGAGAATTTAATACATTGATGCTGAGCGCATTGAACCAATCCAAAAATACCATGTTACTTTTAGAAATCAGCTTTATCCTTGGTTTTTGTTTCCTTTTTTCCAGGGAGAATATGCTTAAAGACTTGAACCGTGAATTAAACATCTAAGCATCAATTCGAAATTCAGATCCAATAGGCATCGTATGCCACTTCAATCAAGGAAAGGATAGTCCACCGAGAATCTGTGCTCGAATATATAACCCGGGAGGACATTACAATATAGTCTAATATTAGATAAAGTATTTAAGTTAATTTCTTTGACTATTTAATATACAATTTTTTTTTAATAATTTTAACGTTTTTTAAAACACTAATTTTTAATGCACCATTTGTTTCGGGGACCCACCCTCCTTGCCTGACACTGCTTCCCAACACTTCCGTTGCTTCATAGGCTGCTGTCTGATTAAGGACTCTTAACACACCCCTTTCTCACTCTCACTTAGCCACCCTCTTTGTATATTCCATTTTTGCTCATCCCAACTCTTCAAATACTCAGCTCCAAAAACAACACCACCGTATGGTATATTCAAGTGGGTGTTCATCTATAAAAATCTCTGTTCAAGTTATAAAAGTTTTAACACTAATTACTTCATCCGTCAAATTTGATAGGCTTGGCAGAGACCAATGCAAAATGAAATGATGACATTGCAGAAGAAATTGAAGCTGCATGTCAGTATATTGCTGATGTTAAAGAAAGACCAATTGCAAATGGATGCATAGAAGTTAAAATTACAATTGTAAACAATATGGATGAACAGAAAGACCAGGATGTAATTTGAAAATGAATGCAAAAGCAAAAAAACAATACATAAAAGAAATCAATATATCAAAAGATTACCATGAACTGAAGCTTGTTTCCCTTTACAATGATTGCATGGAAAAGGTCAAAAATAAAAAGAAAAGAATCACGCCCACGCATCATTTGGCAAGTCAGCAGAGGCATCAGCACATAAATCATCTGCATCATTATTCCTATATGCCTCGGTATAGTTGACGGGGCAAGCTCCAGCACGGGGGTGGGTTATATGATGCTTGAAGGACACGACATGTCTGTAATGGAGGCGGGATGAGAAAATTCCAGAAAATTTGAGTTGGAGACCCTTTGGCAGGGTTTGAGATAGAGAAACAAAGGAGAAGAAGGGAAATAAAATATTTGAAATTTGAAAACTGATAATTGTGCTGGTGGGAAGAAAATAACAGAGGAAGGGAGTAGTTGCGGTTTGCTTTCTCTCAACTACACGTCAGTATTGAAAGGACACTAGGATATTTACTATTGAAAAAACATAAGATGAGAATGTGCAACTATTGAATTAGGCATTTCGGATCAGCAAAGGTACTACAGCCCTTCCAACCGCAATTCAGAACATCAAAGCCAAGTTGATCTTTCCTTCAATCACCCCATACACCATCATTCCATTTTTTCCACTACAAAAATTAAAATATTAGCCAAAAAGGGAGGGGGGATGTCCACCTCATGGCAAAAAAAGAGGCCACAAGGCCATACAAAACCTGCCTTCTTCTCAACAAAATAAAATGAAAAGGGCTTATTCCTTGCTATTCACAAGCCTTCTCCCAATCATCTACTACATCAGCACCTTCTAAAGCATCAAAGTTTCCTGCAGGCTGCCCTCCTAGATTTGATCCACCATCACGAGGCTCCAACTTTGTGACAACACTACTTTCATAGTGTTTCCTAGAACCATCAATTTTAATGGCTGCAACAGATGAACTTGAAGAGGATTCTTGATTTAAGACACTCCAAGGATTTGCTGAAGCAGATATTAGGGCTTCTTTCTTCTTAATAGGCAATTGAACATTAGCAGAGCCAGTAGCCCACTCCTCATCACCCCAAGCATCTTCTCTCCAACCCAGCTCTTGAATAACATCTTTTTTCCATGGATTTCCCTTTAATGCTGCCAGTGCTCCTCCTTTCATTGTCCCAGATCCTCCTCAGGCATTGGTAGCTGAAGATGCTACTGATGCCCCGACATTTGGTGGAACAACCACCATCACAGCTCCCTTATAAACAGTGCCGTGATCAAACCTCCTCATTGCAGTTGCAGCACGGGCAGGGTCATTAAAAACGGCCAACGCATTTTTGTCATTTAACCAAACAAGTTCACACTTACCACCAAATCTCAACACCAATGCACTAATATCTGCATCCCTTGGTAAGTCTAGAAAAGAGACAACAACTCGAGGATCCATATCAACCAAAGGATCAAATGCAAGAGGAAGGGGCACATTTACAGTGGTAGTACCCTTAACCCCTAGCACACGAGCAGGAGCTCTTGATTTTGGGGTAACATGAACAACTATGAAATGCTTTGGCTCCCGACCAGCTGCATTCACTACAAGCTTCCATCTCTCAGCAATCACCCTTACTGCATCTCCTTTGTCCTTTAACATAGGACAGAAAACTTGGACTTTTGGACCATGTGCATCATTTCCTCTGCTCTTGCCAAGTACTAAAAACTTGCATCTCTCCTCAACAGATAAAACCCATTTAGAATCACTTCTCAACATGTCAGCAAGCAATTCAGAAGCAATCGAATTCTCACCAAAATGGAGAGAATCCAGATTTGGAGCGGTAATCTCATAAGCATCTGCAAGAACCCTTTTACGCTCTAACTTAGCACAGTCATCATTACACATCAGTTTTCTTTGTCTAAGGGGAGCTTTTTTGCCATTTGCAGCCACAGGTTGAAGAAGCACAGGCAACTTTTGAATAATGGAAGCTTCATGTACCACATCAGCATTATAATTAGCACCAGCATCACAAGGAACATTTTCTGTTATTCGGCCACAAGAACAAGTAATTGTGACGGGGAATTCGCATCTTGTATCTGGACTTGGAGTTGAAGGGTGACAAGGAGCTATACATGTATGCCGGCAGTCTCTCCTAGGAGCACCACATGTCACAACAGATAGATTATCACAAGGTGGGAGGTGACATGTTCTGCCACATGCATGTAAACCGCACTGTCTGGTCTTCACACAGAGTTTATTGCATCTAATATCCTTCGAACCACAAGGTATGTTCCTAAGAACTACATGCCCACCAATACATTCTTTTGCTACAGGCACTGAACAAGGAGGGCAATCTCGAAAAAGGCAGCTGTGAGAGGCCGGATGCGAACAAGGCTGAGGAACTGAACATGGAAGCTGACATGAGGGAGGCGGTGTGCCACAAGAGCATGTCAAATCAGTAAATATAGTTTGAAGACAAGGTGGACAATGACCACTGTGGCACAGGGATTCACATGGTAATTGACACAAGTGTGGATCCCAATCCGCATTAAGAATATTATTTGGATTAGAAAGTAAATTTCTGATTTTCCATTTTTGTCTTGCAACACTCCACAGTGCGGGAAGTAGAGCCACATCGACACTTCTGGGAAACTAGAACCAGACAAGGAGAACAATCCCCGGCATGGCATGGCTCTTCACAAAGGAAGGAACTTGCCACATACTTGTGAACAGGTAGGAATTGGGTCTAAACAACTGTGGCGTTTCTCCTCCAATCTAGTTTTCCCACAAGTCTCGATACAGATATGATTAGCACAATTAAGTTTCTTTCGACAAGAGAATACTCCACCATCTGCTCTGATTTCACCACTGTCCTGAATCTCTTGGAGCAACCAGCAACATCTCCTCTACGAAGCAAACAAAAGTAAAAGCAAAGCTCCCTCTCTCACCGCCTCTCCCTGCACGTGCTCAATATTTTTTAATGGGAGTAATACAACAATATAGTCTTAAATTACAATTCACACTAAACTTAAGAGTTTAGAGGGTTTTTGGTTTTAATCTTTTCAAGTTTTCTCTTTTACTCTCTCTAATACTTCTTTTGTTTGATTTTAGTTTCTTCCATGGCATCCCTCACGATGACGTCATCAAAAGACTATAATAAAATAAATCATAAATTCATAAAATAAAAGCCTTTCTATAAGGAATAAAAAATATAAGGTTAAAGAAAAAATGATATATTTACAATAAAATATTTAAGCATTAAATTTACAATTAATTAATAGCCAACAATCGATTAACAACCTCCCACAAATATTCGACAACAAAAATTGATAACTAAGGCCCCACTTGGGTAACTAATTTTTATTTTTAAAAATTAGTTTTAGTTTTTTCTCTCAACTTTATTTTCAAAATAAATTTATTTTAAAAGTATTGGATCATGTTAAAATTAATTTAAGGGTGTATTTCTATTAGCGGTGTTAATGGTGATGAAGATGATGATAATAGTGATATTGACAAGGAAATGACCATTATTACATATAAGGAATGTAATTTCTTAAAATTAAAAATTAAATTAATTCATAAAACCTTTTTTATTTATTGGTTTTATAAATAAATGAGAAAGTGTTTTAAAATTGAATTAAAATTCATTTCAATATATTTTTGTCAAGCATGTTTTGTTTTAAAAATTATATTTAAAAATAAAAAAATTTATTCATCCCAAACAAATTCAAGGATAGAAATGAAGTGTTTAAGGATTTAGGAAAGATGAGAATCACAAAGGGTCGATGACCAAACTATTTTTCAAAAATTAAAATATCTAAAGGTGTCATTAATTTCATTGCAACAATCTTGGGAAGACACAATGTTGAGTTTTTAGCACTATGATGGTTTTTTTTCTGCTATTCACCATAAACAATTAATGAGATATCATTATTGCAATTGAACGAGGTGAAAAAACGGATAAGCTATGTTAATGTTATAAATGACTAATTTAATCATTTTCCAAATGACAAATTAGTGCCTAACACAAATAGGCATAAGATGGCCTACAACTAACTAAGATCAAAATAAACGAAGTCTAAACGAAAATCAAAGCCTAAACATGAAATATGTAGTTTAAAATAATTTTCCACGTTAAATTGTCATAATGTCATATGGTCTCCTAAAAAGGAAAATAGTGAGTAATCAGTGTATGAAAAATTATTAATGGCAATTGTACTCTATAAATAAACAAAAAAATATGATGTAATCAAGTTTCCTATTCAAATTTTATCTTTATTTATGAATCAAATTTAGTTTAATACTTCTTTAGGGCTAATATATCACTTTTTGGTTTGACTTGATAGCAACATCATGATAACTTGATACTTTTGATAACATTATCATTTATCAAGCATGATGTCATCATTTGTTGACGGTTTGAGTAATAATTTAATTTATTCTTTAAATTATTTAAAATAAATCAATTTAATCCTTAAATTTTTTTAACACGCCAATCAAGTTGCCTAATTTTAAAAAATACTTCAATAAGTCTTTCACGATTTTAAAAAAAAAAATTATATTTATGCTTTAGATATGATTTTATTTTATTATTTGAATAAACTGATTTTTAAAATATTTTTATCAATCATTAATATTTCGTAAAAAATTTTACCAAACAAAGATATGAATTTTTTTTTCTTGTTTTTAGATATGTAGGAATTTAACCAAGTGAGCTAGAGCTTGTTGAAAGATATGAATCCAGTTGTTTGTTCTGGTGTCCAATACAATATAGCATGGGATATTTTCTTCTTCTGCATGATCCTTTTGGCTTTGGCTACCCTTACGTTGCTTCCACACTGCTCATCATGGCTGCTCGGGTGATGGCCGAATCTTGTTCGATTTTAGCTTGTTTTTTTTTTTAAGACAATAAGGTAGGTAGAGCAACGAAAACAGGACCACTAGTGGACAAGAAAACGGTATAGTATCTGATCAAACCAAAAATCCTTTCTTCCTTTCGATTTTTGTTTTTGTCAAGACTGAATCAAGTGTATGATATGATTTCAAAAAGCTAATTAGCATGCAAGGCCACACAAAAGTAAAAAGAGCCTAGCTATATATGATCAAAACTTGATAAAAAAAAAAACATTTACGTCAACGAGTAGGAACCAGGTGCACCTTTGACTTGACTTGAAATTTAACTAACCAGCGATTTCAATCGGGCCATGAACAGAACAGAACACCGATACGTCGACGGCAGACTGCTTGGAATATCGTAATGTATGTTTAATTTCTTTCATTAGAACTTAGAAGGAGAAGTCAAAAAAAGATAAGGAACATGGATCGGAGCAGAGGGGTAAATTCATTTATAATTTAAATTTATTCTTGTTACTCTGGTATGTAATAATATAAAGTAATTGGAATGATATTGAAATAGGAAAAAGATATAATTAGCCAGTTGGGGGTAGTTGTTGGCTGGTTAATAATAAGCAGCCAGCATGAGTGTACTTAGTATATGAAAAAAGGGATAAAGAACAGGTGGTGCACTACTACGTGTCATTGAAATCGGCGTCGTTGAAATACCTGTGTCTTTCTACATCGATTTCACGACCGTCTTAGAATGGTGCAGTTCAAAACACCTGTCTTAAAATTCTAACCATTCTACATTGGTCATTAGGATAACCAATGTAGAATTTCCGAAATTCTACATCGGTCGTGGCCGTAAAATGTTATAGGATGCTACCTCATGCTAAGGCATTCTATATCGGTTGTCCTAATAATCGATGTAAAATTATTAATTTTTTTTATAAAAAAAATTCCTTTTTATTTATGAATGACAATAACAATGCAAATATAATTGAACCTAATGTCTTGTATGAGACTTACTTTATAAACTCTTATGAAAATTCAGCAATGAAAATAATAAATGAATAATCACATCATTAAAACAAGCTATACATGAACCTTGGACTATTAATATAATGAGTCAAGGATGACCATATGCATGTTATGACAAGCCTGTGCAGAAAGAAAAGGAAATTTTAGTATACCTTAACTGCTGCAGTATCATCTACACTAATCTTTTGCAATATCTAAATCAGCAAACATCTTACATTGAAGAAAAGCCTGCATGTAAGAAGATTATCTTAAAAGTTTTGAAAGTGATATATAGGTATTTGTCATCAACAATTATGTTAATGATAATGACACAATTAGCTGGATAACTAAAACTTAAGCTTTATACATACCAAACATATATCAATTATGTTAGTGATACTAGTTGCATTTGGTTATATGTCATAGATATATTAATTAACTATCTCTAAAACAAACCTATTATACAAAGTCCACAAAGGAATAAAATAATTAAAATTTAAACCTTTATATCTACAACATTTGTTATTAATTTCTTAAAGTAAGAAGGTCACATATGTTAACAAAAAAATCTCATATATCATTCTTTTCTTTTAACATAAAAAAGTGTTTCTCAATTTTTTGTTTTAAATCTTAGTTTATGTTGGATCTACTATCTTCTTAAAAAAAAAATCCATAACTAGACCAATGCCATTTTACCCTCATCATTTTTTGTCCCTATTTTCACGAGAGAAAAAAAAAAGATTTCTAGAGCTTTAAAATGATAACTTTTACCCTCATCATTTTTTGTCCCTATTTTCACGAGAGAAAAAAAAAGACTTCTAGAGCTTTAAAATGATAACATTTTTACTCATACTGTAGCTCAAAATAATCAGTTTAAAGAAAACAAGAAGAAATGATTAAGGAATTCTTTATTCTCCAGCAAGCGATAAGGCATTCTTGACTCTCCAACATGAGGTTTAATTTGCAGGCATCTTAAGCATGGTCATGTGTAAAAAAAAAGAATTATTATATAATTGCCAACCTGAGGGTGGCTCATTACAGCTCTGAGATCCTCTTTTCTCACACCAGGTAATCCTAAGAGGCAGTGGTTAATTAGCAACTGCACCTCCCCAACAATGTGTAGCTTGTGTCCAAGAAGTAAATCATAATTAGGGTGGATGCTCCCACCAACAGAACTTTCGATGGGTAGAACAGCTTTATCCACTAACCACGATTCAACAGCCTGCATGCAGAAAAGAATATAAATATATATATCATCACAGAATATTTTAGTCAAGGCATCACATGGAGAAAGATGAAAGAGAGAGAGAGATGTTAATTAAGAAACAAGAAATGGAACCTTGAATGAAGTCTCAAAGTCCTCACATGGCACTGTCTCACATTTTGGATATGCTTTCAAAGCTGCATCCTCAGTATATGCTCCTGGAAGGCCCTGTATCAAGTAATTCACTGGTTAAGAAATTATCATGCATCATACCTTATAAGCAACGCGCAACTTTGACCCATCACTTGAAGGAAATTCTTTACCCATTAATGGCTCTGCAGTTAAAGAAGTTGTATAGTCATGCCAAAAGAAATTAAGAAGAAAAAGAAAATGAGACTAAATCTTTTCTCTCTAGCAAACAACAAAGGTTGCATTTCAGCAAATATATCTTTATCACAACCATCAATTTTAAACTTAATACTCTTAATGATTCATTACAAGAAACATAAGTATAATATTTAGCTGAGCCACTTAGTTTTATTTCTTGAGTGGGCACAAGGATCATTTAATATAATTATTAAACAAGTGGTAAGAAATGATTGTTTACATAATCAATTTTTTAATTTTAAACAAATAAAAATTACATGACACAAAAATAATATTTTCTTAAGAGTAATTGATTAAGTAACCCCATAGTAGATGTTTTTAACTAGGAGGATAATAATGGTAATAATAATTATATTTCTGATAATTTCATTAACAAAACTTGAGATTTATTAATTTTTCTTCCCCAAATAAACTAATTCAAGCACACTGAGGCCCAGCCAGACCAATTCACACTTTACTGTACCCACCAGTGTGTAGTGTGTACCTGGCAAGTCAAGTCTGGCTACCAACGTCAGTATAAAAAAATCTCCAAACGCCCAATTGAGGAGCTTTGTTGGCACAACCCCAGATGGAATAATCCTTGAGAGCCATAAGATCACAGAAGAGCAAAAATCTGATTGAAATCAAAGAACAAGTCCTCAACGATCAAAGTGCAAAAAGGAGAAGTTGGTGAACTTCTTATAGGCAAGATAGATAGTGTCTAGAAGTAGGTGATGCAAAAAGATGAAGGCGTTAACATTTGACCGAGTGATATATATATATATATATATATATATATATATATATATATATATATATATATATATATGATCTCAGTTATGAACTGAACTGCACCTTGAATGAAATCGAGTTTTAATTGGAATTGAACAATGAGAGAGATTAAAGACGCCAATCACTCAGACACCTGTTGTTTGAAAGAAATTAACGGTTAAGCATACTAGTTTGTAGGCCAGGTTTTAATATGGCACATGACATTTCTTGATATAAACATGGACATGTCTCCATCGTAAAGCACCTGGAAAAAAAAAGTATCAATGGCAACCAAGTAAGTAGTAATACACTGAATTACTCCTTAAAATTAGTAATATCATGAATTTAATTCTTGAAACTAAAACATGTTATTTAATTTTGTAAAATTAGCAAGCATTGACATCTATTTAAAAGCATAAATTTGACATCTATTTAAAAGCATAAAGCTCATGAGGATTAGACGAAGTGAAAGGTAAAGTAGAAAATAAATAAGGGGAACGCATACTTCTTGGTGCATGCTCACCACCTTCCACCATCAGGGGACACTTCAAGTGCCATCAGGGGACATCATCAGGGGACCCACCATAGTTAAAGCACATTAATGCACTGCTATATAAAACAGCCAATTTTCAAGCAATGAACTTCAAATAATAGCTAATTACAATCTTAGACCATAATCCATTTTTGCATTTTCTTGCATAATACAATTACAATGTAATTTTTCTTTCCAATCTTATATATATATATATATATATATATATATATATATATATATATATATATATATATATATATATATATATATATATATATATCATTCATTTAAGGAATTGTTAGAAATTACTTGTGCACTCCACATGCATCATTCTCTTTCCTATCATTCTATAACTCTTGCCAATTAAAATACATATGAAGAAAGTAAGAAGCACAACACAAGTAACATGAAAACAGATTTATTTTGACTTTAATACTGGAGTTGATACACCCTTCCACGGTGCTGCACCCTTGTCCCTTTTTGGTGGTGTGCAATTGATAAAAGAAAAAAGACATTGATGTCACATGGAACCACTGTGGAAGTTAATGTTATGCAAATTAAGCTCAAGATTAAAATCTGCTTAATTAATAATTCTATAACCACATACCTCTGCAATCATGGTGTCTCCTTTGTAAACTTTGCAGGACTTGTCAGTGTGGCTCCCAACAGGTATATCTATATATCAATATTTTATCATTTTGGATTTTATTTGTTCATATTTATTAAACTTACTGCAACAACGGAATCACAGGCAGCAATAGCTAGAATATCTGCACAAGAAACAACTCCGGGACAAGCAGCCTCCACTTTAGTTTTGATGTCATCAATTCGTTAAACTCTTCGGCAGCTAGGGGAACTGCCATCTCTGCCACTGAATGGAATGATGGATATTGGTTGAGACCAGTCCACAATTTCACCGAACCAGAGAGCACAATTTGCTTGGACTCAGTGGCTACATAATTTGCTGCTGCTCGCGCCCCTCCAGATTGAGCCTCACTCACTACTTTCTCAGCTTTGTGTGTCACTTTCTGAACCAAACAAGTGACTTGGGTTGCAACCTGCTTAACCAAAGAAGGTGCATGCTCATCGAATTTGTGAGCAGCTTCATCCACCTGTCACAATCATATACCCAAAAATTAATTGCTTGGCAAATATTAGCAATTTCCCAATTCATTCAAACATCAGCAATGGAATTTTATTTCAGGCATGTCGATGCGAGGGCATACAAAATTTACATAAATTCAATTCATGTTACATTCTTTTTTATTTTATTTTATGCTATAAGTACACACGAAAGACGATACTAATCAAACAAGACAATTAAGGGTGAGAAATATACATAAAAAAAAAATCAAACTGTATGATGGTATCAAGTTCTGGGGTAAGAATGAAAAACAAAAAAATTCAACTTTGGATGCATTTACAGATAACAAGTTCCTCAGAAGGGTGTTATTGTTATTTGCCACGGTTTTCACCAAACTGTATGATGGATCAGTTAATGCATGGCAATGTTTAGAAACAAGTTGTTGTCCGTGCATTAACATTAGAAGTAATCTCCACCAAACTATTTATGCCAATATGGCATGGTTATTCAATTTTGTTCCTACGTCATGGGTCTCTTCTTCTCAAGAAAGTTTTCCCTACTCTATCTTTTCTCAAAGAAATTAAGCAACCTCTGGGGATTTGTTTCCCGAGCAACTCGACAACATGATGTGTCTCGTTGCCCGCACTGGCAGCGCTACGACGATGGTTGTCGCCAAGTTGTGGGGTGAGTAATTGTTTCTTTAACTTCTTAATCAGCTGACTTTTAGTACGTAATTAATTTTGAACAGATACATTCCATACAGATACCAAAATAAGGAATTAGAGGTTTTGGTAATTAGTGCTCAGAAAGGCAATGGAATGCAGTTCCCAAAGGTAATTAATTAATTATTATTTTGACATTAAATTTACTACAATTAATGGTTCGTTTTTATAATTAACGTGACATGCATGATGCGTCTGTTTGCGTTCGTTCGATCAGGGAGGTTGGGAGAGCGACGAATCCATGGAGCAGGCTGCTTTAAGGGAGACCATAGAGGAAGCTGGGGATTAAATATAGCTTTGGTTAATTAATTACTTGCCAAACATTGCAGCTTAATTTATTTTGCTTAATTGCAGAGTAAATTGGGTAAATGGTTTTATAAGAGCAAACGCCTAGACACGCTACATGAGGGATATATGTTCCCTGGTCCCTTTGATTGTGAAGAAGCAATTAGAGAAGAACATTCGGAAACGAACATGGGTACGTATGTCATATATAATTAATTAATGTTTTGTTCCTTTAATTGTATGCAGATGACAATTGATGGATGAAGGAGGCGGTCAGTAGACAACCTCAATTTTGGGCGGACTAAGAACTAACTCCATGCTAGAGACAGAAATTTCCAGAGAGATCTAGCAACAGAACTCAGTCTAGTCTAGATGTATAAATTCTATTCATTTCTTCTTTCCTTTATTTCATTCTTTAATTTGTATTGCCACTTTTAATCAGATTAATTACCTCCATCATTTTGTTGTGTGACTTTTCTTGTGTATGGATGTGCCAATAATTTTGTTGCCTCGATTTTGCTTGTGTTTGAATGATTTGGTCAAAACTGGTTCAATTTTTTAATTACCGAATAATTGATATTTATAAGCTTACATAAGTAGTAGGTTTTTATTTTTTTTGACCGAATCCAACTCAAACAATGTCATTAATCAAAATAAATAGTTATCTTCATTAAACTTGTTTACCAAATTCTAAACCCATCAAATCCGTGTTTACAAGAGAAGAAATGTGGACAAGTGTTGCGGAAAATATCATCTAACTTTAAACTATTAATAAATAACAAACAAAGTAATTAAATAATTAGGAATGTTTTATATATTAATAGATTCACTGTAAGCATACAAGAATAAAAAATTTATTAAACATAAATTAATTTTTAAATGTAAAATATATTAGTAATTTTAACTCACATAATTTATTAAATTATTAAATTGAATCACTCATGATTTTTTCTTTTTTTAAGTATCTTGATTTTATTTGTTTTTTGCATGCTAATATCATCCTTAATCAATCAATTTAATTAGATCTTGTTGACTAAATGCACTTAAATTAATAACACAAAATATGTAAATTTTAAAATATATATCACTCCACCTAATAATTTGAATGTCTATAATAGATTGTAGTTGCTTAATAATTTATCCTAGCGTCTAATCAACAGGATCGACTTATATGACCATCTGTTGGGAGATATGTTTTTGTTTAAACTTGCTTAATAAGAAGGTATTGGATGGGGGAGAAGTCAATTTTGGAAAAAGAAGATGACAACCCAAACAAGACTTACAGTTGCCGTTTCTGATAAATGGGCCATACCATAAGTGAAGTAAGCGACAGCCGACAGATAATAACGACGGTTTATGCTTCCGCAATATGTTAACCACCCAATTTCTTACAAGTAGTTTTAAAAAATTAATTATTAATTAGTAAAACTCCTGCAGGAGTGATTAAGCAGGCAATACTTGCAAAAAAAATATGAATTTCTCAGCTAACTTTTGCTGCTCTGCCTGCATGCGTGTTGGGGTGTGGCCACTCTGTCTCACCTTATCCTTCTAAAACTAAATTATTACACACAATCACATTCATTTTTTAATAATTTTCTTATGTATTAATTTATATCAATATTTTTTCACAGTCATAATATACATCAAAATTTAATTCTACTTTACGTGTGCGTTTCTTGTTAACGGAGTTATGGATTAACGTAGCACTCCTTTCAGTCTCAACTATAAATAATAAAAATAATTATTTTACACTAATTAAAAAATTAATAAGAGAAAAATATCATACCAATCTTGTGATCTAGCTATATATATTTTCTGCAACAAAAAGTCTTTTAAAATTATTTCCTTTTATTTATTATTATAGTGAAAAGGAAGTCCACATTCTTTTTGGATAAAAAGAAGTAATATATATATCAGCGCACAAAACAAATGAAAAGAGTGAATGTCACAAGATACAAGAGAAATCCTAATAAGCCGAAAAAGAGTCAAATCTAGCTAGGACAACAACTGAAGAAAAGAAACCAAAACAAAATATTAAAGATGCTGTTAGAAGAGATACATGGCGACTCCTAGAAGACAAAAGTGGTGAAAAACAAGAAGGATTTGTCACAGTAACGATGTGCTACGGCAGAAGAGTACCCAAAGGAAGATGATGACATGCCAAAGCAATTACAAGTACACCATGAAAACAACTCTCAAGAACCTTACCAGAGACTGGTTAATTGCACGCACATTCTTCCATGTGCTAACTATATATCTATTTTTCATATTTGTCGTATGCCATTCTATATATGCCCTGTGTTGGCAGGTTAATTTCCCACCATAGATTCCAGCTGGTTATATATGTATAACCTTTGATATCTCACGTAAAGTATAAAAATCTCCTCCCCTATTGGTAGGGAGGGATAAGTAAGGGCATAGGCCTCAAAAAAACATGTATTTATCACCATTCCATCATCATCCTTTTCAAATATTAATTTATTCTTAAATTGTATTTAAGTTAATATTTTTATTTTTTATTAATGCTATTCATTTTTTATGGGTATTTATTTTAAATGTGAGTGTGAGAAGGAGTATTATATTATTATATCGAGATTTGTCATCCCTATTAATATTGATAATTAAAAAATTAATAATTAAGTATAGTGCTTTTTAATATAATTTAATTAAAACTAATAATAGAACTTTTTCTTCTATAGGAATTCGATTTCAATAATTTTTACAATGAAACTGTTTTTGTTTATTGTTTTGAATCCAAAAAAATTAAATTTTTAGGTGAAGAATAATTGAAAAGATATTGTATTAATCTTTAAAAAAATTAATATTTAGTGAATTATAGTATTTATACCTATAATGGTTGCAACTGCTAAAAAAAGACTTTCAAAATTAAAGTTGCTTAAATTTAATTTATTTAAAATCAACATTGATACAATATAAATTATATTGATGACATTTTATGATCTAAGACCTCAGGAAATGATTGGGGCATTTTGCCTTTATTTCTTGTAATTTCTTTATAAAAAAAAAAAATTAACAAACGGAATGGTTTGAATTTTTAGACCCAACAGAACCACATGCAATCCTTCGGTTAATGAAGATCTATACTTAAGGAGTTAACTGTGAAGTTAACAATAACTATAGGTTTTTTAAGGTAATAACCCGTGCTTAACAGTAAGTCAATTATGCCAAATCAATCCGTTGAATTAAAAAACAATTAAATCATTAATTTGAACAACTCAAAATCAAGAAGAAAAAAATATAAATTTGGTCTAACAACAAAAATCAGCCAAAATCATCAACGTTAAAAAATAATAGTTTAAATCAATTTTTCAATATATATTTTTATAATTAAATAAAAAATAATATGAATTGTTATCATTTAATTTTTTATTATGTTATTCATGATTTTTTTATCGAATATATTTTTTGCATATAACTATTTAGCGAATATTTTTATACATCTAGCTTGAGTATCTGAGAAACCTATAATATCTATCTAACAGATGGCCATTTGGTTGTTGCCTGCTGGTATGGCATCATTCCTTTTAATAAATCGACCGCTTGTCCTCCTTTTATGGAATCAAACAATAATCACAAAATTGATCAGAAATTAAGAGTTAAGCGTCGGCATGGAAATAATTTATTGATTAATCGATTGCGACTGGTAAAATTAAAAGTTCAATTTTGGCTATGTTGCATGGATATGGGTACCGATACCAAGGTACGAGTACATAATACAGAATTTTAAAAAATTTCAGAATACGGGTACATTAATATGTATTTCAAAAAACATATATGTATATAAAAATTAAATTAAATATTAATATGATAAGTTATGGAAACTACAAATAAGTATAATTTATAATAAAAGAAGATTAAATTTTTCGTCATGACAAAAAATATCTCACGATAAATAAAAAAACTATAATACATGTGATATTACACTTTAAAAGTAAGTCAAAAGAGATACTAGTAACTTGAATTTAAGAATGTAAACTTCTTTATAACTGCTATTCTTATTTCAAGAGAAGATAAAGAATTATATGTATAAGAATTAAATCTTTATTTTTAAGATTAAACATATTTCTTTTTCATAGAATAGATTAAAAATAGATTAAAATGTATTTTTGTTTCTCATTTTATCTTCATTTCTACTTTTGGGTTTTTTATCATAATTTTTTCACTATTTTTGGTTCTTCATAAATTGTTTTGTTTTATTTTAATTTTTGTCGTTAATATCAATGTTAAGTGTTGACATGACAAACAGAATTTACAATTGAAAATTTTCTGTTAAAATTTTTGGTGATTTTTATCTGTTGTAATTCTTTTGGCAAACTAAAATTGAAGTAGTAGTGTAATGTTACATCTTTGACAAGTAAACTAAATCATACAAGTAGTATAAAATGGACATTCCAAGTATTATTTTCTCAATGATCTTGTTCAATGATTGACAATTTGCACACTTTTTAATTACTAAGAAAAATTTAAAGTAGAAGTGAATAAGCATTTTGGTCCCTGACTTTTGATCTATTTTATAAATTAGTCCCTATCTTTTTTAAATGTAAAAAATAGTCTCTATCTTTAAATCAGTTATGCAAATAAGTCTCTACCATTAAAATTCAATTTCCATTGTTAATCATATGTCTATGTAACAAGTTTTTGTTCATGTAAGCAAACTCATGCGACAAGTGAAAAAGATTTTTGTTTCACAAGCTAAAATCAATTTACGTACCAGTTTCTTTCTTCTTCATTAATGTCTTTAACTTTTCTATGCTACTTTTACACTTTGCAGCCAATGAACTCCGTTTCATTTTGCAATTGAGAAACAATACACTATAAGATTGAATTGACCCCTTTAATTAGCTTTGGAGAAAGCAAGTCTCCTTCTCACATGAAAAAAATTAAGTTTCAATGAATCAAAATAAAACACTCATTCAATTATGCATCCAAGGGTTTAAATTGTTACATATGAGGACTGCATTGGCCATAGTAGCCAATCACAGTAACTGTAACACAAAACCACTACTACAATTTAAACCTCAATAGTACTAGAGTTTCAAAACCGCAATTGCAGCTGCAACATTGCATCAAGGTTTTAAATTGCATTCAGGTTGCAATTTCGCCACATCAAACACAGCCACAATTGAGGTCATGTTGCGGTTGCTAAAATTACATGCAAGCACATTTGTTTTGCAGCACTGTTTCACAGCTGGTAGACCATCAGTTGTCCCTTTAGTAGTCTTAAGATTGTCATTCGCACCTTTATTATCACAAGTTTTATTTGTTTTGCAGCTCTGTTGGCTTCATTTGGGTTCTGTTTATTTAGAAACCTTAATTTGAGGAAGAAGAAGCAAGTTAAAATTGTCAACAATGCACCTCACTAACGGCGTTACTTTCAAATTTAACGGTAAAGACTATTTTGTAAAACTTATGCAAAGATAGGGACTAATTTGTAAAAGGGGTCAAAAGTTAGAAATCAAAATGCCTATTCACTCTTTAAAATAGGCTTAAAATAACAATGATTAAGAACCAAAATAAAAAATGAAAACTTAAAAATAAAACGATTAAAAGAGTTTTCTTTATTCTTAAAGATCTAGATTGTAGGATGGGGTTAGGAGAAACAATGATAATGAATGTTAGTGTTCAATTTCACTAAATCACTTTCTCATGGATATACAAACTATTAATCAATGTTTTCCATTCCTTAATTTCTTATAAGAAAAGCTTAAGTCTCATTATTAAACTATCAATCTCGTGTATAACTTAGTCAAATTACTTGCTTTAAGAAAAGAAATCAAAGGTGACTAATGATGAGCTTTGCCCTATTCCTAACAATAATACACACTAGGCCCTCTTATTTGATTCATAGTTCAAATACATTTTCCAATCACATTTAAACAATAAAATCAAGCAAATGGGTAATAACCTCAAAGCAACCATTAAGCAAAGGTAAAGAGAATAGCTAGGGGGAAAAAAATGTTGACTGGTGACTTAAGTGTATCGGGTATAGATACGGGCATCTAGGGTTGATGAGCAGACAGGCTGGAGCTCCAACTGACCTTATTAATTAATTAATTAATTAATTGTGTTTTGTATGAAGGTTGCTTAGTGGTTGTGTGTGTGACTCTTCTCTCCTCACAATGCTGCCTCACAAGCACACTCTGGTGGTTGTGGCCACTGTGGCCACACTCGCGCTGGCGGCGGTGCTCGCAGCACCACAAGCAGATCTGGCCTCCGAGCGAGCTGCATTACTCTCCCTCCGTTCCTCCGTGGGAGGCCGTACCCTCTTCTGGAACGCCACCAGGGACAGCCCCTGCAACTGGGCCGGGGTCCAATGCGAGCACGGCCACGTCGTCGAGCTCCACCTCCCCGGCGTCGCTCTCTCCGGCGAAATCCCCGTCGGAATATTCGGGAATCTGACCCAGCTCCGCACCCTCAGTCTCCGTTTCAACGCCCTCAGAGGTTCCCTCCCTTCAGATCTGGCCTCCTGCGTCAACCTCCGCAACCTCTACATTCAGCGCAACTTGCTCACCGGCCAAATTCCACCCTTTTTGTTTCATTTGCCGGACCTCGTTCGCTTGAACATGGGCTTCAACAACTTCTCCGGCCCCTTTCCGTCCGCCTTCAACAACCTTACCCGTTTGAAAACTTTGTTTCTCGAAAACAACCAGCTCTCCGGCCCAATCCCCGACTTGAACAAACTCACCCTCGACCAGTTCAACGTCTCCGACAACCTCCTCAACGGCTCTGTCCCTCTTAAGCTTCAGACATTCCCTCAGGACTCTTTTCTAGGTAACTCCCTCTGTGGCCGACCACTCTCTCTCTGTCCCGGAGATGTCGCCGATCCCCTCTCGGTCGACAACAACGCCAAGGGCAACAACAACGACAACAAGAAGAACAAGCTGTCCGGGGGCGCCATAGCGGGGATTGTTGTCGGATCGGTGGTGTTTCTTCTCTTGCTTGTGTTCCTCTTGATTTTCCTGTGCAGGAACAAGAGTGCCAAGAATACCAGCGCGGTCGACATTGCCACTGTCAAACATCCTGAGACGGAGTCTGAGGTTCTTGCCGACAAGGGTGTCTCCGATGTCGAGAACGGTGGTCATGCCAATGTCAACCCTGCAATCGCTTCTGTGGCGGCGGTTGCGGCTGGGAATGGTGGTAGCAAGGCGGAAGGGAACGCGAAGAAGTTGGTGTTTTTTGGGAATGCGGCGAGGGCGTTTGATTTGGAAGATTTGCTCAGGGCTTCGGCGGAGGTTTTGGGGAAAGGGACTTTCGGGACGGCGTACAAGGCGGTGTTGGAGGCGGGGCCGGTGGTGGCCGTGAAGAGGTTGAAGGATGTGACAATTTCCGAGAAGGAATTTAAGGAGAAGATTGAGGCGGTGGGAGCGATGGATCACGAGAGTTTGGTGCCTCTCAGGGCTTACTATTTCAGCAGGGATGAGAAGCTCCTTGTCTATGATTATATGCCCATGGGAAGCTTGTCTGCCCTTTTACATGGTCCGTCTTCTTTCTCTTTTTTGTGCTTGCTTTTCACTCAATTTCAGTTCTTGGACTATCTTTACTCACCGCATTTGTGTTTCTTTTTCGGGGAAAGAATCCATCATGGCTATGTTAGTTATTTATTGATTGTTCATTATTCAGTCTGCATTTGATAGGAATTAGATGCATTTCACTTGTTTCCTATTATATATATATACACACACACACGTCTTTTTAGGTCCCGATTGGATCGCAAATATGGCTCTCCATCTCATGCTATAACTAGACTAGGGATAATTGAATTTGGCACTGTTGATTTCCAACAGTGGTGATGATGGATGCTTGCGATGTTTACAGGAAACAAAGGAGCTGGTAGGACACCACTGAATTGGGAAGTGAGATCAGGCATTGCACTTGGAGCTGCCCGTGGCATTGAGTACCTACATTCACGAGGGCCTAATGTTTCTCATGGAAATATCAAGTCATCAAACATCCTCTTAACCAAATCATATGATGCCAGAGTGTCTGACTTTGGCCTTGCACACCTTGTTGGCCCCTCCTCTACCCCTAACCGTGTGGCCGGCTACCGTGCGCCGGAGGTGACTGATCCTCGCAAGGTGTCTCAGATGGCAGATGTGTACAGCTTTGGTGTGTTGCTCTTGGAACTTCTGACTGGGAAGGCACCTACCCATGCTCTCCTGAATGAGGAAGGAGTGGACCTCCCCAGATGGGTTCAATCCGTGGTTAGAGAAGAGTGGACTTCTGAGGTCTTTGATCTTGAGCTCCTTAGGTATCAAAATGTAGAAGAGGAGATGGTTCAGTTGTTGCAACTTGCAGTTGATTGTGCAGCACAATACCCTGACAAGCGCCCTTCAATGTCTGAAGTGGTAAGGAGCATACAAGAGTTGCGAAGGTCTAGCTTGAAAGAGGACCAGGACCAAATCCAACATGACAATGATATACTATTATAGAAGAACATGTATCTTCTCCCTCGACTTTGCTTTGTCAGAGTCGGAGCCCATATTTTACTTGCTAAATCCTGTGCGTATGTTGCTTGCATTCTGTTGGCTTGGGCCGTCCTCAAATTTCTTTCTTTGGCACCAAACTTTTGAATTTTCTTCCTTTTTTTTTCCTCCTCAAATCTCCATTGTGCCATCTCCCCCCTTTTTCTTCCCAATCAATACATTGTTCCATTAGTTATTGTTGTTGGATTCTGGTTGATTGTAATTATTACTTCTGCTTTAACATGCCTTTTACTTTTGTTGAAACCGTATTATGTCTGTTGAAAACTTGTAATTGAGATGTTATAGTAGCTGTCGTTGGTTGCGATGTCTCGTCGGTGGCGTCTTTTATTATTGCCAAAAAAGTTTGTTGTGAACGTGATCGCCACCTTCGTGAGGATGGGCGATTTATGCCCCAAACCAACTTTGATTAATTCATCCTCCTCTTGCCAGTTGGTTTAAGATTTATTTATAGGATGCCCATGTCACGAAGGAAACAAAGCACCATTACAGATTGGATAAATTAAAAATTGATAGGCACAGTATGGATAAATTGTCAAAAGTGATTTTTATGAAATCAAATGTTAGAAAAGGGTACGGCATGTGTGCAAAATTGTGATCGTTACGATATTTACTGTTCATAGCATAGCTGTGTGTTAAATTAGTCAAACAATTAATTTGACATGATTCTAATAAAGGTTCAATCTAGCAATTAAATTTTAAGACAAACTCTGGAAACTAGGATATTGGAGTATACCCCCTCAAAGGTCAGCTATATTGGTCCCACAAGCCAATTTTGTCATGGAGTGACTAAGCATGAGTTGTTTGAATGATTTCTTATCCTTTCTTAATGTAGATTTTGAAATTTAAACATCAATCCATGGTTGGCAGTGACAGTGGCCGGAACTTAAAAGAATGGGATTCTGGTGAGTATAATATAACTGATGAAAGTTCAAACGTATGCGATGCATTTTTGCTTAGGTGATTATAATTGTAACTCTACTGTGTACATATACAAACATACTAGTTATGGTCGATGGCCATATTTTGTTGGCTCTAGGGCCACCTGGTCTTTTTTGTTAATATATGGAGGCTACACTTTAAAAAGGTTGGAAACAAAATAACCAGAAAGTGATGTGAGAGACACAAAGATTGGCATCCCACCATGTTATTAGTATATGGGGATGCGTTTGTCCCTTGGCTATTGCTGTCCCGTCTCCTTTCAAAGTTGATGACCCTTGTAGTTTTAGTATGTCACCACTTGATTGCATTTAGCAGTTAGCACGAAGCAGATTTTTGTTAAAAAAATAAAATAAAATTGAATACTCGTTTAAATAGTTTTTTTTATTTTTATTTTTGTAAGCATTTTCCTATGTATTAGGATCCGTCTAGTGATTAAAAAAGAGGTTAAATAGCATATATAAGGTCATATATTCTAATCTCGGTGTCACTATTACATATTATTTCTTCCCTATCATTTTCCATAAATTGCTCAATTTGTTAAGATGACACTGTACCACCGCTGGATCATCTAATGAGTTAAGATTAATGTGTCCTTTATTACATACTCATTTTAAATGTGTCATTTCTTATTTATAGCAACTAACTAAATGAGTATTTATTCTAAAATAAATACTTCTATATATATATATAAATAAGAATTTGATACTCTCTGAATTAAAATAATTGTTATTTAAAAATTTACATAAATATTAAAAATATCATTAAATACGAAAGTGTAAGTTTGCTTGATAATATCACCATCTTATTCCACTAATGTTTCTACAAAAGAAACGGTTAAATTAATTAACAAATTATATAATTTCATGAAATTTTGTTATTAAGTCCTTTTATTTTTTCTTACCCGAATTCAAAAAAAAAAAGAGAGACTCTAACCAATTTGAAATTTGTTCGAGTGATAAATAAAATCTGACAAGAATTTATTATTAAGTCCTTGTATTTTAAAAAGTTTACAAAATCTATATAGTTTAAAAATTTCGTAAACAAATCCTTAAAAACACTGTTAAATATCTGTCTAAGACTAACTTCTTCAAATTGATGTTTGTTTGTTCAAACCAAGAGTCTGTTAGTGTGGGTCTTATATATTATACCACCGCATTCACTCTTGTCGCGTAGTAAGAACTTTGTTTCCCAAGTCAATATTATAAGAAAATGTATACAGAGCTCATTGGAATATTGATCGTTGATGACAGCAGGGAATGGAAATACTGGAGGTAAAGGAAAATTAGGTATTTATGTATTTCTTCTGCTGAAGTTTTGGACTATGGTACGCCATCGTTAAGTGCAAGAATGTAGAGAAAATCGTGCTCTCGATTTAACCTGCATTGGATCATTAGTTATTCTAGTCTACGATATCAAATTATAGAAGCTTCTCTACTGCCAAGTATATGCTAGTTTATTGGCTCAACGTGGAAAAAGACTTGGCGATAAACGATTTTATAGGAAAACCAAATTTTAGAGGGTTTGAAGATAAATGATTTAAGGGGGGAACAAACTGTGCAGAGACATAGGGGAGAACTGACGTTTAACGATAATAAATATCAATCTGTATTTTAAAATTATAAGGACTTTGTTTAAAAAAAATTAAATTATAAGTACTCAATTGAAAATTTAGTAAAACCATAAAGATTAAGAGACTAATTAAAAGATTCATTAATTTTTATCAATGTACTTAGTGGAGGCACTAACTGGCAGCAATAAATAAAGTTAGAAAAAAATTAACGCCTTCTCTATTTTTGAAGACAACAAAAGTTAAAACGATTTTTTTTAAAAAAATATTTTATATTTAAAATTGTTGATATCTAAAAATCACAAGCACGAGTTATTTTATATTTTTAAAGTTATTAAATTATTATCATTTTCAAATTTTTTGTAAATTATTTTTGAGATGCATAAATATGAAAAAGATAAAAATATAAAACGTAAATTCAATTAAAATTGTGTTGGGTTGAATTACAAACTAAAAAGATAAATTTTAACCCAATTAAGTTTAATTAGGTTGAGTTGAAAAATATACTAAAATCAACCAAATTGGATCGCATATTCCCGTAGATGCATTTATCAATTTTGCATTTTGTTATAGCAATATCATTTAAATCTAGTTAGATGTTTTTTTTTTTTATAAAAAAAAGTAAGAGACCAAATTGAAAGATATAAGTATTTTATGGTGGAGGGATCAAATTGATGTATTATGAACACGAAAGATGCTCAGAAATTGAGGCTAATTATAAAGGATTAAATTGAAGTGTTTTAATAGATAAAATATGAGAAAAAGTGATATTTTAAGGATGAAATATAGAGAGAAGTTGTAGGCGCAGTGGGCAGTTTGAATTGGACGAGGGAAAACTGAGAGAGCTGAAGCAGTTCATAGGGACATGCAAGTCCAATCCATCTCTTTCCTTCTTCAAGACTTTTCTTCTCATTTTTCATCTCTTTCTCCTTACTCCTATTTCTCACTCACTCTCTGTCTCTGCTTCTGTAGCCTCGGTGCTTGCATTCCTCCCCCATTCATTATTTTATCATTCTGCGTTGATCACAACTAATGAATTTATGTATTTCCGGTTATTATTACTCGCACCATATGCTGGAACCAGGTACCGATTTTGATGACAATAATTCAGATCCTCCTTTATCCGCACAAGATGACATTATAGAATCTGATATAGAGTTGGATAATGCTGATGTTGTTGAGCCCGATAATGACCCTCCTCAAAAGGTAAGCTATGCATGTATCATGTATGTCACTATGGTTAATGTCCTTGTCTCAACAACTCTGTAATTAAAATGTATTTGCAGATGGGAAATCCTTCTGCTGAAGTAACGGAAGAACAGAGGTACTCTCATTCTCTCCCCAGAATGGAACATCTTTTGATAAATTCCTTTCAGTATTGTTTCCCCCCTGCTTTATTGTTTGTTTTACCTTCTGTATCATTTGGAAATCTAAATTTCTTGTTTTCAGCTAGCATCTTTATGAAATTGAAGAAACCAAATGCTGCTATACGTGATGCTGACACTGCCTTGAAGGTTTATTTATTCCTTACTTGTTGCATAGAAAACTTGGTATAAAGAAATTTCTGTGCCATGAGTTTGTGTACTCAAAGGTATCGTAAATTGTTCCAGATTAATCCAGACTCAGCCAAAGGATACAAAATACGAGGAATGTCGAGGGCTATGTTGGGACTAAGGGAAGAAGCAGCAAGTGACCTTCACGTGGCTTCAAAGTTAGATTTCGATGAAGAGATTAGTATAGCACTTAAAAAGGTAATTTACCTACTTTCGACAGATGGAACCTACAGAAGGAATCCTTGTTCTTTTTGTAATTGTATCTTTTGGCTGGACAGGTTGAACCTAATGCCAACAAAATTGAGGAGCATAGGAGAAAATGTGAACGCTTAAGAAAACGAAAGGAACAGAAAAGGTCTCCTATTAAGACCGAAACTCCTATCAAGAAGGAGAGCAAGAAACTGAAGCCCAGGTAAGTATATAGTTTCTGTGATTGAACAATCTTTTTGATAGAAAGGCTTTGCAAGCTGCTATGAAGCCTGGTATTCCAAAAATGGCAAAATATCAAGATCATACTTGGCTGTATTTGATATGATACATGTAGCATGGTCCTTGATGTGTATCCAAGGAGTATTCTCCATTTCTTTTAAAATTTTAACTGATATGTTTGAGATACAACTCCAATACTTTGAATAGTCCTAAAATTACCTATGATTCCATCTTTTCCTATGTATCCTTAAAGCTACAGTAAATAGTAGGCAATAATATAGAGCCAAGACTTCTTTTGAGTAGGATTAATGATGCTTTTTG
Source organism: Glycine soja (assembly GCF_004193775.1). NCBI lineage: Eukaryota > Viridiplantae > Streptophyta > Magnoliopsida > Fabales > Fabaceae > Glycine > Glycine soja. The sequence continues at coordinate 44,001,455 of NC_041006.1, read as the reverse complement.
TGACATTGCCATGGGTTGGACTTGGGGGCAAAATTTTGTGAAATGTTCATAGGAGAAAGAATATATTCTGATACAGCTTATGTAATCATGGTAGTCAAAATCGTGATCTTTCACATAAGATTGTACCACTTTACGATCCTGAGTACCTCCATGCAGAAGTGAACTTTGGTGAGATTGTGTGAAATCGTTGTGTAAGATTGTGGAATTGGTGGGATCGAATGAGGCACAATCCCACTGATCCTAGAAAAAAAAATCCTCAGCTTATAATCTGTGACCTGTTTGCGCACAGGTTGAAAACCTAAAGCAGCCCAAATCTTACCCATTTTCAGCCACTCTTTTTATTTGAGATGACTGCTGTGTGCAATTCACCTCCTCCTTTAGTCTTCATCTTGTTATTCTTTGTTGCTGGTTCTCCATTTATTCTTTTATCTTCTGCGCTTGCCTTAATATTTTTCTTTTTCCATATTAGATACACTGTCTAGCTATCCTTTTATCCGACATATTTGCAGATGTTAAGGAAGGTTAGTATAATTATTTATTTTTCTAGGCTCTTTTATGTAAGAAATTTCAAGTCACTATCCTTGAAATTCTCATAGATCATAGTATGAATAAATTGATAACTGTCCTGAAAGATGATCATACGATTGATTATCTTCTACTTTCAGCTATAGATAAAGGGTAAAAACCAACACTTAATTGGTTAGTTATTAATTCTGTAAATCCATCTAATGTTACTTACATGTAAGTATCATCCACCCAACAACATATGTACAAAATGGTTTAGTTTCTGTTTTTAAATAACATTTTGTAAAACAATTTCCAACTTATCCTTATTATGATCTATGAAAAATCCAAAGATAGTAACTTGGAATTTCTCACATAAAAGAACCCGCAAAATAAACAATAAATACACTGACTTTTCTTAACACTTGCAAATATATTGGATATAATTAAAGAACAAGTAGAGAACATACCTGATTTGACAAGTTAGTAATGGTTCATTTGTATCTTAAGTTAACTAAGAAGCAACTTCTACCAAAAAAAATATCAAATTGCATGCATCCAATTTCTGGATCGAGTTCAATTCTCATTGCAAGAAAAATATCTTGAACAGAGGTATCATAGCAAAAATTTCGATTTAACTCCATCAAACAACAATGGTAAATTTTCTTTATAACTCTTTGAATGGCTTAACACAATTTATCCTTGTTATTTCATGGAGTTAAATCAAAATTTTAGCTATGATACCTCTAGCCAAGATATTTTTCTCACAATATGAATTGAGTTTGATCCAAAAATTAGATGTGCACAATTCAATGTGGGTTTTGACAGAGTAGCTTGTCAGTATACTTGACTCTTTTGCCCGACCAGGTATGTTGTCAGTTGCCCTTTAGTTGTGTCTGACATATTTACAAGTCTTAAGAAAAGTCATAGTAAATTTGTAATTAATGTTCACTTTTATTTTCTATTGCAATTAATTACACTGACTTTTCTTAACACTGGCAAATATGTTGGATACAATTAAAGGAAACTAGACAACGTATTTGTTATGGTGAAAGAGTATTAATTCATTTGTATCTTAAGTTTATTGACAAGTTACCTTTGTCAAAACACATTGAATTGCATGCATCCAATTTTTGGATCAAGCTCAATTCTCATTGCAAGAAAAATATCTTTGATAGAGGCATTATATCTAAAATTTTGATTTAACTCCATCAATGACAATGATAATTTGTGTTAAACCATTCAAAGAGTTATAATAACAAATAGAGTTTAATAGGGACAATTTATGATTGTTATGTGATGAAATAAGTCAAAATTTTAGCTATAATACCTATGTCTAAGATAATTTTCTTGCAATGAGAATTGAGCTCACTCTAGAAATTGGATGCATGCAATTCAATGTGTTTTGACAGAATTAGCTTGTCAGTAAACTTGAGATACAAAGAAACCATTACTCTTTTGCCAGATCAGGTATGTTATCTTTTAATTGTTTCTGACAGACTTGCAAGTGCTAAGAAAAGTTAGTGTAGTTATGATTTTCTTTTCCACATGTTCTTTATGTAAGAAATTCCAGGTTAATGTACTTGGAATTCTCATAAATCATAATATGGACAATTTGTCAATTAGATAAATGTTATTTAAAAGGTTATCTTTTGCTTCCAACTATAGCTAAAGGGCAAAAACCAGTTTTTAATTTGTTATTAATTCTATAAATCCATCTAATATTACATGTAATTATCATCCACCCAACAACATATGAATAAAATGGTCTAGTTTGCACTTGTAAACTGCAACATGCATTGGTTTGTAGTTCTCACGATAATGTAGGTTTTATTTTTACATCACTATTGGTATAATGGAATCGGATAGAAAGTCACCTATGGAATAAAGGGGTGGTGCAGTTACTACTTACTACGTACTATGAACTATAATAAACTATTATTTGTTAGATATAGTAGTAAAAGGACTTTAACTCAATAGGACTATAACTCTGCTGTAGTGCCTTGCGGAGTTGTAGAGCTGGTCAACGGGAGCTGAGATTTGATTCATGCATTCATCTTAACAATAGATTTCTACTTCTTACCTGGTTTGTAAGCAGATGAGAACAAACAGGATAGAAGTCCATATTTAAACTATACTTTTTAACTAGAGTAGTAAGAAGACTTTTCAGAAGTAGTAGACCAAGAGGCTTTGTCAAAATTGGTCAAACTTCTTGCTCTTAGGGTGCTTTGCTTGAGCTCAATCATTCAGGATGCTTGTTTTATGAGGAATTGAGGATGATACTTTCTCGTAAGTCAAGTTAGTGTTGTGCTAGTGTAGAGATAGCCTTTTCAGCATCGAGTGAAGAATTTCTTCCGATGGCATGATGAAGTAGTTTCTTAGTGTTTCCCTTTGTTCTTGCAAGAGATCAAAATTGGTAGGCAGGCTAAAGCCCAAGCTTGAATGCCTACGGTCTTTCCTCTCCTTGTCAGTTGAGTTAACTTCATAACCTTTTCTTCTGATTCTAGTTGTAGTAACTTTCTCTATCTAAGGTGTCAGCATCACACATATCATATAGATTGTGTAGTAAGTGAGATTTCCCAAACAAAACATTAGAAAATGAGGCCATCTAACTTGGTTAAATCGTGTTAGTCGTGGTTATCAGCAGAAAGCCCGAACTAATGCAGAATGACTTGCTATATCCCATAGCTTGCTGAGACGGCAGATAGGGTTTCTTAAGATATGATGATAGGTACAATAATCTAGGTTCCCCTATGGGCATATCCCAGGTTTCCGATATGATCTTAAAATAGACTATTAGACACAAGAAAGCTAAAAAAATAGCTTGATTGTAATCCGAGTAACGTAGAATGATAAGCATAAGGATTTTGAGAATTAATGGGATGGATCAAGTCTCAAGACTGAGATGCAATTTTTAGCTGCTTTTTTTTAGGCATGTGTTATAGGGACTTTTTAAGCCCTATGTTTTGCAATCTTAGCTCCTCTTCCCGATCCCAAGCAAAATCTTGATTTTGGCTATCTTGTATGCAACTGTTTTTTTATTTTTACTTATGATTGAAAATATTGTTTTTCTAAATTGTGATCATCATCCAAGGCTAAAATGGATTTAGTTTCTGTAGGCTACTGTTTGTGATAACATTGAGATATAACATATGAGAATCCCTCATTTCCTATGAATTTATACTTCTACTGTAGTGTCCAATTACGTTCTCCTTCCATCTCGCTTTTCAAAAAAAAAAAAAACCGATCTCCTTCCATCTTGATTAGAATGCTATATGTTGTGATGGGAAGTTGTTGGCTCTCAGTATGAGAAGATCTAGTTATAGCTGATTTTTTTGCTTTTTTACTTCTTCTTTTTTCAGGTTCAAGAAGCATTATCTGCTTTAAAAGATGGTAAGTCTTTGTATTTCTATCTTCCTGATGGTAATAAAATTCACAAAATCTTGTTAGTTGACTTATCTTTGGTTAATGTGAAGAATAGAAACAGTACACATTTCTTTGTCTGGTTCAATTCCTGCATCATACTGTTCCTGTGACTGATAAAAGCTTTAGTATGCATATTTTTGTCATAATTTCTCACCTGCATTACAGGCTTTGGAGTTTGATGGAAACACATGTATATTTTGGCATTAAACAGATGGTCCTAACAATATATAGAAAACTATATTCTTGAGGGTCATTTGTCAGCATATTTGATTGTGATATTTCTTTTTTATTCCTAAAAAATAACTATGTTGCAATTTCTTTATTTTCTGTCGAATGATATTAATTAAATGCCCTATTACGTTTGTGGCATTAAAAGAGCAAGTCATGGGTATCCATTCTAGTGGTGAATCGGAAAAGAAGTTAAGTGCTGCATAAAGACATCACGCTTGGCGATCCTGTATTTTACTGCAACATGGTGTGGCCCTTGTCGCTTCATTTCCCTTATTTATACAAGCTTGGCTGAAAAGTACCCAAAAGTGGTTTTTGTGAAAGTTGACATAGATGAGGCCAGGGACGTTGCTGCAGGCTGGAATATTAGCAGTGTTCCGACATTCTTCTTTGTTAAGAATGGCAAAGAGGTTGACAGTGTGATGGGGGCAGACAAAAGTACCCTTGAAAGCAAGATTGCACAACATGCTGGCTCTCTTTAAGTGAATACCTTATAAAGATACTGATACAATTAACATTTTCTTGTTTCTTGTGTTAACATGTCCATTGTGTCATACAAAAGGCAAAGATTAATTGAGTTTCAATGTATTATGGCTTGACGTTTCGTCTGTCTGATTGCATGTAGAAAATGTTAATGCTGATTTGTAATAAGTTTCATATTTTCAAGCTGATTTTAGGTTTGTGATGACTGTAATGGGGAGACACCCCAAAAGCTTCATTCTTGTATGTATGTGACTAGAGGATTCAAATTATGGTAGTTGGTTTTAACTTAACTCTTCATATCCATCTTGGCCGTTATAGCACGTTCACTTGCCCCCCCCCCCCCCCCCCCCAAAGCAATTAACTGGTAATTTCATTAACATAAGCATTGCTATTCGCACATTAGCAATGATACAAGAAATAACGTGATTGTTATGACCTTCAGCTTTTTTTAGCAGACCGGGAAATCTATAAACTAATAGGTTATCCATAGAAAAAGGGGTGGTAAATGATTCATTTCCTCTCATTCTTAGAGTAAAATCTCAAAACTAAATAGAAGAAGAATCTACAAAGAACACCCCAAGCTAGCAGGATTAAGATGTCATACCATATGTTGTCCATTGTAATATCCATCGAGGACAAGATATCTTCCCCTAATAAGCAGTTAGCGGGCAGACTGGAGTTATGGTGTTTGCTGAGCTTCAGGTCTCCTAATGGTCCCGGAGATAAGTCTGTTAAATTTCCTGTGTAGCAGTTGAGGTTATTGAATTCATTTGTGAGCAATGCCTCAAATGGATATTTGATTGCAGAAATATAGTGAAGCCACCTCCAGTAAATGGGTATATGAGTTCGCTTGAGGAAGAAACCACAGGTCAAAAAGAAGAGTGCTGTTGTGGCTATGACCACTGCATACCCTGTGATGTAACTAGGCACAAGTGCACTAACAAGCATCACATATGCATTGGTAGTAATAAGCGAGGCATAAAGTATTAGCCAGAAATACAAGAGACTGCTTCTCAAGTGGAGCATCTTTTTGGTTATGACAGCAAATGTGAAACCTTGAACAGCAAAAAATGGGAGGTAAACAATGAGGGAAGAAATGACATATGAAGAAGCACGGTAAGCATTATGTGAAGTCTCCCTTATGAAGATGAACCTCTCCATGATAAAAGAAGGGACTGCATCATTGGAAGAAAAGAAAACAAGGCACACTGCAAAGATGTAGAAATTGAGGAGCCTATTGATGTCTTTGAATAAAGGATGACTCAGATTTCGAAAAATGTTGGACAGGATAAGTGCCATAACAGTTAAGACAATCTCACGGGAGAGGAAGAGTTCTGGGGTGCGAATTACATTGAGTGCTGTTCGCCATGAGAGCACTGCAACCTCACGCAACCATGGGTTTGCATACTTGGATCCGAAGTTTAGCTCATCAAGCACTTCCTCAATCTCAAATCCTTCATATGAAGTTGCTGAGTAGTCCATAGACTGGCCAACCACTGCAGGAGCCGCAGAATATTGGTTTGAAACTGCACTTCTTGGTCCTGACATGGGTGTTTTCCCAGTTGTCCATCCTGGAGTTCTTGCGGGAGTCCATGATGGTTGGCGATGCGGGGTTCCTACTACACCATGGTAAAGCCAGACAGAGAAATCCTTGGCTGAGAAATCTTTGTAGAACTGAGAAGCCAAACGTGGGTGAACACCACTAATCATATTCCTTGGTGTTGGAGCACTTTTCCTTTCAAGGGAGTTATCAAAATCCTCATCATCATCATCCTCACCATGATAACTAAACGGCACAGAATCAGGCTGTTGTGTTCCAGCAGTAAATCCTTGGCTGCGTAGGCTAATCATGTGTTTAGATGCAGGAGTGTTCCTTTTGTAAGGTGTTCTTGGAGTTCTAGGAACAGGTGTCATGGCTGCTGGGTCAGGTTTGAGGCCATCACGTTGGAATTGGACAAGGGGATCAAGCCCAACCGTTGCTTGATCATATTCACTTATAACATCTAGAAGATACTCAATACTGTTTTCTCCATCAGGTACAGGCCTACCAAATCTTGACATGTGAGCCTGAACTGCATCTGGCCTTCCCATGTATATCAGTCTTCCCCTATAACACCATTAAATACATCTGGTCAGGATAAATTTATTTTCAGTTTAAAATCTCTACACAAACCCAAGTGCATGTTATGAATATTATTCTAGTTCGTCCATGTAAAGTAATAGATAGAATTCCTCTCTGTTGTCAATATTTTGATATCAAGACTCTCAATCTTAAAAGCAAGCCAAAAGTCCCAGAATGGTGACATATAGTTTTAACTTTTTCATCATGTCATAAATGTGTTCAATATCTTTTTTGGTCTACCTATCAGTAACTATCGGTTTCCTCATTTCAGGCTCTTCAGACAGTCTGATAAATATTATATATATCAGGCTTATCAACTACAGATATATATAGGCTCTGAAATTTTCACCTTGCAAGGACAGTGATCTGGTCCAGGAGCATTTGAATTCTAAATGAAGGCTGGTGTATGGTCATAAGGACAATGCTTCCTCCTCGAGCTATGTCTTTAACCTTTTCTACAACACTGTAAGCACTTGTAGAATCAAGGCCTGAGGTAGGTTCGTCAAGGAACAGAAGTGATGGTTTATGAATGATGTCTATGCCAATAGATACCCTTCGTCGTTCCCCTCCTGACACTCCTCTCCTTCCTTCGTCACCAATATAGGTATGTGTAGCACTCTGAACGGGTCATGAGGTCATTAATCTGTCATTTTACGTGTGGGGGTAAGTGAGAGAGACATAGGATTGTACCTGTAAGCCCAATTGGTCAAGGAGCTCATAAACCCTCTTCTTCTTTTCACTCCTGGAAATGGAAGGAGGAAGCCTAACTTCAGCCGCAAACATAAATGTTTCAAAGACTGTCAACATAGGGAAGAGCTGGTCATCTTGCATCACATATGATGACACCATTTTCATGTAGCTTGTAGTAACCTGCATGATAGTATAGCCTTATTAAATTAATTAATTAAACAGAATAGAAAAGTGAAAGATATATTTGATTAGGAACCAAAAAAACATGAAACAAGAGGAGTTAATATTTTACTGGTTTTCCATCAATTCTAACTGATCCTTCTAGACTCCCTTTTGCAATTCGCCCGGCCAATGCATCAAGAAAGGTGGACTTGCCAGCACCACTAGGTCCCATGATTGCCATAATTTCACCTTTTATTGCCTGGCCAGAGATATCATGAAGAAGATATGTTTCTTTGTTGATCCAAACTCCATCGTTTTTCTGCTTCTTTATGATACTATACGAGAGGTTACTGAATTCAAGGCCATAGCCTGGAATGGACTTCTGAGTCTTCAGTTGGTTCACATTTCTTCCCATTCCTGGTTTGTCCGAGTCTATTAGAGTCTCTAAACTTTTATTTCTACCTGTCCTTTCTGGCCTCGCCATTACAGTGAACTTCAGCAATCACTTTTGGCCTTCTTTGATTGCTGGTGTTAATGGTATAAATAAAAGAGTTGGCAGCTATGAAATAAGGACAAAAGGTGACGGTGAAAATGAAAGCATGGTTTTAGAATAACGGGGAAGACAACTGAAACACATTAAAGCTTCAGACGGCAAACTTTGGAGGGGTCCATTCCATTTCTGTTTCTGTTTGGGTTTGCCGATAAATTTGCTTTGGTTGTACCGAATAGAATGACATACTTTTGTTTCACTCAGCACTAGAGACAGCTTTAACTTCCATTAATTGTTTACTTCTCGTAAACATTACTAATTGTTAACATTTAGAGCTGGCATGGCAGCTAGCACATATGTTTGTCAGCTACGAGGTACTATATGTTATTAATGTATTTCAAGTTTGGCTCAAAATTTAATTCGGCATTGACCTAATACGAAAGAAGTCAGTATGATCAATAGTCACATATAAGATTCTTGGGACAGGTTAATCAAATGTTTTTCTTAAATGTGCAGTATTTTAGGTGTCTCTAATAGCACGTAATTAAGTCATTGGCCTAACAAGTATTTGGATTTGTTGGGAGTATATGCTTACCTGTGTAATTGTAAAGAGTGATTCTTGGAAAACAGTAGTAAACTAATTTTGAGTCTACCTAAAATGCAGACTAACCCGACTTATGTTAGGATCTTAAATAGTTTGAATGAAAAAACTGAAAAAAATATGATCAATTAAAAAAATGGAAGTTTAATTTCTAATACTAAACCACTGCGATTGGCCTACTGGCGGAAAGGTTTGGATAATTTGCACAAAGTCTTATCTTGTAATCTTGTTGCTGTTATTAATTATACACTAAAAGAATTCTATATATTGTCGGTAAATTAATCAATACAAAATTATCATTTGTATAACTTTTATGTTTTGTTTGATATTTGTGGTAAAGAAAAGAAAGGAATGTTGCGGGAGGAAAATGTCCTACGTAATTATTCTTTCTCCCCATTTTGAAAAGAAAAAAGAGAAAAGTTGACAAGGATATACATACAAAAATATCCTTATTTATTATACTTTTTTTATTTGGGATACTTATGTCATTTTATATACATATAATTTTATTTTACAAGATACATATAATTTTATTTCATTCATTTTTACACAAATAAATAGTTTATAAAGTCATCTTACTTTTTTTTTTATTTCTTCCATGAACTAAACATATCATTATTGTAAAAGTCTACCAACTTTAATATTATATATGAAAATTTGTGATTAAGTGATAATAAAATATTTACAGTGCATGTAATTTTTATTTAAAAGTAGTACGTTTCTTTTAATGAAGTCTGTAATCTGTATATTGCATTAAAAATTATATGTAAAATTATTTGCAATCTATTCTCATATTTACCCCGCAACAAAACTTTATTCCCACCCACCTCCTCCCCAATTGAATTTTTTTTATAGGACCCAATTGAAATTCTTGATGCATAATTTGAATTCTTTATGTTAGAATTATATTTAAATTTTTAATATAGTGACAAGTAATGGCTAGGTCAGTTTACCTAAACGGTTGAATAAGTTAAAAGCAAAGGATGTATAGAGTTTTAATGGCCACTTAAACATGAAAAATCTCACATCCAGCTACGGAGGAAAATAGAATCGTTACATAATTGATAAAAGGAGAAAATATTAGAGAATTTAAAGGCCGGCTATAATATGTTGAAGCTGGCTGGCAATCCTAGATACACATTTGTTTGGAGGATTCTATTTGTTCTCAACCAATCTAAATAAAAATGGACAGTCATAAAGAAACAAGCAAATCTGGTCGCTATAGTAAGGGGTCACTGCATTGCACTGCACAGAATCATAGTGTTCTTCAATTTAGTCTCCCACTAGCAATAAAAAGTTAGGCACGAAGCCGAGGTGTTGGAACGGTTCAAACTGATCATAGCTTCAATCAGTATGGCTAGATTCTGTGGTCTGACTGAGCCGCGCCAATATCGCGTGCCTTTTGTTCTAAGTTTTTCTTTCTAGCTATTTCCATTTTAAGTTAAACTTGATCATTATGTCTGAATTATAGAATCTGTGGTGAAGTTTAGTGGCAGACTCCTTTAAAAGATAATCTCACTAACTGTATTTATTGGTGAATTAGAAGACGTCAGAAAATAATCATTGTGAGATTTTTCTTTCCATACTGAAAATGAACATTGAAAGCATTAAATGTTTTTTCCACTCTGCTGGAAATGTTCATAATAAATTAAACTTTTATCTTCCCTTTCTACACGTGGTTTGTGTGGCAGCTGGAAGCTTCTATACTTGTGTAAATGTCGTGTATTTTTTCTCTATACAATTGTCGTGTTTGCTTTTGTTTATGTGCCAGTCACGTTCTGAGACTGGAAAGTTGATAAACTTTAAACTTTGTATCTTTTGGATATATAAGACAAATGATCTTCTGTTGGATACACCATATAACTTCTCAACTTCAGATGATTTGAAGTCTTTGCGAGTATATCCTTACTTGACAAACCATGCTACCAGTGAAACTAGTAGCTAGGCTTCTGATACACCAACTTCGATCAATAGGACAAATCAAGTGTTTTTTTTTTAAAAAAAAAAACACGAGTCATTACTCAAGCGGTTTTGATACACATCGTTTTATGATCAGATAATTCCAACGCGCTATATATGTATCATATATCTATTTCTCTCTTTGGGTAATATTTCATTTTTTTCGTAAAATAAATTTTAAAAAATTATTTAAAAATAAATAAATTTTTAAAAAAATAATAAAATTTTTATAATTAAATAAATAAGAAGAAATAATTTTATTAATTAAAATAATAAATTTAAGGTAAATAAAATAAATATATATTCTTATAAAATAAAAAAAATGTTTTATTTATTCATTTGATAGAAAATAAAATATAGTTCTTTTTTATAAAATAATAAAATAAAGAAAAATAGCCTAAATAATAGACTAAGAGTATCATATCTATAAATACAAATATATTAGGTCAGTTTTACATTTACGATATGTTTTTATACTCTCTTTCTCTCAAATTTGTTTTTTCTTTCTCCTTCCCAAAATTCTCTCTTTCTCTCGCATACACTCAAATTTGTCCATACTGGACTCGTTAATCGTTGAATCGTCGAAAAATTTGAATACCAAGTTTGAAATTCATTTTCGCACATCCCCATTGTTAGGATTTGCAAACTAATGTCTGTAGAGAGAGAAACGTCCCTCGCATGAAGACAGTGAAATGAACGCTTCAATCCCTTCTTATTCTCTTTATCGCTTGAAAACCCTAATAGAGCAACCAGAACAAAAGCTTGAGGAATCTTAGGGAACCGCTAGAGACACCACTATTTCTGTTGGACTACACACGTGAGCCCGCTTAGAGGTAAGGAATGAGTTATTCACAGTTTGGGAGTAGTGAGAATATGTGTAAGGATCATTAGAGGATCAATTGAGATGAGTTTTGAGGTGTTTCTGCAATTTTGATCTTATCTTTACAATTATAACTATGAATTATATATGTTTGACGAACCAATTGATGTCCTAATGCAAATTGGTTAGTAAAATTGAGTGCTCTTGGTATTTTTTTGTGTGTTTTTGAACCTATGATTTTGATTCTTTTGATTTTGATATGATTATATGAAATTGTTTGGGAAATTTGATTCCCCATGTTGTGAGAAGCATTTTTGTATAATTTGTCCGTGTTTTGGACGAGATTTACTATATTAGCGTGATAAATTATTATATTAGGATCATGAAATTGTGATTGAAATTGTGTGTAAGGGATAAATTGAGCATGTGTTAATTTGTAGGATACATGTGAACATGTGATGATGGATTGTGACATTGTGAGATGTTAAATTATGGACATGAGATATAGTTGTGAATAAATGTGTGGTTAATACTTGATGTGACAATACTTGTGTTGTAAGTTGTGAATAATATAATAATCCGACTAGTGTTTACTTTGAAAAAAAGTGTAGGGTTCCAAGTTAGGAACCTGAAGTTTTAAATTATAGTGCAATGTGTTAAATGTGTTTGAAAATAAGTGTGAGATCATGAGTATTGTATAATTCATGAGCAGTGTCTGCGTGCAAAAGTTGTTTTAGGGGTTGGACCTGAATTAGGAAGGTGAATTCCTAACGGATTCTTCGGAGTCTAGGACTTGGGAGAAAATACACTCGATTTCAGTGCTCCTTTAAGTCTATGTTGATTTCATATGGTTGGAGCATTCTCGCAAAAAGTGACCTGACTGGTCACCTTATGATTTTACCTAGTGAGAGTGACCTGACTTACCAGTGTGTGGTCTGTCTTGTCATATACTTCTAGGCGCCCGACGAAATTTTTCACTGACATGATACGACATTGCATATAGAATTGAGTCTTAGTGTATCTGTTGCATAATGCACGTGTAATGATATTTGTGACTTGTTATGTGATTATGTGTAATGAATTGTGTAGTGCGAGATGTTGTGTTGTACTCGAGATGTGTTGTTTTGAACACATGATTAATGTGAAGGTGTGGAATGTGATTTTATAATTAAATCCTTAGGACAAATGATGTTATGCAATGAATGATAAAATGATGTGAATTGTATATGTGGGTGTGTGTGTTTTCGTTTATATCTACCTATTTAGGAATATAATAACTCACTTCCTGTACGTTATTTGTGTTTGGATCTTGCGATGATCTCGAACCTTGTGTTCGTGGAAACAGATGATTAGGTGGATGATTTTAAAGAACCTCGTAATAGAGGATATTGAGACACAATGCATTGGGGCATGAGTTTTTATTTCAATTAATGATGTTATTTTACTTTATTTTATTTCACTACTTAACCTGAGTTCTTTTGTTAACTTTAACAACCTTGTTCTGAGTCGAATATATTTTTAATAAGTTTTATTTGATAATTGTAAAATGAATGTAATCCTTTTACCAACGTGAATTTGTGGACGTGATTCAAATAAAATTGGTTTAATTAAATTTCATATTTTTTATATATTTTTCTTATTTATGTGTATGTTGAGGTATAAGATGTCATAATTTGCATTTAACCAACCAATAGGAACAATTTTGTGGAAACATTAAAATTAACATTTCTGGGAACAATGTTTCCAATGAATGTTATTTTTTAAATAATAAATCAAACATAGGAAACAAATATTGTCAACTTCAAATTCCTGGAGAGAAAAAATTCCTTATATCAAAAGCCCCTTATAGTCATACTCTATTCAAATATACAAATCTCATCCTATCAGACAATATCTAAGTTTCATGGCTAGGTTGGCATCTTGAGAAAAGAAACAACTACCTTTAAATTTAAAATTTTCTCATCACTTTTTTTTCCATGGAGAGCAGAGGTAGGGAGAAGCAAGACAAAAAAAGGTTAATAACCTGTAGTGATACTGTACAACTCTATACATAGAAAAAGAACAACCTTGGTCAAAAAAAGGAAAAGAAAAAGAACAGCCGCTGGGTGCATATAAATCAAAGAATATAAGGAAGACAACTATTACAAACTCAACACACCATGCAAGCAAACTAATTGAAAATGAAAAGAATATGAAAACAAAAATCAAATGAATGAAATTAATATGAAATAACACAGAAAAAATGCTTTACGATATACATCTTACTACCAAAGGTGACCCCGTTTCTTTTTCATGGATTGCCTTCAACAATGACACAAACTTCACAAGGTAATCTTTAGAGAACCACTGAAGCTTCAATTTACGAGACCGGGGAACAGTATTTTCATGATTGACGGTTTGAAGGTTCATTTGGGTAGATGGATGGAGTTCTGCCAATGGACAAGTCAGACCTAAAGTCACACAGCAGCTGCCACCAACCTCAATAACCTGGAAAGAATAATATAACATAATACAATAAGCAAAACAAAAAAATTGATCAATAATTGGGTGGGAGGAGAGGAGGAAGAACAGCCAATGTTCCATGTTATAAGTGGGAACAGATTTTGGAAATTAGGCTTAAATCTGTTTTTAATCTCTAAAAATATGGTTAAATTTGGTTTTAATCCTCTACTTTTTCTTTGGTTAACCAGAGGTACATCTTAGACTTCTTATTTGACATCCAACTAATCCTCTTTCATAGGGTTGGCCCATTTTGAGATAAAATGATACTTCCAATTGCAACTCCATACCCAAGCCGGGGGTTGAATCCTGGATCTTGGTTAAGGGATCCAAGTATCGAACCACGTGTGCCGACAACTTTTGGTTTTAATTCTCTAATTTCAAAAAATAAATTTTACATTTTTTAAAATGTTTTCTATCATTACTTAGTCGTGACATGACATGAATTTAGCTATATCATATCAACAACCATTCAAAGCTGGCAATATATTTTTTTTTTTTTGAGGATTAAAACAATTTTATCATATTCATAGGGACTAAATATATTTTACTCTTAAAAATTATTTACTCATGAAAAAGGATGTTCCTCGCATCTTCCATGTTATTGATCATTATGCATTGCTTTATAAGGAGGATTGTGGGATGACATCAAGAGTTCAAAATCCACTGATTTTGTCTTTTTCTAATGTCAGGTATTTCCGGTGCTACGTAGCCCCAAAAATATACTTACCATCTCAGTAATGTCAGCAATGGAGCAACATGAATCAATTCTGAAATATGGAGAGACAGACGCATCTGATGATAATGAGTACAGCTGCTTAAGATCTTCAATGCATAAAAGCACATTCCCTCCAATCACAAAGAGTGATCTCGAGAGCCATGATTCCTCTGTAAGTTTAAAACTATGGACAACTTAATGTCTGTAAAATAATAATTAATAAAAGAACACAGTTTGAAGACATTTTAAAAAGATTTTTGCCCAGTCAAAAAATAAAAGATCGTTTCTGAAACCTTCAAGAGGTAATATTAGTGAAGGTAAAATTGAAGAAAATTCCCACCAAAAGTGGATTCACACAATCATCCAATCAAATGAGTAACTCATTGATCCTACTTCCTCCCATCTAAGGAAATAATCTTTTGCAATAAGGCATTTCACATCTAGTTTTGAGAGATCTTTTATATAATATCATCTTTCAGAATTCAGAGCAGTAAATTAATCTCGAAGAAGGTTTGACAAAAAAATAAAAATTGACTGCCGTCATTCTCATTAGAATAGAAAGGAAAAAGAACTGTATAAAATACTAGAGAGTTCACAAAAAAAAAGGACTACAGAGAAGCTTACCACTGCCATTTTTACAAAAGAGGAGCACCATTGCATACTGATATATGCTCACATTTGAACCACCACATATTTGATTGTCAAACAACTCAACCTGGACCTGCTCCAAACTGCCATTTAAATTTCCACAATGCGCCTATTATAACAGGAAGAATTGAAAAACAAAAAAAAAAAAAGAAATAAGATATATTCTTAAATCATATCTATAGAGCAATTAATAATATCAATACTTGCATAAAGACATACACCTTTTTAATATATGGATGTTTATGTATGAAGGGCAAAAGGTAAATCACCTTCTTATTGAGCATCTACCATTTCCACCACATGAATCAAGCACGTGTATGGTACATAGTAGTTCTCTTGATTTCTCAATGCTTCTTGTTACAAAAAGATACGTTTCCCCATTCTCAAAATTTACCCTGATGAGCCAAAAGAATTATACTCAGAAAGCTACTGCTTCTTTAGTTGATGTAAGTATACAAGTTAACTAACCTTAACACCTGAAGTCCCATTCCTACTAGCACCTCACAAACTTCTTCAATCTTGTGGCAACTCAAAACACTCAAAAGTGTTCCTGGATGGTATATTAAAGAGGGATTCAATAGCTACATAAGCAACAATGAACACAGAAAGATTTATAGATCAATTTAGTTGAATTAATATGCATTTCTCTATTTTGTTAAATTAAAGGAGGGGGGGGGGGAGGGGGGGGATGTTAAAATAAAAGGGGTGTTCATTTTTCAAGCTGCTAAAACATAGATGAAATATTAGCAACTTGGCAAGTATGAAATGCCGTTATTCACATTCAAAGGAAGTGAAAATTAAGCCTGTTAAGGGTTCATTTGGTTAAGATTTTTGTAGAATTGATTTCAACAACAACAACAACAACAACGCCTTATCAAGTACCATACTTCTATCCAAATCATTAAGTTCGAGATCCTTTTTGATAACCTTTCTTATAGTCTTTTTGGGTCTTCCTCTGCCTCAAATTGTTTGCCTTTTCTCCATCTGGTCTACTCTCCTCACTACAGAGTCTACCGGTCTTCTCTCTACATGCCCAAACCACCTAAGTCTATTTTCCACCATCTTCTCTACAATAGGCGCTACTCCAACCCTCTCTCTAATAGCTTCGTTTCTAATTTTATCCTGTCGAGTCTTACCACACATCCACCGCAACATCCTCATCTCCGCTACACCTACTTTATTCTCATGTTGGCTCTTGACCGCCCAACATTCTGTTCCGTACAAAATCGCCGGTCTTACCGCAGTCCGATAAAACTTTCCCTTTAGCTTGATCGGTACCTTTGCATCACATAACATCCCCGATGCTTTTCTCCATTTCATCCATCCTGCTTGAATGCGATGATTCACATCCCCTTCAATTTCTCCATCATCCTGTATTACAGACCCAAGATATTTAAACCGTGTGACTTGAGGGATAATATGATCTCCTATTTTCACCTCTGAGTTAGAAACCCTCCTTCTTTTGTTGAACTTACATTCCATATACTCCGATTTGCTTCTGCTTAAGCGAAAACCATGTGTTTCTAGAGCTCGTCTCCAAGTTTCCAACCTCTCATTCAACTCCTCCCTCGACTCTCCAAGGAGGACTATGTCATCTGCAAAAAGCATGCATCTCGGCGCTATCTCTTAGATTTGTTCCGTGAGGACATTCAAAATTAAGGTAAAAAGGTAGGGGCTAAGGGTTGACCCTTGATGCAAACCAATTGTGATGGGAAAATCGTCTGACTCTCCACCCTGTGTCCTAACACTAGTCGATACCCTATCATACATATCTTGGATAGCTCGAATATATGCAACCCTAACCCCTTTCTTCTTTAGAGCTTTCCACAAAATCTCTCTAGGCACTCTATCATACGCTTTCTCCAAGTCAATAAAAATCAAGTGCAAGTCTTGTTGGTCCATGCGATATTGCTCCATCACCCGCCGTAATAAATAAATCGCTTCCATGGTCGACCTTCCCGGCATGAAACCAAATTGATTCTCAGTAACTTGAGTCTCCTTTCTTAATCTCCGTTCGATCACTCTTTCCCATAATTTCATGGTATGACTCATGAGCTTGATTCCCCTATAATTTGCACAATTTTGTATATCCCCCTTGTTCTTATAGATTGGCACTAACGTGTTTCTCCTCCATTCCTCCGGCATGCGTTTTGACCTCATAATTTCATTAAAGAGTTTGGTGAGCCACTCAAGACCTCTATCTCCAAGAGTTTTCCACACTTCAATAGGTATGTTGTCTGGTCCCACCGCCTTACCGTTACTCATTCTTTTCAACGCTTCCTTTACTTCCTGTTTCTGAATCCGACGATAGTACTTATAGTTCCGGTCCTCTTCTCTTGTGTCTAGACTGCTAGAGTCATATCCATATCCATCATTAAATAAGTTGTGAAAATACGCCTTCCACCTTTCCTTGATATCTTTTTCATGCACTAAGACTTTGTCTTCTTCATCCTTAACACACTTTACTTGATCCAAATCTCTAGTCTTCCTCTCTCTACCCTTAGCAAGCCTATATATAGATCTTTGTAGAATTGATTTCAAAAGAATTAATATTGAAAGCACTGATTTTAAAAGAATTGATTTGTGATTTGAGATTATTTTAAAAATTAGCTTAAAAGAATTGTTTTTGTTTTCATAAAATAAAAGTAAAATCATCCTTAGAGGTAATAAAATTAACAAAAGGAACTAATGTAAGCTTAAAAGAAACAATCAAATAAAGAGACAAATTGTACTGTGTTGTGCTAAATTATCAATATGCACATTTAGACAGAACAAAAGTTAAAGTTCCCTGGAGTTGCTGTCATGAATTAACTTTTACTGAATTGTACTGTGTTGTGCTAAATTATCAATATGCCCATTTAGACAGAACAAAAGTTAAAGTTCCCTGGAGTCGCTGTCATGAATTAACTTTTACTGATGCAATATCAAGTCTGTTTTCAGCCAAACGTGATAAATGCAATGGAACTTCATTTTAACAAACACAAATGGCAGTTTGAAAGAGGAGACAATTGTTAACCCCTAGAGCAGAAAAGGAGGTTCATCATTTTAGAGAAATTAACATGATAGGCATGAATAAAAGGAGACAAGTAAATCTAATAAAAGTGAAAGAAACAATTAAGTTCCTGGGGCCAACAAAAACCAAAGGCTATGGCCTAACCTGACCCATTAGAAGCAATGTTGATTAGTAGCAAATAGAGCTTCTTATGGCTGCTCAGCAATACTGCAACTTCGCTGCAAAGGGGAAAAAATTACATGTGCCATTTCAGGAATGTGCAAAATTTTTAGCTTATAATCACCACAGAACAATGTGGAAAGGGATACTTTAAATAATGATCATATCTAAAGTGTTCATTTTGGAAAGTATCATATAACCCATATGGTAGATACCAGTAATGGATCTAGAACTTTTGGGTGGTCAAGGGAACCTATGAAGAATAGAAACAGAAAGAAGTACAGAATCTTTTAATACCAAAATAACTTGTATCATGTCTTTATCATGACACATTTTAAATTATAAAAGACCAATTATGAAATATGCTTTAAAAAATTTCAAATTATTTTATCTATATGATTGAGGACGAGCCTAGCATTGCGGTAAAGTTGTGCCTTGGAAACCTTGTCATGGGTCCGAATTTGGAAACAACCTTTTTGCATATGCAATGGTAAGGTTGCGTACAAAGACTCTCCCTCATATCTTTGCCTAGCAAGGAGCTTTCTGGCACTAGGGTAGGTTAATACAGATATTTAACAACAATCAACCATAAAGTCACTACTTTTACACATAATTCAAAATTTTTTTTTGGAAGGCCACATAATTCAAAATTAAAAAGAATTAAGTCTTACTTGTTGATTCCATTCTAAATCATAATTAGTTTCACATGATTACTATTATTATAAAAAATGAGTTATCTTAAATAATTATTCACTATTCCTTTCAAATTAAAATATAATTTGAGAGCATCATTTTTTTTGGGTACAGCAAAACTTAAGTATTGAGATACCTAAAGGATGGTGTTTAAGTCCTCTTCAATGATTTTACTACCCAATTTATAGAAGTTAGGTAACTATCCATTTTCTGTGTGGAGAAGATCAAGTCCTAGTCAAGAGAGTAGATCAAATTATGAGCAATCCAATCACTCAAGGCATAGAGAGACCCAAAAAACTATAGGCAAAAATCATTAAGAAGGATTTAGAGGTCAATAATTTGTTTAACATAACTAATGAAAGAACATTACAGCAATGTTTGATCAAATGTTATCGGCCCCAAATGGTGGAAAAAGACTAAGTTGTTATTGCTGTTGTTGTATCTATGGTTGTAAAACTCGAGTGTTCACTCATAAAGTTGTCCCAGTTTATGAGCATACCTTTCCAAATCACATTGACTCAATGCTGGAATTGTTTTGGGTAGGATCGCTCAAACTCGGATGCGATTGGTCAAAATTGCAAGCTCAAACCTCATTTTGCAAGTTCATGTCTTCACCAATGTTACAACAAAACAACGTAGAGTTGTGGCTAGACTCAAACATTTAGGCTTAGCTCTCTCGCATCCTCTCTCACTCAATTAGGGCTTATCTTTCTAGCGTAACAGTCCACATTTTGATGTGTCAAAGTCATGTCTCTCCCGCCAATACGGGTTGGCAGATCTAGACGAGTGTTCTGCTCACACTAGCTGTGATGTGAGTTCAATTTTTAGATTTCTCTTGTTGGTAGGTGATATGTAAATTCCACTATAGATTCTCGTTGAGGTCGGTGGTCTTCCATGGCCTTGCAAGGGGGTGTGCTATCCCTTAATTTGAACTTTTTTCACCAAAAAAAACAAAAAAGAACATGTCTCTCCCTTGACTTTCTCTTGCTCATCTCTTCAACTGTGTTGAAGTCATGTGTCTCCCTCAGTTGTGTCAAAGTCGCCTCTTCTCTCAAACCTTCCTTTGCTATTTGCGAAAGGCAAAAGCTCCTTCCTCGGTCATAGCGACCCATTCAACTCAAGTGAGCCCATTTTTGGTGAAATGTTTTCACTATGACTTGTCATTGATAAGCTCATTCACATTATTCAACACATGTAATTATAAATTTGATAGTTTTTGTTCCATTTCCTTAGTGGTATGCCTATTATTCTGACATGTTTTTATATATTATAATTATAATTATACTATATAACTATAAATCTCATGTTGTAGTCTTGGTCTCTGTGTGTGACTCACATAATGTCAGATATTGGTGGGTTTGGATCTTTGTGGTTGGTTGGCTACTTTGCTTTATTATGGAGTTAAAATGTTGAATGTTAAAGAGTATTGTGTTTATGTATATATGTCATTTATAGGGCTTTAATATTCTTTCTTATATTAGGTAACTTTTATGAGTTTAAGAAATTATGAGTCAAATCTACGGAAGCTCCATGAGTTTACTTAGACTCTCAAGTTTAATAACTGTTGAAAGGGTTTACTGTAATGTGTTGTGTCTTGGATGACCACACTTAGTCTTTATAATAAGCAAATAGAAACAGTATTGATTACATAGGATCAATCTAATAATGAGTAATAAGGACTAAATCCCTAATTACTATCTAATAATAAATAGGAGAATAAAATATAATCCGATAATAACATTGGTTGTATCCATTTTCCTCCATTTTCAAAAAATCAAATTTACAAATTCTTTTACACTTCTGACCAGTACACTTAACTCTTCCACCTTATGCATAAGCAAAATCTTAGGGTAGATAATAGATGGGAGGTTTCAACTTAAACACTTTGAGGGAAGGATGCCACTTAGACAAGTCCTGATATTTTACAACTCCTTAGAGTCACTGTCAAATGTAATTAACAGCAAACCATAGGAAAGTACCAACTGGTTGATGTATTGGAAAGATAAGAAGTGAAATTATCACTTATAAACAATACATGAAATTATGTGCAAGGTTAAACATTTGGTAATCAAGCAACAAAATATTCTCAGAATTCAATGAAATGGCCAACTGAACATATCCTAAACTTCATTTTGAAGATGAAAGATCCCCATGGGAAAATCATGCCAAAAAATTAAAACATTAAAACGTTCTGAACACTAGTTGAGTAGTAATCCTGAAAAAAAATTATGGAAATAACAAAAGAGACCCAAGCAGACAAAACTGCTTAAAATGAAGTTATTATCCATTTGATTCCTCCCAGCAAATTCAAGCAAATGCTAGTGAATTGAATCAATTGATAATTACCTTTCAATATAGTTTGTCTCCCTCTGAAGGACACAATTACAGCGCATACAATGACTACAGACCTCACTGGCTTCAGAATCAGCAATACTTGTATTGAAATATGTCACAATCAAATCATCATTCTCTTGGGTAGAGTAATGGTGCCCAGAAAATTCAGTAGAATCATCAATGTCCAATACTTGTTTTAAATTTGGAGAAATCTGTCCTTGACTTGTCTGTTCTTGTGTATGATCAGATGCATCAACATCTAAATTCTCTTCTAATATTGAAATAATTCTCTTGGCTTTTTTTCTAATTTTTCTATTCTCCAACAAACCAGTGTCCTGGTTAGCACAAAATGCACTCTCAGCATTGTCAGCACCAGCAGCAAAATCAATTGAATGCTGCTTAGAAGTTGGGTCACAGGTAGAACTAGATAAAGAATTTCCATTTTCTCTTGCATGAAGAATTCCTTGTCTTGGGTTGTAAAACTTTTCCTTGAGCTGATTTTGAGATAAATGACCATCAACACTTCCATTCATATAATATTTGCATGGGAAATTATCAACTTTAGGCACTGACAACTCAAATTCACTGCAATCAACATCACTACAGCTTGTGTTACTATCAAAAGATACCACTGAAAAGGAATCTGCCGACAGCTGCAAAATTTCCTCCACCAAGTGTTGCCGGCGATGAAGAAGGTCTTCTTGAAAATGAGGAGGAGACGTGGGGCAAGCAGATGATGACTGAGACCCAGATATATCATGAATGGTACTCAATGGTGAGAAGTTGACATTTTCAGTCATTCTTTGTGTTCCTTGGGTGGTAACGGTGTCAGAATGGGAACTTCTATTTTGTGAGAGAGAACTACTAATTCCCTCAAGTGAGGATTTAAGGCGCTCCATGTCCACTCCTCCTGAGTCAAAATGTGAAGCCCCACTAGCATTACCAAGCAAACCTCTATAGTCAAAGTGCTGTTGTCTATGATAACTAGCTGACATATCTACAAAAGAACTATCAGATTCTAAAATATTCATGCTACTGTCATCTCCCGAGGCTAGAACTGAGTCTGAAGCATATCTTGAGATGTCACCAGACTGCTCCTGATTTGTCTTCTTTCTGATGTAATTTTCTTTCTGATGATGCAGGGAAGTGCTGCCTTCCTTTCTAGTTTCTACTGATTTGTCAGAAGCAATATCCATCCAGTCTTTAAATTCCCTCAACCAATGAATAGAGCGCTCTTTCTTCATATGCTCAACTCTATTTATCAAATCTACCATTTCAGCTTCATTGTCAGATAAATCAGGATCCTCTCTATTTTGAATATCATTTGCACAAGAGACAAAGTCCTCGTCAGAACATATGCTAGTGGTCTCTTCATTTTTTATACTGACAAGACGAGAGACCTTTCTCTGCTTGAGAAAACAAGAATAATATGAAGTTAATCCCTATGTAGATCAAAATGTAAAGAATTTGATTTTTCAACAATGAGATAGGTAAATGTAAAGATGAAATTGGCTTCTCAAATTCAACTTTCAAGAAATGAGAATAATTAGCAACAAACTCAAGGTGAAAAATAAATAATTTAATGTTTTTCATTTATACAAATACATATCCAATTTCACTAATTACATACCCTTCTGATATTGCCACCTTCAATGACAGCTTCATCCTTTGCAGGCACATAAATCCCAAAACTGGCAGGTCGCTTATGCATACTGGCAATAATTATTTGTCTCTTCCAAAAATCACTAGTGTTAATTTCTTTCTCGTCTAACTTCAACTGATTAGCACAGAAGACCAGATGTAAGTTTAGAAAGAAGAAAATCCAAATGAAGATTAGAAATGTGAAGATAATATTAAACAGAAAATGCTACAAACTACAGAAATTATATGATATCTGAAAATGACATTGAGGTAAAGTGAAATTTAAAATATCACACACAACACTGACAAGCACACATATGGACAAACACAAATGAAAGCATACTGCACAAAGCGACAAACAAATAGACAAAGATGGAGACAGATAGTTAGAGCAGGGAGGGTGTGAAAGTAAACAATATAACTTACCCTTTCTGGATAGGCAAAGAAGCTGAATACTTGTGCTCTATACCATCGAGCACAACACAAAGGATTTCCTTCCAACCACAAGCTTTGAAGATATGGAAGCCCTGCAACAAACTCTAGCTCTGAAAAATTGGAAATAATATTGTAGGAAACATCAAGTCCTTCAAGTGACTTCAAATTCTCAATCCCATGCAAAGTAGTTAGAGCATTGTTCCTCAAAACTAGTTTAACAATATGACAGGAAACCTGCAAGGTCCAACAAAATTGTATATGGGTCTCCAGAGCAAATCCCTAAATGAAAGGCATACAACTAAAACAAAAGATATTAACTTTTCTACAAATAAATTGCTTTCATTGCATTTAAGGATCCTGTCATTCAACTTTCAATCCTGAAATATCAATTCATTTTCCATGAATCGCAGAAGTCAGCACAGCAAGCAAATAAAGACATGTAGTTGGCGAAATTAATGAAATCATTTAGATTTTCATTGTAAAGAGAATGTATGAGAACACAAAAGGAACATGCTTAAAATAAATATAGCACAGCAGTTAATTATGGGAATTTAGGAACAAAAACTATTTCTATGGATATACCCTGGCAAGTGTGTGGCATGTAAGTATCTACTCCTTATATGTTTTTGCATGGTCTGATCAACATGAAAATGACACATACAACATAAATGAGCTAGTGTCTAACCAATTTTGTTCTTCCCAACATAATGTGAACTTAGAAACTTATCCTATACCTATATTTACAAATTCTATTGATCCAATTCTGCAACATTTAAATTCCTCCCCTGCAATGACTCTCCCAATCAATAAACCTGGATACTGGGAGTAGAATTTAATGGAAAAAAATGATCAGGTTAGTTTCACTCAGAAGAATTCCACATAGCCAATACTAAATTGTTTGAATACGATTGTGCTAGGAACATCCAGACTAACCCTCAAATACTCAAAATAGAAATGTGTCAAAGCCCACTAGAACAATTGTTGTTCGTATCCAAAGACAACCACAGAATTAGTAGAATAGTAATAAGCAAAGGATGAGTAGTCCATCCAAGCAATGGTCTTAGGTTGGCTGATCCCACACCATTCTAGTTTCCACTAAAATCGTTACTAGATTGCTCATCACAGGATCAACTGGAGCTAAATACTGCATTTTCAATCACACAGTAATTACATGAAGTCAGCCTGAATTTTGAAAATCAAACCAAATCAACTTCATTTGGGATCCCATCACTTGAAAATTACTGGTGCTCTATTTGAGACAAATGCATTATTCACACCGAACCTAATAGCTTAAGCTTTGGGAGTGTTTCATCCTTAGCAAGTTACAGAAAAGAAAACCATATACAAGGTGACTAATATTCTCAATCAAGGTAGCCGGAGGAATAATCTTATCACAGCCAAGAAAGGAAGAATAAAATGATTTATATTGATGTTCACAATCTCAAAAATCTCAACTGCCATACTCTGTTAAATGATAACCGTTGAGAGCCTAATTTAAGTTACTATAATAAAACATACACAATTTTACTTGTGTTGGCTTTATTCTCAACAATTTCATGAATGGCCCATTTAACGTCTCAAACCAAAACATGTACAAATTCGTAGAGCAACATTTGAAGGATGACTTCAGATTCAGGAAAAAACCAAGACAACCAAACAAAAGAAACTCCAGTTTTCCAACGATACTGATACATAGAGTCTGCTAAACTGAAAACTCTAGTTTTCCAACATGTAATATAAGCTGCAAGAGGTAGCCATCCCAAGACCAAGACCAGATAACGAAACCACATACCTGGGTGAAGGGTGCAAATGTTCTCAAGTGATTGAAACCAAGGTCCAAATGCTTCAATTTGGTACACTTATGCAGATTATCTACCTTTGCAAACTTGTTCCTGCTAAGGTCAAGCGTTTCAACCGCAGGAAGAAGCTGCAGAGACTCGTCCATGAGAACCAAGCCATTACACGCACATGACACAAACGACAAGCGGTTCCACTGCGGAGAATTCTTCACCTCCGTTATCCTGCTAGCAAACACATGCCGCAGAGCATCCTACAAACACAAAATTCCCAACACTCAGCAAGAAAGAGAGCAAATAAATAAAAAGAGTCCAGAAAAGAAACAGACTCACGGTAGAGTTGTGGCAAATGATCTTCTCGAGTGTGTGCCTGAGCTCGAGCAAGCCTTTGGCGGCGGAAGTTGACAAGTCGCAACCCCTGAGCTCCAGAACCTTCAAGCGCCCAAACGGCAAGAAGGACAAGGGCGTGGGGTCCCTGATGGGATGAGGCAGAACCGAAACGATTTTCAGCGATGTGAGGAGGCGCAGGATCCGCCGGAGCTGCTCCAGGGCGCGGTGGTCGCCGAGGTCCGACACGTAGGCTCGGAGGTAGTCCACCGGAGCGCCGGCGAGGAGGCTTTCGAGCTCGTGCAGCGCCTCCAGCCGGGATTGCACGTAGTGGAGACCCGCCGGATTTAGCTTCAACACCAAGGCTCCTTCGATCAGAGGACCCGCCTGGTTCTCCACGAACTGCACCAGCTTCTCCAGGTACCGATCTCCGGTCACAATCTCCATTCTCCACCGATGAGGTTGCCTCGCACGCCTTTCACGCCCGAATTAGGGTTTGACGAGGGAAGCCAGCAATCGTCGCCGACTCCATGGAAAAAGAACAACAGAGAGAGAGAGAGAGAGAGACGCACAACAACAAGGAGAAGAAGTTCAGAAAGAGAATATGGAAATTCAGTTTAGAGGGGAGAGAGAGAGAAAGGTGGTTTGGGATTGGGAGGGATGGGCGAAAGAAAAACGGCCATGAGTAGAGTTGAGTTAGAGAGAGAGAGAGGGTGACTTTTTTTCTATCCGTTAAAATAGAAGCCACTATAAGTAAATTTATAAGAACTCCTGTAATTGTACATACTACTCACTGGAGTGAAAAGGAAGAAGAGTTGTAATGATTGAGTGTGGAGAAATTTTCAAAGGAACAATCATATTAATTGAAAGGCATGACATGTAGCGTGCATCCAGATGCCTTTAGTTCTGTTCACTTCACTGACCTGTCATATCCCAGGTATTGTCACACATTGCTTCAACACGATAATATCTGATTTTTTTGAAACAGAACCTCTTCATTCTCTACCAGTACTCATACCGGATAATATAGTTGTTAAATTATCTTCAATTCATTTTATTAAATGGTCGTTGTGGAGTACGAAACTCCCTAGTGGACCGCCGCCAAGAAAGCCAACGAGTCCACGTTGAAAAACTTAATCGAATCTGACGACGGCCGCGACGTCAACGTCGTGGACATCAACGGCCGCACCCCGCTCCTCTTCGTTGTCGGACTCAGCTCGGAGCCTTGCGTGAAGTTGCTAGCGAAGGTCGACACGAATCTGGACCAGCATGGCAAAGGTTCTCTTGGATCTCGGTGGAATCCCCAAGGTACACGAAGGTGCAGGAGATTCTGAAAGGGAGAGGAAAGAGTGAGAATTTGGAGTATCTTGTGGAGTGGAAGGACGGTAGTGCCAATGAGTAGGTGAAGGCAAAGTTTGTGGCGGAGGATTTGGTGAAAGACTATGAGGATGGCCTTGAGTACGTTGCCGTTGAGACGGTGCTTGCTAACCGCCTCTGATTGCACTATTCAATATTTAATAGACACATTATAAAGAGTCGATTTGAAAAGAAAAATTTATTAAAAATCAAATTCAAAAGTTTAAAGATAAAAAACATATTAAAATCATATTAAAATATATATTATGATTTTATCTTTAATAAATCATATTGTCTTAAAAATTTTAATGATACATTTATTAAATTTGAGAGTGAACAAAAATATTTTAATAAAATTGTCTTCTAATAAATATTAATTTTCTTAGAATACTCACTTTATTGTCAATGTAAAAATATCTTAAATATTAGTTATTTTGAAATGTCAGAAGTACTATTCTATAAAAAAAAATAAGATAAAAAATATTTTATGTACACCTAATATGATGTGATGAAAGAAAGATATAAAAAAAATGAGAGATGTGAATAATATATATAAAATTATAAGTGGTTCATGTATTATTATTTATGAGATAAATATTGTTGGACACTCAAATATTATTCTATACTTAATGAGAGAGGGAAAAAAAAGAAAAAATATATAGATATACACCTTGATAAAATTGATAATATGCTAATAAGAAAAAGGAAAAGTATTAATAGGGATTTTATAAAATTAGTGTTTAAAATCACCACTCAATTCTATTATTTCTCATGAGAAAATATTTGCATACCATACCATACCATACGGCATAGGCACAGGAACGATCATTAATTTCTTTCTATCAACGAAGTATCTTATTAGTTAAGTTTTTTTATTTTTCTAAAGTAGTTATCGTGCTTAACGCGGTGAACAGCAGTTTCCAATCCACTGCCAGACCAATTATGTATTTACATGGACTTTAAAGTAAGAAAAAAAAAACAAATTATGAAGTGCAGGAGCTTTTGAATAGGAAAATTGTTTTTATAAGTATTTAATTCTACTATACCATTGTATTCACTATAGTGGTGATAAATAATTCCCCTGCGGCCTTTGAATTTTGCATATATATCTACGTCGCATCTCATTGATTTAGAACCTCTTCTTTTATCTCGAAGATGTCCTAACCTCATGGTCCTTCAATATATGCCAATTATGTTTTTTTTTCTCTCTCTCGATGTGATATGCCAATGAACAGCACGATTAAGAGTAATCTCTCTTGAAATTAATTAATTTCGAACATTAAAGAAAGAAATATATATGTATGTGTATTTATTTTTTCAAAGGAAAAACAATTTATCTTTCACACATATCTCGTATAAGATGAGCAACTTTTTTTTGCTCATCTTATATATGTTTGAAAAAGTAACTCTTGCACTGCATGAGCTTTTTTACGGACATTTGAGGACAAATAAAAAGGTGATACTTCCTCAGCTTAGGTAACACTCGGAAATTTAAGAAGAAAACAATAAGGGTTTAATGTTAACTTTGTATGCAATTCAATACCGCATGGTATTGTCGTCTTGAGTTTGAATTTGTGAGTTTAATGGTCAAAGTTCCCTCAAGCCAGCACGTGAATGGTTCTGTCATATGCCAAAACGGGTAAGGGCCATATGAAATAGAGGTGGCACCTGCACCTGACTGGTTCTGGACTTAAGGTAAAAATAAATAAAAAATTGGCCTACGCATTTTGATATCAATTTGTGGGTGGCAAGCAGTCATTTTCTCACAGCACGATGATGAAATGAATAGCTTTACCACAGCAGCACACATAAGAATTGTCACCTCTTGCACTTCCCACATGCCCTTTCCTGGCACACAATGTGACTTGGTACGTTAACTATCTATCAGTAGACCCGGTCTATTTCTAACTTAGTACTATCAGCTACACATGTTCCTCATTTATGACTTATATTCTAAACACTGGTCTCCAAAATGGGGACGAAAGTAACAGAATGAAAAGAAAATGGGAAATATTCAAATTTAGAGCAGTGCACATCAGTGATCTCATATTGATAAGATTCACAAATGACCAAATAAGTGGTCACAATGAGTTGTTGGTAATTGTGTACCTAAAGGACATGCAATTCATTTCTCAAGGAGCTAGGGAACATACGAACAACAAGTAAACTATTTAAAAATTCAGCTTTTGAGGAAAATGGTTGTTGGCCAAGTTCCAACAGTACCTTCAACATTATTCATCATAGCATGAGGTGCAGTGGTGAACGGCTCCAAAAAAAGTCACAAAATTATATGAACTTAAAAGCATTATCATCATATCTTACAGAGTTGCTTCCATCTGGAATTTTTTGTGAGCAGAACACTAAGGATTTTGAAGTCTCATCCTTTTGTCTGAGTAAATTGAAGAAAGCATAGCTAAAACCTTTCTGAACTAGTCCATATAGATTGAAATTTCTGTTTCAATTACTTTGGCAAAACTTCATTTCAGTGTATATATACAAACAAGCTACTCCAATTCACCTGCGTACCACTAGCTAGCGACTCTTCTCTTCCTCAACTTCTTCAAGCAGTGCTTGTAGCTCTGCTTCTGTTAGGGATTCTAACCGCTTCTGCAGATTCAATAGAGGCAATATTATTCAACAGCATGTTATACTCAGAAACAATGTGAACACACAACCAGCTGCAGACAATTTTCAAGCTTCAGCCATATGTTTAGAATGACTTTTTTTACCACACTACATCAGTCTCTCAAGCTCACTAGAAAAAAGTAAAGTAAAAGTAATATTTTATCATATTCAGAGCAGCTTCTCCCAATTTGAGGATTTTCAGCTACAGCCGCTGGTATTAAGCAATCAGCTTTTTCAGTTGACACGTCAAAGAAAAATGTGAAACGTTTTGAATAAAGTTGGGCAGCCATACAAATCATATTTAGTCCTAGACATTATAAAGAACAGTTTCCTCCACAACAATGAAAAGATATCATAGCCAGTGCAAAGAAACATGCTTCATAGAACAATTGATGAGTAATATCTTCTGGTTTGCATCCAAATTGTCTGAAGTTTGGCCACGTCATATCACTGTAAATATTTTAGGGGACACCATTTTGTTTATAGCCAACTCATGTGGTAGCACCAATATATTCTCATCACATATTTTTCTAAGCCAACCCATTCCAACAATTTAAGGACTAATGATAATTTTTATTTCATTCATAATTTTTTAAAGGAAAAAGGTATGCTATCTTACCACTAGATGTTATGCCTTTAAGGCTTTAACCAATTTACAAGATGGTGAAAAAAGATTAGAAAAAGAAAAAATTGACCCAGAAATATCATATTCAATACCCAAGCATGAACTTCCAATTCTTTTGGTCAATCAAAAAACAATTATTTTCATAGATTTTGCTCCTCTAAAGTGACTTTTAATATTGTTGTACCTCCATCACTTTGCTTTCATAGTCACGTAGTTGTTGTGCATATGTCATTTCCTTGTTTGAAACTCTGAAGATATATGTTGAGATCCACCCAACTGTGAGGCCCAAAACCAGCACTAGCTGAACCACATTTCCTGCTTGTAGTGAATCAACTCCAACAAACTGCAAAAATTATCCAAGAACAGTTGCATGAATTAATCCCAGTGCATAAGTGCCTATATGGCCTCCATCTCATTATGGGCTAAAACAATTATAAGAAGGTACAGTGACTACGTTCTTTATTTACAAGGCACCTGAACCATTCATTAGTAATCTTCAGACTATGTACTGTCTCACTTATGAATCCAAATAAGCTAAGTGCTAAGATGTTGAAAGAAATATATATATATATATATATATATATATATATATATATATATGAGAAGGGATCAAATTGCACCTGTATAACTTTGACAACTATTACACCATTTTTATAACTTGATATAAAATGTGATTTTTATTTATTCAACCGTTGAATTATATCTACATATTACTAAGATCTTTTAAGTCAAAATTGAACAACAACAAGTAGGTAATCAAATGATTCATGTATTAGTATATTTTGAAATGTTTATATTATATCGATTTTAATCTGTGAATAAAGTAACAAATGATTTTGGATTATGAAATTTTGCATATGTGATCTATATGAAAGAAACTTTCAATCCAACAAATAAGTTTTACAAAAACATTATTCAGTTGAAAATTATAGAATGGTGTAATAGTTATCAAAGTTACACCGATGTAATTTGATCATTTCTCTCTCTCTCTCTCTCTATATATATATATATATATATAAACAAGGGAAATGTGTTCCAGTGATTGCATAAGAGCAAAAAGCAAGGTACCTCTAGTCCACTTTTTAAGCCAATGCCAAGTAAAGTAACTCCAAGTCCAATTAATAGGACATCTTTCCTTGTATATCCAAATGGTGTCTTCTGTAACATTGAAAAAAGAATAAGCATCAGGTGTTTCATTTTGTTATATGCTTGAGAGTTGAGATGGCAAGGATGATAAAGCAAGTTGGAGATTTCAGAGATAAGTATAAATCAGACGAGGAAAATAAGCAGCCATTCTATTCTCCATTTATTGAACCTATTTCCACAACCAATACACTCAATCTAAATTAATTAACACTTTTGACTGGTCATAATTTTAAGAAGACAAAAGCATAAAATATCAAACAATAAGGAATAGAATCCATCAAATCAAACTGTTACATACATATAGTTACATACGAGAGAAGTCTCTAAAGAGAATAATTATACTCAATTCCATCCATCTGAAAATGTGGAAAAATCTTCCTCATCTTCCTTCCTTCTAGAAAAGTAGTCATTCTTCTATTGGTTTTACAGTCTTTAAAATGTATGTTTGATATTGAACATGGCATTAAGCATATTAACATAAAATATCATCACATATTCATTGACTAATAGTATCTGAATATGAAAATATCATCACATTAGTATTTGCACATACTACATTTGTCTCCTTAGAGGTTTCATCCGTACTTCCACTAGAGTTAGAAGAACTACTACTTCTAGGGATAGAGAATCTCTCTCTCTTTGAAAACTTGCAATTAAATCCCTTTTCTGATAAAGCAAAGCTCCTCTTTCCATTTAAGCACAGGGGAATGAGTGTTCCTGGACATTTAACAGGAAAGGAGCCACACTCAGAAATAGGAACAAGAAATGAAACCAAGATTAATGAATAACAGAAACAGTCAATTGACAGAACAGCACACTACTGATGCAGCATACTACATTAAATACCAATTGCAATTGTCAGGGAAGAAAAGAAATGTTTCCATTGTAATGAAGCAAACAAAAATTATACAAGTAACGAACCTCTGTTGAAAACTGTACAAGATTTTAGTCCCGGTTGCAGGAAGGGCAAAGCAGAAATACCCACATGGGAATTTGCAAATTTTTGGAATAAAGAGTTGCAATTTGCATTTCCATGTGGAACATAAGCCATCCCTGGAGAAAAGAGAAATCAGTGACGTAGCAAGCTTTCAAAACATAGAAGAAGCTCAAACGAGCGTCCTAAGTAAGTGATAAGCATAAAGATGAAACATTTACTTACCTGTGGAAGGAGAAGAATGAGCAGAAGCAGAAGCAGGGACGAGTGGAGAACGTTAACTCATTGGAGATGAGGTTGTTCAAGTTCAAGTTCAATGTTCAAACGTGTCGTTAATTCCTGTTCCTCCATACGTGTTCTATAGTCATTGGTTTGGCCCCACTCTCCGCTTGAAAGGCCACAAACTAATATATAAAAGATTTTTTTTTTAATGTTTGGCCTAATGTCACAGGAATTTTATTTTATCTTACTTTACTTCCAAATTAACAGTAAGAAATTAATATTTCCACGTAAAGAGACTATTGAGATGAGATTATTTTTTTTTTATAAAGTCTTTCATGTACACATGAGTTAGTTCATTATCCTCATCACAAATTGTATTGCTCATTTTTTAGCTGATTTCAATTCCTTTTGGTAACCTGAATTTTTTACTCTTCTTTTTCTTCCAACATCTATATTTTCTCTATTCTTATTTGAATATTTTAGTATGAATTCCTTTGTGATTCTTTTGTTTCTTATTCATAATTTTTGGTCGAGGAGCAAATCTTTTTAAACTTTTAATTCAATTACTGGTTTTGTTTTCCTCTTTTTTTTATCAGCTGTTTCCCTCATTTGTTAATTATATTTCTTATTTAACTCATCATAATTTTTGTTCGAGGAGCAAATCTTTTTAACGTCACAATTGAGTTTTTTTTTTTCCTTTTCAATCAAAGTAGATATTTGAAACATTTGGCCCCTTTATTATATCCCTCTCGTGCTCCCTCCTTCATTGCTCCAAAAAGTGCTATTGTTCAGCTAGCAAATACGGGTCTTTACTATTTTCGTTGATTTTCTGTTGGTGCAAAGCAAACAGCTGGTCTTAATTAATTGGCCAGAGATCTTTAAGTTGTATGGGACGAAAATTATGATTTTTGGAGCCGTCACTAATTTGCATGTGCATGAACGGATACTCAGTCTCGGCAAATTTCTCCAAAGGGGGTGCTTTTACAAAATATTTTCCTAAAGGGGGTCCTTTTCAAAAATATTACATGAGGGGGCTCTTTTCTACGTACTTTGCATGGATAATATAGCAAACCGTCACTCCTAGTGGCGAGTTTGCTGGGAAAACGCCACGTGACACGAAAAACGCCACTACGACGAGTTACCCAGTTGCAGGCCTAAAGGGGAGTTGCAACTGCAACTTGCGATTTGAGTGCAAGTTGCAACTCCCATTGGCAACTCCCATTTGTTTTATAATTAAATTAGTTTTATATTTTATTTTGTAGTTTCCAGTAAAATAATTTGTATGATAATTTTTTTTAAGTAATTATTAATTAAAACTAAATGTCAGCTTTCAAGTAATTTTTTTAAATACATACATAAATTTAAATAAATTACCAATTTATTTTCCGATAAACAAAGTTCAAAGCTAAAACAAATGTCACAAATCTTCTTGATTAATTTTAATATAAAAAATAAAACTCTATTCAAACTTATGTTTTCTTCGTTGAGTTATATTTGAAAGGAGAAAAGGATTTTAAACTTTTCATAGAGTTATTCTAATTTTGCGGTTATCATTCCCATTGGCAATTTAGGGCAGTATAAATACATACTCAAATATCAATTTTCCTCACGCTGTTTCCATTGTATTTTTGGGATTTTTTAAATACATACATAAATTAGAGTTTAAAATAACTCTACGAAAAGTTTAAAATCCTTTTCTCCTTTCAAATATAACTCAACGAAGAAAACAGAAGTTTGAAAAGAGTTTTATTTTTTATATTAAAATTAATCAATAAGATTTGTGACATTTGTTTTAGCTTTGAACTTTGTTTATCGGAAAATAAATTGATAATTTATTTAAATTTATGTATGTATTTAAAAAAATTACTTGAAAGCTGACATTTAGTTTTAATTAATAATTACTTAAAAAAAATTATCATACAAATTATTTTACCGGAAACTACAAAATAAAATATAAAACTAATTTAATTATAAAACAAATGGGAGTTGCCAATGGGAGTTGCAACTTGCACTCAAATCGCAAGTTGCAGTTGCAACTCCCCTTTAGGCCTGCAGCTGGGTAACTCGCCACTCGTAGTGGCGTTTCCGTGCCACGTGGCGTTTTCCCAGCAAACTCGCCACTAGGAGTGGCGGTTTGCTATATTATCCATGCAAAGTACATAGAAAAGAGCCCCCTCATGTAATATTTTTGGAAAGAACCCCCTTTAGGGAAATATTTTGTAAAAGCACCCCCTTTGGGGAAATTTGCCACTCCGTCTCTATTAAAGTGCAAACCAAAAATAGAATTATATTTATAACTAATTTAATTTAAGCACATCATAATTCTAATCCCATATTTTATTTTATTTTTACAGCAAAAGTGCAAAAGTTTTTTAATTCCAAAAGTTAAGAAGTGGATTTTTTTTATTAGTTTGCTTTAAAAGGGAACTTGTCGTTTGTTCAATTTTATTTATAAGCATTTGTGGCTTTCATGGAGCTAGGAGTAAAGTGGTATAATAAGTTTTCGATCTATTTGGTCTTTAAAATTTTCTTCTCTTCATATTTTTCTTCACGTAACATCCCATTTTTCATATATAAATTAAAAAAAATTAGTTAAAAAAATAGAATTTTAGAAAATGACGAGGTTTTTTTATAATAAAATAAATAAAGAGAAATAATTTTATTAATTAAAATAATGATTTGAGAGAAAGAAAAAATATATTTTTTATTTTTTTATAGAAAACAAAATAGAATTTTTTTTATAAAATAATAAAATAAATAAATAGAGTAAATAACAAGTTATAAGTACCCTACAAGAGGTGTTAAGTCAGTTTTCACATTGATTATGCCTCTTACTCTCAATTTCGTTTTTCTCTCTTTTCCTCCCAAAACCCTTTCACATACCACCAAACCTATCTCAGAAAAATGACGATCTTGAACTCATTCATCGTTGGATTGTCTTGAAAATTGAGAACCATGGTTGGAACTTATTTCCAAATATTCTCACCATTGGGAATTACAAAAATATGTCGGAGCTGAGAGAAAAACCATTTTTATCGCAACTTTTTTTTTCCCGCAGATACCCAAAACTGTCTCAATAAAACTACAATTCCATACTCATTAACCGTTGGATTGTCGTGAAATTTTGATATGTGGTTCACGATTCAATTCCACACACCTTCATCATTGGGATTTGTGAAATAATATTTGTAGAGAAAAAAAACTGAATCACACGAAGAAAGTACAAAATGGAGGCTTCAATCATTTCTCCTTATCGCTGACGTTTGGGAACCCTATCAGAGCAGTCGGAGGAAAAACTAGAAGAATCTCAGGAAACCCATAGGGATGCCCTATTGTTGTCACACTGCATACGTGAGTCCGCTTAGAGGTAAGGGATGAGTTATTCACAATTGGGGATTAATAAAAACATATGTAGGGATCCTTAGAGTATCGTTTGGAATGAGTTTTCGGGTGTTTTCGTAATTTTTTATTTTATCCTTATAATTATAACTATGAATTATATATGTTTGATTAACCAGTTGATGTCCCAATAAGAAATTGTTATAAAATTGATGTGTTCTTGTGTTGAGTGTGAACCCTTAAAAAATTAAACTCTTTTATTAACGTGAATTATATTCTAAATAATATTATTCAATGACTTATTTTATACAAATTACTATCTTGTTCTAATTTTTTCCACTACGATAATCAACATGTTATGTATATATATTTATTATAACACTAAACTAATAAATTAAAGAAAGTTGTAAGGTCAATGCCTAGTGATAATTTCTTTTGATATAATATTAAATTAATTATTATAAAAACTCTTTTGATTAAAAATAATGTAGCTTGATTTACTATATATATATATATATATATGTGTGTGTGTGTGTGTGTGTGTGTGTGTGTGTGTGTGTGTGTGTGTGTGTGTGTGTGTATGTATGTATGTATGTATGTATGTATATATATATATATATGTTTTGTGTCATGCAAATATGATTATTGTGTGATGTGTATATAAGTTATGAGGTGCAATAAATTATTATAATAACATTATAATATTATTATGGAGATTGAGT
The DNA here is from genome assembly GCF_004193775.1 of Glycine soja. NCBI lineage: Eukaryota > Viridiplantae > Streptophyta > Magnoliopsida > Fabales > Fabaceae > Glycine > Glycine soja. The sequence continues at coordinate 43,964,738 of NC_041006.1, read as the reverse complement.
AGTATAAAGTGGAATGTCTCAATTTGTAAGATACATGTAAACATAAGATGATTGATTGTGACATTATGAGATGTTAAATTGTGGGCATGATATTTGATTGTGAATAAGTGTGTGTGTTTAACACTTATGTGACAATAATTATGCCGTGAGCTGTGAATTATACAATAACCCGACCAATATTGATATTGAGAAAATGTTTATGCGCAATATTAAAGAGAAAGTGTAAGTTTCCTATTTAAGAACCAGTGTTAAATTGTAACGCAATGTGTTGAACGTGTTTAAAACACGAGTGTGAGGTCGTGAATATTGTATAATTCATGAGCAGTGTCTATAAATTGAATTTGCGATGAATTGTGGAATAACATGTTGCTTTGAGATTATAATATTTTTATTGAAATTGAGTATAAGTGCAAAGTTGAATATGTGTTAATCTGTGATATACATGTAAACATGTGATGGTGGATTGTGACATTATGAGATGTGAAATTGTGAACATGTTTTAGTTGTGAATAAGTGTGTGGTTAATACTTGATGTGACATTACTTGTCTTGTGAGCTGTGAATTATACAATAACCCAACCAGTGTTATCTTGAGAAAAGTGTTGATGCACAGTGTTAAAGAAAAAGTGTAAGTTTCCTATTTAAGGATCAATATTAAAAAGAAAATGTAGGTTTTCTATTTAGGAACCAGTGTTAAATTGTAGCGAGTGTTAAACGTGTTTAAAACACGAGTGTGAGGTCGTGGATATTGTATAATTTATAGGCAGTGTCTGCATGCAAAAAATTATTTTAGGGGTTGGACCTGAATTAAGAGGGAGAGGCCCTGACGGACTCTTGAGAGTGTAGGCCTTGGAGGTAAATACACCCGGTTTGAGTGATCCTTTAAGTCTATGTCGATCCTACATGGTTGGAGCATTCTCACAAAGCAGTGTGACCCTGACTAGTCTCCCTATGATTTTATTTAGTGAGAGTAACCTGACATACCCATGTTGTGGTGTGTCTTGTTATCTACTCTTAAGCGCCCCAAGGTGATTTTTTACTGATATGGTATCACATGGCATATATGCTTAAGTCTTAGCATAATTGTTGCACACACTTGCAAATTGTTGATTATGAAATTGATGTGTTATTATGTCTTGATCGGAGTGTGTGATTCATGTGTAATGTGATTGATGATTGAAAAGTGAATTTTAAATGACAAAGTGGTGGAATTACGTGAGTTATGTTTAAGTAAGTTGTATTTCATTTATATGATATGTATATCTAGTTGTCTTGTTTCTCTATTAGTTAGGAATATGATAACTTATTCCCTGTGTGTTGTTTGTGTTTGGATCATGTGATGATCTTGAACTTAATTTGTGTTCGGGGGAGTAGATGACTATGTGAATTGCTTTAAGAAACCTTGTGATGAAGGGTGTCGGGACCCAATACTGTGATATGATGTAACATTGGGGTATAAATTTCTATATTAATTGTATAAAGTCTTAGGCGGCCTTGTTTGAGCCGAGATGACTTTATTATTTATTTAGAAATTTTTTATTAAGATGTTAAAAAAGTGAATGTGAATCTTTTATTATTTTGAAAGACTCGTATTTAAATATGTTTTAAAATTTTTTAATTAATTTCTTATTTCTTTTATTATTAGTATATATATGTAAACGGTAGAGGTTGTCACACATGTTGCAATCCAAGATAGCAGGTAGATACGTTTTGCATTTGGGATTAAACCAATATTAGCTTCTAGAAATGAGAAAGGAAAGCAAGTAGTTTAACGGTCTGTGAACTGTGTGTCTATGCTGTTGTTGATGTCAACTGTCTAAGCAACAACCGAACCGCTGCTTGCCAATCATTCTTTCTGTTTGATAGGAAACAAGCAGAAAACCCATCAAATCAAACATTCAATGTACCTTCCACCTCTTTGACAACTAATTATAGGCTACGTTCAAAACGAAACGCCAATCATTTAGTTGTCCTACTTAAGATTCTTCATTTGTTAATTGAGCGAGCATATTTTGTTGGATCACACTCACTAAATCTACTTCATTAAGTATTAACATGTTTTGATCACCTTTTAAGTCTTACAAAATTAATACTTCTCACTGTGTTATACCAACTTTTTTCAATCAAATTCTATACCCAATGACTTTGGCTCTAGCCAACTAATCTCCCAAGAAATTTATTACATGAAAACATCCTTTTAATTTGACATTTTAAGAAAAGAACGTATAAAATGCCAAAGTGATTGATTTTCTTTGAATTATTCTTTAAGATTTGACAAAGTATAGACTGTTATCTAATTAGCTGTGTGCTCTAACAATTATGTGGAAAATATTAATAGCAGAACTCATGACACCTGGTAGACCCTATAAAGGTGCTAAAGAGAAATATTCACGCCCTTAATATAATATGAGTTCATGGGAATATAGTGCAAGCTAGCATTGGATAGTGACTGGATACCAAGAGATTTGACGTTTGCCATCAAATGCAGATGTTCTTTTCATATCATCCAAAACAAAGTGCATGTGTAAACATTAGAAGATATCAGGTGAATCCGTTGTTAATGGTATAAAATCAAAGAAATTATATGGTACCATATCTAATGATCAGTTAGGTAGTGTCCTTAAGCGAGGTTATCTATATCCTGTAGCCTTTCCTCCATCCCTCCCCATGTGCACTCCAATAAACTATTCTCCAATTCTCTTAACCAGTAGACACTAAGAAATACAAAATTAAACAAACTGTAAAGTTATGTGCATTGATTTATATATCCATACATCGAAGTCAAAATAGGCCAAATTTGCCAGGTTGGCCTATTTCCTTCATTCGTGGCTTTTTAAACCTTTGATTAAAAATATGGTCTTTAAAGTGACACCAGAGGGCACATAGATTCTATGCCCAAAGACACACCCGCTTACTGCTGCCAGATGGGAAACTTGGTTTTAAAGATATAACAATAACAACACTCACGACAAGCTTCAGTAGTAAAAAAAAAAAAATCAAAACATGGTAATAAAGATATGCTAACTGATTACCCAACTATGGACCTTCAGCCACAGAAAACGACAATCAACTATTTTTCTTTCTAAACTAGCAGGCAAGGCAGCTTGCATGATAAATACAGACACATTGATAACCTACTAGCCAAATAAGATTGCTAAGGTGAGAAATGGGCAATGTAGCTTCATGCACTCCTTCCTTGACACCTAATGGGGTCTTCAAGGTCCTATTCTTAGATGGGAGGCTGGAGGCCTACACAAAACCTATGAGAGCTGCAGAACTGATGCTAGAATACTCTGGACAGTTTGTTTGTGACTCTAGCTACCTCAAAGTCGGACATCGCATTCATGGGCTTCTAGCTGATGACCAACTTGAAAAGCGCAAATTCTACTTCCTTCTACCAATAGAGCTGCTCTTCTCTGTGCTAACCCATGAAGAAATGAGCTCTCTTAATTACAAAGCATCCAGGGCTACCAAGCACGCAAGTTTTAACAACTTGGGAAAGATTTTTCCAGTGTTTAGTGAATTTTGTATGTTCCCTTCTGAGCTTAAGAGATTAGAAGAAGCTGATAATCAGCTTCAGGTGGTAAGGGACCCAGAACCAGCCGTCAAAAGGTACTCCAAGCAGAGATCTTGGAGACCGGCACTGGAGACCATTGATGAAACTCTATGAAGCCCCTATATGAACATGAATGTTCATTTGTATTGGGTAGAAATTCTTGGATTCTTTTTTTTTTTTTTAGTAAACATAAGTTACTTTAGAAATTAGAATTAGTCCATAGCTTGTTCATTGATCAATTAAAGGAGTTTTCCCTCGACAAAATAACAAAATTTTGTGAGTGTGTGGGAGTTGTGGTAACATCCTTGTAATTAATGTACGCGTTTTATCGAATAAAGATGACCAAATATGCAGAGATCTTGAACCAAACTTAACATGCGTCAATTAGTCGTGGAGAGCGGTAATGGATTTTTCTCCAAACCGTGGATCAGAAGATAATTAATCTGGCCATAGTGGCATATATTTAAAGTTTATGTAAACTCTTTAAACATGTGTTTGCATGTTTTCAAGTTCGTAAATTGATCTTTGCATAAGTAACTTTCAGGGGTGCTTGTTCTTCCTTAGAAACTATTTTATTACTGAATGAAGCTTATTGTCATCCCTCGATAGTCGACATATATTTTTGTTTTATTAATTCAGGCAATAAGATATGATTATCAAGAATCTTTTGCGGAAGGAAACTTTATTATGATTAAGAGTTGCAGGGAAGTTTTTGACTAAAAGTTGAAGAAAAATTTATGAACAATATTTTGTATTTTGATTATGACTACATTAGTTATTAGATAGGCTTTTCAAAAAACAGCATTAGTTATTAGATAGATTTTCTGAATTGTTAAATTTAAATGTATCTCTGGTGTTCAATTGTTTAATGTTTATGTCATTACTTTTCTGATTTTCTTGATATATAAAATCAAGATTGAATATATGAAGGAGTTTCCACACTCAGACTTGTATGACAGCGAATGCATAAGAATTAAGAAAGGTATTATGTGCACTGGGCCGTGTGACAAGAGTGCTTGACAGAGTCCCATTATGCCTTCATTGCTCATCATGAGGGAGAGTTACTTGGGCTTTATGTTTTCACTTACAAATTAGAAGACAAACAGCTTGTTTGGTTCAAGTTTTGCATCAAGAGCAATGCAGAAGACAAACAGAAAAAGGAAAAATTATAGAAAAACAGACTCATGATGTTATATTGGCTATTGTTTACCAACATGTCATGTTTTGTTAAATATAAATACTAAACTATTTTGCTATTTTTATTTTTCATCTAAGTAAAAAACATAAATAAACATTAATTACTAATACTCAAAATATATTGTTACTCTCACAAAAAGAAAGTATAGGGAAAAGTTTTCGTTGGTTTTAAAAATATGCTTTGAAAGAAGAAAAAAATCATTAAACGAATGTCTTTAAAGCAAATAAAAAGTACATGGGGTATTTTGATATAGGGTCCGTTTGTTTAAAATTAAAAAGAAAAAGTGCTTCCAAAAAATGCTGTTTAAAAAAGTGATTTCTTAAGAAAGAGATAGAATTTACTTCTTAAAAAAATATAAAATTGTTTTCTTAAACAAAATCAGTTTAAGCAAACATACCAGAAATTCAGAAGATTATTTATTTTATTAAAAGTATTTTAAGTTTTAAAAAAAACTCATACTCTTATTTTAAAAATAAGGAGTACATGGGATTAGGAAACATTTTCACGTGCGCAAGTCTATTTTTAAAATTTTATACATAAATGAGTCTATTTTAAAAAATTTAATTACACTTTTAATCATCAACATGAATTTGTGTGGATTAAATAATAACCTATTTCATGTTGTTGATGGGACACATTTTAGTATACGGGTTAGTTCACTCAGTTTTATATTTTCCATGCATGGGATTATATAATGTAAATGATTATTTAAATAAATCATATTTATATTTTTTATGTAGTTTATTAATTACGTTAAAAATTTATAACGTTTTTTATTCTTTGTAACAAATGAGTGTATTTTTAAGTCCTAATTATAAAAAAATGTAGACTTATTTTTAAGTATATTAATTGTTATACTTGCTTTATTGTGTTCTCTTTTTATACCTTTGTATTCAGATGAGTAAGACTTGCTTAAAAAGTGAAGACAGCATTTTAATTGGGAGTTAGGACAGGAAACCTAACCTAAGAACTGAGTTGAAGAAACCTCTTAGCCATGGGATGGTTGGGCTTAGAGAGTTTATGAGGCTGCAGAACTTCAACTATTAATTTTCACCATCAACAAATGTTAGCGATCCTCAAGAGCGTTCAAAGATTTTCTAGTTTCTAACCAAAAAAATTCAATCAAATTTCTAAATAATTAAAACAAACATTTTAATTTAGAGTGGAGATTCATCGTCGTGCCATTGTTATCTTGCTCAACGTTTCAAAACTAAATTAATTCCATAACACTAGATTGATATTAAAGATCCACCGAGTTTAGAGACTCCGTTTAGTCACATTAGTCTATCTTTGAATTATCTTTTTTTTTAAATATTTTTAGGCTTTCCGAAAATAAAAATCATTATTTAAAAGTGTTGGAAGGAAGATTCAAATCATTTTCAGTTTCTTCTTCCATATTTTTTCTAGGGAAGGATTTGTATGTTACTATTATAGTTGAGTTGGTTAAAGAGGGGTTGGGTTGATTTGGGTGAGTTTTTTTTTTTATCCAACAAAAGACTTGACCGAGCTTAAAGTGATAGGAATTGACATTAGCTCCTCCATAATTGTTATTGGTTGTTATCATGTATGCAAAAATATTTTTTCTTTCATTATTCACATTCATCATTTTTATCACCTTTTCTTTCTTTCTTCTTTTCCTGTCTTTTCTCCTTACCTCACTCTTTTTTCCTTTTCCTCTTTCCCTATCTTTTCTCTTTATCTCTTTTTTATTTTTTCTTTCCTCTTTCTCTATCTTTTCTCCTTACCTCATGAATCCCTACCTTGTGTAAGTTTTTTTTTTTTTACAATTTGTAAGATGAAATTGTGATTTCTTTTTTTTTATTTCTAAAAATTTAATGAAATCATGATTTTATTATGTACTTTTTCACAAACCCAATTATATAATAGAATCACAATTTTATTGTACCAATATGAGTGTGAAAAAATATATAATAAAATTATGATTTTGTTGCACAGCATTATTTTTACACTCCCACCAGTAGAAAAGAAGTGTCTTTCTGTTGGGCATCGTGGGAATTTAAGAATTTTCAATTGTTGATAGGTGCAAATAACAAGTCAATCTGAAACTGAAATTTGAGAAAGGTGACATGGCAAATTCCTAGTGGAGGCGAAAACGTGGCAAGCGAAGTTGAAGAATAAAATTGCATATGGGAATTGTTTGCGATCCGTACAAGACCATGGCTGGCCCCAAGCCCAAGTTGTTGTTCCTGATTGTCATCCTCAGTCTCTCTGCCTCCGTCGGCGCCCGCCCCTTCGTCCTTATCCTCTCCCAGGAAGACTACAAGGACGACCCCCCCGCCGATCCCGACTCGCCCGCCGAGTGGGATGAGTTCGCCCACGGAGACGCCCACAAATCCGAGGAGGACCTCGACCCCGGCTCATGGCGCCCCATCTTCGAGCCTCCCGCCGGAGATCCCCAACCCCTCCCCGAATCCGACGCCGCCTACTACTCCGCCGTCCACAAGCTCATGTCCGGCGAGCCCGCCCTGATCCAGGACGCCGGCGAGGAGATCGCCGGCCTGGCCGTGAGCGGGCACCCTGCGGCGCAATCGGTGCTAGGGTTTTTGTGGGAAATGGGGCTTTTTAGAGAGCGGAGCAAGGGGAAGGCCTTTCTGTACCACCACTTCGCCGCGGAGGGAGGCAACATGCAATCGAAGATGGCATTGGCCTACAGCTACACGAGGCAGGACATGTTGGAGAAAGGTGTAAAGCTGTATGGGGAGTTAGCTGAAGTGGCTGTGAACAGCTTTCTGATATCGAAAGAGTCCCCTGTGATTGAGGCGGTTAGGCTTCACAACGGGGCCGAAGAGAACAAGGAGGCTCTTGGGAAATCGAAGGGGGAAGAGGATGAGGACTTTCAGATACTCGAGTATCAGGCCCAGAAAGGGAATGCTGCTGCCATGTACAAAGTTGGACTCTTTTACTACTTTGGCCTCAGGGGACTGAGGCGCGACCACTCCAAGGCCCTCTGGTGGTTTCTCAAGGCCGTTGAGAAGGGTGAGCCGCGATCCATGGAGCTTCTTGGAGAGATCTATGCCAGAGGAGCAGGTGTTGAGAGAAACTACACCAAGGCATTGGAGTGGCTGACCCTTGCTTCCAGGCACCACCTCTATTCTGCTTACAATGGGATGGGCTATTTGTATGTCAAAGGCTATGGAGTTGACCAAAAGAACTACACCAAGGCCAAAGAGTATTTTGAGAAGGCTGCAGATAATGACGAGGTTGGCGGCCACTACAACCTCGGCGTCATGTATCTCAAGGGCATTGGAGTCAAGAGGGATGTTAAGCTCGCCTGTAAGTTCTTTGTCCTCGCTGCTAACCATGGTCAACCAAAGGCCTTCTACCAGCTCGCTAAGATTTTCCATACTGGTCTTGGCTTCAAGAAGAATATTCCCTTGGTAACACCCCCCACTCTTCATCCCCTGAATTAACTTCAATCAATGTTTTATTTCTTAATGACTACTCATTCTATCATCTAATGCCTCTGCCACCAAATTTATGTGCTAATTTTTCGTGGTTTTAGGCAACTGCACTGTACAAACTAGTTGCAGAGCGGGGTCCATGGAGTTCTTTGTCTAGATGGGCTCTAGAGTCATACTTAAAAGGTGATATTGGCAAGGCATTTATGTTGTATTCAAGAATGGCTGAGATGGGCTATGAGGTCGCACAAAGTAATGCTGCTTGGATTCTTGACAAATATGGGGAACGTAGCATGTGCATGGGTGAATCTGGATTTTGCACTGATGCAGAAAGGCATCAGCGGGCACATTCTCTGTGGTGGCAAGCTTCTGAGCAGGGTAATGAACATGCTGCTTTACTCATTGGAGATGCGTATTACTATGGTCGGGTATGTGGTTTGACGATGCGCAATGCTGTGAATTCAATTTATTGGCCATTGTGCTCTCTTTTGCCTACTACACCTTTTCACTTTCTCGTGTTTTTCCCCCCCTTCTGTCAGGGTACTGCCAGGGATTATGAGCGAGCTGCTGAGGCTTATATGCATGCTAAATCACAATCGAATGCACAAGCCATGTTCAATCTTGGATACATGCATGAGCATGGCCAAGGACTTCCATTTGACCTTCATCTAGCCAAGCGTTACTATGATGAAGCTCTAGACCATGATCCTGCAGCAAAGTTGCCGGTCACACTGGCTCTTTCAAGCTTGTGGGTTCGTAAGAACTATGCTGACAGTTTCGTGGTGAGTTTCTTTGATTTACCTACTGCTACACTCCATAGTTTTTTTTTTATTCTTCTTGGAGGATATATATACACTGCATACTTACAAACAATAAGTGCAAGTTGACAGTGTTTAAATACATTGATAATATATTATCACTAATTACACAAAAATCTTAATAAATGGCCGATCGAGCAGCTTATATTTCTTCAGCAAAGCTTGGATTTTTGCCTTTTATATGCATGTCACCGTATTATCTCCAATGTATTAGACAACAACTGGCATATTTGGGTTATACTTTGTTTAATATTGTGTAGAGATACTCATCACTTCCAACTTTTTTTCTTCTTTCAATTTTATTGGATATATGGCACTAGGATTCAGCCACACAACAGTTATTATATTTAAGTATTTTTCACTGATTGAAGATGATAAAATGTTAATTTCTTTCATTAATCTGTCATTATTTTAAACTATTTTCTGTAATCCGTAACTTGCAGCAAGATTTCTCACTGTTCTAGATCCTGATTGCAGTGTGCTTATTGTTTTATTAGGTACAGGTGATTGATTCATTGCCAGAGCTGTATCCTAAATTAGAAGCTTGGGTGGAGAATGTGCTTTTGGAGGAGGGGAATGCTACAATTCTGACCCTCTTTGTATGCCTCCTAACTGTGCTGTATCTCCGTGAGAGGCAACGAAGGCAAGCTGCTGTTGCAGCTGGAGAGGTGGCTCAGCCAAATCACCCCAATGAGCTTGGTGTACCCGCCGCTCCCATCTAGTTATAGGCCAAATTTGTACCTTAGGGGAACAACACTTGTATAGCGGTGGAAATAAGTGCATTTGTAGATAGGTAGGAACACTCCTTTCGCACCAGTTCATTTAACCTCCAAAATGAGAGCCGAGTTGTAAGGTTTTGTCTTTTATTTGAACTTTACAGAGAAATTTCACTAACCAGCACAGATTTTATTTTAGTTCAAAAGTACTTTCGATTGGCTCTGATTTCAATCCCGAAAATAAATAAATGGATTGTTTAACGATTGACACTGATTTCAAGTTTCCACTTCAGATGACAAGGATCCATTTTGCTAATTAAGTCTGCGTTTATGGTATCATGTTATCATAGAAATTTGCGTAATTCATCTACATTATTTACATTCAAATTATTTAGTAATATTTATAGAGATGTTTGTCGGACGGATTTATTTGTCCAACTCGAAAATTTGCTAGGTTCATTCATTTGAAATTAAAATTCAAAATATTTGTGACAATGATATTGGCCTATTTGGTGAACATATTTCAATAGACCCAAAATAAAATTATAATTTCTAAATTTGAATTATCAAAATTAACTTTATACCGATTCAAGTCAATGAGACAATTAGGTAATGAATAATCCTAAAAATAATCATATTAAATACTTACATACGTCCATGAGCACATTTCTCACCAAAATATACATATATAATGTAATTTGTTCATCTACACATTTACATTCAAGATACAGCATGAGAGCCCTCGAAGATAACAAAAAATGAGTTTCCAGGATATCTATGTACATTAACATATTATATCTTTCTCGACAAAATATAGTTGCATTTCCTAGAATACCTATAAACACATCCTACCACGTATTGCCTTTAAAAGGATGTCACGTATCGCCTACTATTTTGATGCCAAATATTTTGAAGTTTCTACTGCCCCATACATCAGTTTTGGAGACATAATATGACTTGAGACAAACACTAACCCATGGTGGATCTCTTGGAGCATCCTTTATCCCAGTTACTCCAAGTAATCTATTTAGCTTCCTTGTCAACTCATCAATGCTTGGGTAACCATCAAAAAGGGTCTCCTGCCATTTATCATGATGACAAGAACAGGAAAAAGGATTAGCTAAACTGAACACAAACAAATAACAAAATAATTAGGCAAAATTGTAATCTTTGTTTGTATGTCTAGTGCAAATAAATGCCAAGAATACAAATTGAAAACAGTAACAGCAACTAAATAGTAAAGTGTAACATCATTTGAGTAAAAACTATAAGTGCATGGAGTGTAATTGGTGCCGAGAATCCTAAAATCAACAGACAAGTTAAAATTTGATCTAACCCCATCCTTGCCAGTAACAAAAGCATGAACTCTAGCCGTTGAATCCTCTAATGTTAGCTGCATTCTATATTTCCCAATACTAGACAACAGATTTTTAGCTAGGTATGGCATTGCTGCTACCACTCGAACAACACACTTGAATTTAGCGGTCACCTTCAACATATGAATTTAGTTAATAATAATAATAATAATAGTAATGTTGATAAAGGTAAATAACATGAATCAATAGGGAGTTAGAAGTTAAGAGTGTGGGCATGAGTGAAGAAAATAAAGTATACCACCTTTGAATGAGTGAGGACAGTCATTAAAGTAACAGGAGTCGCATGATCTTGATTAACTTCTTCTGTTACGACAAAACAGTGTTATGTCATAAGAAAATCTCAAATATTAGTCAACTTTCAAGAATCAAAGATTTAATACTAGTGCAACACAAACGAAATACCTGTAATAAATAAAGGCTTAGGAAATAACTGCTCATCAGACAACCTGGCCCAACATAAATAAGACATGTAGAAATTTTATTTTACTGACATAATAATATATCAAAACCATATATAATGAAAACTAAATTGAAAACCACCTTTGACGTTCTACAATCAGACTGTCCTCATTTGGTGTATATCGAAGTCTTGATTGAGGGGAAAAAACACCAAGCCATAGTCCATCAACCACCTTAAGATGAATATTCATAAATTTGACCCATTTATCAACATTTAAAAGGTGCAGATGATTTTTCACAACGACTTTATCAAACATTATCCTCAAGATGGATCCAGCAACAGGCAAAGTACATAGAACCTCTCTTGACAAAGGCAAGGGTTCTAGTTGTAAAGGAAGTGGACAGTTAATTTCCTCTTCAAGCCTGCAATTCAGAAACAATCAAACCCAATTTCTATTCTCATAAATTAAAACTAAATATTATAATCTATACACAAAGCATATATTGTGAAACCTAATTAAGTGAAATAAACATGACTCCAATCAAAGGTAGCATTTGGCGCACAAACAAAATGGAATAATAATGTTCTACTGCCCTTGGATTCACCTTTATAGTGGAATAAAAATTAACATTTTTAACCAATGTTCAGTCTTAATACCATTATTCATATGTTATGCTTCATCTTATTTTAATTTGTTTGCCTAATGCTACCCAAGTGATGCTTTTGATAATATCAATAAAAAAAACTATCCAATCAATAACTTTACAGCTCTTGGCATGTCATTAACACTAAATCACTTGCCAAAACTCCATTGCCCACAATTCAGTACAAAAAAAAAGAAGGGGCAGGAGATAACAGGAGAAGATAAATTGCACAATTAGAGAAGAAAAAATATTATAGTTATTTTTCCTGTATAGAAAACAATAAAACACCAACTACATAATTGTTACGCCTATATCCAGCAACTTGCAATCGAAAAGATATCATATCATATATAGAGAGTACTAGAAAAGGGCCACTGTTTTAGTTATAAGAAATTTCCAGTAACAGACATCATCACAATTTTACCCAAACATGTAAAAGTAAATTTGTATCAACTCACTTTGAACATATGACATTTGAAGGAGTGTTAGTACCATCCCAAGAAAATATAATCCACTCATCTTTAGCAGTCTCGCAAAAATGAAGGATCTAAATGTGAACAAGAAAGTAAAAGTATGAAAAAGGATGAGCATCTTGACGTGGAAAAAACTAAAAAGTAAAACTCAAATCTTATAAAAATCTCATACATTAGAATTAATGTATTCATACAAGGATCTTTGAAACCCAATTATGCAAAATATCAGAACCAGAAACACGGCCTAATTACCTTGCATGCCAAATTAACAGAAGTTTCTTCCTTGATTTCTCTTAACATGGGGAAATTACTCGAATCTACACACATCAAAATTTAGCATCAAGTTGAAAATAAACTGAAAATTCAGGTTATATCAAAGCTGAAATAATAGAAGACCTTCGTGAGGCTGAAAATTCATCAGCCATTTTCTAAGCTTAACTATTAAGCTCTCGTCTTCACGTACGTGGTGAAAATAAGAAGAAACGTGATAAGGATCCAAATCATCACCATCTTTGCCTTTATATAAACCAAAAGAGGAAAATCTCTTGTTGAAAGTAACATTTACTTCCCCTTTAAATGATTTTACCTACCAAAGATAAAATAAAAAAATGCACAGTAAAAAGACATAAGTTTATCTAATATCTAGACTGGATGAAGTTTATTTCCATTCAACTTGCACAATAGAAAACAAATGAGCATAGAGTTGACATTCAGTGAGATCTATGCAGAATTATGAAATAACATGTCTGTCTATGAATGCATATACATTGAGTGGTCAATGTTAAAGTCTCTTTTAAGTCTTTATTATTAGAAACATGTATCCATACGCCAAGAGTAACCAGAAAACCACAGCAAACAAACATATCTTTACATATAGAGGTTACTATCAGAGAATACCTCAACACAACAAAGCACAACTACATCCCCGACAGCAGCAAGACGGGGAAGTCTTTCTACATTTTCCTCAAACATGTTAATAGCCATGGAGATTTGGTGATGTGTTTCATCAATTATTCTTAGGCAACAACAAAAATCTGCAGAAGTTTTTTATACAAGATAAGCAACAATGACAGGAGACATTACATGCTAATAACTTGGAGAGACCTCAAACAAAAAGAAAAAAACATGGAAATTATGAAGACCAATAAAGGTACAAGCAGATAACATAGAATATTTCAACATTATTTAAAAAAAATGAACATGAAAATAGGGAGTGACACTGGCTCAGAACACACATTTCACGAAAAAGCTCATCAATCTACTACCAAGGAAGTAAATGGCAGCCATAAGTCCGGCCTTTTAATCATCATTGCCAGTGAAACTTGGTGGACAGAAATTTGGAGAAAGACGAAAAAAAATTACCAGTGCCCTTGGATTTCTTTGGAAAGCCGAAGTCAAGAATAACCCCAATCAACTTGGCTTTCTGGCCAACAGATCTACCAACATCTCGTATTGGCATAAACTCGTAACCTTCCCGCATCCCCGTTCTCTTTCTACTACTCATTATGAATTAGGAAATCCGAAAAGAGAAACAGACATTGGTTTGGGATGGAAGTGTTTCAGTAACAGAGGACTCTGAATTAGGGTTACGAGGCAAAGCAGATGAAACTTCAAACTTAAAAGAAAAATTATTTTAGACCCGTTGGGGGTTATAGGCAATTGGCACGGAGGTCAAGAAGGTTTTATGTAAACAGATTTTATTTTATTATTCATTCTATTAAAGTTCAATTATTATATTTTTAGAATTTTTATTCTTATTCAACTATTTCATTATTCTTTTAACATTTTTAATAATGTACTAAAAAAATGATCCAATCATTTTATTTTATTTATTTTTAATATTTTTTAGTTAATAATATATCTTTTTTTAAACAATATATATTAAATCATATCGATTTTAGCAAGGATAAACTCATGATTTACATCATAATATATATATAAAATAAGATTTTATTTTATTAATTGATGTCACGTCATTTATTCATATTCATTTCTTTTAAATAATTTAATTAATATAAATTTTATATTTATTTTGTTTTTTAAAACCTTATATAAAAGGTTTAAGAATCATAAAAATTGATATGATATATTTTTTATTGATTAAAGTAAAAATGTAAAAAATTTCTTATTACATGTATATTTTAAAATATAATTATTATTGTTAAAAATAAATTTTATGTGAATACAACTAATAAATAGTTAACAGTCAGACCATGACATCATCAACCGATAAGAACATGACACGTGATAGTCAGTCAACATCGTCACCGTCCAATTGTGACCTTAGGAGATGACCAACATTGCATGATTTTATAAAATAAAAGGACTAAATTCGTAAATTAAATTAGTGAAAGACCAAATCCAAAACTGGAAATAAACTTAAGGATCAAATTTATAATTTGATCTATAAAAATGTAAGTATTTAAAAATTTGAAAATTATAAAAAATTATATAATTTAATTTAGCATCATATAATATAAGTATATTCAATGCAGACTATGTCAAGTCATTTATATGTTAATAGTCGATTTATATAAATAATTATGACATGAATATATGTGTGTGTGAACCAATAAAAAAAGAATTTAGCAGATCGGATTAATCATTGAGAATGTAGCGAACCAATAAATTATTTTATTTTTTCTACTCTTTTAAATAAGCATCAAGAAATTTCTGCATTTTTTTCTCCTTATTTCAGCCTATTTCAATAGATTATTTTATACAATGTATTTTTTACTTGAATTTTTTTTTCTTTTAATTTTTTGTCCAATACTGTTAGTTTTCTAACGAGGGGGAGGAAAATAAAATGAGGGGGCCAAGAGTTTTCTTCTCAAATTCCAAATGAGGGGAACAATTGTTATGGCAAATTTACCAAATATTCAAACCAAAAACCAAGACGTTGAAATTATTTTTTAGCAAGGAAGCCAATGGCAAGTGACCATTGTTATTCAAATCGAAGAGCATTCTCCTCTCAGCAGATCGTCATTCTAATTCGAAAGCAGCTATGAATCTTAAACCAACATAAAAGACACAGATAACTATTCCGGCCACACAGGAATTAAATATAGCTAGAACAAGGCATATGATAGCAATAAAGCATGTCAATTTTTCTTGGCAATGAACAAGCCCCACATCTGCTCTCTAGATGCACCCCTGGTCTGCTTTGCCTTCCATCTTTCGACAATCTCATTGTAGTCTTCCTGAAAGCCGTGAATGATTTTAACAGAGAAACAACTGCCATAAAATACGGTCTCACAAAACTATCTTCAAATCATAATGAGAAAGTAACAAACCCACCTCGCTGAAGTCACCAATAAAATCGTCCTTCTTGTTCTCAAGGGCATTTAACTCCTGCTGTAGCGTGTTCACAAACTAACCCACACAAGTAATGAAGTTATTAGTACTCTAGAATCACAACTAAAAATGCAAATAGTAAGCAAAGTATATCATAAGGACAGACAAACCTGATCAGTTCGATCCTCGGCAATGACATCATCAAATCCCGCATCCTCAAGCATCTGTAGATGATTTAGAATACAAGGAGATTGTCAAGCAGAAGAAATGTTATACAATTTCGGTAGAAATCAAATGGGTGAAAGAGAAGCCAGATGATGTCGCTAATAGCACAGGCAACCATACCTGCCTATACGCTTTAATGTCATGGAGATAATATCCTCCTTTTTTTATGTACTCAGCAAATTCTAAAGATGGACTTCCAGCACTTTTGCAGTAATCTGTGATTAGAATTTTTCCTCCAGGCTTCAACCACTTGTAAAATGATCTGAATAATGTTGGTTTATCCTGTGTATTGATCCATAGTAATGTTGATTTCTCCTCAGCATGTCGCATTTAATATAATGTATTTCATGGTACTTCAAATAACTAACCTATATACTTTCAGAGGCATACACCTACAATCCTATCAATACTATAAAGCATGACACTACTAAAACTAACAATTTAAACAAGAAAAAAAAAAAAAAAAAAAAACATAGTTCCTTACTTTGACGTGCAGCATGGTGTCCCGAGTGTATATTACATCAAATGTATTCTCAGGATATGTTTTTCTATAGCAATCCGCACAATCAAATTCAACAGCGTAGTTCAGTCCAATAGCACGTTCAATAGCAAGAGAAATCATGTTTATGGAGAGGTCAATGCCAATAACCTCAACATCAAAATTCTCAGCCATGTAGAAATCACCTCCCCCAACACCACAACCAACATCCAGAACTTTCTGACCAGGCTTTAGTCCCAGCTTTGCCACAAACTCCTTTGTCGTTTCTGCCCAAGCAATGAGCAGAACATCAAAGGTTAGAAACACACAAACAACTACTGTAAACACACAGCACCTAATCTTCAAGATTCTGACCAGGACAATAGATTCTTCAAGAAAAAAAAAATTCCCAAGTATAATATATTAAGCAGTCTAAGAATAAGATATTATCTTAATTAGAACAATATTAAGTGATCAAGAACAGTGCCGGATCTCAAAATAAATTTTTTACTAGAAAAAAAAACTATACTCCCTATATATTGTGGAGAGGAAAATTAAACATACAAATATTAATTAATATGTCAATAGCAATTGAATTTATTAATAAAAGTGTATAATTACATATTTCTATAAAAACTTAAATTAAATATAAATTATATTAAATTAAGAAGAATGATGAAATGCCGCATTGCACAAGTTTATGAAATAGTCCAAAGTTAAAACTAAATAAAATGGTTGAGTTGTCCCAATCACCACAATCTTCTACCAATGACAAAAACTACACATTCAGAATGAAAAAAAAGGTAGGAAATATTGACCAATCTCTTAACTGCACACGCACGATCACTCTCAAAAAAAAATCAACACTACCAATCATAACTTATTAAGACCTTGTAGTCATGGAACAAATCACTATCTAGCAAGTCAGCCAGTAATGTATAGTGAGTAAATGATAAAAGATCACTCTTGTGGAGGACAGTCAAGGAAGACCATACTCAATAAAATGGTTGAGTTGTCCCAATCACCACAATCTTCTACCAGTGACAAAAACTACACATTAAGAATGAAAAAAAGGTATAAAATATTGACCAATCTCTTAATTGCACATGCACGCTCACTCTCACACCCAAAAAATAAATCAATACTACCAATCATAACTTATTAAGACCTTGTAGTCATGGAGTAAATCACTATCTAGCAAGTCAGCCAGTAATGTATAGTGAGTAAATGATAAGAGATCACTCTTGTGGACAGTCAAGGAAGATCATACTACAATGTCAATTTTAAGAAATAGGAAAGATCTCTATGATACCATGTCAGATTTAAGAAAAACGAGAGATCTCTAAGATAGCAAGGTATGAGGAAGGAAAGGAAAATATGAAGGCATACCAAGTCCACCAGTGCTCACAAAGCCTGGGCCATACATCCGTTCATATCGTAAAATACTCTTGTGGCTGTATTCAACTCTATCCAAGAAGCGCTGGAAACCCCTATCATCTTGTGACCTAACTTTCTGCCATATCCAGCAAATCTGTGCAACAAAGATATTATTGTACAAAAATATTGTCTGTCAAATGGGTAAGCAGAAATTATGGATAACACTCACAAGAAATGGAAATCCAATTCTATTACCTGGTTTTGATTCTTCTTATTTCGAACATAAGCTCCAATGCATTTACATCCCACAAGAGAAAGCTCAAAGGAATTCCCAGTATTATCACTCATATGGCACTCTTTAAATACCTGCATGAAAATAGGGGTTGACAGATCAAAGTCATCAAAACCAAAGTTTTAAAGGAGTTGTTTGTTCTATAAAATACATACAGCTCTTCATCAATGTTGTGTATACATAGAACAGAACGGAAAAAATCATAAAACTGCAGCATAAACGGTCAAAGACTTTTTTGCTTGCAATAGGGAAGTGCATCTATTAAATGAGTTCAATTATATTTCTGAAGATACTTTATTGAATCTAAAGGTTCCATCTCCATAAAATAGAAATCGTACACTCCAACGGAGCCCTAAATTGATGTCCAGCTCATTCTTATTCTAACAATTTTCCGGCACAAACTAAGGGAGTGATGTAAGATTGTAAATACACTTTAAAGAACAAACCTTGGTATAAAATCTGGGTTCCCTGTAGTGAGTAGGGTTGTATTTTCTCTTTGAATCTCCAGATTGGTGGAAACAAGATTCTCTAAAGAATATATATCCACCATCTTTTAACCATCTGACCATCCTTTCAGCTAATTTTTCAACCTGAAGCATCAAGGGAGAAACAAAAGCGTAAGTTGAGCAGGCCTATATTGAAAACAAAATCATGAAAATTTTGCAAACAAAACTTGCCTCAATATCTGAGAGATACATAAGTAACCAATTTGAGAAAACGACGTCAACGGATCCTTCAGAAACGTTATTTGACATATTTGGAGATGTGACATCAGCACACAAGAATTTGACATGGTTGTGGTGTCCATTGATGGTTTCATTCTGCAAAATGTTACGAAAGAAGGGTGATTCATAATGCGAGTATATATGTAAAAAATGAGGATGGATATGAATTTGAGAGTGCGAGACCTTCTTGATAGCAGTGTCAATGAAGTCCACAGCAAGCAATTGACCAGCTTTCAGAGCCAATTCACCAGTAAATCGACCAATACCAGCACCAAGCTCAATAACGGACTTGCCTTCGAATGGAGGTAATAGGGAAAGCACCTATGGAAGATAAAAGAGAAGAATGAAATGCGAATAATAATAGGAAGTAGAAGAAAAGAAAAAAAGAGCAATTACCTCGGGTCTCTCTTCTTTGTCGAGATGAGCGGCTTTGGAATCGAGCATCATTGCCTCGACGGAGAGATCGGCGGAATGCTGAAGCCAGTAAGATTTCTGAATGTGACGCTCATCCATAGCTGAAAGCGGTGGGTGTGTGTGTGTGGCTAAGTGCCTTCAACAGCGAGACGGGACCTTGAGAAACTCCTGGATCTACGGTTGTTACCTTTCCCTCTTTGCTGCATTACATTACATTACCCTCCCTATCCCTACTCCCCCTTCTCCTTTTATATCAAACCTACCTACATTTTCTGCCTTGCATTTATTAATTTGTGGTCAGAATTCTCTTTTACTTTTACTTCATCACAACTAACTTTCAATAAAAGAAAATTTTCATTTTTAAATTACAAAATTATTATTATTTTTTATAACAAAATAAATTAAAAGGAACAGAATGATGCGGTTAAATGATCAGTTAATTTTTTTTAAATAAACTATAGTCTTTTTAGGTCACTAACCAATACAGTTAACAATATTTTTTTAATCTGTACTATAGGAATCAAATTAAAGTATTAAAATATTTACCACACCTCATGCATATTATTCTTAAGCTGAATCTGTTTCCGGATCTCATTGTGTCAATCGTCTTTCGCCACGTGGCTTCCATGTCTCCTCAAACTTTCCTTTTCCTATTAGGATTTCTTATTTATTTTCAAATATTCAAAAGTTATTCTCGTGAAACTTTTAGTATTTTTTTCTAACAAAATTAAAATGTTATTTTTTTCCTCGGATCAAAGTTCATGCATCCAAGCTTACGGGCATGATTTTTTTAAATCGATCATATATATATATATAATTAATATAAAAAGTATTACATTTTATATTAAAAAAATTGAAAATTGAAAATTCAAATTCTTCGTCTTTGGAGACTCTCCAATTTAAGGCCAACACATTTATCGAAATGGTCATCATAGATAAAAAGATATGTTTTAAACAATTTTTTTCATGTAATTTTATGAATTCAAAGTGTTCATACCTATCAATTCCTTTTTATAAAGACATAAAATATGTATAATTTGGAGTAGTGAGTTAGAAGAATTTGAAATACTCTTAAACAAAGGAACCTGTTACAAGATTAGCTAGAAATCTAAGGGTGACAATAAACAATTATAAATACAATACCATCAATTATCAATATTAAATATATTTTAAGTCAATTACCTATGTAAACTCTATTGTTGATTTATCTATTCGATTTCCATTTTATGAGTTTACATTCGCACCTTATACAAATATTTTTGAAGCAAACATCGAAGATGCATGTTTAGTTCCTAATATAGCAAAACTATTTTTGATTGGCTAATTAACAATTTTCTTTCATTTTTTAATTAGCAAAAAATCTATTATTAATTATCATTTTAATATCATTCTTATATTATTTTTTTTATTTGTAGACATTATTGGACTGATTGCGGTTAGGGGATAATTAGTTCAATACAAGCAAGAAGAAAAAAACTACTTTATATATTGTCGCCGAATTAGACAATGTTGTGGGTCTTTTTGTCGTCACAAATTTATTTTCATATTTAAAAATTATTATAATTTAAATTTACGTTTTTAAACAACATTACAATCTAATTGTAGGGGAAAAAAATTGAGATGCACTCTATGGGAGGATTATGTCCCTCAGCTGCTAGAATTCATTGATCAAAATCTAGATACTCATGAAGTGTTGATTTTGCACTTAGGAAAAATGGGATTGTTTAAAGGTAACTCTTTATAACAGACTTTATAAAAATATTTTATCCATTATATGTTATATAAAAGAAAGTTTTATAAATATAAAATGATGTTTGTAACACCTCAATCGAATAACTATCTTTTAAATAGTTACTTTAAAACTAAATTTTTTCATTAAGTATAGAATTTAATTTTTATTTTATTTTTTCTATATAATTTTAATCTGGTGTATATTTTAGTTTGACAATAATATGACATTATTGTATCCTTAATAATGATTATTATAAAATAATTATACAAAATTATTTAATAAATTTTTACCTTGCACATAAAAATTATACCAGACTTATCATTGATTAAAATACATCATTATGAAAATATTTGATATAAATTGAATCATGGAAAATATTTGTTTATTAATTTCATTAAAGTTTCACTTCTTATGAAATTTATTCATGAAAAATATTTAATGAATTATAATTAAATAATTATATAGAATTATTTAATAACATTTTTACATTAATAAAATTTAGGTCTTCAAAATGAAAATTGCACAAAATTTTATCATTGATGAAAATATATCATTCTATTAATATTTGATAGAAATTTAATCACAGAAAAATTTATTTATTTATTTTAATAAAATATTATTTTTATGACATTTATTCATGAAAAATATTTAATGAATTATAATAAAATTATTATAAAAAATTATTTAATAATATTTTTTACATTACTAAAATTTAGATCTTCAAAATAAAAATTACACAAAATTTTATCATTATTGAAAATATACCCCTTTGTTAATATTTGATTGAAAATTAATCAAAAATATTTGTTTATTTTTTATTTTAAAAAAGTTTCATTTCTTATGATATTTATTCATGAAAAATATTTAATAAACAAGTTATTTATCGGATTAATTTAATTAAAAATAGAATTAATCATAATAAAATTAAAAATAAAATTTATGTAAGTAAATGAATAAATATATATTTTCTGAAATAATTCAAATTAAAAGAAAAGATATATATCATAATGCAAATATATTTGAAATTAAATTTTGAAAAAAATTAATAAGAAAACCAAATCATCAAGTATCAATTCAAATAACTAACGTTAATATATTTTTTTCTTCAATTCCAACCATAACTAAACGACGTTTTCTAATAATATTTTTTATAATTTAAATATTTTTAGATGATATTTAAAGCTTAAAAAAGTAAATTAAATATAAAAAAATTTACTCAGATTTTGTTATCTCAAATCAAGCGTATAAGGTAAGGATTTTAATTGAGTTGGTTCATTTTTCACATATAATAAAAAATGAAATGAAGCATGCAAATCACAAAAGAAAAAGAAAAAAAAAACTAAATCAATATTTTTTCTTGAGAAAGTCAAAAGAGAATATGAAAGATATTATGAAATATTCCATCAGGACAATGTTTCCAATGATAAATTTTTTTTTAAAGTATATTTAAATATTTATTAATATATTTAATAACATATATTTATTAAAATTTAAACTAAATAATTAATAATATATTAAAAATAAAAATAAGAAAATTACTGTTATAAATTATAAAATATAAATTTAATATCCACTTGAAGTACGGCATTAAGCTAGTATTGTAAAAGAAGGAGATCATTATTTTTCTCTGAAATACGATCACAAGTTGAATTTTTTTAATGAAAGAGGTTGAGAATTGTATTGGATTCAACTACTGCATTATTCAGTTTTGTCAACTACTGCAGACAGCAGTGCGTCCGTGAATCTGTGGCCAGAAATAAAAAATGATATATTTTTCCAAAGTTGCATCTACTTAACTCTTGCGCGAAACTTTGCTGCAAATGTTAACGTTAATAAATTATTACATCAAATATTGTTTAATATAAAAAAGCCAAATATTATTGCACGATAACCTCAAATTATAGTTGCCCGATAAATTAAGTTCAATGTGCTTTTGTTAAATATTATTCACCTAGGAACATACTTTATAGAGTGTGTTTAGATAGATTTTGTAAAAATGATTTATATTTGAATATTTTTATTTGCTAACAAGTCGATATAAAATTTAGTGTAAATTCCTCAACTCAAAGCAAAAGCTACTTTTTATTATTTTTAATCAAACTGAAATTTAAAGACAAAATTGATTATTCTCGATAGTAACCAAACATTCTTTAAAATTAAGTGAAAATAAAATTTTTCCCATTTTAGTTGTACAAAAATATATTTACCTAATTTTATTTTGAGGACTAATTCAAACTAACCTTTTGAAAATTGGCAAAAACTCACAGATCACGTAAAACAACCCAACAAATTACTTTGTATATCTGGGAATTTTTTTATTGGTCATAAATAAAAAAATAAATAATATCATTGTATATAAAAGAAATGTTAACAGTACATTATCTAATATACTATATTGAATGCATTATATATTATTAACTGAAATTTATTAGAAATAATAAAATTTTATGAGTTTCATTTCTTATATTTTTTAAATAGTTTCACTTCTATTTAATAAATCTTAGTTATGTTTTGTAATTTTTAATAAATTTTTACTAATAAAGGATGTGATAAAAGGAATGGCATATTACTAATATTCCTCTTGTATACAAAAAGAATAAAATAACTAAACCTTTAGATTTCTCTTAAACATAAATGTTATTTTATTGAGAGATTCTTAGAATAGATTTTAATCATATTTATTACTGAAATATATTTGGACAAAAAACGACAAGGAATACAGATCCTGGAAATAACATGTTACGCTTGCTTGCGCCAAAGAGAAAATGTTATTTTGGTAAGAGATTCTTATATAGTTTGAATGAATCTCAATAATAAATTGTATTTTGACAACAACGACAAGGAAATAATATTTTGTCCTCAACTTGGGATCGACCATCCTCTTTATACCTCACGTGAACCAGCAGAACTCCATTTAGGGATGATATATAAAATGAAAAATCAAAACTCCTATTCGATATAATAGAGGGAAAGAAGGTATTGCATGTAAACCCACATTTGAGACATTGAACGTTTGTGTTGTAATACTCTATAAAGTATTACTCTAATTATAAACTCATACCCAAAAAATTGTTAGTACAAGTGATTTAATACTTAGTTTCTCTATTAGCAATATGGTACTTCTGTTAGGGTATATTAGAGTGTGACACGAATGTAGGATTAATTAGACTATCTAAATTATAAACTAAAATTGCCAAAATAAAACATTCATTACTCCTAGACCATGATACGCACTCAGGGCAACTAATAGGTTGGATACGACATACGCCCACCCCCAATGTTTAATCTAGGCACACTGAATCTTTTTTTGGCTGCAAGAACATTCTATTGTAATTCTGGGGTATGTGTGGACTAAGTTAGAATGGAGAACTATTAAAAAACACCACATACTCCAATTATATTGCCAAAAGATCTTTTGAGAATTTTAACTTTTTTAAGACAAAATGAAAAAAAAAATCATAAATTCATATTAGTATAGTATAAAAAGCAGTACCAGCAGTAAAAAGAGAATGTTACTGAAAGAGCATGCAACCTTTACCCTGCTTTTCGTCAAAACTGCCTAAACAAAGCAACCAAAAGCTTTAATGGCTCTCGGTCGTGGCAACTGGGAATGCCTTTAAATAAAAAATAAAAATTAAATTTTTTTTAGTAAGATGAACTAAATATATTATGAAATTAATAATTTTTTAATAGTCCGTTTTAAAGTTCCATTAAGCAACACTTCTAGATGCTGTAAAAAAAAAAAAAGCAACACTTCTAGATTAGGGTATTAGCAACTAGCCAACTACTACTAAATGAAAGGAAAACAACCGATTTTCCACACAAGATAAGATATGGAGTTTTCTAACTATTACCTTAAATTTTTTTGTTAAAAATAAACTTTAAGTTTTTACCATATTAGTAAGTGCGTAGTTTTTAAAATATTCATTAGAAAAACATAAAAAATAGTCCCTCTCTGGAATTGATAACTCGAGCATGCGTGGAAGTTAATGATGGAAGGCATTGAGGTGAGCAGAGAATGAAAGTAAAGAGGGGGGCCCATTTGATGATTTGATAATTTGTACTTTTTAAGTTTTCAATTTCCTTTTAAGCTAAAAGTAGTATGGTATATAAAATTTAAAAATTTTAATGGCACATTTGATGGAGAGGATAAAATATATTATATATTATTTGTTGCACGAATAGAATAAGTGTTATGACGCCTCTTATCCTTGTCATACTGTCTTGTTAGTATAGATTAAGATCAAGATGGTAGATTAAATTTTCTTTTTTTTTTCTCTCTATATATTATGCAATATATTAAATATTATAATAACTATTATATATACAATTATATATGTTTTTTAAAATTATGATTATTATCCAAATAATATTCAAAATGCAACCATCACTATCAAATATATCTTACGTATAGTAAAGCATCATTTGATGATTAAATATGACTTTGAACTTGGAAGAATATGCAAGAAATAACAGAAAAAGCTTCTCTTATAACATTTGCCTGATGGCAGGCTCGATTTAGAGTCCCCATATGCAGTGACGTGTAAAGAAAACAAAGAATTGAAGCCTACAAATGGGAAAATAATAGTAAATAAATATAGGTTACCCTTGAAAGCATGTATATATATATATATAAACTAATCATAAACCCTTGGAGCCAGGAAGATCAATCCATTGCAATTGGATTTCCACTTCACCGCATTCCACGTGTCGCAATCTAAGGACAGCATCTTGGATAATTTTGCCATTGCTATAAGTGATGCAACTTTCCTCCGCCAGACAGTTTTGCCTGCTTGGTTGTATTCTTGTGATTATAGTCCCACTGGGGAGGTCTTCTAAGTTCATCTTTAAGGCTTCTATGTATGCTGAGATGTCAAATTCTGCATCTCCCATTTTGTCATCCTTGCTGAAAGTGTCATGGTCATACACTGTCTGCAATTAACATTTAATATTAATTAATTACTCGACCAATCAGCAAAGAGGATATATAAAACATAGTTAAAGCAACATTGGATTAGTGCATGTGTTTTAAATCCTATATATAACTAAACCAAATCTCATAAAAAGAATACACACGAATCTAATTATGCCTAAATTAATTTACCAGTATAAATGGATGAACTGGATCTGTAACAGAAAGCGTAAGATCTTCCTTCCACTCAGGATTAACATCCTTTTTAATCACACGAGTCTTGAGCTTCTGCAAAACAAGCCACGATTGAACATAATTAAAAAAGATGGCACGTACACATTTAGAGAAATGTTGCATGCAACTCTAAAAGATAATTACCTGCTTGCCCATCTTAACGACGCAGTATGGATCGCTAGTATTTACATCACGAACGGCGAGGTTGACACCGCGCTTGATGTGAATCCTTAAAAGGCCGAGTAAGTCTTCCATGAGAGACTTTGGTGTATCTCCCATTCGTTACGTTGTCTCTTTAAGAAGAAGCAACAATCAAATTTAATTTGTTGTTTACTTTCTACCAAAAAAATGATTAATACCGGAGTTCGGTTTATTTACGTGATTGTATAACTAATTATTTGGCAGTTGGTTGTTAGAATCGAGAGGTTGTGTTTGTGGGATGGGATACAAATTAAGGTTGACCAAGGTTGGTTTAGTTTTCTAGAAGGCAGAAGGGCATGAAGAGAGGTGTTGCATGCATGCCACCGTCAACGTGCACGATACTCCCTTCTACTCTCTTCACCCTCCAATTTTGTGGACACAAATAGCTAGATTCTTTATCCTTTTTTCCTGAAACCATGATTAATTTCAGGATTCTAAATATTAGATATCAAGATTTTAACGGTTAAACTCATTTGTTCCTCAAATAGCAACTCCATAGATCAGAGAGTATCTTAAAATTTCAATGTCAACAGCATCGATTATAATTTATTTGGTTTGTACTAATTTAAGAATATCCTCCAAGCTAGCAATAGTGGGAGTTCTAATTCCTTTCAAGAAACAAGACTAACTCTAGCCTTTTAAATACATTATTTTTTTTATTGTTTATTGAGCTTTTTTTTGTCTCAATACATTAAGTTAAAATAGAGATACGAATAATAAAAACAAAAGAATCAGTTAGACTTTTTCCACACTTACCACAAAAGCAAACTTTATTTCCCCAAATACCATATCTCCTCCATTATTTCCCAATCTACCACTTTATTTGTGCATGTTGATAAGTTGACTCCCCTAACCCCAATTTTTCACCTGCGGTTTTTTTTTTTTTTGCTTTCCAAATTGAGAAGTCTGTTCCTCTAAACCTGACTTCTCAACATCGTTTTTTTTTTAAATTAATATTTATGGACCAGTTATGGTAGAGACTTGTGAGGTTATAGATTCTAATCTTATTACTGCTAACAATTTTTAATCAACTAAAATTGGTTTTTAATCAACCTGACCTCTGAAGCCGATTCAAGCAATGGCAAAAATGATCATGTTCTAAATGTTATTAGTCTAAAGAATGGTTACATTATGATTCACTTAGATCAATGAGAGAGTAAACGAAGCTGCTTCAAAAGGAGGCCTCATTCAAGACTTAAGAATGGCTGGTGAGGGGGTGGCTTGCAGCCTTGGTACGGTGGTGGTGATGGGGGTGAAAAGGAGAAGGGGAAGTGAGAGCTGAGGAGTAAAAAGGTTTCTTCTCACGTTTGTAAGGATGAGTAACAAATGGAGTTGGAGCCTATAATAACTCCGCGCATGGTTAACAATATTGTGCTCTTGGAAATTCATATAAGGTCGTCACTTGACTTTGCAATAGAAAGACAAGTTAGAAGCATTAAATGTTTAGTCTGTAGAAAGTATCGTGCTTCGACCATTTGGTGCATTAATCCCCTATCACGCGTTCAGCTTAATGCTCGTTAATTTATTTGTTAGTTATATTATTTTTTTCCACTCACCATCTTCGTACTTCGCCAATATATAAGCAAATTGGTACAAGCAATGCAAATATACATACATAAACAAAAAAAACAGTTCAACTGCACATAATAGCCTTCTTCAATAAGCTTTGCAGACAAATTTGGGTGCAAACCAATAGTTTCCATGTACTTCAACGTGAACTTTCAGTTTAGCTTTGCATCCACACCTGGTCTCCGGCTTGATATCCCGTTTTCGATTTTCTAAACAGGTATACGTTCATTTTGTAAATCACTCTGTGAATGTACTTGGTTATTTAGTTGACTATATACATGATAAATTTTAGCCACTTATTCCTAATCCATAAGTGGTTATTTTTGTCCATTCCAGTTTTCATGCGTATTAGACATTACCATCAACGAGTGTATATGCACTTCAGACAGTTCCATACAAAGTGCAACAGCAGAAGAATTACATCACAAGGAAGGGAATAGAAGTCCGGCGGGTAAAATTTTGATGCAAAGTGAGAGGAATCGCATTTTTTTTTATCAATACTGACAACTCTAACGCTATCTATCGAAGGCAATTACTTCTATAGTTGTCATTTAACTTCTGCATTGCATTCTTGCAAGTAGTTCTTCCCCTTTTTTACCCACTGGGAGCTCAATAATTAATAATAAGCACTTGGAAACAACTTAAGCACTAATGAACGAAATACTTCAACTGCGCAAAAGAATAAAAAGGCCAGTGAAATACGATCCATTTTTAAGAAAAATGCACAGCTAAAGTCATGAGCATGCGCCTCACTTGACTTTAAGCATTAACAAATGAAGTACTTCCACTAGGCACAGATTATACAACTGTGAAGTACAATCTACTTTAAAAGAAAAACAGTCGAATACCGACCTTTAGTCATAAGAACCGCCTCACTTGACTGACATTACAATCCGAATACATTTACCTCAAGCAAAATTGGGACTCATTCTGGCAATAACACCTAACTTTTGTCACAGAACCTGAAGAAAGGTTGGTACAGTACATGCATCCCATGTCTAGTCTAAAAATTGCAATGCCTCCAAGGACAAAAGAATCATTATCATTCTGCAGAAATCACATCTCGGATTAGTCTTGCATTATTGTAACTAGAAACTCATTAATCGTCTGTGTGTATTATAGGTCACCAGCATCACCACCAACGAATACCATTTTGTAGCCATTATATAGATATCTCGTGCAACAATTATGTATCTACTGGAATAGCTTCCTCAACCTTTCAGCAGCTGAAGCTGCCCTTTTGTTGGTTGGCTCAAGTACAAGGGCATGTTTAAAATCTGCAAAGCAAGATCTTTGTTAGCAAACACTTAGGAAAATTTTTAAATCTTACCAAAATGAGAACAAAGCCAATAATAACATAAAAAGATGAACCTCATTAATATGTACTTGTTTAATTAGAAAGTACAACCCAAATTTCATCACAAAAAATTTCATACTATATACACTGGGGAACAGTCCAATATGCACAATTAAAGCACAAACCAGAAATCAAGTAAATATGGGCATTGGAACAAATTTAATTCCTAATATACCCAGTGTGTGACTAAGAGTGTGTTTGATTTATTTTTTTTTGTTTTTAAAACACTATTTAATATAACTATTTTCAAAAACTAATTTTTAAAAAATAGGAGTGGAGATAGACCACGAGTGCTTCAAAACTGATTGGAAAAGCAAAACAACTTAAAGATGTCCTGGTTTTTTTATTTTAAAAACTGAAAAAAAATGTTTTTTAAAACAGTTTTCATAAACTACTCTTATCAAATAAGTTTTTGCCGTTTTTTTATTTTATTTTAAAAAATAGGAGATAGTTTTCAAAAATAGGAAACAATAGACCCTGAGTCATTTCAAGTTATATTTTTTATTTATTTTGGAGAACTTATAAAAAAGATAAATTCGTGCATGACCTAACAAAATGGAAATGTGTGGCTAACCACACTAGTGGTCGATAGCTTTTTTGTAAATAATACTACAGATTGCCCATTGACTTTCCTCAATTTTCTTAATGAAATGATAAGATGCACACAAATATCAGAAAAATGAAAAGATCTTACCATCAATTGCTTCCTTGTAGTAGCCTAGCATCTGTCTAGCTGTACCTCTACGAAAATAGGCCTTCACATTCTGGGTAAAACAGATAACAAAGGATTGTTACTGTAAAAGCTTGTGATTGGGAATTCAAGGAAACATACAATCAGCAGGAATATGAACAAACTTGATAGTATATCATATAGTCCACAGATTACACAATAGTATGAAACATGTTTTTCCTGCTTCATCCCATTAAGACCCTCTTTCTCTTTTGCTCCTTATTTTATTATTCTCGCAAGAGCTAAGTAGAGAAGGTTTATAAATCCAAAGATGTAAACTGATGCACACAATTATACAAGTCAAAATGTTTGTAATTTTGCAAAACAACTTTATTTTTAGTATGCCAATGAATAGTACTTAGTGTTTCAATTAAAAAGCCTTGATTTGCAATACCCATACATTATTAAAATGAAGACAAGCTTTTGTCAGTCTATGATGGCAAAATCCATAAACTTCTAAGCAAAAACATTCTATGAAGAAAGTCACCTTTTTGTCAAGACTAATTGCTTTTGTACAATCTTCCACAGCTTGAAGATAACTGGATCAACAGAGAGAACAAATCAAGATGTTTGCAAGACAATTTTGACAAGTAGCAAGAGCAAGACACTACCTTTCAAGTTCTAGATACGCTTGAGCCCTGTTACTGTAATATGTTGCATTATCACCACAGAGTTTGATAGCTTCTGTATAAAATCCAATGGCTTTCTGCCACTGCTTATCTTTATAGGCTTGGTTTCCCTGAATCATTAAGTGACAAACCAATAGAAAAAGGATTATTGAGGATAAAAGCATGTGCAAAACTGAGAATTAGATGACCAAAATTACATCCTTTAAGTGTTACCCTCTAAAAAAAAATACATAAGTAATCCCCCAAGTATTGGAAATTATGCCAAGCAGTCTCCCAAATATTAAAGAAAAAACCCTTCAAACTGGTCCCTGAACTTTAATAAAATACATCAACTTGAGAACTAAACTGATGGATATGCAATACTTGAGGGATTACTTATATAGTTTTATTACTTTAGGAGCTACTTAAGAAAGAAGATAATACTTGAGGGACAACATTGGTGTTTTATTCTTTTAATAAAATACAGAGAACTTGTAAAAAATAATGATATGAGCATAAAATATACAAGTTTTATGATGGCTGCAGCTTCACCGGTATCAGTTTAGTAAAAAAGGTTATATACATCAATACAATTCGACCTCCATTAGAATAGATAGTTAAACCTCAAACAAAGGACAATATTGGGGACTATCAAAATAATTGTGGTTTATAACGTGTTCAAATAATGTAAATGAAAAAAAAATTGTGGTTTATAACAATCAGTTTTCAAAATCAATGGTGTTTTAGAAGTAAAACCATGCCAATCATATTGCACAATTATAATCAAAAGCAGGTTAAGTGCATAATTTATTTCTTGATGTCAGACCTTCTCTTTGGCAATTTCAGCAGATTGCTCCTTACTAACAACATTTCCAGATGATTTGCTTTTGGAAGCAATATCAGCCTGTTCTTGGAGAGTTGTATACACAGTCTGTAATGTGTCAAGTAAAAATCGATCGCCACCATGCCTAGCTATCAAGGACACTGAAACAGGATACTTGTCATAAAATCCTAATGGTATTGAGACCTGAAAAGATAAATGAAGAAAATATGAATGAAAGATGGATAAAAGAAGCTTTTTTTCCCACTAGGTTCTTAAAGGTTAAATTCTATACCAATAAAAACCAAACAGCCTAAGTGTACAGTTGATTTAGGAAACAATCTTCAGTATAAAAAATCTAGATAAACTTATGCAAGTTTCATGGAAATAATTTTACCTGACAACAACCTGATATGCTTGCAATACTTAACAGACTAAATGCACGGCTCTGATAATCCTCTGATAGGATCTCCTTCCCACCTAATTTTGGAGGAGGATCAGCTACCGTGGGGATAACCAAAATTCCTTCATCCTTGAAAGCATAAAAAATTATTAAACTCAGCACAATTATGTCTTGTTTATCACAATTCAGAATATAGTTTTCATATATGTGTGTGTGTGTGCGCGCCCACATGTAGAAAAGCAAATTTTATGAAAGAATATTTTCAGAAATGTTGTTTCTACCCATCAATACCAATGCTGTTCCATTCACCATATGTTTTTTAATTTTCAGCATAGCTTATAACTCTTGATCAATCACATATTGAAATCCTCCAACTATGCACTCTCTTTGTCTGCAAATATATCATTCACTTATTTTTAGTGAGCAAAAATTACTGAAACTCCATCCGTTAAGAATTCAGTTATACTGTAAAACTACATTAGCAAAAATTTTTGCACTATTTAACACATTCAAGATAAGATTAAATGCTTTAGGAGATGAAAGTCAAATTCAACAGAGATAGCACCAAGATTTTCATTAAATAAGGAGTTGAGGAAAGTAGGATGCAAAATGGTGTCAAATCATTACCTTCAAAAGCGAATTTACAGCAGCACGCATCTCACTTCTAACAGATTTAGAGTTTTCAATCTCTGCATCAGATACCTCAAATTTTTCATGCAATTGTGCTGAAACACCAGGATGAAGATCAGGTTTTACCGTGTTCATCCAATCATCATGCTTAAGTCTGAATTCATGCCTGCACAAATAGATTCAGAAAATAGTTACTATATAATTGAAGACTTTCCATAGTCACTATATAATTATGCAAATCCACAATGAGGAATAATATTTGAAAACAGAAGTTATGACATGGCTAAGCTGTGGTTAGATCAAACATTAGAAGCAAAGCTGCCGTGTATGTAAAATAATTCCAAAGAAAAGACAACCGACAGATTGAAAACCACGGTATTCTTTCCAAACCAATGTTAACAACAATTGCAAATTATGATAGTATTTCCATATCACAAAGAATCTGACTAACCTTTGTAGGAATTGCATAATGTGGGCAAGTAATTTTAATGAGGAAGCTTTCACTTCGCCGTTTGGTTTCTGTCCAGAGCACCCCTTCAAGCTTGGAACTCTAGAACTTAAATAGTCCCCAAGATTTATATGCTTCAATACTTGCCCTGAAGACAATTGATGAACAAAAATTAATGGAGTGCAATTTCATGAATAAAGTAGTAGTTCAAAAAAAGAAGGATCATATTAAAGAGCAAAAAAAGAAGAAAAAAACACAGAAAAAGGACATACTTCCAAAAAGCTTCTCAGTGGCTTTGACCACCACTTGAGAACTCCTGTCAAGAGGAACATTTATATGCTGAAAACAATCATCAGCTATAACTATTTGCCGAGGACTGCGTTGCATTACAAATGGTGCTTGTAAAAGTATATGGCCAACACGACGCAATATATTGGGATCCTTTGCAAACCAACCTGAAAAGGGAATTTCAGAGTTAAAAGAATTGTAAATGCAGCAGATGGTGCAGCAATAGCATTCATATACAGAAACTAAGACAGAGCCAGGATCTATACAAAAAATGTTTGAATGTAAAACAATTTTAAGAGAACATCTATTTTTACTCTTCATAGAGTGTATTTGGATTAGCTTAATTTTTTCAAAATTATAATTAAGATCTTACTTAGAAATACTCAAAAAACAAAAAGGCCCTAAATAATAAGCAAATTGAAGCTAGCAGTTTATCCTTGTACCATGTAAATATACTAATCATTCAAAATTAAATGAATAAAACAGCCACTTGACCCCACAAGCTCATAAACCAAACCGCTTTAAATAATTGAATCATCCATACCAACAGTGTCCAGACTTGTTGAAATAGGTATGATTCCCATATGCGAAACAGCACCATGTGAAGGTCGAAATCCTAGAATGCCACAAAATCCAGCAGGTACTCTCACCCCGCCAGTTGTATCAATACCTGTTATACATGATGGTGCAATAGTATCAGAAACATTTTTCACATATCAGCATGTGGTGATAATAAAACAAAAATTATAAATATGCAAATATATATAAAATAAAATAACTCTATGGTTGTTAAAATTGAAATATTTTACAGTGATGTGGCAAGACAAATGTACATAATCGCAAAACAATGAATCAAAGTTACAGAGATACCTTCATTAATATTTTAATCCATAGAAAATGCAAAGCAAGGATATTATATTTCCCATTAACAGAAGTGTGCTGTTGACATAGTTAAACAATTAAATGGCTGGATTTTAGATATGCTTTAAGCACATTTATGTGTTATGGTCTGAATTAATTTAAACAAAAAACTGAGACCATGTCTATACTTGATTGTAAAGAGAAATTAAGAAACAAAGGCATGTAGCAGGATGAAAAAATAAAAGCTCACGATAAAAGAAGAAGCAGTGTTTTTTTCATCTTTACCAACAATCCATTAGGTCTTTAATGGTAAAAATTCAGCATGTGAACAACTTAAAATAGAAAGTTAGCTTTCTTCTACTATCACCGTATATCACATGATAATTGACAACCAAGGTGATGATCCATAGGATTTCGCATTTATTCTACCAGATTGTATTTAGCATTTATTCTATTCCCGAGGAGTGAATTATGCTACCCCTCAAAAAAATAAAATAAAGAATACAGACATGAAAAGAGCCAACCCTGGAGGAAAATGACTCCATTACATCATATGAATGCATGACCCTCTACAATTACGAGAAAGACAAATTTATAAAGTATATTCTCCTTGTGTTTAGTTGCTGTTAGGAAGCCAGATCAGAGAATAGAAGAAAGATGGCATTTGTTGATTGCAATAACTGTACAAACGCCCAACAGTTACTGAAAAGAAAAAGATATATACACTTAAATGGCTATGAAAGAAGAAGGTGGCTGACCCAATGCAAAGTCAACGAAATTGGCAGCAACGGCGACAGCAGCACCACTTGAGGAGCCACCCGGTACTCGAGCAGGAACAGCAGGATTAGTAGGCGTTCCAAAATGCTTATTTTCACCGCCAATACTGAAAATGAGAAATGATGAAATAGCAAGAAGAGGAAGAGTTGTACAGTATGGAGATTGAGAAGAAAAAGAACGAACCCTAGAGCTAAGTCGTCGAGAACAGTAGTTGCAACGCAGGTTGCACCGCCCTCGACGAGAGCGGAAACAGCGGGAGCAGTGGAAGAAGAGGGTTCGTGAGTCCTAGCCCAGTCAGGATGCCCGAACGAGGGCACGTGTCCATGGATGTGAAATCTGGAAGATAAAAGAGAGGATATAATAAGGAGAGAGAGAGAGAGAGAGAGAGAGAGAGAGAGAAGAGGTTACAGACAGGTCGGAAAGTGCGAAGGTGAGTGAGGTGAGGGGATGAGGAGCCTTGGGAGGAGAAGGCTGGGGAGGAGGAAGCAGCTGAAGCTTATGAATGAAAGCGCCGAAATCCTCTCTGACGGACTTATTGAGCTTTCTGGTGATGAGAACTATTCCAGCTAAACCCAGCCCCAACAAAACCAATAGGTTCTTCGCCATCCACACCTCTCTCTTCTATCACTGTCTCCTTCCTCCAATATATATATATTCTCATTTAAGCTACTATTATCTTCTTAACTATATTTTAGAAAGAAAAAAAAATCAACACTTGTTTATTTTATTTATAAACGCCATTACTTTAACTAAAAAACTCTTCCTTTTTTTTGTCAAAATAAAATATACAAAATCCGTGCAGTTATTTGACATGAAGTTTTCGTTTTCCTGTTTCAATTGCAATTTTCTTCCACAGGTTGGCATACCCATTACGGCTTTTCCCCCAACCCATTCTCAGACATCTCATCTCCAACTCACCATAACACTATTTCCCTTCAACTCATTCATTCTCTTCAGGTTCCCTTTTCCTTTCTCTCTCTCCTTTCCTTATTATTGTGCCTTCTCAATTTTTTTTTATTGGATATTTCCTTTGCACCTTCTATTCATTGTTTCTCTTCTCACCCATTCACTGCTTCTGTTTTTTTTTCTTTTTCGTATCGCTACTTTCTTTTGTGTTGGGGGGCAATGCCCTTCACTAATCATCTTTTTCATCTGTTTTTCATCGTACCAATTTGAATTTTCACAATTTATGGGTTATGCTGTTTCTAGCCTATTGAATGCATCTGAATTTCTCTTTTTCAGATTATACAAGCGATAGTTCTTCTCCATTATCACTTTCATGTCAGTTAGACGTGCTTGAGGTGGCAAGTCCTTTTTAGCAGGCTCCTCCTCACCTATATCTTTCTTCGGTGTGGACTTTGGACCCAACTGTCAAAGCTAGCATATACTTGTATGGTTTAAAGTCGAGTATAATTGATTTTGAACTGTTTAATATGATTGAATGCATGCATAAATTGATCTTAACCCACATATTTATATTCATTTCTTCTTAACTGTCAGTATTAGAGGTTAGAGACCAAAAATGGTCAAATCAACATATGAAAGATTTTCAAAGGATTTTGTAATGGGAGGAGTAGCAGCAATCATATCAAGGAGTGCAGCGGCACCAATTGAGAGAGTGAAGCTTTTATTGCAAAACCAAGGTGAAATGATTAAAAGAGGACAACTCAAAAAACCATACTTGGGTGTGTCTGATGGCTTTAAGAGGGTCTTCATGGAAGAGGGTTTGATTGCCTTTTGGAGAGGTCACCAGGCCAATCTTATTCGATATTTCCCCACACAGGTTAGTTGTTCACTTCACTGACATCTTGATTGATGTTAAAGACCTGTGTCCCCAACCCCACCATTTATTTTAACTTTCTTTCAAGTTTCACACCTGAGTTAAATGGACTATTTGCCTGTTATAACTTTGTAGGGTTTTGTTTTTGCTTTTTAATGCAACTTCGACAAAATGAAAGCAAGGGAAGAGATAAAGAAAACAAAAGAGTGAGCATGACAGTTATCAGGGCTGCTGAGTGATATGTAGTAACTTAGCCATTAAATATATCAGGGTAATTATTTCTTGTGCTGCTCACTGAAAATGCAAACCAATTAATATTTTGTTCATGGATTTTGTGTTCTCTGTCATCTATGGACCTTAGATGTTCAAATTAAAGGGAATATCTGTTAACTTATTTCCCTTTCATCTTCGTTTGTTTATGTAACCTCAATTAAATTGAAATATATGTTATCTCAGAGCCTTGATTTATGTCAATTTCTTATCCAAAATCATTTCATGGCATGATGCAACATTTCCCTGTGCATGCAATCTCATTCATTGACATATGATCACGTCCAGTTTGTTCTTGGTTACATTACCCTTTGAGCTTGCTTTGTGCTTTTCCTGTCAAATTGTTAATGCGTGTCAAATATTATTAGCTGGGTCTTGGCACTTACATAAAATAACTGCCCATGCATATTGGAGAGAATCCATCTGTTTGTTTTTACTGCTTTCTGTTCCCATCAATTCCTGGAATCATGTGTCTCCAAAATAGTTTTCTTTTTGTCTTTTATTAAAATAATGTTTGAGCAAACAGTTAATCGGTCTATAGGCTTTCAATTTTGCATTCAAAGGTTACTTCAAAAGCATTTTTGGGTATTCCAAAGAGAGAGACGGGTACATTAAGTGGTTTGCTGGGAATGTGGCTTCAGGCAGTGCTGCAGGAGCGACTACTTCACTACTTCTGTATCATTTAGATTATGCACGTACTAGATTGGGCACCGATGCAATAGAGTGCCGTGTTACCGGTCAACGCCAGTTTAAAGGACTAATTGATGTATACCGGAAGACCTTATCAAGTGATGGAATTGCTGGCTTGTACAGGGGATTTGGGATTTCAATATGGGGAATCACCTTGTATCGAGGGATGTACTTTGGGATCTATGACACCATGAAGCCTATTGTTTTGGTTGGGCCTTTTGAGGTAAGCAACTAAACATTTACACTTTTACAAAAGAGATCTATACTTTACAGTCAACGGGAAAATATGTAGTTGATACGTTATTATTTTATCTGAGAATTTTTGCCTTCTATTGCTACTGGACAAGTAAGCTCTTTGGTCTGTGTCACAGTGGTATGTGGACCAATTATTGTAGTTCCCCTAGATTATGCAAATTTACATTGATAATTGAACCCATGAGTTTGAACATCCATCTTCAAGACATAAGTCAAATAACCTTTTGTAGATGCATCTCTTGATTGTATAGCACTTTGATGAATTCAGAGTGTTTGTTCTGTTCTCTTATGCCCTGGCTGTCCAATTTGGGTCTCTTGATTTATTTTCTGCAGGGGAAGTTTCTCGCTAGTTTCTTCTTAGGTTGGAGCATCACAACTTTTTCAGCGGTTTGTGCATACCCTTTTGACACATTGCGCCGGCGAATGATGCTTACCTCTGGACATCCAAACAAGTACTGTACTGCAATACATGCATTTCAAGAGATTGTTCGACAGGAGGGTTTCCGAGCTCTATTTCGAGGATTTACCGCAAATATGCTTCTAGGCATGGCAGGAGCTGGAGTGCTTGCTGGATACGATCAGCTGAACCGTATCTCATCTAGACACAGTCACTATAATGAGACTAACCAAAGAGTTCTGAAATGAATGCCCGAGTAGGAAAGAAATGCCTAACCTAAAAAAGGCATATTCATCATTTAGAATGAATATTATTATGCCTGTTCATTTCAAAAGTCTGGTCTGAAGGACCATAACACAATAAACGAACTTTTGGACATGATAGCGGAAGCTATTTGTTCTGGTTCAATAAATAATCACATTTAACGTGTCCAAAAGAATGGTGTTTCTTTTAAAGAGAGTTTTGCATTTTCGGACTTTAAAAGTCATATTTATCATTTGGAATGAATACTACGGCTGTTCTTTTAAAATTTTTTGTCTCAAGGACTATAACACAATAAACAAACTTTTGGACATGATGGCCAAAGGCATTTGTTCGATAAACCAAACTATAGTTCTATCTTTGAACATGGTAAACCTAATTTTTAGGTCCTTAAATTAAATTCTCCCCTTTTTTAGTGGTGATTTTTAGAATTGGAATACTCTACTGCATTATTGTAAATTTAACTCCCCATCTTTTTAAAAAAATTCTTTGCATGGGGCGAGGGCTATTGGAAACGTTTCAAGACTGCAAAGCACTGCCGTTTCTATGATTGCTGTATATATGAAGTTTACGATGTATAGTTTACATCCCCGGCTTCAATTATATTAACATGATTGCACAGATATTATCTATGGAATTTGCCTAGAAGATGCATAACTTATTAGAATTTGAAGTTATCTACTTCTATCCATTGCGATGTACAATTTCCAAACACTAGCTATTTATTACTTGTTATAAAAAGATGAATTTTACAATTTCCATTGAATTGGATTGATTTATGAATATTCCTACTTTCAAACTCACTTGCAAGGTATGTCCAAAATGTGTTATCATCTAGATTGATTAGACGATAAAAAAAAATTGTATAATCGAATTTAATTCTCAATCTAGTATACAACCTTATTTACGTGCACTGAAGCAAGTGTCCAGTATCATGAGTGGCAGCGAGTCTTCGCCAGAAAACATGCTGCCCTTGTTATTCAAGTTTCAGGTTGCAGCGTAAAAATATTGTTTGACGATCAACATATCTCAAATACTATAAGATTTTAATAAATTAGCTTATGAAACAATCATTTTGAGGTAATGTAAGTCTTTCAATGAAAATATCAAGAAAGGAAACTATTATTGAAGGGGTTCCCTTCTTTAAAGGTTAACAGAAACATAGAACTGCAATCACTGCAGCTAAACACAACCTTTCAACAAGCCAAAGAACTCAACATTATCGATTAAATACTGCTTGTAGCATGCAAAGCATCAATTTGATCGAACATCTTCAGCTCTCTGCACCCTCACCTTCTTCTTCAGAATCACCATCCTCATCAGTCGCGGAATCCTGGTATTGTTGATACTCAGCTACAAGATCATTCATGTTACTCTCTGCTTCAGTAAACTCCATCTCATCCATTCCTTCTCCTGTGTACCAGTGCAGGAAGGCTTTCCTTCTGAACATGGCTGTGAACTGCTCACTCACTCTCCTGAACATCTCCTGTATAGAAGTTGAGTTACCAACAAAAGTTGAAGCCATGGAAAGGCCTCTGGGAGGAATGTCACAGACACTAGACTTGACATTGTTAGGAATCCACTCAACAAAGTAGGAAGAGTTCTTGTTCTGCACACTTAACATCTGTTCATCTACCTCTTTTGTGCTCATCTTGCCTCTGAACACTGCTGAGGCTGTCAAGTAACGACCGTGGCGTGGATCAGCCGCACACATCATGTTCTTGGCATCCCACATCTGTTGAGTCAGTTCTGGGACAGAAAGTGCACGGTAGTTCTGTGATCCTCGAGAAGTTAGGGGAGCAAAACCCACCATGAAGAAGTGGAGTCTTGGAAATGGGATCAAGTTCACCGCTAGCTTCCTTAGGTCTGAGTTGAGCTGACCGGGGAATCTTAAGCAACAAGTAACCCCACTCATTGTTGCTGATATCAAATGATTCAAGTCTCCAACTGCAAACAATTAATTGACAAAACATATATTAAGTAAAAAAAAAACTTCATCATCATAGTTGCTGGATCATTAATACTGCTGCAATTATCCTTACAGCTTGGCGTAGCGAGCTTGAGGGTCCTGAAGCAGATATCATAGAGTGCTTCATTATCAAGGACCATACACTCATCAGCATTCTCCACCAACTGGTGAACAGAAAGTGTAGCATTATAAGGCTCAACAACCGTGTCTGACACCTTTGGAGATGGAAACACAGAGAATGTGAGCATCATTCGATCAGGGTATTCCTCTCTGATCTTCGAAATCAGCAAAGTTCCCATTCCAGAACCTGTACCCCCTCCCAAGGAGTGGCAAACTTGAAATCCTAAATTCAAACCCAAAACCATTAAATAAATAAATAATAGCATACAAAACCTTTATGTAAATTCAAATCAAAATTAGTAAACCTTTATATTTTTTTTAAGGGAACAATGTTCCATGATTTTTGGTTACTTTATTACCTTGCAAGCAGTCACAATTCTCAACCTCCTTCCTAACAACATCAAGGACGGAGTCAATAAGCTCAGCACCCTCAGTGTAATGGCCCTTTGCAAAGTTGTTTCCAGCCCCTGACTGACCGAAAACAAAGTTGTCCGGCCGGAAAATCTGGCCATAAGGGCCAGTGCGGGCAGCGTCCATGGTGCCAGGCTCAAGGTCCATCAGCACAGCCCGTGGCACGTAACGTCCATTGCTGCCCTCATTGTAATAAACGTTCACTCTTTCAAGCTGAAGTTCGGAGTTGCCTACGTATTGTCCTGTGGGATCAATCCCATGCTCATCACACACCACTTCCCAGAACTTTGTTCCTATTTGGTTCCCGCATTGCCCTCCCTGAATGTGAAGAATCTCACGCATTCTCTGCCTTGGATGAGGGGGAAATGAACTCTTTGCACTGGTTTGCTTGGAATGAATAAGAAAAAATTAGTCACATTTATTTATAGTGAAGTGTAAATGGACATAATTACGTGGCTTGAATGCCATTTGTAAGCTGCAACTTGAAACATCGCCGGCTTCACAAATGTTGCTCTGATCTGATCAACTTGGTCTATTATTAGACGAATAATGACATATATACATACAAACGGATATCAGATACTTGAAAGCCACCATATAGTAAGTTAGAACTTGGGACTCACTCTTTTCAGTATTGGTTTTCTTAATATAACATGAGCATCTTTTTTTACAATAACAAGGATAATGCCATTTGGGAGACCTAGCTAAATGACTTTTTTATTAACTAAAAGGGAGAGGGTTTAAAATAAAAGTCATGAGACCAAAATAATAAAATACACTACACTCTGATGCGTATGCTAAGGCCGGCAAGTTCTGTTCAGCGATGAATATTCTTGCAATAAATGTTGCTACCCCTTATTAGCATCAACCCATCTAGAAATGGATATTGGAGATGCTGCTACTGCTACGGTCTACGGTTACTGCTCCAAGTCCAAAGACTAATGCAATTTTTTCCCTTTGATTTCTTGGTTGGATTAGTTATGCTAGCTAAAGTGTTACAGCTTATTTAAAAATACCTGGCTTAATTTGTTTTCATGGAATAGAAAGTAGCATACTTCAAGCTTCTGCCCGTCTCTCAACTATAATTTGCAAACAAGCAACACAATAAATAAGATTTTAACTTTTTGTAAATACAATGTTTTTTAGTTTTATTTTTGTTTTAAATCTCTTACATTTTCTTAGTATTTTATTTTAGTCCTTATCATTAATTCTAGTTAGTTTAGTACTGACATAGCTAACAAAACAAGAAATATTAATTAAGATAATTAACGTAATGAAAATCATTTTAAATTAATCTAATAATTTATTTTAGGTATATAATTTAATTAAGTAATATATTTATTATTTTGAATAAATAAGGTAATTATATATCATTTAATTTTATACTTTATTTTTAATTTTTATTATGTTATGAACATCAATTTTATTGCTTTTAATATTTTTAAATTGTTCTTACTTAAATTATAAAATGTTATAAAAATTGATGCTTAAGAAGGAAAAGAGATAAAAGTTGTGACAAAAATATTAAACAATTCCTTTTATATACAATATAAATATAAATTAGACTTCGTCTACAAATCACCGGAGATACTTAAGAAGGGAAAGAGATAACTTGCAAAGCAATCATGCTTAATATAGGGACATTTCAGTAGGTGTATATAGCTGCCATCCCAGATTCTATCAATCACCCATCCTGTCCGTCTTTTACTAGGACAACAAAATCATGACCATCTGCATGTGAACACACTTGGCAAAGTTAAAACTTGTTTTGTGCATCATATGGTTGCCTTAAGAACGCTGGAGTTCATCCATTCCACACTGGTAGCATTGTCTACAGGATGACACATGAGAGTTAGACCTTGTTGGCATCTCTAATTAACGGCATCTTGGATCAAAATATCTGTTTATTTATAGATAGATATGCAGCAAGTGCCATGCTGCAGCCAGCTTACCCCCACTCACTATTCAAGCATGCCCTCAGCTTGAATAAAATATGAAAACTCCCAGAGTTCCAAAATCAAA
Source organism: Glycine soja (assembly GCF_004193775.1). Classification (NCBI taxonomy): domain Eukaryota; kingdom Viridiplantae; phylum Streptophyta; class Magnoliopsida; order Fabales; family Fabaceae; genus Glycine; species Glycine soja. The sequence continues at coordinate 43,921,589 of NC_041006.1, read as the reverse complement.
GTACTACATCAACAGAAAACAGAAGATTGCATATCTTCCCCTCTATGCAAACACTTTCCTGAGAACCACTATTGGCACGTAAGCTCTTCCTCTTCTTTGCTTTCCTATAATGTTCTGCTTCAGCGTATTTACCATTTCTTTCCAAACCAGCTATTAGTACATCATAAGTACCTAACACAGGACAAAATCCTTTGCTGCACATGATTTTGTATATCTCAAGTGCCTCGTTAACTCTTCTAACAGAGAAGTAAACACTAATTAAAGCAGTATAGGTAGCACTGCACTTATGGTTATCAGGTAATAAGTTGAAAATCTTCATGGCCAAAGTGTGCTTCCTAGCACAACCAAGCCTAAAGATCAAAAGTGAAGCCAGATAGATTCCAAGAGAATGCCCAGCTCTAGTCATTTTCTCAACAATTTCCGCCAGCTTTGAAAACATATTTGATCTGATCAACAAGCCTATTAAGGAAAGATATCCTGTTCTCTCGATACTTATTCCCATTGTAACACTGTACTTGAAAGCCAACAAAGCACCTTCAGGTCGGCAATGACTACAATTTACCTCAATAATGGTTGAGACAACCTTATGATCTAAAGATATTTTCTTATCCATCATCCCTGTAAGTAAATGGTCAATAGCAACAACATTTCTATTTTTCAAGAGAACAAATAGAAGTTCTTTATCTATATTAGTAGGACAATCTGCAGCAACCGTGATAGTATTACTTGCTTTCTTTCTTATGATACAATCCATATAAAATTGTGGATTGACTTGCCTTAGAAGGGTATCACTCTCACCAGCAATTTTTAAAGCTTCCAATGCTTTAACAAAAACAGGGTAGCGAAGAACTAGACGGTTTTCTTTCATGTACTGAAGGATATGGGTCATGAACTCAGTCCCACCAACTTTAGAACACCTCTCAATCAAAATATTGCATGCAGCTTTATCAGGTTGCGCCCCAGCCTCTTGCATCTTTTCAAAAATCTCCAGGGCCTCTTTGTATTGTCCTAATATACACAAAAACAAAAATAACCATTGCCGCCTTCAACTTCATAATAAACAAAAGACAGTACAAGTCAGGAAAAGTTCCTAAATGAAATTGTGCTAAAAGTGCACTGCATAGAAGCTATCATTCTGATATGCAGAATTTCGTAAAGTCAAGTAACATGTCTTTTACTATATAAATGATGCAACCAAAGTAAACACATAATTCAAATCTTTTCATTAAGACTGAGAATCTGAGATTATACAGTTCAAAATAAGTCCTGATGGGGAATTGATAAATGAAGGCGAATGTTAATAGGCCACTTAAGCTTGAGCTCTCTGCCAGTAAACTAATCCTTCTATCAAACTCTAAAGCAAACAGTCATGACAAGTTCAGCTGCAGTTTAAGTTCATTTAGCAATAAAATAAAACGGTGGCAACTATTAGGAAAAACCCAAGTCTTACATTGGCTAGAGATAAGGCCAATATAAAGTATATAAATGGGAGACAACCCTCTTCCTACGAGCTAAATTTTGGAGTTGAGTTAAATCCAAACTCACATTATAAAAGCACCACCCACGGGAAAAGTAAAGAATTTAATTAAAATGAACTAATTTTCATACTAACATCCAATCATGAGTTATGTGGATGATAAAATAGTTGATTTTTGTAATAATTACTTCAAAAGTAATATTTAAAATTATTTTTAATTGGTTGACAATGTAATTTTTATAAAAAAATCAATAATTATTATTATCAAATTATTTTACTTTTATATGATTTTTAACAAGGTATGGGGGAGGGATGTTGTACGCAGTCTTCACATAGCGAAGAGCCTCCGGGCAATGGGGCACGAAATATGATTTTTAACAAGCACAATTCCTGAAAGCCCTACTAGACCATATAACAAACAGGTTGAAGGCAGACTAACCAGACCCAATAAGATAGTCCATTAGAACGGTGTAAGTGTGGCAATTTGGAGCAACACGGGAGCTAATCATCTCCTTGTAAGCACGAGTGGCCTCTTTGACTCTTTGATTGTGAAAGAGAATCTTGATATAAGCGGTGTAAGAGACAACGGTGGGGTGAAAGCCCTTGGATTTCATTTGGTCCCACATTTGCATAGCCTCATCGAAGTTACCGGAACTGGAAAGCCAATGCATCATGGAAGTGTAGGTAACAGAATCAAGCTTGATCCCCTTCTCCTGCATCTGCTGGAAAAGGTGCTTCATGGAAGAGACTCTGCCAGCTTCTCCGAAAATATCAAGCATGGTAGTGTAAGTATAGTGGTCGTGCTTGAAGCCTCTGAGGGAAGAGACCCAGTTGAAGAACAACCAGGCTTTCTCCATTGGAGGGTGGGACTTGAGAACCTGGTTCACCGTGTAAGAGTCCCACTTCATAGACAGATTATTGAGATCTTGCTCAGCGCTTTCCCAGCTTGAATACTTTAGCATGTTGTAAATTTTCCCAATTACGTTCCTCATATACTCTCTCGGCTCATCCTTCAGTTTCAATTTCTCGGCTTTCTTCATGGGTTTGCTTTGATTAAGGGAATGCATGGCTCTGGTGGAAGGAGAAGGAACAAGGATTCTGATAAATCCATGAAACTTGTAGATTCTGATTCTGCACATCACTAACAACTTTGGTGCCACAGCCACAGCCACACCATTAACCATTCTATTGTTATGTTCCATACAGTACAGCCCATTAATTACAAGGTTAATAGTAAGAATGATAAAATTTCAATTTAATATGTTACATGTTGTTTAAAACACCCGTCCTTAGAAAGTATTCATATTTTATAAACTAATTAATCCATAACCAGATCTATACCTACCAAGATACCGGTTCTATTGTTTGCGATTATATTTATGGGTGCTATAAATTTATACTCATATTTACATTTTCATTAGAAAAAAAATATATAATTTGTTTTTTTAACAAACCATTAATATGAAAAATGCCATTTTAGTTTTAAAATAATTATTGAAAATAGAACAATAAATAAAATTATATCATCTAACTTTAAAAAAAGGGTAAAATTATAAATTTGATCATTTTATTTATTTTAGAATTTAATTTTAATCCTCCTGTAATTTAATTCACGAATTTAGTCTTTCAATTTTTATAATTCCTTTATTTTAATCTCTGTCCTAAAAAATTGAATGCATACTCGGTCACTTATTATCGTACTCTTATTGGAAGTTGATATTAATTAGGTGCATGAAATTAAAGTCAAATAAACGCAGGACAAGCGATACAACATGTGGTGGTCAATGTTGATAAATAACAATCAATGTGTAATGTGTGAGATTGATGACTGAAATAACTAGATTCTAAAAAATTGAGAGACTAAATTAATATAAGGAAACCAAAATCAAATATGAGACAAATAAAAACACCAAATTTATAAATTTACTTTAAAAAAATCTAAAAATAAGTATATAAGTATTCATAAGTATATATGGTATAGTTGGGCCATTTAATAAATAATATTTTTCTTTGGTGAATATCCATTTGGATTAAGGTCCAAATAGGGTGGAATTATGGGTTATGGTAGGTAAGACTTTTACAAGGCTAGGGTGAGAATACAAGGGTACTTTTAATTATTAATATTTTTAAAAAAAATATTCAAATTAAAATTAAAATTAAAAAAGAATACACTGAAAGAGATCGGTGATTCACAAAATTTAGTTAACTTTGATTAAAATTTAAAATATTTTTAAAAGGAATGCCAAATTAAAAAATATAACTAAGCATTTAATATATAAAATTAGAATAAAACATAAGTGATAGTGAAAATAGCTTCTAAAAATGATTTTATTAAAAAAAACTATTAAAAATATTATTATTCAAAAATAAAGATTCATATTTTATATTTATAATATAAGATAAGATTTAGATTTTTTGACAAAACTAGTTAAAAACTGAAAAGATAATTAATAGATAATAATTGAAAACTAAAAAATTAACTTATTAAATTATAAATGTTCACTAAATTATCTATTAAAGTGGAAAAAATTATAAAATGACAGAAAAACACATGTTTATGTGATATTTTTACATATAATTTAATTTAATATTATTGATAAAAATATATTTTGGGATATTTATAATTTTAATTAACTTTAAATGCTTTTTACTTTCAATTGTTTTATTTGTTACATATTGTGTTTTTTACTAATAATTTTATATTATATCGAAATAGGGTAAAAATAATATATGCAAAGACGAATCTAGAGTGACAAACAGGAGCTTTGGCCCCCCTCACCCTCTTTCTTACAACCTTTTGTGTATATATAAGAAAAATAGAAAAAATAAAATATTAAAAAAATTATAATAAAGAAAAATATGTAAGAAAAATAAGTTTTTGAGTTGATATTTGTTTTGAAAAAAATTAATAGTAAATCATATTTTTAATTTTATTCACAAAATTAATAATAAAATATTTTTTAAACTTATTTTTTTATTAAAAGTTAAATATCTAAATAATTATGTAAAAAAAATAAAAAAATTCAACATCCCTTCCATACACTCTTCATTCGCCCCTGCTCTCAACTAGACATCACAAAAGGTCAGAAAAGCAACGTGAGTAGCGTAATAGTTAGTATTAAAATATTAAAAAATAAGACTATAATCTAAATATATTAATATCTTAAAGTATAAGCTAAAATAATAAAATAAATATTGTAAATATAATAATGATTAAAATAAATAGTGTAATATGAAAATATTAAATAATAATAATGAAATAAAATAAACTTATTGTCTATCATAAAAAGATAAAAATGAGAAAAGCCTATTTTATGTATAAAAAAATTTAAAATAATAAAATCCTACCTTATTACTGGAACAAGAAAAAAAATATAATAACTTTCTATCTTATATAGAAATTAAAGATTAAAAAATATATAATAAATATCAAAGGATAAATATGGAATAAATATAAAAAGTTAGAAACTAATATTTAAAAATATTATTTTAAGTAACCTCTCAAAACATTTAAAATTATATAAAAAACTGATTTATTAAAGAAATAAATAAAATTTTGATTTAATAAAAAAAACTAAAAATTAACTAACGAAATATCTTACAAAATATAACCTTAAGTATTATTTTTTGTATGAAGTAGATTTATTATTAGTCTTCGGCTTCTACTCTTGTATTATCGCAGTACATGAATTAATTATTAGCGTTTTATAATTACTTATTGAAATACTACACTAATGATTAGAAGTTAGAACTCAATGTTTCCAGTAAAAAAAGAAGTTAGAACTCAATATTAGTTTACGGCCACATCAACACATTCAAATTTATTCCTCTAGAAAAAAACACATTCAAATTTATAATTGTGTTAGGCAAATATATAGTTAAGATGAAAGTTTGATAAGTTAATCAACTCATTGAAAATATTTGATAAAACTAGCTGTTAAATCAATTCAGATGACTAGAACATATAAAAAAACATATTTAATCAGAACCTAAAATTTGGTAACCTTCAGCGAAAAAAAAAACCCTAAAATTTAGTTACTCTATATTTTTAAATAATTATCATTTCCATACTTTAATTTATTTAATTTAAATAATTTATCATCCAAAAAATGATTTTTTTTTAAATTTACACTTATTTTAAATACTTCTATTAAGAGGTAAATAAACTTATATTTGAAATTTTGATATTTGGTGAGATTGAGAATACTAGTGATAAAAAAAACTTCAAGGGTTTTTAAAATAAGAAAACTAAAGAAGAATGCTAACAAGATGTAAGAATAAATTAAAAATGAGAGACAATAAATTATAAATTTACAAACTTAAACTAAAACCAAAACTAACTAATATCTTACCACATATAGGCTGTGTTTATAAAAAAATTGTACCCAACATGCATGAACAAAGCTTTACTCATCGAATGGATATTATTTATTTTCTGCCGAGATGAGTGTAAAGGTTTGTTTTCTCATCTCCAGAGGATAATCCAAACACACACTTAGCTTGTTGCTATGAGTTTAAATTAAATAAAAAAGGGGAAATTAAATTAAATAGAAAAAAGGGCAATTAAACTTAATTTCAAATGCCATATTATACAGATCGAAGATGTTGAATTCTGTGTTAAACTCAAATACCACATGTTGCGATGGATAAACTTCGAACACTCATAATTGCGATATATATATATATATATATATATATATATATATGGTCCGAGGGGAATAGAAATTATTCTATGGCGATGGGGATGGAAATTTGGGAGTGTACTCGATTGAAAAAGAAAAATAGCTTCAATTTAGTCATGAATATTTTTATTTTTTACAGTCCTTTTTCCTTTATGGGGGAAAAGCTATAGCTGTCCTTCTGATCTCTTGTCCCTTCCGGTGTGATTGCTTTCATCATGTTTTGTCTTTGCAAGATTGACAGAGTTATTATACTCTTGGGAAATAGAGAAATTCTTGAGTTAGACTAAGACCAGTGTCACCTGAATTTTTGTGAAAACAATGAAGCCAACGCGTGTATATGTAGACGTGTACACAACAATGTAATCTCAAATTTCCATTGGCTTAGGTGATTGTTTGGTGTTCCTAAGTTTCATAGGAATTTGGTGTAGCTTTTTAGTTTGCTAATGAAATTATGACCTGTACATGTACTATGTGTTATTAATAAGTACTAAAATATAATGGTAATATATATAGATCTCTCTTCGTTTCAGGGTTTTTTTTAAAAAAATTGTTTTTTTCAAAATGATCACTTTTTAAGTTTTCTAATGTCTCTGTTTCAAATAAAAAATAAAAAAATGAGAAGCTGCATATAATATAAAATCTTATTAAAATAAAAAATTATTTTAAATAGTTTCTTATAAAATCAACTCCTTCTTTTAAACAAAAGTCATATTCTAACACCAAAAAAAACAAAAGTTATTCTTAATATTATAAATAAACGTAAATTAACTTTTGTTTTTTTAATCTATAAAAATCACTAAATTATTTTGTATCAGAAAAACTTTATTTAATTTGTAACAAACTGACACATAAAAATTACATAATATACATATATTTTAAGTACCACACTAATTATAGCATAACATGGGGCAGATGACTGAAAAAAAAATTATTTCAATTTAATTAATAATTTCAAATTCAAGTTTTAAACATGAACTGTTGTTAAATACTCGGAATCATGGAAAATTTGTCAGTCATTGCTTCTCATGAATAATACATGCTGGTCTCTCAAAAAAAGAAGAAGCACACTGATTAAAATATCATTGAATAAATCTAAAAAAAGGGACACCAATGCAAGACTCTAAGAAACTAAATGGCATCATCTTTGATCTAATTATTGAAGAATTAAAAGTTGTTTATGTTAACTCCACATCATTTCATGCTTCCAAGTTCATATAGATATGGTAAAAAACAGACTTGTTTTGTCTTTCACCTTTATTCACTGAAACCTTTCTATCTTTTCCTGACACATGTACCAAAACAATTAATCGTTATTTGTTTTAAATCTTAAACAAACTGCACGATATGCAGATTGGAATTGAAGAACCGGGGGAAAACAATAGTGCACAACTGAAGCAAGAATTAATCCTGCACATGTTTGAAACTTGGCATACTCTAAGACGAGTAGGTTCCAAGCTATGTGTGTGAATCATGAAGATTCACGGGTAACATTATGCTTGTGTATATTCCGTTATCTATATATCTAGAGCATATATGCCCAAAATAATATAAAAAAAGAATACATTACATTAAATATGACTTGACAAGTTGGGTTGATTGATGGTATGTTAGTTATGGGGTTTGTTTTATTATTGTTTAAACATACTAAACGACGACTGGCCTTGGAGAAGAAAACATTCCCATGCATACACAAGGTTACGCCATTGACTAATTGCATATGCGGGTGAAGAAGGGTTTAGGGGGCCACCCTAGCTAGCAATACCAATACTACATTGACTAGCTAGGTGGTGGTGTGGTTTTCCCTAGCCAGAAATGACAACTGATTAGGGCTTTTATTGGCAGTGCAGTAGTAGGGAAATGCACAACAATACAGAATCACAGTAGATAGTGGATATGGATACATATATATTGTGCTGTAGTTTGCATGGTACTCTCTCATTACATATTTTGCATGCACATCTCATAAACAACAGACATACAAATAGTAGGGATTCAGAATTTGCAGGATGTAGGCCCTCCATCCAACGAAAAGCTAGAAATAATTAATCAATTATAGCTTTCAAATTCTATATCAGCCGTGACAGTGTTGCTCACTAACTCGAGAATTGAGTCATTCCTTCATAATGACCAAAGAGTTATACCTAAGAGGCAAACAGAGAGAGAAAGAGAGGACATGGACAGATTTGCTTATTACAACAGGACAAACCCCCCACCATCAATTTAATCTAATAAATAGATCTGGACCATGCAAAGAAGATTCCAAATGGGTAACATTACATGCATGCAGTAATTTTAGGGTCTAATTTGCTACTCCACCCACCTCAATCAAAGGTGTAACTAAATTTATCATCCATCTCTGGGTGATTTTAATTTTTAGCTAGCCAGCTAGTTACCAGAAAAATTACTTAAACAAAACAACTTATGTATGTCATGCCCCCTAGCTAAAAGTATATATATTATTGGGAAAGAGAATATAATATAAAAAATGTACATATAATGTGGTGAAATAAAATTGAAATTGAATCCGTACGTACAGAAGATGGGGGGAAGAGAGAGAGAGAGAGCACGGACAGCATATTAGACAAAGAAAGAAAAGGTTAAGGAGTGCGCAGAGAGGGAGAGAGGGGCAGTTCGGATTGAGAATTAGTGTGAAAGGCACGAGACGTGAAGGGAACAATAAATGAGAGAGAAGGGGTGATGAGGCTCATGATAACCCTCATGATCGTCACGTCGTTTTTCATTCGCTACTCCCAAAAATCTCCCAGAATTCCACGCTTCCTCCTCTTTCTCACTGACTCCCTTCTCTTTGCTTTTCTTTTTTGCCTTTGTCCTTTCTCTCTCTCTCTCTCTCTCTCTAAATACCCTTCCTAGTCAACCTCACTTTGTCCCATATTAAACCAACACCCCTTAGCTTTCTCTCATTCATTTTCTCTCCCCCATATGCTTTGCTTGCTACTAGTGAGAGAGTGATCAATCCCCATCTCTGAATGTCTCAGACTCACTCACTAGTTTCAGCTTCAACTAACTACTCACTTTCAAGTAACAATGGGCTCTACTTCACCCTTCGGTACTTCTTTCTTACCGTCCATATATAAGCCTTCTCTACTTTTCATTTCAACTAGCTAGGTATTACCATTTTCTAGGCCACGGGAAACCTTCACATCACTCACTACCCTTTTTATATATATTCTCAACTTCAACTCCCATTCTTCCACTCCACCATTTCAATTTCCATTTCCAAAGCAGCAACCAAACACAAACCCATCAAACCACTCCCACTTTTCCTTTCCATTCCCCCTAATTATTGCACCGCCTTGTTTTTAGATACTATATATAGCTACTACCTTCATTCTTCTGCTTATTAGCCTTTTCCATCTACATTGCCCCAAACCCTAGCTAGCTTTTGGTCTTCAGTAAGTCAATAAGAAGCCAGCAGCAATGTGGATGGTTGGTTACAATGAAGGAGGCGAGTTCAACATGGCTGATTATGGATTCAATGGGAGGAAACTCAGGCCTCTCATGCCAAGGCCAGTGACATCTCCTAACAACACTTCAAACACAAACTCTCCATGCTTGAGCCGCATTCATCATGGCAACAATTTCTTTTCACAATATCACAATCTGGGTATGCACTTTTTATTTTACTCCCCCCCACCAAACTTTTTCTTTACCTTCTCTATTTCTCTGGTTGTGTTTGCAATTAATTTTGCATATGCTTGTCAATAGTCTCTATGCATGTGAAAGAAACATGGTGTGTGTATATATGTACATGTATCAAAGTTAGTTTATTGTTTTATTAGCATCAGTGGCAGATCAGGGAAAGAGGGAGTTCAACCCTCCACCAGTAGTGGTGAGTTCAAGGTGGAATCCAACCCCGGAGCAACTGAGAGCATTGGAGGAATTGTATAGAAGAGGGACAAGAACACCATCTGCGGAGCAAATCCAACAAATCACGGCACAGCTTAGGAGGTTTGGAAAAATTGAAGGGAAGAATGTTTTCTATTGGTTTCAGAATCACAAAGCAAGAGAAAGACAGAAACGCCGCCGTCAAATGGAGTCAGCTGCTGAGGGTCATCACACCCGTGACTTTGATAGTACTCTTGAAAAGAAAGACTTAGGTAAAAACCACACAACATAATTACCTCCATACTTGTTTTTTTGCAAGAAAGAGACAAATAACAAGAGCCTTGTTATGCAATGCATGGCTGATGGCTTCTTTTGTTTCTTTTCATTTTTTCCAATTGAGTTTTGTTTGTTATTACATGTGTTATTGCTTTCCTTTTCTCATTCGGATTGTTGCTTGAGATGTAAAGTTATATTCTTTTTTGTTTTTCTTTTTGTCTACAGGCGCAAGTAGGACAGTGTTTGAAGTTGATCAGACCAAGAACTGGGCACCCTCTACAAACTGCAGTACTCTTGCAGAGGTCTATTATTCTACATCCTCCTTTGTCTTTGTCCTTGTTCATGGACTAATTAACCAGCCCCCCCTTTTTTTTTCCTTTTTCTCAACTTGGGATTGGGTTTTCACTGCTTAATCGCCAAAAGTCTCTAAGGGTCCATTAAGCAGTGATTTAATTAATTATTGGCATATGATTACTAGAGAATGAAGTTGATATTGGAAACGTTATAGAAAGATATGCACTCCCTAGCTTTAGCTAGGGAAAGGACCCTAAGAAAAGCTTTGTTTGTTGGGAAATGAAAAGGGCCTAAAAGCTGCATTCCTTCCTTTCTGTCGGGGCTGCTGTTATGAAACTTAGCTGGGCTTTTGGGGCCTGTGCTTATTCATGTCATTTAGGCCAGTAGCTTTTGGACACTCCATATGGAATTGAGCACCCATATTCATGATGGAAAAGACAACTCTCACCCTGCTTTAATTTGACTTCTCATAGACCATGCAACTTTATTTGAAAATACTACCAAGTAGGAGTGCATGCCCATTTGAAATCTGTGCTGCCTGTCCGATAACTTTTTGACCTTTGCTCTTTGGTTTTTTTACCACACACATGTTGAGGTTTTCATGAGTTTGTTTTGCACTGCATGCCTACATTTAAAATCTACAGGAATCTGTTTCAATACAAAGGGCAGCAAAAGCAGCGATTGCAGAGTGTAGAACAGATGGATGGCTCCAATTCGATGAAGGAGAGTTACAACATAGAAGAAACTTTATGGAGAGGAATGCCACGTGGCATATGATGCAGTTATCTTGTCCTCCCCCTCCTACAGTTTCACCCCACCTCATAAACACATCTCCTATTACCTCTACTACTAGCATGGCCACCGCAACCACAGTAACAGCAAGACTAATGGACCCAAAGCTCATTAAGACTCATGATCTCAGCTTCTTTACTTCACCTAACAGAGAAAACGGTATTATCCACTTAAGCAGTATCAGCACCCAGGATGATAATTCTGTGGAATCTCAAACCCTTCAACTTTTTCCAACAAGGAACGCGGATCGAAGCAGTGATAACATCAACCAGCAAAAAGAGACAGAGGTTTCGGTTTCAGCGATGAATGCACCCAGCCAGTTTTTTGAGTTCCTTCCATTGAAGAACTGAAACTGATTAGAAAAAGAAAAAACTTGCTGTGTATGTAAAATTATGGGACTGCGTTTAGATATAGTATTTTGTTAGAAAATAGCACTGTTTTTATTGTTATTGATGTTATGTTTCAAGGAATTGGTGCTGTAATAGGACACTGAATTTGAATGAGGTATTTTGCCTTAAAATGCATTTGGACTATGTTGGTTGAATCAAAAACAGTATTTAATTAAGTCTAAGGAGTTTAGTGTTTATATATATGCCTTGTTTGAGTAACTTGATATGTATGTATGCATGTTGCTTCTGATATGAAGGGAGAAACAGGAAAGAGAGTAGGGGGTAGGGAGGGATCGAGGATGTAAATTAAGAATGAATGTATAAGGAATTTGATGTGAGGGTTTGATTTGAGACATAGTATCTGAAATGGGAACAAGATGTGACAGACTAGGATGTTGAAGTATCTATGACTATGAGCATGGGTTGGAGAATTATTTTGTTCTTTTGTTGCATACCTGGAAAAAAAAATAGTGTATACATTACAATCAATGTTCTGATGGAGCGAACTCTGTAGTCCAATTTATGACAATAAAGAAATCACATCAATGCACCAAAAGGAAACAGAGCGGGTGCATTTAAAGTAACGTTCGTAAATTCAATTGAAAGGTGTTTAAATTATTTTTCTAGCTAGCTAATTAAATAAGCCTGTTAAAGTCAGAGTAGAATTTGAGTTTTACGAAGAGAATATCCACGTATCACGTACCCTTCAACTTCAACAACGACAATGTATTGAATGCGAGAATTGACATGAAATAAACAGTGCATATAGTTTTTCCATTTATCAACTTGTGAGGATATTTTTCTTTTCATATATAAAAGAAAGTGCTCGTTATCCTGATTTGGTTGAATTGATTTATCTATATTCCAAACCTCTCGTAACGTTAAGCATCTAAGCTAAATAACATATCTTGAACTTAGTTAATTATATGCATACTCAGAATATAATTAAGAATGGTACAAGACGTGGCTTATTGCTTACGAGACTGGCACAAGACCATACAATTTATTCGTTTTATTTATTTATGAAACATATAAAAAGTACCCTTTTAATTTTCAATAGTATTATATAAGAGAAATAAAGAAATTAAAAATATCTACAATATAAGTCCCGATCATTGTTTCATCACCAATCATCTGTGTGGCTAAACCTGTGACATTTGCCTAGCTCTTTGGAGAAGGGTAGGGTTTATAAAATTAGGGTATGATCCACATCTTTCAAAAATCTTAAGGGCTAAGACTAGGACGTGTCACTCAAGAGGCGTCAAGCATCACCGGTGCCAGGGTAAAAAGAAGGCCAAAATATTCCCTCTGCAGCCATTGAAGCCGTGAGTGGGGGGACCATGCATATAATTTAAACAATATGCATGCAGAAGAGTCTCATAGTTTGGACCATATATATTTGCATTCTTGATTTAATTGAAGGGAATAAAGCGTAGTAATAGATAGCATTAGGTTTATCAATCATGCATAGGACAACAGGCGGAATGAGCAATGAGTACTAATTAAACAATAGTAGTAGAGTAAAGTGGAGGAAGATTTTATCCTGAGAGAAAGGGCAGGCAGGTGGTGTTTTGTTGGTATTCATTGAGCAATGAGCAAGTAAGTTATGGATAGGGGAATGCAGAGAGATTGGTAAGAAAGTCAGTGAGTGAGATTAAAATATGTTGAACAGATCAGTGATCACGGGTGGCTGGATGCTTGTAAAAATGGGGTCATTTCCAAGCATCTACTCCACACTTGCAGAAACTAAAATCCAAGCCAACCAGGGATCCGTCGCTTTAAAACAAAACTGAACCAACAATACAATAGGGACTAGAGAGAATACATTTCCCTTTCTTTTCTTTTCTTCCTACAATATCATCTCTTTCATTCAATTATTTAGCCACATCAATCTACTTAGTTTTCATTTCCTTTTCCCGTCCACAACTTGTTCTTTTTTATCAAAAAATTAATTCAATCATCATCAATTCTTTTTTATTTTCATTCGGATTAATTTATAAGTTGAAGCTCGTGTGGTGCATAGTTTTATCATTAATTCGGGGGCAACATAATAAGTTTTTTTTTTTTTATTTCCTTACTGTATAGTCCATATTCAACTATTAAATTGGTATAGATTTTTTACATGCAACTAAGGCTTAAATTTGAATATATATGAAATTCCGCAATAATTCTATACAATATTTACGGCCATAAAATTTCACGTTATATCATAATGTCATAAGCTTGGAACAAACCCAATCTCGTTTCTTAAAAGAAATAAAACCATGTTGTTTTTCCCTATGAGGCATGCTCTTTTGTTAAGCTGGCATGGGTATTGGGTAATGGGCTGGATCGTGCGTTACCTATTGAATTACTCGGAGAGCATATTGCTCTTTGATCTCATCTTCTAAGTGGAGAAAAATTTATTTACAGTGAACCCTAATCAATATTCAATAGTAAATCTCATCAACTGCCAACTAGGAGATCAAAGGTTGTAACTCAGATTTAATTAAGCAAGGTTATGTACTGAGGGGCCTGAGGGGATTAGTAAGTTATTGGTGACTTGACATGGTTGAGATTGAGAAAACTGAATTGGACATGTTCCTAAATGAAATTACAATTGAACTAGATGGGAGAGTTAAAAGGAGAGGTTGAATTCTGACTTTTGATTAATTTTGGCTCAATCAACTTGCATTATGAAACTTTACATATATCATAAATCAGAAAACTTTAATGTTGCTTCCGAGGTTGTAAACACCAAATCAGCTATGTATGAAACTTTACATGTATAGTAAGTAACTAACATGTAATGTTCAAAACATTATTTTGCAATAACGAAAGAAATATGTTCAGAAGCTTAACTGTCAGTTTAGAAACTAGATAATGACAAAAGTGTAGGGCAAGAGCATGCAGCACAAGTAATTTTTATACAGATTCATCCACTTTAGGGGCTGTTTGCAAGCCAAGACTTTCCCCATTGATTGTACCCCTCAAATGAATTTCCGGCTCATCCTTTTGGGTTTTGTGCACAAAATTTTGTAGTTACCCCCACAACTAAAATATTAGAACTCAGACCTATCTTGATATGATAAAACAAGAGAAAGAAAAACAACATTGTAAAAAAGCTATAAAAATGTTACATGAATAATATAACTCATAAGAAAAACACTTACCAAAAAAAATAGTTATTCATTTTTAATTGCATCAATTTTAATTAAAAATTAAATTTGTTTCTAACTTACTTTTTATTAAAATTTGATATCAAAAATAAGAAAAAATCATTAAAACTAACCTCTTAAGTAAATGAAGAATATTTTAGAGATAATAACATTAAATAAATTAAAAAAAATTATATTTGAAATCAAGAAAATAAATTATATATTTGAGACCAGAGTATATACCATATATTAATGTTAGCCTAATTTTAAGTTCAAAACATCTTACAAGTTCTAATAATGAGTTTTAGTTAAAATCTGACTAACAAAAATTCCGTACACTATACAGATATTTTTAAACATGAGTAAATTTTATCAATGAAAACAAATTATAAAGCTAACCGGCCCAATCTAAAATTTTTCCTTTAAGATTGACAATCATGTTCTTAAAAGCTACATTATCATTTGTCAACACTGTCTAGTTTGATTGACATTGTTGCATTATTCATTTGTGGGCTTGAATCTGACCCACAATCATATGCTCGCATCTAAATCACACATTTTAGATTGGGCCACAAACTGGGCCATTCTTCCATGGATGCAAGGAAAACAAATTTATTACGTTAACTATTTTCTTAACGACCAAGAAAAACCATTTTTTATAACCAAACTTTTTAAATAATGAAATAAGATGAAGGATTTTGTTATATTCACTCCCTTTTTTGCTAAGTGCACTCCCATTAATTTATTTATTCTAATTTTCATCATATATACCCTTTATACCCATAAACGTTGATACATAATCATAATTTGAGAATGTTCTTTTTGAATAATGTATTGTTTTCAATAGTTTGAAAAATACTTTATGCAATGTGTTTTGAAAAGTATTTCACAGAATGTTAATAAAACAAAATTGTATTTTCTGAAATACTGTTGTCTTCTAAAAAGTACTTTCCATGTTTAAAAAACATTTGAGAAAAATCAAGCAAAACACTAGGACAATTAATAATCCTATATAAAGAAAAAATTGTACAATAATAAAGCAATTAAAGTGGATAAAATATATAGTTGATTTTGGTCATTTAATCTGAGTGATTCTAAGAGGTGTTCTACTACAATAATTTGGACAAATTTAAGATTCAGACATATCTTTTTGCATATATAAAATAAAAGACATTAATGATGTTGTGTGAGTTGAAAAAAATAAAATAAGAAAAAAAAGTAATTGAAAGGGTAAACATACTACGTTTTAGAGTTCGGATAATGAAAAAATCCTAACACTAGAACAAAAGAGGAATAAAGGGAGACCAAAACAAGAGATTGAATGATTGAAAGAAAAGAAGATGCATTACTGCTATAAAAGATGAAGTGTGCGAGGGTAAAGTGGATATAATAATATCCTAAAATGAATTATTTAATTAAACTCATCCATTATTTAATAATAATATCACAATAAAATTATAAATTATTTTCCATGCTTTAAAATGTTTACCTTGTCACACGCGCGATACATAAACCAACATTTATAGAAGCCTTTTTCTTCGTATTATCCATAAATTTATTGAGAAACAAAATGATTATTTATTTATGTTTTTTCTCGTCATTCTATTCAACAGCTTTTTTTAATTTCGAAAATGAAAAATAATATTTAGCCATTAAAAAAACATATAATCTACTTGGCTAAAGGTTATAAGAGTTACTAAACGTTAAGTATAAAAAAGTTATTTAAAACGGAATAGCGTAAACTTGACAACTTGAATCCATTTTTCTTTGACCATGGTGACTTTTTAGTTTGATATTATCATAAGTTATTTATTGTATTGAGAATTAGAGGGGGAACAGAAAATTGTGATACATACTTGATATTGATCCAGGAAGATTGAGATTTAGTTTTTTTCTTTCTTTTTAACCAAATAATTTCCCTTGCTCTTTCTTCGAAATAAACGACAACAATTCCAATATAATATTAAGGTGCACATTCACGTACACATACCCGAGTAATCCTAGCCGTACACACCCACCTGATTTCAAGTTTTTCCACCGGCAGTGGGATGAACGTGCTTGCATGAGGGCGTGCCATTCCCATCTGATCCGTACAAGACACAAGGCTCGGTTCTCAGAGTTTCTGTATTTGCTCACTTTCTCACGCGCTTTTGTAAAAATCCTAATTCTAACTATTTTTTGGGTTCGAATGCACAAAATTACAAAACTTTTGAAAAAAAATATATATAACTTTTTTTTTCTTATAACATGCTCATTTCATTCAAAATAAAAGATTGAATACAATAAGAAATTAAATTAAAGACTAAAGTGGTTTATCAATTTTGACCTAATGTGACATGATTTAATGATAAGTTCCAATGCAACAACTACATGGATTCGAATTGTTTTTTTCCAATGGATAATTTGGAAATCTATATCTTTTTTGATTTTTTTTTCTCTAAGCTCGTCTCAACAAAGACTATGCATAAAATTGGATGATTATATCATCATTATCATATAATAAAATATAGTATTGTTGCATCACTAAGAAGAATACTTTAAAATTGAATAACGTCTTTACTCAAGCGTATTAATATGACAATTTATTGAATGAGATAAGAGTTAGAATTAAAAAGCACACTCGAGTCCTTTTTTAATCTATATTTGCATGTATGGATCATTTAAAACATCAAAAACCATTGAAATTATCAAATTGAAAATATTTCTTTTCAAACTTTGGTATTCAACTACGATTTTGGATAATTTTGTTGTTTGTAAGACTTATATCTTTTTCTTGAAACACGGTATCTTCCACTCTAAATATTTATTTAGTGAACAGTCATTATTATGTTGTTTTTTTGCAAAATTATCATCTAACATTAATTTTAAGCAAATTATTATCCATTTTTTATTTATTATCTTCTCAATTAAATAAATTATACAATACTTTTTTTTTAATTTGAACAAATTTAAGTTTCCTTTTATAAATTGATATGTATATATAAATTTATTAAAATAGAAATTACATTTAAAATATTAAACATGGGAATGATTTTTTTTTATGAAAGTAAGTAAAGGAATTTTACTTCATGGGATTTTTTTTCTTTATAAAAGCAAGTAGAAAATTTTTCACCTAATTGAAGGAAATACATAATTTACTTAAAATCACATTAATGATTAAAATATATATTTATAATGCTTATAACGCTCATGTTAATAAATATTAATGAATAAATTTTGTATGTTTCCATGTAGCCGTGCGTTGTGAAATGGGAAAAGCATTTTTTGGTGAAATGGTCGGGGCCCGAGGAGAAGAGTGGGGAAGGAAAGGTTTGTCTTTGTCCGCATGCATCACAGAGCAAGAAA
Organism: Glycine soja; assembly: GCF_004193775.1. Classification (NCBI taxonomy): domain Eukaryota; kingdom Viridiplantae; phylum Streptophyta; class Magnoliopsida; order Fabales; family Fabaceae; genus Glycine; species Glycine soja. The sequence continues at coordinate 43,903,351 of NC_041006.1, read as the reverse complement.
ATAAAAAAATAAAAAAATGGATGCTAACACATCAACATAAACATAAACATATGCTACAATTTTCACTCTGCTCTCTGCTAAATGAAGGCCACATTTCTTTTTCACCTAAATATCATTTTTTTATCTATAAAAATTAAATACAAATATCTAGAGTTTATAATAATTTATGTGTTGTCCTCCATAATTTAATATTTAAATATCAATTTATAAATTTCTAATTCTGTAATATGTTTGTGCATTATTTTATATGAAAAAAGATACATAGGAAAAATAGTATGAAATAAAATAAGTGATCTATGATGAAATAAAATAAACTGTACAAATAATATGATTCATATTTTTTTTTATGAAAATATGATTCATATTATATTAATATGTGGAAAATAACATTATTTATTCTTTCAATATCATTTCCAAGGGAGTCATGTAGTAGGAAGTGGAAATTTGAAACAATACCATTATCGTCTCACTGTTGGAGAAGGTGGCAGCAATACCCTGATGTTCAGGAGGAAAAAAGAATGCATACTCCCACAAACCAGTATCACAAGAATATTAATTAAAATTCCAACAAAAAATAATATTAATTGAAAATTATTAATTTTTTTACTTAAGAAAAATAAGAATTTAAAAAATTTATATTTTAACATAATTAAAAATTTTGATATTTTTTTTACGAGTTGAAATGCACATATATAATTACTCTTTTATTTATCTTTTTTCTCATATAACATAACCAATTATTTTAATCACTCGTTTTTTTTTATATTAATAATCACATTAATACCTCTTTTTTTTTTCTTAACTATCTTTGAGTACCTACTTTAAAAAAAACTATTTTCGAGTGTTTATTTTCAAACATTGTCCACTAAGAGCATATTCAACATGAGTATTTATATGAATTGTTTAACATTGTCTAATTAATTTTTTCTATTAGAACAATTGACATAAGTTGTTTATATAAGCAATATTGGTCAATCAAATTTATACAATAATAATATATTATATTTTTAAAGTATTATAAAATCCACAAAATTAAGTTAAACATTAATTTTAACCACCTTAGTATTGAAATGAAATTTTATGTATAATATTTAAATCTACATAGAATTATAAAGTTCACAAAATTAAAACAAACAATTAATTTGAACAATCATAAATTATATGCGCCTAATTTGTTTCCATCTAATTTTCGTTATTTAACAGTTATTACCCAAGTCTGAACTCACTTCTATTATCATTCAATTCTTGAAAAACTATATTTTTTTACTTTTTATTATTTAGGTAACTTAAATCGTTATGTGCCTCTATATTACAAATTAAAATAAATAATTTAGAAAATAACATTCTTACTCTCTCATTTTTTAATTAGATATTTTTAATATTTTTTTTCTTTACATGTGCATGTCAGAGATTATTTTCGCAATTAAGCAACGACTCTCTTTCTTGTTTTTTTTTTATATATATTTGCATGTATACTTTTAATTGTTTATTACTTTCATTCTTTCAATTTACTTTATTTATTTTTAATTCTAAATTAAAATTTACCGTGAATCAAGTTGAGTTCGTAAAAAAATGGGCCTATTTTGGCCAGCCTTATTAACTATTTTAACTTCTTTTTTTGTAAGATTATACAATTCTTAAGATTTTGTTTATCAAACATGTTTTTTATTTAATTTTTATTTAGGATCCAACACTTTGGCCCAGCATGGCTAGACTAGACCTACAAATTTGCAATTCAAAAGAAATTCAGGCCAAGTCGATGGAGTTTCATACACTAACTTGTCAGGCTGATTTTTAGTGTTAATAATAAAAAAAATTACAGTATTTTAGTAAGTGTAAATAAATAAATTGATCATAAAATTAAAATTAATAAAAATAGTAAAAATGTATTATTTAAATTGAAACACAAATTTATATTTTAATTTAATAAAATCTATCAAAAAATAAAATAAAATAAAATAAACTAATTCCAAATAATGATATTTGAGAAAAAAAATATAAAATTCTTGATGATAAAACTCATAATTTATTAAAAACAGAATAAATCATAAAAGTTCTCTTGTTAAAAATTGAGTACTAAAATGTAAACTAATATGTAAAGTTTATGGGTTTTCTATTTAAAAGTCATATATTTACATTTCTATCTAAAATCTATAAATTTAACAGAGAAAATAATATTGTGACAATTAATTTAATTTACAATTATATTATCAATTAGAGTGTGTTTTTTTAATCATCTTAATTAAGATTTTATATTCTTCAGTGAAAGTTCGAGGTATTTTGATAAGTTTTAATTTTTTTTATCGACTATAGATCTAATTTTTGGTCTAGCACTTAATCACACATAAAAGTTGTGAAAATCAAATTTAGATATTCCTCCACAAACTTAATTGTATTAGTAACTAAGATACATTTATTTGAATATAATGTTTTTTATTTAATATAAGAATGTTTTTATTACGTGTTTTCTTGAATATTTTTTTTGTCTTTGATCATAGACAGGAGTGTCTCTCAATTTACTAGATTAATTTTACTGAATAGATTAGAGACTAATGTGTAATTGTCGTTAACTAGAAAAAATTTACATACCAAAAAATTGAATTTGAAGTCTCACACTATGTCCCATATATGAACATAAATCATTTATTAACACATTATTTTTCAAGTTTTGTGTTTAATTATTTTGAAAACTTTGATATCATTGTTTAACTGGATCTAAAAAAGAAAAGTCGATTAGATTATATGGTCTGGTTTCATGAACCCAAGGTTTGTACGTGTAGCACAGAGCCCGCATTTCAACCTGCTTGATTCACTCCTTATTAATCACGTAATAAACACCATCTTTAATTCTATCCCTCCCCCAATTGCGTCTATAAAAGGCGAGCTCAGCCCTAGCTAGCATTGTTGAACACCACAATGCCGACTCTTAGACCCATTCTCACCACCATCTTCTTCCTCTTCACAGTGCTCAAGGTTTCAGCATCATCGTCAGTGATATTCTACAACAAGTGCCCCCACCCAGTGTGGCCCGGGATCCAGCCCAGCGCAGGAAAGCCCGTTCTGGCCCGCGGAGGCTTCAAGCTCGCCCCAAACCGGGCCTACTCCCTCCAGCTACCCGCCCTCTGGTCCGGGCGCTTCTGGGGCCGCCACGGCTGCGCCTTCGACGTCGGCGGGCGCGGGCGCTGCGCCACCGGTGACTGCGGCGGGTCCCTCTTCTGCAACGGCATCGGGGGAAGCCCACCGGCGACCCTGGCGGAGTTGACCCTGGGCAACGAGCAGGACTTCTACGACGTGAGCCTGGTGGACGGCTACAACCTGCCCATCTCCATCACCCCATTCAAGGGATCCGGAAAATGCAGCTACGCGGGCTGCGTGAGCGACCTGAACACCATGTGCCCCGTGGGCCTCCAAGTTCGCTCACGCGACAACAAGCGCGTGGTTGCCTGCAAGAGCGCTTGCTCCGCTTTCAACTCCCCCAAGTACTGCTGCACCGGCTCCTATGGAAGCCCACAGGCCTGCAAGCCCACCGTCTATTCCAAGATCTTCAAGACCGCATGCCCCAAGGCCTACTCCTATGCCTATGATGACCCCACCAGCATTGCTACTTGCACCAAAGCTAACTATTTCCTCACCTTCTGCCCCCATCGCCCCTGATCCATAATTCATCTTGTATGCTTGTTCTACTTTATTAGACCATTGGATCTATCATCTATGTATCCCTAAATGGTATTATTATATTAATGGTGCTTTGATCAATATTACTACCTTTTTTCGTCGAGGTGCGCTAATGTCCTCAGTTTATGCTATAGACGATGGCCAACCACACTCTATTTCTATCCCCCACGGTCTAATTGATGTGTACTTCTTTCCGTCTCTAATTGGCTTATGATTTGTCCATTTCGCAAATGTGTTGTCCATTTTGTCCGTTTCACCTAAATTTATTTATGAATGTCACTCTCGCTCGCTAATCATTATTTGTTTGGACCTTCGACTCAATCTGGCTTCTGATTCTTATTGTGTAGCCTTCCTTGCCTTGATAATTTAATTAGTGAACTTGTGGCATTGTAGATGTATGAAATCATCGTTTGGACAACTGGACAATCAACATTAGGTTTTGATGATTACCAGATAGGGAAATAGTGATGCATAACTGCACATGGATTCTGTACGCATGCTTTCGATTGCATACTAGTTCAAGGTTTTCCACAAAAGGTTCACTCTCACTTATTTTAGCTACAAAATCAATGGACTTAATTTCGATATCAAATTGTCAATGTATTATGAAAAACAGTATTTGAACTTCTCGAAAATACAATACTGATCCATCATAGCCAATGGTGTGAATGCCCTTTTGGCTAAAACTAAGCAACTAGTGGGTATTTTTTTGCTTTTATGTTTGCAACCACTCAAAGGTCGTTTGCATTTGCATTTTGTAGCATTAATTTTATGTTAGTATGAAAACAAACACATTACTAATAATTTAAAACAAATTACATAAACTTTCCCTTAAATTCCGGCATATTACACACATATTTCCTCTCTTAAAATGCATTTCTTTTGCACTCCTGATTGAATATGTTTGTTAACGTTGTTAGTGTTTGTGAGATATCAAAACTATCCTTCATAATTCTTAAATCCCTCATTTTGTTGCGGTCTCACATGTTCTGAAACCCCTTTGAGTTCTCTCTTGATTTCGTTGGTCACATTTTATTTCAGATTGGCTATAGTTCCACTACATTTTATTTCCATTAGTGATCCACACAATATTTTTTTTTGTGTTTAACAAATATCGTACCCCTACTAACACTACCAAAGGATGAAACTCTTGAATGAGACATTTTGTCAAACATCCTACAAACAACAAACAAAATCCTTAAAACAAAAACACAATGATATAACATTTTGAATTTGGGAAACAATGAACAACAACGACAACCGACATCACATAACAATCTTTAAAATAATTGATGTTTGTGTAAGGATCAAATAAAGAGGAAATGCATTGTAATATGTTTAAATTTGAGGAAATATTTATAAATTTTTCTGAATAATTTATCCACATTGAAAACATCAAATGCCATTTACTATACACTCTTAAACAATATTTTATATTTTGTGACAACACTAGTAGAGGAGAGAAAAAGCAATTGGAGAGTGATGATCCACACAATTATAGATCTTATATATTGGAGCGAGTTCTACCATGACTCCATGAGATAAATTCATCGTAGTATCTAACCAAACACGCATCTAATTAGTCCAACATTTATTTTGTCCATAAATGCTCATTCTTCTAGGCAAATGATAAATTTGCTAGGAAAGGGAAAATCGTTGATCTTTGTATATGGAAATAGGTTGATGCCAACATAACAGGTATTTATCAGTGTCTAAGACGCCAAGATGCAATTGATGTCACAGTTTGACTGAACTTAATATGTAAATAATTAAGCTATTTTTTTATAGATAAATAATAAGCTACCTAATATTGTTGCAACAAATTGTTTTGGAGACTATCCTTTGCTTTTCGCAGAGGTAATTTAGACTTGGCCTTGTGTTGTATTTCGTTGCTCTTTCTCGTTTCATGTTTAAATGAGAAGTCTGTTTCTCCTTTTTTTTTTTTTTTTTCTTTCCAATCCTTCTGAGGGAATTTTTATGAAGAAAAAATAGTGCGCAGAAAAGATCCACTAAGAAATCCCTCATGAATAGACAACAATATAGAAACAGACTCAACGGTAAAACATTATATAAACTTAACCCTGCTCATTTCCTCTTACTATGGTGGCGATTGAGATAGAAATATAAGCATGTAAACACTAACCTCTTAAATTTAATCTCCCCTAGTAGCATTAGCATGTTCTCTTAAATAACCAAACTGAAATCTTCTCAGGCTCAGCTCTCCACCTGTCAATGCAAGGAAACATACAATGTGATTGCTTTGTAAAAAACCACAAGCAAAGTCCTGAGATATGGATGTATATATGAAAAAATTATGTTATGTAATTTTTTTTGCAAGAGAAAATGTAGAAAGTGTTAAGGATTGAGAAGGAAAGAGTATGATGACTAGATAATTACTTACATTGTTTGACAACTATCTAGTCAAAGGTGAAGCCAATCATGCCAATGACAACATGCACAGGGGTACTGTAATTTCAGATACAACGTGTCTATTCCATTGTTATCTTTTGATGGAATGGCTTTACATTCATTTTGAAACATGGAACAAGTTCTCTCATAATTATGCACATGGGAACCAAGTTAACCTGTTTCATGTTCTCAATGCAGTTAACTACTACAAGAAGGTACTGTAACCAAGGTCTAAGGAGCTTGATTTGCTAGCCTTATTTTCTAATACCAATGAATCCATAGCTTAAATAAATTTGTTACGATTTATGAGCAGATAAGAATCCATGATTGGAGATGTACTTCGGTCTACGTCTGCATTTAAAAATGTCATGCACATGCTTAATAAATTGATTCAACAATGCTGTTCGGACAGCCCTTTTTTTTTAAAAATGTGCAGAACTAAGTGAGATTCATTAAATATGGAATGTAACCCACATATTTTTGTGATTACCAACAAATTTCAACCAACAGCATAGTGTTGTTAGAAAGAGTACATTAGAGAGTAGTATGTTGCTACCATTGCTCTGTGCATTAAATTTTAAATTTTAAGAATTCAACCACTCACAGGAAGTTATGTAACAATTTTCTGAGAATTTTGCCCAAATTTTTAAAGTAATATAGATATTCGAGGAAAATGTTCGTTGGACAGAATTATCATTCATGTGGATGCAATACCTCTCTTTGATGTCACATGGGAAAGTCTGGAAGCTAGTGGGTTGATAAAGTGAAGGAAGAAATTCCATTCTGCTTTAAAACCTACTGCATATAGCTTATGTCTCCGATCCGATGTGAAAAATTGAATTCATATTGATTGAATTTACATATTAGCTATAGCTTCAGTAATTAAACGAGCTCCTGGCTGTTTGAAAAAAAGGAGCTGTCGGTACATTACATACTGATGATCTTATTTAGAGAGCATGATCAATTAATCACGATATCTTGATACACCTGATGCACAAATACAAGTTGTTACTGTTTAGGTGTATCAGTAGTATTGCATTAAGTAGCCGAGTTGTTTTCAGTATAAAATCATTTTCAGATCTGTTATTAATGCAACTAAACATGCATGACAAAATATAGAGTTTCTCGAACCGTAACCTCAAATTATTCCATATATAAAGTTCATAATTACTTCATACCTTCCGTATCTGTAAGAGAAAGTGCTTGAAGGCTTAAGTCCTGTCATAAATGCTAAATGGATGTATCCTGGATCATGCCATCGGAAATCCATGGCAGAGCTGAACCTGTAAATTTCGAATGAAAATAAATTATCAATCATGGGTAAAATCATTATAACAGGATCTGTCAATATTCCATTTCAAAATAATGTAGAATAGTACTTCACTTACTTTATGTTTATGCTTCAAATTAAACTATTTAAAAAAGCCTTCAAGCATATATGTCATACCCTTGGTGACTGATGAGTAGAGAAAAGTAAAACTATGACTCATTGCACATATCATCGTGTGAAAATGCAGTGATTGCTGAAGCAATTGTGTTCCCATCTCCATACTGGACATGCTAAGGTTCCATCTCTCCACTAACTCGTGCCAATCACATCTGCAGTTGAATTTCTTAGAATGTAAATTTAAGTCTAACTCAACCTAAAAAATTAGTTCATAGGATAAGAGTTGTCCAAACTTGTATACTTTAGCATTATATCTGACTAATGTGAGACTTGAGTTTTTTCAAATAGAGTCTATGCTTGAAAGATGCCCATAATGCAGAGTCTCACGAATCCATGAGATCAGAAGAACACGAACTCGATCAATGCCGCTTCTAATTTTGATAACATGAAACTGCATTGAATCACTACAAGTTGTGACCGCGCATTTCACATTTTGGTATTTCGTGCACTCTTTCTTTTTGCAACTGAAGTAATCTAGATCGGTTTTCATATATTATGCCCATATTTTCGTTAATCAGAGCTTCTAACATTATTACAAAGAGTAAGATATATGAACACCCCACAATTGATATACTTAATTCACATCCTTCATTTTTCTTTTATCTCTTTTCTTATTACATCACATTCTTGTTATATATACCTTCTTTCTCTCTACAAGCAAATGGGTGTCCCTTAACCATTTTTATCACTAGATCTAGGACATTTCCATGATAGATCATCACATGCATAAATGAAAAATGTCAACTATTTTTCATATTACATGTAACAATTAACAATCTTTTAATTTTTTTTTACTTAAGTGAGGTTTGGCATAGGAAATTCTTTCATTCTCGACTAATTCATTATCCTAGAAAAAGTTATAAAATAGTTTATTTCTATTTTTCTTAAAAATTATAATATATTTATCATCCAACAAACAAAGGTGGATCTAATAATTAAGAATTTAATTCATATTTCACGGGATGTGAGTTTCATTAACAAGTTGGTGAGTGATTTTTAAATATCCTAAATATAATACTCAGTGAACCTTGAGACATGTCATGAGTCATAACCCTTAATCTCAGAATAGAACTCAAGAAGAATTAATTAACAAACATATGGAACGGACATCCAGGTATATTAAATACTAAAAAAAAAGTTTTATTGCCGATAAAAAAAAGTTAAATAATTATTCACTTAATTATTGCCAAGAAAAATGAAAAACATGAGACATTCGATCGTGGGACCTTTTTGTTCAAGATCTTCTGCTGCCTACCAGTAGACTTTTAACTGTTCTCCCGGCCTACTCACACAAGGGTGGGGAGAGCTACTTGGTATATTGCTGGCAACTGGGCCGGTAGTGCAGATGCCTTGGGCAACTTGCATGCATTATGGAGATAGAGGAACTCCATGGTTAAAATTTATTCAAAAAAAAAACTTAAAAAGGCTTTAAATATTAACATTAATACTTGCAGGCCTTGACAATAGAAGTGTAAGGAAAAAAAGCGAACATGTTAACGTTTTGGTATGGATTGTTCTTAAGGTTCAGGAGATCTAACCAGAAACATTTAAGTGTGTGTATGTAATCTATCTTTCCCGGATCGAAATGTTGAGTTATATTCTCCCCCATGCAACAAATACAACCTCGATATTTCCGGAAGCACATATTGGGTAGTTATAATAAGGTTGAAGGTTGTGGTAAAGTGACATGGCTAAATAATTGTTGTAGATTGAGAATCACATCTGATAGGGGACATATCGCGTATTAAAGTTAGAAGCGCGTTGAATCCGTGTTGTTTACACCGCGTGAGTGGTGTACTTGCACACATCACAAGATTGTTAAACACACGCCTAAGATTAGCACGTAGTACCTCGAGCCCCCTCGTCGGCTATCTGTCCCCTTCCTTTTCCTCTTCTCAATTCAACACGTAAGTCCATTATTTCTAAGGGTAAGGGTGACTTAATCAAAGAAAAATAAAATTAAGTATGAGAAATTAAATAAGTTGTATACTTTCTACAAACAAATTAAACCAAGTTTCACACTGAAGTGAATTCTACCAAATAGAAAAACTTTTAAAATTTATTTTTTCCTAAAATTAATATTACTTCTTTTTCTTTTTCTTGTTTTTATTGAATGATTGTGTGAAATTTTTTATCCTAGCCTTTTTTCTCTTTTCTTTTTGTAGGGCAAAGTATCTTTTTAGTCAATAGCCAAAAACTAACCTTTTCAAAAAGGAAAATCATTCAAGTGAGTAAAATCCTTCTCTACAAAACCTTTTTCACCATAATTTTATAAGTAAACACATCTGTTACTATACAAAATCAATTTGTTACAGTAGTACATCTTTATCCAACCCCAATTTTATCTACCAGTGTCTGTCCATCTAATAGTGAAAATTTTAAGTAACTTACACAAGATTATAAGTTTAAGTCTTGTTGTCACGATTATAAAAAAAATAGTAATAATCCAAACCCAATTATAACATTAAAGATAATGTCACACATAGTATCTAAAAAAAAGATGTGAGAAAACGACAATATCTACCTAATCACACAAAAAAGAAAGCAACCCATCATAATGAAGACAAAGCAATTGTTAGTGTTCGACAATGACTAGTTCAAATATGCTAACGATTAAAAGAGACATAATAATAAGTCTCACAAGTACTTGTTTAAAAAATGAAAATACAATTATTTAATAAAAAATATTTATTATAAAATAAAAAGTATTTTGTTTTTATTTTAAAACTCATAGAAAATTTGAGTAAATAAAACTATATATGACAAATAATTATTGTCTTTCAGATTTATTACCCGTTTGATTCTAATTTGTTTAAACAATTCCTCTTATTAAATGATATGTTTATAAATTTTAACAAATAATAAAATAATAAAAACAAAACAAAATAACTTCTGAAAAAATTCTAAAAAGCATTGTATCATAACAGTTTATTTCCATGTTTAAAGTAATTGTTTCTCATTAAAGCATTACAACACTATGCCTAACGAAGATTCTCCAATATTGTTTTGAACATAAAAAAAAAAATTATATAATAAAGACATGTGTAGTGAATTGAAAACAGAAACAAGCTTAACGAAAGATCAATTTTACGTATACGGACCAATTTAATAAATTTGTAATGCACAGAGACTAAATTGAATTTTTGTAATACTTATACAGATTAAATTATATGTTTAAATTTTTTTAATCCTTTTCTTCCATAAGTACTAGTATTAAATAAGTTGTTGGGTGTTGAAAAATCAATTTTAAAAATTAATTTATGCACTTTCCTTTATTAGAAGTGTTATTTGTTCAACAGGATATTGGAAATTAGTGTAAATTTGCCGATATGATTGGATTTGCCGTTTGCGGTGGAGAGTAGCGAGTGTATGTGTGCAGAGTACAGACAGCACTTGTATTTTTTTTTTTTTAATTTTGTATTTTTGTTTTAAGGTGCATTCCATTTCCATTCTCTTTTTCCGTTGGAAGCAATCAAAACTAAATTGAATTCCTGTCGCTCGTTGTACACTTATTAATATTAATATTGTGAAATAAAAATTAACTTCTTATTATATGTCCGTTAATACATAGTGCTAAAGTAATAAATACATTTTATTAAAAAATTTAAATTACCTAAAAAATAATACGTCTTGTACTATGTTTTTATTTTAATTGTCCTTTTTAATTATCTTCCTATCTTACGCCCCTAAACACACTTTAAAAATCCATGAAAAGACTTAAATTTTATTTAAAAATAAATGTTTAAATCTAAAGAATTAAATTTTTATTTAAAAGAATTAAAGTTTTTTCGGTCAATGACAAGAGTGGGTCCACTTTGCACTCGAATATTAATCCAAACGAAGGGATATAATGCCCCAAACTGGTACCGCTCCATTCATCTCTCGAATTTTGGTTTCCTTCTCTCTTTCACCGATAAAACAAACTAAATTCTTCTTCTTTCTACTGAAAACGATAGTAATGGCGACGAATCCAATCGAAGCGGGGAACGGCGACGCCGCTCCTAACCCTAACGCGACTACCAAACCCTCCGTCTACCTCCAAGACACGGAGGAGCTGAAGCGAGTCTTCAGCCGCTTCGACGCTAATTGCGACGGCAAGATCTCCGTCACCGAGTTGGACAACGTCCTCCGCTCCCTCGGATCCGGCGTCCCGCCGGAGGATATCCAGCGCGTCATGGACGACCTCGACACCGACCACGACGGATTCATTAACCTCTCGGAGTTCGCCGCCTTCTGCCGCTCCGACACCGCGGATGGCGGCGACGCCGAGCTCCACGATGCTTTCAACCTGTACGATCATGACAAGAACGGCCATATCTCCGCCACGGAGCTCTGCCAGGTGCTGAACCGCCTCGGAATGAAGTGCTCCGTCGAGGAATGCCACAACATGATCAAATCCGTGGATTCCGACGGCGACGGCAACGTCAACTTCCCCGAGTTCAAGCGGATGATGAGCAACAATCGTGAAAATGCTAGCAATGGCGAAGAAAAAACCGATTAGGCGCTTTGGATTTGATGTTTATAGCTAGGCTGGGCAAGGCACAATCTCTCTTGAATAATAAATCTATGCCTGTTTGTTATGATCGATTTGTTATTACTTTTACGCCTCGTTTCCTCTTTTTTTTTTTCTATAAATATAAATATATTTGTGTTGAATCGCTGCGCAGAATTAGAAATCGAATGAAAAACTATTCCTATGCTTGCCGTTTTAGTGGATCGTGAATGCAAAATTTGCTTTGTGAATTTGTTGCAAGTCGGCCGTTAATCGATTTGTGAAATTTTAATGCAGAGCAGAGGTTGATTTTAATTGGATGTTTGTATACTTTCAAATAGTGGAAGTCTGTTGGTAGAGCGTAACGTACAAAAAAGGAAAAGGAAAATGATGAAAACAGACAGGGCCATGGAAAAACCCACACAGCCCACACTTAATCTCTATTAAAAACTAAAACCCCTAACCTAAGGCCCAGCTCTAATTCACAAGTATCCCTTTAGCGCACTCAGCTTTCCACTGGCACAGGCAGTCACGCGAACTCCTCTTTCTCTCCTCTCTTTTTTTTTTTTGGTGAATGCGGGTTACCCGCAAAACTCGAGTTTAGAAAATTAATTCAATAAAAAAAGTACCCGTTTAGAAAAAGGGCTACAGGGGTTTGACGGGTGCGAGTTGGCGGGGTAGGTTTATCTGCATGCCCACCTCTAGTCACCACATTTAATATCAGACGACATGGTTGAAGGAATATGTTTCAGTTTGGGCTTATCTTACGACCACTTTTTTTTATTTTTTAAGAAGGGCACTTTTGTTAGTTAGGTTTGGATTAAAAGTTGAAAAAGTATTTCTTTTTTCAAAATTTATCCTACAAAATTTTTGACATAGTTATTAAATCATAATTCATGGTGTATAATAAATTTGTTGAATTTTATTATAATTTAAACAGTGATATGTAATTAAATGGTGGTGTAAAACTAATACATAGACAATTAATTCAATGTATAATGTTGATGTATTGACAAGTGTATCAATACATTCTAAGTAGTAAAGTAAAAATAGAAGTTTGAGTGTCGAATCCATCAAAATTTTGTTTGTACTTATTTAGATAAATATTTTATTAATAAAAAATAAAGAAAATTAACTTGAAAAGATTGTGAGAAAAAAGTCATTTAAATTGGCAGAAAATTAATCAAACAAGAGAATAAATTAAACAATAATTTAAATTAAAAGACAAAAAGATTAGAGAACCCACTAATATGGTAGAAGTAAATTCAGAAGATCAGAATGTTGGAAATTTAGTCTATCAGAACTACTTTTTAATGTAATAGTAATAATTTTTCTCTATTTATAATTATTTCAATTTATACCTGCATCTACTAATATACTCTAACTTTGGTCTCCCGCATGAAAGAACCTAACTTATTTATTTTCTCTCTAAAATATCTTTGCAGAACTAAAATAGTAAATTACATTAAGAATAAAAATGTATAACAAATTAAATAAATATTAACTTATCCCTAGTGATGACTTTAATTAGATACACTTTCTCGGTTCTATTAGAAAATAACATTTTCCAACGCTATCCTTACAACTTACCATGCAAATGGATAATCAAAGCCACAAATAATATTATTAAGCACAAACAAAGATAATGCAAATGTAACATTTATAAATAGATAGGAAAAAAAATTATATCAAAAGTAGTTAACTACCAAGTTTTCAACAAAGGAAGTTTAACCTCTCATTGTCATGGAGACTTTACAATTGCAAAAGGGATATCTAGTAAAGGTGGGAAGATAAGAAAGGAAATAGAGGAAAAGAATGACTTTCAATGTTTGCTTCTCCTTCTTTCAGCCTTTGCCTTCTATAAGAAATTGTATTCTCTTGAAACTTTTGTGTTTTTTTCCTTCTTTTCTCTTCTTCTTATTTAGGTGCAAATTAGCGGGCTTTCCTTAATTAGTCTTATTTTTCTTAACTAGCATGTTTTCCTTAATTAGCCTCATTTTTTAATTAGTTTTGTCTTCCTTAATTAGCATGCTTTTCTTACTCAGTCTAATTTTCTTATTTAATCTTCTTTTCTTAACTAGCTTCATTTTGATTATTATCCTTGCTTTCTTGAGTTTTATTTTACTCACTAAGTGTCATAAATTGATCACTTTTATTATTCTTTGTGTAAAAACTTACATGATGTTAATTTAACAATTATTTGCTCAAAAAGAAAAAATTAAGAGAGAAAAATTATAAATTTTTATATAATTTAACCTCAAAATATACTTATAATTAGCCGTTATCATATAATAATCAATTTTAATATATAGAAGAAGACAAAAATTGTTGTTTATAGGATAAAAATATTTTTGAACTCTTCTAATTTTAATTTAAACATGTATTTATACTAGTACTTTTAGTTAATGCATTTCAAAGAATAAATAATTTATATAATTATAATTTGTAACAAAAAATTAATATATAAATTATATTAAAACTAAAATTCATAATGAATAAAATGTTAAAATATTATATTATCAATTTACAATTAACTGTTTAAATTGTAATATGTGGTTATTTTAATTATTGACATTTGTTGGAAAAAACTATTGAAATTTAATTTAGAAAATGAGATAGAAGATAATGGATTAAATGAATGTTTGGGTGCATTTTAAAAAATTAGCTTTAAGTAGTTAATTTTAAATAAAAGGTAAATAAAAATAAAAAGAGAATAGTATGATATGATTGAAAGAGAAGTTTTCTTTGATAATTTTCAAAGGTAATGCATATTATGAATGTTTAATGTAGGAAAAGGAATGGTCTTATTCTTTAAATTATATATTTTAATATATGATATAATTTTGTGTGTTTAAAGTAAATATATGAAAAGAAGTATAAATTTAATGAACATTTGCATTATTTATATTATCGTCTGATTATTGTCTTGTATAATAACTTTATTATCTGTAATTGTTTGATAATATAAAAGTTTTTAGCTATATAATATAAGAAAATTAAACTTTAAGAAGTAATTTAAAAAAACCTTTTCTGTCAAAAAAGAAGAAATAATTAATAGAATATACTTATTATTTTTACACTATAAAGTATCGATGAGCACGTGTAGACAACTTTTTTTTCTTTAATTAGGGGTTTAGATATGTAGATATGTGGAAGGGTCAAAAGGAAAGATTCCGTGGATGAACATGATCGCAAGTTTCAAAATACGGCATATTTCTACCTAAGGCCTAAGGGCGGAAAATAATCAAAATTGACACATACTACGTTGAATTTGCCAATTTGCTCGTGTCTTCAAATAAGAGGTGCTAAAAAGTAAAAACTAAAAAAATAAAATTAAATATAAGTATACTTCGTGAAATTTCTTTCTCTCGATATATAAGAGTCATAAGCTAACATTAACACACCCGGTCTTTTGTTTTATGAGTTACGTTTATCTCACTATCAGTAATTCTATAATCGATTTTAATGAATAGTGTATTTGTGAAATTTAATGAAAGAAATATTTAGATTTGGATTTCATAAAAAATATTAAGTCACACTTTTAATTTAGAGTATTAGAGAAATATATTTCGTGGATGCTGTTCATGTGTATGTTCACATATATATGTATAGCTATGGTAATCTAGTTTGGAATGAAGTTTGGGAGGATCAAACTCGGGACATGGAGAAACTAATTTATGGTATTTGCATCTCAAATTGTAGGCCAAGTTGGAGATTGTCTCTGCTATAAAAATAAATAAAAAAGTAGATTGCCTATCAATGACCATCCACATTGGGCCGTTAGCCCAATAATAATTTTGTATTGGGAATTACTTCTTGCACTTACTTTTATTTTATGCACCCCAAAAGAACTCAAATGGACGGAAGTATCCCTCACCAGGCACTCTTGCATCTCCCAAGCAAACCCTGGTCATCAAACCTCCATAACCACCGCATCCCACCTATGTCGCACCATCTAACACCACCGCTAGTCTACCACATGCAAACACCATCGTTGCAACCACCCTAACATCGCCACTATAACCTATGATCCTCCATGCCATACCAAACCCATCATCATGACCAAAAAATGCTCTCTTTGATGAATTTATTTTGACAAAACCTTATTTGGGTGAAGAGTGGAAGAGTGTTACATGTGATTATGTTGGTGCCATGAAAAGTGGTGTTCAAAAGAGAATAGATAATCCATAATAAACCTATTCCAAAATAGGATTTTCATATTCCAAAATACCAATTTTGAATAGGATTTTTATATTTTGGAATAAGTATTCTAGATAGATATTTCGGTTAGGTTTTTGAATTAGTTATACACTTCTTGGAATACATATTCCAATAGGAAAATGTTGTTTAGTTCGAATAAAAATTCTTACTAAACACACGAATGATTCACGTTTTTAATTCCAAACGTAAAATGTTTTACTTCAGGCATTGTGATCCTCTTCTTTTATGGCCTTCACTTCAAAAGATACCTTAGTGATGGTTAATACTGAGACATCAAACGTGCAACTATGCAAATTGAAGATAAGCATTGTACCATTTTTTTGTGTGAAGATAATTAGCCATTTTGATATCAAAGGCACAAGACGTTTAAACCTCATTGCAACATGCAGGCCTTCCTGTCGCAACACGTCCACAACTTGAATTTCTGTGGAGCAACTAATATATGAATTTTGTTTATTTCAAATTTGGTGATAATTTCCAGGATTAACGGAATTTAGTTATAAATGATGTATTTATTTCAGTTTTACTTATATTTTATTAACATCTTAATTTATTTTCTTATAAGATAATTACACATGATCTGTTTTCAATGTCTCGTGCTTTAAGATTTCGCACCAAATAGCAGAACTCATTCCAAAATAACGAAAGGGTAATATAGAATTTTAAACATTCAGGGGTGCAAGAAGCAAAAATTAGGTGCAGGAAACAATTGCCTTTTTTCCCATGGAAGTTCTTTACCATCTTCTGCCCATGTTGTTCCCACACCCCAATTTTCTTTATATTTTTTTTGTTGACAAAAATATCTTTGACGAAAACATAATTTTGTTGTTTTGTTCGAAATACACACCATGAAAACCTTTTCATGTTGTGTATTGCCAAGTTCACCTTCTACTTTTACTTATAGTACAACTAAAACAATTTTCACAGTATATTATACATGGATAATGAAACCATGTTTTTGTTATATTTAGGTTTTTTATTTTTGATTTAAATTCTGGCTTCTTAATTAGTTGATTAGTTATAAATAAAATGATAATTAACATAATTAATTTTGACACCTAAAATTTTATTTGTTTTAAACAAATTAAAATAAGTTAGGATAAGTAACCATACATGTATGCAATAAATTTAACATAACATGAAACAACACAAAATAGTGAAAATGAAATATTACAAAATAAGTGAACATACTCATACAAAATAAGTCACCGTATCATGGAACAATATAGAATAAAAAGCAGTGAAGAGTAAACATAAAATCAAAAATAAAATCAGAAGGTTTAAATATATTTGTGTTTTTTATAATTTAGCATTTTTTTCTTTTAGTTCTTGTAAAATTATTTTTTTTTAGTATTTTTTAAATTATGTTTGTTTTGTTTTTTGTCATTAAAACATTTTAGATAACACTGTGAAAAGTAAAAAAAAAATTATCTAAAATGTTATAAGAACGAAAAATAAAAAATATAATTTACAATTTTTTTTTGTGGGATTAAAAGCAAAAATAATCTCTTAATTACAAAGACAAATAAGATATTTAAACCAAATTCAAAATATCAGTAATGATTCTTCCTCATTAAAAATGAATTTTAAACAAGCCAGTTACATTAGTAAGTGTTCATTATCTTGAAAGATTTTTTTCTTGAAGGTATCATCTTGAAAGATTAAGATCCCCAACAACAAATACGTGATTGTGTCATTTTTTAGTTACTATATGTTACAAATTGCTTATTATTTTTTATTTTTTTTTTGTATATGGGTAGGTACGGCTTGCATCCTTCTTCCTCTTCGTTTATAAAAGTCCACATTTGTTGATAAAACATTTATTGATAAAAAAAACTATACGTTATAAATGCAAATGCTTTAATAATTTTTTATGATTAAAACTCTCCTAGACTTCCTTTTCCTGAACTTGACATATTCAGTATTTTATGTTTTTGAGAGAAAAAAATATTAATTTCAAATTCTACTTCTAAGAAGTGACACTGCAACTAAAAAACAAATCATGTTTTTCATTTCCATCAGAAAACTATACATAAAATTACATTATTTTATATTAAATAATTTTACACTCTTGCTAATAATTCAACAAACATATTTATTTTTTTGTCGAATGAGGTAGACACCACATTAACAAGAACTCATGAGTGTTGTTTATAGTCAACTATATATCGAGCAGTGTACTTATTAAAGAATTAATTAAGAATGTTCTTGATGCTTCTTCTTGTGACGAGATTATCCAATCCGACAACTAATTAATTCATAAGAAAATAATAAATGGAGGTTTGGTGGAAATAAGTCCGTATTCTGTCTGGCGGGACCATTGGGTTATTGACAAATACTGTGGTGTGCTAGTTTTTCATTAATCCCTGGATAATCCACACACAGTCTATTGAAAATGTAAAATAAAATTTAAATTTATTAAGAAAAAATATAATATTTAATTAGTTACAATTTTGCACCATATATAAAAAAAGGAACGAAAGCGCTAGCATGAGGCAGTTAAAAAGTTTTAGAAAGAATGAAGACAGCTTGGTTAGGAAATGGCATAGCTATCCGCAAGAGAAAATCAAGGGCTGACATCATGATGATGTCACTCACAATTCCCAATATGAAAATCAAATGACCTAATCTCTCTCTATTTCCCAAATTTGGAATCTCCTTCCTCTCTCTCTCTGTCTCTCTGTCTCCTCCATGGCCATCTCCTTCAGTCCCAAACACCCTCCTTACGATGAGATGATATACACAGCAATCGGAGCTCTGAAGGAGAGGGATGGTTCGAGCAAGCGAGCCATAGGAAAGTACATAGAACAAGTCTACAAGGACCTTCCACCCACTCACCCTGCTTTGTTGACTCACCATCTCAACCGATTGAAATCCTCTGCCCTCCTCGTCCTCGTCAAGAAATCCTACAAGCTTCCTGGATCTCATCATCTGCCTGCGCTCCAGCCCCAAAAGACCCGTGGTCGTCCCCCCAAGCCCAAGCCCCACCCCGTCTGGCCTGCTGCAGCCCTCACCGACAGCCCTGCTCTTCTATCCGCCAAAAGAGGCCCCGGTCGTCCTAAAAAGATTGGTGTCAGCCCGCCAGGCCCAAGGGGTCGTCCACCCGGGACTGGGAGATCTAAGCTGCCCAAGAGGCCTGGCCGTCCCCCCAAGCCCAAATCCGTGTCGGCGATCTCCAGTGGTCTCAAACGACGTCCTGGACGCCCACCCAAAGCCCAATCCAACGTAAACGTCATCCCCTTCGCAGCCCCAGTTGCTCCCGGCCTGCCTACTGTGCAGCCCATCCTTCCTACTGCTTCCGTGCCCAATGGATCTCCCAGGCCCCGAGGAAGGCCTAAAAAGAGTTTTACTGCTGCGGGGGCTCCGGCGCTATCTGCCGTTGCCGGTGCAGCGCGTGGTCGTGGCCGCGGACGTCCACGTGGGGTCTTCCCGGTGGTTAGGCCCGGCCGGCCTCAGAAGCTCGCCGTAGGAAGGTCCAAGAATCCTGTAAGAAGGCCCGTGGGCCGCCCCAAGGTGATACTTTTGTTTTTCTGCTTCGAAGTTCTAACTTTTTTATTTTTTATTTTTTAATGCTACCTGTTTTTCTTTTGCTTCCAAGACAAGCTTCGTTCCATTTACGCTAGCTAGCTTCATATGCATATTTGTAGTACTGCTTTATTATGTGGAGTTAGATACTTTCAGTACGAACTAGATTGAATGTCTCTCGCTGACTTTGTAGTGTCTGATATTTTCAACAAGTATTCTGTGAGGGCGAGCCCTGGTGCAGCGGTAAAGTTGTGCCTTGGTGACCTGTTGGTCATGGGTTCGAATCCGGAAACAGCCTCTTTGCATATGCAAGGGTAAGGCTGCGTACAACATCCCTCCTCCACACCTTCGCATAGCGAAGAGCCTCTGGGCAATGGGTACGAAGTTTTATTTTTTTTATATTAAGCAAGCATAGAGGGAAAACTGTTTTGGATTTTACACCGTTCTTGCCTCACAAATGGACCATTTGAATAACAATTTTTTTTCTTTCTTTTCATAATACCTATACGATAATTTTTGTTGTCTCTTTTAGGAAGTGTTTTTAAGATGTGGGTGTCCAAAAAAGATAAATAAGTACTTAAACAAGCGTAAGAGTATCCGATGTGAGCATGTTTGTCTTATAATGTGCCTCTTCTAAACTTGTCCTTGAGTTCAATTTAAGTGATCTGTACGGTTTTGTTTTTGTTTGGTTTAATTAAATTGCCATGCAGAAAGGTAATTTTGCTGCCACTAGAATCATATGTTTTTGAAGTGAAACTTTGAAGCATTTATTTTTTACTTCCATCAAAATTGCCTCTGTAGCGTAAATGGAGTACGTCGTCTTACTTTTACTGACCATTTATTTTAGATTTTGATGAAATTAATTTTTAACTATCCAACATGATTGAGATGTGTACTTAGATCGTTATGTATTTTACATTAAGATGTGAGTTATAATGTTGTAATTGGGTTTTTTGATAATAAACCAAAGTTGTGTCAAAATTGAATTTATTTTATTTTTCAAACAAAATTAATTATTCTAGTAAAGTTTTAAAAATATTTCTATTCCAAATATAGTTATATCATTAAATTCTTTTAACAGTAAATCTTCTAAAAGTAGTTTTTACTAAAATACAAGTCAAATGAACCCTTTGTGGGATGAATATAACATCACAATATCATTCTTCTCTCTTATTCATGATGTTTGGAGGAGGTGGGCCTTGGGTTGGGGATTAAAGTACATGAAAATATCTCCTTAAAATTTGTGAATATTATATTTGATTTGATAGTTGACTATGTACGATGAATATAACATTCAGACTCAGCAAACAATAAGAATTCTCATCCAGACCTCTTAGACGAGTGGAATATGCAGTTTGATTAAAGAATGTAACGGGATATAGAAAATGCACGGCTACGAACTACGACTTCCATATAAATATTTTTGTGATTTTTAAATATATTTTGTTCTCAGTATGCTTAGAAATTATTTGTGTTGTGAATTTAAATTACCGTTGTTGAAAATGTTCTCATTTGCGTATTGTGGCGCTTCATTTATTGTGAAATAGGGATCGACAGCTGCTGCAATCACAGCACATAAGGCTGCTAATGAAGATCTAAGGAAGAAGCTTGAACACTTTGTGAGTTGAAATAGTCTTCCGTTTGAATGTTTATCATATTTCATAATTCATAGGTCTTATATTTGATGCCCCCATTGTTTAATTTACAGCAATCAAAAGTGAAGGAGTCCCTTGGCACGCTTAAGCCTTATTTTAACCATGAAAGCCCAGTCACTGCAATTGCGGCAATTCAAGAGTTGGAAGTACTGTCAACTTTGGACCTTAAAGCGCCATTGAGGGATGAGACCCAGCAACAGCCACCGCCACAGCCACTGCCACAGACACAGACACAGGTGTATGAACAGCAATATCCCCAGCCACAGTCACAGCAGCTGCCGCAATTTTTTCAACCACATACATCAGCCCCGAGCTAGGCCTGAACATGATGAAGGACAACTTGTACAAGTGTTATTAACAAGGCACAAGAGGTAAAAGATCTGTAAAGCGGTTAGGAAGTAGTGGTACTGATTTTTCTGAGGGTGAAATGACTCTGTCTATTTTAGTTTGTTGTTGTGCAACATTTAGTTTGACCCCTGAAGTGATTAGCGGGTACTCATGATTCTGTTGTTCTTTAAGTAATATTTATTTGACTTTTACAGTTTACTTTAGTCACATTAATGTGTATGTTTGTATCAGCCTCTTTTGTTGTTTAATATTTTTAATTAATGGTTACTGCTTGCTATTTCTCATTAATCATTATTGAGTGGTTGTGTGAACTCTATTTCGTTATTGAGCGGTCGCCCCTTACTACTGTTGGATATGATTTAGCATTCAAGATTAAATGATCCATTATAAAGATTTTTTTTTAATTATCGTTTTTAATTTTTCCTTTACTTCTGTATAGTAATTCCAATGGGCTTCAGCTATTAAAGTTTAGTAAGTTTTGGATTCGATGGCTTGAGGGTAAATGAGTAGACTATATACAACTATATGAGGAGTTTGAAAGGTTTTTGTTAAAAGATATGAGCAGATCTGTCAACTCCAAAAACCTTTTGGGATACAGCTTTTGAGGGTATAATATAATGCTTCCTATTTTTAAAGAGTAATGGGTTTTAATACCCGGGTTTGTTTGTGAGCATCGAGAGGTTTTCATATAATGGGTTTTCAAATCATGAAACAAGAGGTTTTCATTTTTAAGTTTTACAATTATCTTATCTTAAAATATATCGGTGTAACTTAGGAGTGTGTAACAAACACCATTTCGAGTGTATTTTAAGATATAATCAAAACACCTGTAATGTGATTTTGCGGGCAATTAGGATGGACATAAATTTTCCAATATAACTTGGTTACAGAAATATTTTGGCACTCACTTTATTCATTATTTTTCTCATATATGTAGATGCCTATTAAACCTCAGCCTTGAGGTCAAACTAAAAGAAGGAAGTGTACCCTGCAGCTGTAAACAGTTGCTTCACCACTCACAGTAACGCCATGGTTTATTTTATTTGAAAACAAACAAATCATGTTGCTCATTCCCTTGTTAGAGCATCACATTTTTATGCTAGTCCCTATGTTTTCAATTATATTTCAACAACCCGTATTGAATTACTCATTATCAATGAAATGATATAAGTTTCCTTCTTCCAAAAATAAGTCTATACCAGTGAGCCTATAAATATTGTGGTTGGAAGAGAGTTGCCTCAATGTTGGAGGGATTTGGGTTCATCGTTGACATATTAAACACCTCAAGTCATATTGTAAGTTTTATATAGAGAGAGATTATGTTAATAAGAGAATTCAAATTCATGACCTCCTTATTATTTCAACTCTTATGTACTAATCATTTCAACTCTTATGTCCTTCTTTTCAAGTTTCAACCATCGAATCAACTTATGACTCTCAAGTCTTGTTGTAAGTGGCCTTTAAAAAAAAAGTCTTGTTGTAAGTGTTCTCCATTGAAGTGAATAGTCTCATAAGATCTCGCATGTCTTGAGGTGAAAGAGTGCTTGATTACGATCCAATTGATCCTGTAATGACTCCATCACGTCATTAGTTGGTACAAAAACTATTATCAGTATTTTAACCTTTACAAATTACACGATAAATGTTTATTTTTATATAAATAAAATTTATAATAAATATTTTCCTTATATAAATTATATTTTACATTTATGATAAATAAGTTATATCGTAATATAAGGTTATTTTTAGTTGTTGATAGTTTTTTTTTAAAAAAAAATATTATTGAATTTTAATTTAAAAATAAGGATATAGTATAGTGAAAGAGATAATCGAGTAAATAGATAAACCAACATCTTCTGGCTTTATTCCATCTGCACAAAGAAAAACCAAAGTTGCATTGCATGCTTTGCATGACACATATAATAAAACTCATGGGAAAAAAAAGTACTGTTAACAACAATCGGTTGATAATTCTTGGCATCACTGTACAGGTACAATGTTTTTCGTACCCTTCACCACATCAAAGACATATCAATATTATTGACTTATTTGAAATATGAAATCCCAAAGGAGCAGTTCATTAAGAAATTGATCTGATCTAAGTTCTTGTAATTGATCAATCCAGCCAGCAGTGGTAATATATTGTTGTTAGCCCATATTTTTGATGAGCTAAAAATATGCTCTAAATACGAATTTTGTCAGATTCTGTTCGAATCGAAAAGAAAGAAGAGTCTATTGAAAGGGATTCACAGGTTCAAGGAAGTATTTACGAAGTATAAGGCTAAGACAAGAAAGAGGGCTTCGAACCATTGGGCGAATCGAGCTGGCATATGGTCGAATCGAAGTCAAGGCAACAAGATTTCTGGACTTAGCGCAATTTCTGACAAAACTCCACAAAATTAGTTCGACTTCGAGCGACATGGATAACCGTTCTAAGGAGCAGTTATGTGCATGCAAGGTGTACGTAGCAGGACACTTGGCATTAGGATAGTGTTCGACCGTTAGGGCAGTTTAATTTCGAATGTCTATATATAGCAGTTTTTTAGGCAGATTTCAAGGTCGCAAATCATTTCTACAAATCCTTATACACTCAAAGTACCCAGCGCAGAGAGAAACGAGTACGCAAGGATAATGTATGATTGTGAACCATTCTAAGTTTCTGTAAACTTTACATTTCGAATGCAATGCAATTTACGTTTCATTTTATATAATTCCTATCTTTTAAATGGTTCATTCGATCGAATGAACTCGTTGAGCCTTTAAATTCTGCAATTTACCTTTCCCTTGTCAGTTTACTTCCAGCATTTTGATTCTTTCAAAGAATTTTGCTTTCTGCAAACCTCAGAACCAATAAAGGTTTGTTACAATGATGAACATTCAAAGCTTTACATTTAAACGCAAACACACAAATGACATGCTCCTGAGATTCACTAGTTGATCTCGCAAGCAATTAACTTAGACTAGCGGTTGTTTACCAGATTTCAGCGTAAACAAATTGGCACGCCCAGTGGGACAGGTCAATTGTGTGTTGCTGCTTTAAATTATTATTAAAGTTTTATTTAGTGCTGTTGGTTTATTGCACTCTTAATTGTTTTGATCTTGTATGCATTTAAGAAGTGGGAAGTCTGTTCCACACTTAACAGAATTTAAAACTCGTACAAGGATGGCTAGACCACCCCCAAGTAATCGAAACAATGATCTTCCAAATATGGAGGGGCAACCAACGCAGACATCTGTCAGTAATGCCAATATAAATTCTGGCATAGGAACAATTCATGACCCAACTGTTGGCACGATAAGTTCGACCGCTTCGACGGTTATGAATCAGACAGGGGTAACTTCTCCCATGACCAACATGACGTTGGCAAGTTCGACCACGTCAGCGTCTGCTTTTGCCCCATGGAATAACCCCAGTTTAGGGAATCCCAGTGGAAGTCCCTTTCGACCGCTTCAAAACCCTCTATATGGCATGCCTACATCTTTGATGACAGGGCTGCAAAACTCTCAACCAAATGTAGAGAATCTTAATACGTTCTCTCCATCAGGGTCTGTAGCGGGCAATCAAGGTAGGGTAATTCCTCAACATTTAACCAATACATCCGTTTTGTCACTCAGACAACAAATGGATGAAAGTAACCATGATATGGTTAACATGTTAACACAACAAATAGGAACTGTCATTAACCCCTTAATTCAAAATACAAATGATAGTTACCAAATGTTAACAAATCAAATAAGTCGAATTGCTGACTTTTTTGGGGCACCACCCATACAGCAACCACCAATTCGACAGATCCAAATACAGGCGCCTGTCCAAGAGATACAGATGCCTAACAATCCAGGGATGCAAATGGCTCAAGCACCACAACCATTGGCACGCATAGAGCCACTAGCCCAACAGGTCGAACCAAACCCTGGTATAGTATTGGTAAATAGAAACCAAAATGCTGATGAAGTAATAGGGAATGTTCAACAAAACCGTTTCGATAGGCAGAATAACTTGGCCCAAATGGTCGAAACAATTCTAGTACAGAATGGTTTGAACTTGGGCTTACACAGGCCCAATTTTATGTCTCCATTATCTGAATATGTGTTACAGACGGAATTACCAAGGGGTGTGAAAATCCCTAAGTTTACTAAGTTTGCAGGAGAGACAAATGAGTCTACTGTCGAACACGTTGCTAGATATTTGGTCGAGGCAGGGGACTTGGCTAATAATGAAAATTTAAGAATGAAATATTTCCCTAATTCTTTAACTAAAAATGCTTTCACATGGTTTACAACCCTTCCTCCTCATTCCATACATAATTGGAACCAATTGGAGAGGATTTTCCATGAGCAATTCTATATGGGACAGTCTAAGATAAGCCTTAAAGAGTTAGCCAGCGTTCGACGTAAGGCACCTGAATCAATTGATGATTATTTGAACAGATTCAGACTCTTAAAGGCAAGGTGTTTCACCCAAGTCCTTGAACATGAATTAGTCGAAATGGCTGCTGGTGGCTTAGACTATTCGATTAGAAAGAAATTAGATACCCAGTATTTAAGGGATATGGCTCAATTGGCTGATAGAGTTCGACAGCTCGAACGATTGAAGGCTGAAAAGGCTAGAAATTCTAAGTTCCACAGGAAGGAAAAGGTTGCATATGTGGAAACCAATGACAGTGACCAGGAGTTCGATATTATTTATGAAGATATCGAGGACAATGAGGTTGATTTAGCAGAATTAAAACCTGGACCTCCTTATGTTTGTAAACTCCTTAGACCTTCCAATGGAAAAAACCCTGTTGAACCTAAAAATGATAAATTTGTGTCTAAAACTTATACATTTGACATAACTAAATGTGATGAAATATTTGATTTATTAGTCACAGATGGCCAAATTGTTGTTCCTAAGGGCTTGAAAGTACCCCCAATCGAACAACAGAAGAAAAGGGGTTATTGTAAATTTCATAATTTCCTTGGCCATAAAACCTCACGTTGTGTTCTTTTCAGGGATTTGGTTCAAAAGGCTCTCAACGAAGGGAGGCTCAAATTTGGTGAGAAACCAAAGGCTGCCCAGGCAAATGCTGAAACATCTAAAGCTGCTGAAACTCTTTATGCAGAGCCCCAAGAAATAATGATGGTCGAGGCAATGGAGTTGTCTCAGGTGCAAGTTCAGGACATATCTGAAGAGGATTACAACGAACAAATGAAGGTTGTGTATCCTCAGGCTGAGGAGGATTTAATTGATTTCTTGAACAGATGCAAACTCGAAAACAAGATTGTGATGCTCTGCCCTCGCTGCAGTGCAGTATGTGATAAGGAGGCTACTGAGGGCCTCAAAAAATACCAAGTTGTTAACAAGGGGGCAAAGCAGAACCAACGTTTCGATAAAGGCAAAAGGGTTATGGTGCAGTCGAACACTAATCAGAAGTCTGGTCGAAGGAATACTTTCGCTCCTCCTGGTTCAGTTCCGGTCGAAAAATGGATGCACCAGGGACTCATAAGGTTCAACAAAGGGGCCATGGAAGTAGGTGGTTCGAGTGGAACGAAGCAAATTGGCCCACAGGAGGCTAATAGGTACTCTTATAGGAACAATTACAGAGGAAAGAATCCTATGACGAGGACCCAATGGCGTAGGTTCCAGCGTCAGAAGAAATTGGCCCAACAGAATCTGCAAACGGGCCAGTATAAAGAAATATCTAGGAGGCCAGTAAAAGAGAGACTCCTGCCTCTAGTGGATGAAGATAAGATGGAGGATGAGGATCTACTGGATTCTGAACCAGACTTTGATGTCATCTGTGTGGTATCTATCTTGCCATCTGAATATGATGTTCAATCTGAAGTTACTGAGATCGAAAGTGAGTTCGATCATTTTGATATGGCTGACCCAAAGCCAGTATGTTACTATGTTATGAACAATGGCTGTGTGGAAGAACAATTAGCTTATTTCGAAAAGCCAGATTTTCAGATGAAAAGTCATCTCAAACCTCTTTTCATCAGGGCAAAAGTTGAGAATGTTGGAATCAACAAAGTGCTCATTGATGGAGGAGCGGCTGTCAACTTAATGCCTCGATCTATGCTCTACAAGATCGGGAAACATGACACTGATCTATCTTCCCACAACATTGTGCTTTCTAATTATGAGGGCAAAACTGGCTATTCTTTGGGAGCCATTCAAGTAGATGTTGCTGTAGGCAGTATAGTTCGACCAACTCTATTCCTGGTGATACAGTCCAAGGCTAATTTTAACTTGCTATTAGGAAGGGAGTGGATCCATGGAGTTGGGGCTGTGCCATCTACCCTCCACCAGAAACTCATTATCTGGAGGGAGGATGGGATTGTTGAAAATATAGAGGCAGATCAAAGCTTCTATAAGTTAGAGGTTGATATTGTTACTCCACAAACCTTTGACAAAAATTTGGCTAACATAGCACCTTGTGGTGACAAGGAGACTATTTTCGAGCCAAGTAACAATGTTATCCACTCTGTCAAACTCCATCCTACCTATGGGTTTATATGGGAGAGGGAGGAAATTGATGCTGTTCCCTCTGAAGATGGAGTCATTCCACCAACTGGGTGGAATATATATGAAGATTAATATGACTGAGGCCACTGCATGGGCCAGAATTACGGCTTATATGGCCGAAAATAGACTAAATACGGCCTTTGAGGCTGAATCCCAACAAAATATGGCAGTTGAAGCCAAGATCGAAGATCATGAAAACAAAGAAATAAAGGATCGAAGACTGGACTGCATTTATGATGATGAGCCACTGGGTTTTGAGAAAAATCCCATAAGTGAGGTGCCAAAGATGCAGGCTCAAGATCCTTTGGAGGAGATCGACATTGGAGATGGCTCGATAAAAAGGCCAACCTATATCAGTGCCAATATTACCTCAAGTCTAAAAGAAAAGCTGGTGCCTCTTCTTAGAGAATTTAAAGACTGTTTTGCTTGGGATTACCACGAAATGCCTGGGTTAAGCAGAGAAATGGTCGAAATGAAATTACCTATTAAGGAAGGAAAAAGACCAGTAAAACAACTACCAAGAAGATTCGCACCAGAAATCATGTCCAAGATTAAGGAAGAGATCGAAAGGCTGCTGAGGTGTAAATTCATCAGGTCTGCCAGGTATGTCGAATGGTTAGCAAATATAGTCCCTGTCATTAAAAAGAATGGAACTCTTAGAGTATGCATAGATTTTAGGGATTTAAATAATGCTACACCTAAAGATGAATATGCTATGCCGGTAGCAGAAATGTTGGTAGATTCAACAGCTGGCTTCGAATTTTTAAGCATGTTAGATGGTTATTCTGGTTATAACCAAATATTTATTGCTGAAAGTGATGTGTCAAAAACAGCATTTCGATGCCCTGGTGCTCTAGGCACTTATGAATGGATGGTTATGCCCTTTGGGTTGAAAAATGCTGGGGCCACTTATCAAAGGGCCATGAATTCCATGTTTCATGATTTTATTGACACATTTATGCAAGTTTATATTGATGATATAATCATCAAATCCTCTTCAGAAGATAGCCATTTGGATTACCTTAGGCAATCTTTCGAACGAATGAGGAAACATGGATTAAAAATGAATCCATTAAAGTGTGCTTTTTGTGTGCGTGCAGGAGATTTCCTTGGTTTTGTGGTGCATAAAAAAGGCATTGAGATAAATCAAAACAAGACAAAGGCTATTCTTGAGACGAAGCCTCCTTCGACCAAAAAACAGCTTCAGTCTTTGCTAGGAAAAATTAACTTCTTGAGGCGATTCATTTCGAATCTAAGTGGCAAAGCACAGACTTTTTCGCTATTACTTCGACTCAAGAAAGATGAACCATTCAAATGGGGTGAAGAGCATCAAAAGGCTTTCGATGAAATTAAAGAATATCTGATCAAGCCTCCTGTGTTAATGCCTCCTAGTCGAAACAAGACTATGAAGTTGTATATTGCTGCGTCTGACAAGACCATTGGTAGCATGTTGGCTCAGGAGGATGATGATGGCGTAGAGCATGCAATTTATTATCTTAGTCGTGTACTAAATGATGCAGAAACTAGATATACTGCCATAGAAAAACTTTGTCTTTGTTTGTATTTCTCTTGTGCAAAACTTAAGCAATATATAAAGCCTGTTGATGTTTATGTGTATTCTCATTATGATATTATTAAGCACATGTTGTCAAAACCTATTTTACACAGTAGAATTGGAAAATGGGCTCTAGCATTAACAGAATATTCTTTAACGTACAAGCCTTTGAAATCTGTTAAGGGACAAATTGTGGCAGATTTCATTGTAGATCACTCAGTGATCGAAATGCCGCAAGACTATGTCGATACAGAGCCTTGGATTTTATATTTCGATGGTTCGAAACACAAACATGGAACTGGAATTGGAGTTTTAATAATATCCCCCAATAAAGTTCCAACTAAATTTAAATATAGAATCAAAGGGCTTTGTTCTAATAATGAGGCTGAGTATGAGGCTCTAATTGCAGGCCTTGAAATTTTAATTAGCTTGGGGGCAAGAAATGTTAACATAAGAGGTGATTTAGAATTAGTGTTGAGGCAATTAACACAAGAATACAAATGTGTTAATGAACACTTAGCAAAATATTTTGTTATAGCAAGTTCTCTTCTGAATCATTTCGATTACATTAACATTGAGCATATACCTCGACAAGAAAACCAAGAAGCAAATGATTTAGCCCAAATAGCTTCAGGGTACAAAATGTCGAAGGAAAAGTTAACTCAGTTGATCGAAATAAAAGATAAACTGGTGTTACCAGAGCCATTAAGCACTAAATTGCCAATGCCAAAACTTGTGGGGGCAAGTATACCACAAAATAATGAAGATGAAAGCATGGATGATCTCCAGGGAAAAATTCAAATTTTGGCCATTGACAATATGTTAGATAATGATTGGAGAAAGTCCATTATTGAATATTTGGAAAATCCAATAGGCAATGTGGCTCGAAAGGTCAAATATAGGGCTTTAAATTACGTGGTTATGGGAAATGATTTGTTTAAAAAGACTGCAGAAGGAGTGTTGCTAAAATGTCTAAGTGAATCAGAAGCATACTTGGCAGTTTCCCATGTTCACAGTGGGGCCTGTGGATCGCATCAAGCAGGCCATAAAATGAAATGGCTTTTATTTCGACAAGGTTTGTATTGGCCTTCGATGTTAAAAGACTGCATAGAATTTGCTAAAGGCTGTCAGGAATGCCAAAAGCATGCAGGGATACAGCATGTACCTGCTAGTGAGTTACACTCCATAATCAAACCTTGGCCTTTCAGAGGATGGGCTTTGGACCTAATTGGTGAAATCAAGCCTGCTTCTTCTAAGAACCAGCGTTATATTATAGTTGGTATCGATTACTTTACAAAATGGATCGAAGCAGTCCCTTTGCCAAATGTTGATCAGGAAGCAGTAATTAGTTTTATTCAAAATCATATCATTTATAGGTATGGTATTCCTGAAACAATTACCACTGATCAAGGTTCAGTTTTTACTGGACGAAAAATGCAAGAATTTGCTCAAAAAACTGGCTTTCGATTATTAACCTCAACACCATATTACGCGCAAGCAAATGGTCAGGTCGAAGCAGCCAATAAGATCGTAATTAACTTGATTAAAAAACACATTGCCCAAAAGCCAAGAAATTGGAATAAAACATTAGATCAAGTTCTATGGGCATGTAGAAATTCTCCTAAGGAATCAACTAAAACTACCCCATTTCGACTGACTTATGGGCATGATGCTGTACTTCCGGTCGAAATACATTTGCAATCAGCCAGGGTACAAAAACAAATGGACATTCCAATCGACCATTATTGGAAAATGATGTCAGACGAGTTGGTTGATTTAGATGAGGAGAGATTAAGAGCATTAGAAGTTTTGACTAAACAAAAAGAAAGAGTTGCTAAAGCTTATAATAAGAAAGTGAAGTCAAAAACTTTTAATATTGGAGATTTAGTTTGGAAGGTTATCCTGCCCATGGATAGTAAGGATCGAGCCTTGGGAAAATGGTCCCCAAATTGGGAAGGACCGTTTAAAATAATTCAGATTTATTCGAATGGTGCTTATGAAGTGGAGGAGCTAACCCCTCAGAAACGTACTTTGAGTATAAATGGTAAATATTTGAAAAAATATAAACCAACATTGCTCGAAGTTAAAATAAGCATAGAATAAGAGAAATACTGGAAACATAAAAATGGCGATATTACATCGAAAAGTAAAATCGAAATACAGAATTCGAAATAAAGAAATCATAGGTTCTACTAATTCATGACCAAATCCTCATACAGCTTTTTCAAGGTGGCCATCTCTTTAGTTAAGACCTGGTCAGCACTCTCCATAACCCTTGCCTCATCTGCTACAGCCTGAGATGCGCTAAAGGCCTTCAGGCCTTCCCTCCCTTTTTCAGCAACCAATTTCTGAATCGAGTTAGCGGCCTTCTCCTGGAGTTCCTTGCGTTTGGCCTGCTCTGTCACAATTTTCTGCCTTAGATCATCGACCTGAAACAGCAGATCCGTAATAGTTGCCTCCCAGGAGGAGATGTTATCATCACAGTTTTTGATCTCAGAAGATCCTTCTTTCGCCTCTTTGGTGAGACGTTCGACTTCATGTTGAGCAGCTCGGGCTTTCTCGAGTAGAAGGATATGTGCCTGTTTCTGGGCATCTAGTCTTGCGCCATTTTCGCGTTTTTTCTGCACAGTACTTGCAAATTGGTCAATGATGGCCTCGATTTGGATAACTTTGCCTAGAATCTCATCAGAGGTAAGGGGGTTGTGCAATTTCTTCAAAAAGTTCAGGTGCCCAAAGGCAGCAGAGGGGTTCTCTTCAATGGATTTAAGCACATCTTTCCGTGCGTATTCCATGGATAACTTCAAGAGCAGAGAATCTTGGCGTACTGAAGAGTTTATTTCAGCATCAGATGAGGACGAAGCACCAGGAATCTTTTCACTTGAGGTGTTGGCTTGACTTGTGTTCAGCAGGAGTCGAAGGGCTGCAGCAGGGTCTTCGTCTTGCATTTGAATGAATGTATCTTCTGCGATCCCTATGCTAGCGGAAAGCTTAGATGTTGAAGACACCGGGTAAATGTCCGAACCTCCAGCTTCAGCCTCTTTTATGGCGTCTTCATCAAAAAAGTTTTCTTCAGATGAACTTTTCTGACTCGATTCATGAGGAGTGGTATTATCTGACTGGTTCGGCTCATGATGGTCATCGACCTCTGCCCAACCATGAGGACGACTGGATCCAATGCCCTGACCTTCACCCCATTCCTCAACATTCACTGCATCCGCCTCAGGAGCGGGAGATGTTCGAGCACATGAGGGTATTTCTTCTGCAGAAACATTTTGTTGTACCTGATTCGAATTGTCATGGAGAAAGGTTAACAAATAGTTTCGTATAAGCTATGTTTAAAATCACATTAAGAGAATGATACCTCGACGGCAGGTTGTTCTTGTGATAAGTTCGGTTGCTCGACAGGGTTGCCCATCTCAGCAATAGAAGGAGCAGCTTCTACTTCGGTGCCGTCAATATCGGTCGAAGGTGGTTGGACGTCAACAGGTTGATTGTCACCTTGTTCTTTTGAAGACTTGGTCTTTTTCTTTTTCTTCTTGGCTGGCTCACCACCCTCGACGGCCACAGAAGGTTCAGGCTCGACCTGCTTCACTTTCTTTTTCTTCTTAGGCATTTGAGCCTGGGAATTGCCTGCCTCTGTTTGGTCAGCAGATTTGGTTGAAGTCGCAGGTAACTTTCTTTTTCTTATGAGAGGTCTTTCCTCTTCTTCCTGTGTTACGAGGGTAAAGAAATGTCAGAATATAGACTTGAAATAGAGCTGTAATTTTGACATTAGAAATAAAACTTGCATCTTTCTCTTCATCTAATTCGACGACCGCATGCTTCGAGCGTTTTGAAGTCGTGGTAGTCTCAGTGCTATCATCTTTCTTTTGACTCTGAAAAATAAAGAAATATGAGGCAAGACGATTAAGATTAAAAGATAAGTTCGGAAGAGTTACCTTCTCTTCTTGTTTCTCTTCTTGGATCTTCACTCCAGTGGTTTTCTTGGGTCTTACGTCAGTTCGAGACGTTTCAGCACTTTTCTTCGTCATGATTGTTTTGCCTGAAAGTAATAATATTAGAAAAGGCAAAAAATACATATCAATTTAGAAAGTCAAAAGTAAGTTAATACCTCGAGCTTGAAGGTTTGAGCGAATATTCTCGACCGTTGGTTGTGTAAAACCACTCTCAAGCCTGGAGATCATGATAGTAGTGTCTCCAACTGAACGGGTCGAATAATATTTTTCCCACCAGGTAACAAACCCCATGGTGCAGAAGTGGGAATGGTTGAACTCAAAAGGATGCAGGTTATAGTTTTCATCAAGAGAAATCTTCAAAAACTTCTTGAAAGTCTTTTCCGAAAGATTGGCCCCTCTTATGACGTCTTGAGGATCTTCGAACAAGCTTTTAGGACGAATTTGCGAGAGGCCAAATTGTCTTGAAACCAAATTAGGCTGGTATCCAACCAGGCCTAAATAGTTCGATTGAACACCTGTACGACAAGACAGGATCTGTGGATTCAAGTAAAATGACCATATTTCGTTCACTTCTTCTTCATTGTCCGGATCGACAGTAGGGAAATAGTCAGTGAACCAGGCTGGGCCAACCTCTCGACTAATGAATGGAGCATGTTGGGGAAGAAACTTGTCAAAGCTCAGGAAAATCCTCATATACTTTAGGAACAGCTTTTGTGAGCTTTGATCCAAGGTCTTGGGTGTTAGTCGAAGTGCTCTCTGGCCTTCGATCGAGCGATTTGCAACTTCTTCAGCATAATCTTGTGGGATTATTAATCCCATTTCTTGTTCAAAAGTGGCATTAAGCCACAACTGGAGAAGCCACATAGGCCCAGACACTAAGAAGGAAGACCCATCCTTCGATTTCTTCAGATCATCGCATGCCTCACCAAGCGATTCGTATAGCACTGCTAACAAGAGGCGTCCAAATCCAAAGTTCTGACCTTCATGAATTTGTAATGCCATTGGAATAAATCTTTTGGCTACTTGCAAGGATTTCGTGCAGAAGACATAGTGAGATAGCCACAGGGTTAAGAAGGCTACGTGCTCTTCATCAGAAACCTCCTCTTCGGCGGGTCCTTTGTGTTCAGCTATATATTTGGAAAAGGTGTTCTCCTTATATACTAGTTTGATATTATCACTAGAATTAGTGGGGTCGTAAGTTTCTCCGCTAGGTCTAAGACCTGTAAGGGCGGCCACATCTAAGAGAGTGGGGGTCATCATCCCACACTTAAACTGAAAGGTGTTGGTAGAAGATTCGAAGAAGTGCATAGCTGCTATCAGCATTTCTGGTCGATATTCAGGACCAGATCGAGAGAATTGTATCAAATCAAAGATGCCATATGTCTTCCAGAAATCCTCATACGCTTGTTCGACTCGATCAAGCCAAGGCAGGTAATCCCTATGGGCTATTGACGGGGCGGATCGAAAGAGTTTGTTGGGTTTGCTTAAACAATTAAAGTTGTAAGGCTCACTATCAAAAATCCTAGGTTCGCAAGTTGGGTAGCAGGGAAATACCTTACTCATTTTACTCGAAAGTGATGCTTTGTCTGGCAGGGGTCCACCAAAAGCGTAAACCGTTTTTTCCACTGCAAAAGGGATCATCACCTCTGATTCCCAGGTTTCCGTCTATTCGGCGTCACCATGTGGTTCTGGAACCACCTTTTCTCCATCATTCCTGACTGTAAAGCGTTGCCACTTCCCAGCAAACGGAACTGCTTGTCCTTGCGACATTGTAAGAAATCTGAAAAGGGATGATTCTTGCGAAGGGTTTGGTAACTGGTGGAATCAGTGAGTAAGAGCTTGGATTCACGAAGAACAGTGGCAAAGTTCAGAGATACGGTGAGGTTGATGATGAAAGGAATAACAAGTATCTAAAAATAAGAAAGTTTCGCCGGAGATAATGGATACGAATTAGAAGAAGAAGGGTTTCGGAAGCAAGGAAGAAGAAAGGTTTTGGAAGCAAAGAAGCTGAAGGGGTTTTTCTGAGGTTCTCTGCACTATTTATGGAGTTTCACTTTAAAAAGGGAAAAACAATATAATAATAATCAATTGTCGAAAATCAATCAAATCAGATTTCCCTCCGACTTCCTAGCGTGACACGTGTCCCACTCTGCCTAGAAAAGTGGAATTAATGATGGGTAGTGGGAAATCGAGGCGACGGTTACCAGTAAACGTGCCATCATGTCGCCGTTTCAGGAAAACTGGTAGAAGAAGAGAAAAAAAAATGTCAACTTCTCATTTTCCTTCGATCTCGAATCGAAGCAGACATTTTTTGGGGGCAATTTGTTAGCCCATATTTTTGATGAGCTAAAAATATGCTCTAAATACGAATTTTGTCAGATTCTGTTCGAATCGAAAAGAAAGAAGAGTCTATTGAAAAGGATTCACAGGTTCAAGGAAGTATTTACGAAGTATAAGGCTAAGACAAGAAAGAGGGCTTCGAACCATTGGGCGAATCGAGCTGGCATATGGTCGAATCGAAGTCAAGGCAACAAGATTTCTGGACTTAGCGCAATTTCTGACAAAACTCCACAAAATTAGTTCGACTTCGAGCGACATGGATAACCGTTCTAAGGAGCAGTTATGTGCATGCAAGGTGCACGTAGCAGGACACTTGGCATTAGGATAGTGTTCGACCGTTAGGGCAGTTTAATTTCGAATGTCTATATATAGCAGTTTTTTAGGCAGATTTCAAGGTCGCAAATCATTTCTACAAATCCTTATACACTCAAAGTACCCAGCGCAGAAAGAAACGAGTACGCAAGGATAATGTATGATTGTGAACCATTCTAAGTTTCTGTAAACTTTACATTTCGAATGCAATGCAATTTACGTTTCATTTTATATAATTCCTATCTTTTAAATGGTTCATTCGATCGAATGAACTCGTTGAGCCTTTAAATTCTGCAATTTACTTTCCCTTGTCAGTTTACTTCCAGCATTTTGATTCTTTCAAAGAATTTTGCTTTCTGCAAACCTCAGAACCAATAAAGGTTTGTTACAATGATGAACATTCAAAGCTTTACATTTAAACGCAAACACACAAATGACATGCTCCTGAGATTCACTAGTTGATCTCGCAAGCAATTAACTTAGACTAGCGGTTGTTTACCAGATTTCAGCGTAAACAATTGTACATCCATTTTTAGCATGGAAAATTAGTAATTCATATCTACAGAGAGTTAGAAAGAGAAAAGTATAGATATAATAAATGAGATAATGTAATAGGAGTAGTGAGATAAAGAGAAAATGTGTTTCTGAAAAACACATTCACCTTAAAAAAAAGTCCGCTCATCATTAATTGTATGAACAAGTGTAAATAAATTCTAGTAAAGCAGCAAGAAGAAAAACACAAAAAAGTAATATAAACACAAAGTTAATGAAGCAAATGTCTGAGATAAACTGTGAAACTAAATTACGTATCTGTATTAGAGGCATTAGGTGATATGAATAAAGGAATGCAATGTAAGAAATAATATAGGTAGTCACTTGCCTCTCAAATCTCAATATTCTGCCTTTTGCTCTCAACCTGTGTGGTTGTCACAATTACCATTGGATGTGACCATGAAGTGTTACCGCATTTGAAGAAAAGAGCTATTTGCAGCTCACTTGTTGAGACAGAGTGAGTTTCTTCAGAATGTATTACAAAATTTCAGGCATTCTATTTGTACAACCTTATGCAGAGTCAAAAAATATATCAATGGGAAGCCCCTTTCCACCAATTCCATTCCAGGGCAAAATAACCTATCAATTTTGTAAAGCTCTATTCAATTCCTGCATTAACATAGATATATAGCAAAAGAAAATGGTAAATCATTTCCTTACAACTTCAAATTTAAAAGAATAAGCTTGGAGAAAAATAAAAAAGAATCCGAAGAAGCAGAATGGTAGAAATACCTTGGCAGCTCTGGTTGTAGCTCTAGACCAACGGAAAATGGCAGTTTCATGTTTCTCAATGTCAAAGAAAGATATAGAGTTGTCCTTGAGTTCAGCAAAATCTAAGAGCTTCTACCTATGTATTAAAACAAAAAGATAAAATTAAAACTCATTGAGAGTTTAGAAAGAAGGACAGAGGTTCTCATTATAGTAAATAAAGTACCAGCTTTGTTCAATAAGAATTGCACAATTTATCTTCAATTTGAGCTGTTTAACTCCTTTTGGATGTTTATTTTTCTGACAGTGACTTTTCTACCAATTGATGACTTCTTTTTCTGCTAATGACCATTTCAGCAGTGACTTTTCTATTGGATGGTGATTTTATTCTCACCATTCTTCAGGTGATTGGACTTGGTTATGACTCACTCTAGCTCCAAATATAATTCACAATCACAGATCATATTTCCAAGTTTTTTGGGTCTCCTAAGTTTTTATACTGTATGTTATAGAAGTTTAAGTTCTTGCAGAGTATAACTGATTGCTGGGAAATTTCTTCTAATGATCACCCAAAAACCATGTAACTTAAATATTTGTAATAAAGAGTCTAATAGCTTGAAAAGAAGAAAAAATTAATATCTAAATTATTTGAAATATTTTCCATTTGGCCACAACTCAAGTATAGACAGTACTTAGGTCCAGTTAGGTCTTACATTTAACTAAGCAATAACACAAGGTTAATTTCACATTAACATTACCATGTACATGGGATTGCCATTTATAATGTAAGTGACAATTACCTGGACACCCCACATATAAGGGTGAGCCTGGGGACTTGATGCCAAGAAACCATGTGGAGCTATAGGAGAATATGCCTACAAAATAAGGGAGTTGGGTAAACCAAAATCCAATCTTGACAATAACGAAAATGATAAGCCATTAATGCCAACAAAGACTGTTTCAATAAAAACCTGAAAGCCAGGCCACTCAGGATTAATTGTTCCACTGCTGGTGGTCGAAGACTGCTCCTGGGAAAGAAAAAACAAATGCTTTTGGCATCACACAAAAACTACCGACCATTAACCATCAACACAGATAGAAGAAAAGAAAAACAGTTAGACCTGTGACGTAGGTGGTGGTGGCGGTGTCTTTGACTCCTTCTCTTTTGGAGTTTTATCCATCTCACTGCTGCCCATACTTTTATATCAGTATCTTAAAAATATACATTAAACCATCCTGCACCAAACATAACTAATCTACTTTAGCCAAAACAATAGGAGGATCATGACTACTCAAGATAGAAGCAGGTTTCTCATTCTGCAGAAATAGATATTCCAGAAAACCATCAATTTGCATAATCTTACCATATAAATCAAAGGGAAACCCCAAAAATTAAAGGTTAACAAAATTACCTCCTGTTCTTCTCCTCATTGGCATCTACTTTAGCCAAAACAATAGGAGGATCATGACTACTCGAGATAGAAGCAGCTTTCTCATACTACAAAAACAGATATTCCAGAAAACCATCAATTTGCATAATCTTAGCATATAAATCAAAGGGAAACCTCAAAAATTAAAGGTGAAGAAAATTACCTCCAGAGCAAGGTTCTTACAGTGGCTAGTTGTTCTCCCACACCTCACAGATCTGTGAACCTAGAGTTCCATTAATGGAACAAAAAAAAAACAAAGGGTAAATGAAATGAAATTCAGAACCTGCAAATATCAACTCATTAAAACACATTATTACATTTTCTGATTAGTTCATTATAGGGATTTCATGGGGCTTCTCTTTTATTAGATTGTATATAGATGCTTCTTCCTGCATCATCTTGTAAATGGAAAACTGTGACGACCAGAAACAATCAAAGGCAGGCCATTAGTTACAAATCAAAATGCTCATGCAAGTTCCAGAGTCAGCAACAAAGCAAGCACAAACATGCATAAAATAAAATAAAGCACAAAGAAAGAAACTCGCCTGCTGGATGTTTTTTCGTGGACCACCTTGCAAGCGGGAAAATCAGAAAGAAAACAAAAACAAAGCGAGAAAAATCAGTAAGGAAGGAAAAACATGAAACAAACAACTATAACATTGATTCTATAACTTAAAATGTATAACATTGAGAAACGAAAAGCAAACATCCATGAGAACATCAAAAACACCAAACAAACAACCATGACTTACTAGGAAAACATCAATAAAAGGAAGTAATAGTCAAAACTTCTCCGCTCAACAAAAGATGGACAACAGCAAAGGGACCAAAAACACAGAAAAAACGAAAAGTTAATATGCATGAGAATGAAAAGAAAACATGCATGAGAACAACAGGAAAAACAAAACCTCGTTTGCCGTCAAAAGTAAAGATGGAAGAGATCAACGGGAGCAGGTGCAAACAACATGACGGGAGAAGGCTGAAAAATTAGGCACGTGGGAGCCAATTATTAAGTGGAATTAAATGTGGAGTCGAAATCCGCCAATAAAAAACAACACTGATTGGACAACAAAACAAAACGGAAAAAAGGAGAGACAAAATGACAAAAAAACTAAAAAAAAATGTCACCTTGTCAAACTCTCATGCATGAATATTATAGGGATTTTATTTTATATAAAAGACTCATTCTTTAAATGAACATTAATATCTTAGAGGATTAATTTTTTATTTTGGGTCAATAAATATGTTTGATTTTTAAAAAAAAAACAAGAAAGGAAGCTGGGACAAATGTGATAGTGAAGAAAATTGAATTAGAATACTTGATGACATAAATGAAACGGTTGAGTTAAGGAGAAGCAACGCCGCCCATGCAGAATCAATTGATGACATAATGTGGATCTTCAGCTATTCCATTTTTAATTCATTTATTTGCTAATTCCCGCCCTTTTTGTATTTATTATCATATCATTTCTTTGCCTTTTGCATTAATGTTCTTATCTCTGACTTTTTTTAATAAACTTTATATTTGTAACATGCACTATGCAAAATGTGGGTCTTGTGACATTCCTGGTGGTCTTGTGAAGAAATCCAAATCCAGTAGACGTCTGCTTTATTATGTCAATAATCCATAATAATTATCATATATTTTTATGTAATGTGAACTCCTATTTTCATAATAATTATATTATTTTATATATTTAATTGATTGTATTTTAAGTAATTTAATTAAACGAGTCTTTTAGATTATTAAACAGATGTAATATAACTTTAATAAGTGAATATCATTATTAGTCTGGTGTAATGAGAATTTTAGTAAAGTTAATATATACAAAATATTAATTATGGTCTCCACTATATCAATAAAAGTAAAAATAAGTTAAGTCACATCAAAATTTATTAGGCTCGATTATGTTTGATAAAATAATTGAAAAATTAATTAAAAGTTAAAAATATTAATTGATAGTTAAAAATTTAAAGTTTTTAATCTAACTTATTAAATCAAGTAATCAATAAAATTATATATTGAGGTAACTGAAAAATATAAAATTACGAACATATTTATATGATATTTTTATATAAATTTTTATTTTATTTAATGGATAAAAATATATTTTGAGATATTATATTTTTAATTTTTAAAATTAATTTAAAACTCTTATAATTTTTAATTTATAAATAAATCTTTTCATTACATTTTGAGTTTTAATTATTACATTTTATTATATCATTATTCTACTATTAATCTTATATTATATCTTAAAATATTTTTAATCAAGTTTATAATAAAGTAAAAAAAATTTATAAGTAGATATTATATTTTTATTATATACGTTAATTAACATAATAGTTTAAATATATGGTCTAATATAAGATTATTTTAAAAAATAATAAAACATTAATTTATTTAAAAAGATTATAATAAAATTAAATAAATATTTTAAAGATAAAAAAATATAAAAACTTATAAGTTAATATTTTAAAAAATATTACTTTAAGTATCGTTTTTAAAATGTTATAAATTATTAAAAAAAACTTATTTATAAAATACTTGAATGAATTTTTTAACTTAAAAAAATTAAAAATTAATTAAAATAACTTATCAAATATAACCTTAACATTATTTGTTTATTTATTACATTTCTTTAGTATGACTTACATAAAAATATAACCTAATATGTAAGTTTATTAATGGTCTATTTTTTATAGTTTAACTTTAAGACGTAGATGAAAATATATGTACCCACACACTTTAATACTTTACTTTGATATTAGAATTATTATTTAACTTATCATCACATTTTATCTTTCCATTCACACGAGAATTCCATCTTAACATTTTTTTAATGCCTAAACAACCTTCTATAAGAGCTCGATAAAATTCTTTGGCTATTCTCAAATTGCTTAACTTTAAGAAGTAACATAAATAACTGATTTAGAGCTGCTCTAATAAATTTATACCATAAAACTTATTAAAATAAGTTAGAAAATTACTTTTATTTATTCATAGTTAGAAAATTACTTTAATAAGTCGTACAAAAAAAAACTTATTACAATAAGTTAAAGAAAATACTTATATGAATCATAGATTATTCTTATAAATCATAGATTATGACCAAATGTGCCTTCGAATATTGTTTGAATTAAAGTTCAGCACACGTGACCAAATTTGACCTTTCAAGAATTTAAAAATAATTAAATTTATTTGGATTCAGTTCTATGAGAAGGTGCCCTAATATCCCTGTTAATTGGGGCACCGCGAGAAGGACAGAGGCTCACTCTCATCTCATGCATTTGTGTTTTATATCCGCTTTTCCAACTCACCTAACCCACACAAACAATCAGTTATCAACATTTTCTAAACCAGTTTTAGATTTAGATTCAAGGTATTTGCGTTAAATATTTTGAACGGAACATTTGTTGCTTATAGTAATTTTATTTGGCTCAAAGCCTCAAACTAAACTTTCCTATATTCTATAGAACAAAACCTTCCAGAAATACAAAACGCTTCATGTCCAGTCCCTTATATATAGTAGCATTTTTTTATACCACTCACATATATATAGTCGCATTTTGAAATGAGAAAAGGGAACAAGTAAAATAATAATAAATATTATTTGGAATATAACATTTTTAAAAAGTTCGAAGAGAAAAAATAGTAGCAACTAATGTAGATAATTTAAATAAGGAGTATGTTTTTAAAAATCATTAACACCGTAGTAAGCATATTTATTTTTTAAATTGTCGGACATCAACCTATTAATGCGTTACGGATATTATTAAAAAAAAAAAACTCTTACGAAGAAGTAAGCTTGTACGCGTATTTAATCTTACTTTTAGTGAATTAATAGCAAGATGTAGTTTAAATTAGATAGGTAAATGCATTTTATTGGTGCATACAGAAAAAAAAAGTATTAAAAACATTATAATTTCAACTGGATTTAATTGATGAATGTTATTTAATATTTTATTAACTAAGCGCCCATTTTCCCTATATAATAGACATACTAAAAATCTAGT
Source organism: Glycine soja (assembly GCF_004193775.1). Taxonomy (NCBI): domain Eukaryota; kingdom Viridiplantae; phylum Streptophyta; class Magnoliopsida; order Fabales; family Fabaceae; genus Glycine; species Glycine soja. The sequence continues at coordinate 43,860,198 of NC_041006.1, read as the reverse complement.
AAAAACAAACTGGTTAAACGTTGCTAATTCGTGAATTTTTACGTAAAAGCTGCAATCAATTACTGTGGCTATTTTTTTTTCTTTCAAAATTCCTTATTTTTTATTTTTAAAATTATTGTTTAACTAGTAATATCAATACACATTTAATATTCATAATGTCAATTTGCATAAAAAAAATCATAACATGTAGCAATTTTGCAACAATAGTTTTATTCATGAGTGCCTTGAAAATATTTGTTATAAATATAAATATATAATACAATAAAATTTATTAACAAATATAAACACCCGTTAACATTTCTGATAAGTCATTGTCCTTCATCGGCAACGACTTTGGGGTATGCATCAAAGAAACTTGTGGCCAATATAGTCAGTGGTCAACAATCAAGCAGTAATAAATGTTGTATAACAAAGCAGAAGCTTACGTCTGCTTTATAACTTGTTTCTTCCTACTCTATAAATGTGTTCATAATAAATAATTAAATAGGTTTTTTTATGCATAGGAAAAAAATATAAATTTATAAAACTTACTGTTCAACCAATAAATTCTCAGATAATAATTAAATTGAATATGTTTAGTTATTCATTTAGGCATTATAATTACACAAATTTTATAATTTAATTTCTATACTTAAAAACAATCAATTTTAGTTCCTCCATAGCTACATTTTAATCCTTTTAGTGATTATAATATCTTTATCATTTTTGGTCCATACCATATAATTTCATAGGAACTATAAGAGATTTTTATACAAGGACTAGAATAAATAACTTTTATATTTGGTAAAATGAACTAATAAGTGTGTATAAGGCTTTTGGGGGGAGTCTATAAATTTTTTTGAATAACTTATAAGTTACTTTGGTAAAGATGAATCTTATTTAATACACAAATTTATTTTAGTAGTATTTAACTTATTTTTATAAGCTACTTAAAGTGACTTGACTTATGAAAATAAGTCAGCTGGTAAGCTACTATTTTTTTCTTCTTCTCAATTTTATCTTCACTAATTTGTTAGAATTTTTTTTACTTTTTTATTCAATTTAAAAATCTTTTACCTATTTTCACATTCTCATATATTTATGATAATCAATTCTTCTATTGATATTGTTACACCATTGGTTAATATGTTTATGATAATTAATTCCTCTATTGATATTGTTACACCATTCGTTAATATGTTTATGATAATCAATTCCTCTATTGATATTGTTACACCATTCGTTAAGGTTCAAAATTAATTGAATCATATGAATTTTATAATTATTTGGTTGACTTGTATCTAGTTATTAATAAAATTAAATATTAAAAAATGATTTTGAACCAGTATAAGCTTATTTAATTTAATTGTACTTTAAAAAAATGATTTAAAATAATAATTAGTTGATTAAAAATTTGATTTTAAACAATGATTAAAATCAGTAAACCTTTACCGTTCTTTTATATTATAAAATATTTTAAAAATATTATCCTATTTTTTAAGATGAAAAATTATTAGAAATAAATTCAAATATTATAAATATTAAATATACTCTTTTACATCATTTGACAAGTATCAATTAACTTTACCAAATACTTTCCAACTACCTTTAAATTTGTAGCTCCTAGCTTATGATCTTTTAGTTAACTTATAAACTTTCAACTAGTTTATTAGCTAGTTTTCCAAAATATATCATTTTGAAAACTCACATGTAATTGAATTGAAAATGTTTAGTAAAATTAGTTGATACATATAAATTTTCATAAAAAGATATAATAATTATTTGATTAAAAAAGATAAAAAATATTTTCAAATAAATTAACAACGATGAAAAAAAATTATAACTTCTAAGCTAGCTTATTTTTATAAGCTATTAAAATAAGCTTGTGTGGCAAACAAAACTAACTTATAAACTCCTAAAGTATCTTAGCAAACATATAACTATAATTATAAAAATTAAATAAGTAATTAAATATAATTAATACATAGATTCAAATTGTCAATATCGAAGTACAAACAAGGAAAAACAATTAAACTTTGTTTTCAATAAATTAAAACATTTTTTATCCACAGAACCTCATCTTCCTATTTGGTAGTTGTGAAATATACAACATGCAATAATTCCACCACAACAACAAAGATTTATACAAATAAATGGAAAATGATATTCAGCAAAAGTGTTAATGGTGCCTAATAGCAAAAGCTCAGATAGTACGAAATCTAGTCGACTCTCCACCATATATAATCGACAATGCTGTCATGCAATTTTTTAAGCTATCATTTTGTGTAGCACTAGCAGTGTAGCACACATATTTTGTTGAAAAAGGGTAATAATAATGGGTGCCGTTATCCGCGAGTATTATTGAACTGAATTGAATAGGAGCATTAAAAGGTGGAGCAGAGTGCGGGCTATTCAAGTAGTAGAGATGAGATGAGATGAGGCTGCACATGAATGAAAGTGAGTTTTTTTTGCCACTTCCACTTCAAAGCCCTTTACATACCACTAAGGACAAAGATTGGGTTTGCTTGAAATAGCAAAAGTTGGAGGCTCAAAGCAACCTTATTATTTTTTCCAACTTGTTCATTCTATATGCCATTTCTGAGCAGTTCACCACAAGCACCCAACTCATGCCACCACCACAAGCACCACTTCTATTTGGACCTTCTCAAAACATACACAAACACCACATAGAGATAAGGAGGAGGAGGAAGAAGAAAGAGAAAGCAAGTTGGTTGTGTTCCAAGTCCCACCACCTTTAATTTTCTCTCTGGGACTATGAAGTAGTACGTGTGATCCTCTCTCTTCTCAAGTGGGTCATGCTTTGTGGCCCCTACTTTCTCCCACTTGCTCCTAATCTCTGCTGTCTTAGCCTCTGCCCTTTAATGTTGTCTTCTCAACTCTCTTGTCTCTTCCATTTTTGTGCTCTTATTCCTTCCACAAACAGAAACAAAGATCCATTCTTTCTCCATATGGGGGCTCAGTGATTTTGGTTTCCCTGCTTCCTAAAGGTGGTGAATGGTATCAAACATCTGTTTGTGTTTCTTTTGGAATATTTCAGTCTTGTCTGCTGAATAGGAAACTGCTCCAGTTCAATTCAAGCATCTGGATCGCCTTGATTAGGAAACGTGCAAAGCCTGTTGCTTGGAACTGTTATTTGGATTTGATTGTGTTGGTTTCTTGGCTTAGGAGCTGTTTTCCAAAATGGGGTTCTTTGAATAATTTTCTAGATACCAAAGACCATTCTTTGATACTGAGAGAGATTCATGCTTGGTCAAAGAGCAAAATGGAGAGGTTTCCACTTCTTTAGCATTCAGTACTCTAGATAACAGATATGAAGAACATTCTTAAGAAGCTTCATATCATGTCCAATCAATCAGAAGATGCCCAAGGGGCTACTTCATCAAAGAGCAACAAGTCCAGTGATGGTTCATCTTCATCCACTGCCCCTAAGAAGCTTTCCAATTGGTTGCATTCAGTTTCTAATAGGCAGAGTCCCAGTCCTCCATCTCCCATCCTGGCTAGAGGAGAAAGAATGGAGCCATCTGATTCAGTGAGCAGTGGTGGTTTGGATGTTGTGTCTGATTCAGCGAGGCGTGATTCGGAGTCTAGCACGTCGAGGGATCCTGAAGTGGAGGAGGAGTATCAGATACAACTGGCTTTGGAGCTGAGTGCAAAAGAGGATCCTGAGGCTGTACAGATTGAAGCTGTAAAGCAGATCAGTTTGGGATCCTGTGACCCTGATAATACACCAGCTGAAGTTGTGGCCTACCGTTACTGGGTAAGTCACTTTGTTAGTCCATTGACTTAAAGGTTGAAGTCACATTCTTGTTGTTATAAGTATGAGGGTGCCACCAGAACTAAAGTATCATCGATTACAAATAGAGATATACAAGGCTTGAAGCATTCTGATGCAGAGATGGTGTTTCATTTTCATAACTTGAATCATGGAATTGTAGTCTAATGAGTGTAAAGCCTGAAGAAAAGAGATGGGGGGGGGGGGGGGGGTATGAAGGAAAGGATGCAGGAATCTCTATATTGCATTTGACCCCACTCATGTTTTTTTTTTCCTTTAAACTTTCTCATCTGTGTGAAATGATAACAATTCATGATTGTTAGTAGAATTTTGCGTTATCGAATGAGAAATGCTAGCACCGAACTCTTTCGAAAACTCTTTACTATTGACTGAAATTTATTATAAATTAGAAAAATTTGTGGATTTCACTTCTTATTTGACGAATCTGACTTATGACTTTGTGGTTTTGAAAAAAATTTAACCAATAATTAGTGTGCTAGAAGGAGTGTTTTAAAGGTTGTGTTGCTAGCATTCCTCTTACTAAATATATCAATAGCATTCTGAACAGTGCTGTTAGGCTGGAACTTCCACTATCACTCAGCATATTTGCGCTTAAAAGTTGGAGTTTTATAATGGCTAATTTGGCTACGACTTTGCTCATATCATATATCATATAAATTGAAAAAGGATGCTAAAGTTGCAGCTGAGATGCATTAAGTACTTGCATTTTGGACGTATATGACATACTTGCAGGACATTAAACGATTTATAATTGTAAAAATTGCTCGACATCTTGGTATGAGATTTGGGAAACTAATTTTAAGAGTTAATGATGCTGAATGGATTAGGATGTTGATGCATGAAAACTAACTTTAGAGTTACTTAACTGTAATATATCCTACTTTATATTCCTTTCTGACTTATCTCATATCGTAGATTTATCCATGCTTCACAGAATTACAACGCTCTTGGTTATGATGACAAAATCTCAGATGGTTTCTATGATCTGTATGGGATCTTGACTGAGTCAACCTCTGCAAGAATGCCTTCTCTTGTAGATCTGCAAGGAACACCAACTTCAGATGATGTCACATGGGAAGCAGTCTTGGTCAACAGGGCTGCTGATTCCAGTTTGTTGAAACTTGAACAAGAAGCCATGGAGATGGCTGTCAATTCAAGAAAAGATTTTGAAGTACTTGTAGATAGTGATTTGGTACACAAGCTTGCAATAATAGTGGCTGACTATATGGGTGGATCAGTTGAAGATCCCGAAAGCATGTCAAGAGCATGGAGGAGTCTTAGTTACAGTCTAAAAGCAACCCTCGGTAGCATGGTTTTGCCACTTGGTTCACTGACCATTGGATTGGCTCGGCATCGCGCATTGTTATTCAAGGTACTTTTCCCAACATTCTTTTTTCTGGTTTACATTTTAATGAGAACGGTCTGGTTGATGTAAGGGTCTTGTAACATTAATTATGGTTAGATTTAAATCAAAACAAAATGACATTATTGTTAGGAAGTCCCACATCGCCTACCTCAGTTCATGGGATGTCAGCTTATATATCTGTTAGACAACTTCACTTAGTGCCAATGGTAAGTTAAATCTAACATGGTATTAGAGCCTATAGCCCATCTTAGTTCTTGCCTATTTTAGTAGGCTCGCCTGTATTGGCAGGTATCTGTGGAGGAGGGGTGTTAGGAAGTCCCACATCGTCTGCCTCAGTTCTTGGGGCTTATATATCTGTTAGGCAACTTCACTTAGTGCCAATTGGTTTTAAGTTGAAATCTAACAATCATATTAAGAGAATCGGCAGTTGGGATCACTACATGCTATGAGATTTTTGTCATACTCTTTTAAAGACTAGCATGATTCTTGGAATAAAATTATATTTCTCTGTATTAAATGTAGGTTTTAGCTGACAGTTTGGGCATCCCGTGTCGATTGGTGAAAGGACTGCAGTATATGGGTTCCAATGATGTGGCAATGAACTTTGTCAAGATAGATGGAAGGTGAGTGCAGTTAAAGTTGTATTTTGGTGGTATAGGCAAGTGTGCAGAATTATTTTGCTTATATATAGTTTTCTGAGATAAGGCTGTGTACAGACTTGAAGCTTTGTTATATTATATTGTTCCTGACTTGAAGATGTGTTACGTTACTAGTATCTTTTGTTTTGGTTAGACTTTCCTGTTGTAGCATTTTGTTCATTTTTTCAATTAATCATTTAATATTGCCTATAGCTGAATGTTCTCTCATTCTTTTTGTAAGTTTCTTAAGTAGGAGTTGCAAAGCCTTGTTATTATGTATCTGGAAGTTGTGATTGATAATGATATGAATTTCAGGGAGTACATTGTTGACCTAATGGCAGCTCCTGGAACACTTATTCCATCTGATGCTACTGGATCACACATTGAGTTTGATGATTCTTCCTTTGTAGCCAGTCCTTCATCAAGAGAGCTTGATTCGTCTCACGTAGCATCATTCAGCAGTGGGGTTGGAAGTTCATCTGAAGAAGCTTCAGACTCTGGGACTCTGGATAAAGATAATAAATCAAAGTATTTTGGCTATGCAGGGAAAGAATCCGATGTAAGCGGGACTACTACGGGCAAGGAAGAATTGAAGAAACTATCAAATGAATCCAAAAATACCCCCTATGAGGAGAAGATCATAGTGCGAGAATCCCCTAGCAGACCTAATTATCCATATATGCATGGAAGATCTCCTTCTTGGACTGAAGGAATCAGTTCTCCTGCAGTGCGTAGAATGAAAGTCAAAGATGTTTCCCAATATATGATTGATGCTGCTAAGGAGAACCCTAACTTGGCTCAAAAACTTCATGATGTTTTGCTTGAAAGTGGTGTTGTTGCACCTCCAAACTTATTTTCTGAAATTTATCATGGGCAGTTAAGTACCCTGACTGAGGCCAATTTTCCAACTGAACAAAAAGATGAAAATAAACAAGGAAGTGTGCAGCGAGAAACTAAGACTGATGACAATCTAGTTCCTGCTCGATTTTTGCCTCCTTTGCCTCACTACCGAGTTCAGCGCAAAGCAACTCCTAGCACTAGCAGTCACCTGGAGCATTCTAAGCCTGTTGATGGCTTAGGAACTGGCCTTCCTCTTGATTCAGGGGAAGCTGCTGGACAGCACATATCATCACAGGTAGAAGCAACTCAGGTAAAGTATGGAAAAAATATGCCAGTTGCGGCAGCTGCAGCTGCAGCTGCTGCTGTTGTTGCATCTTCTATGGTAGTTGCTGTAACGAAGTCAAATGCTGACTCGAATCTTGAGATTCCTGTAGCAGCAGCTGCTACTGCTACTGCTGCAGCTGTTGTAGCAACCACTGCTGCTGTAAGTAAGCAGTACGAGCAGGGCAGTCGGAGTGATGGTGATGCAGAGGGTGCTGGTTGTGAATCGAAGGGTAGTGGTGATGGAGAGCATAATGCTTTAGGAGAAAACTCAGAAGGCGAGAGAAAATCTGATAGATCAGTAAGTAATGACAGCACAAAATCTGATTCAGCGCTAGATGATGTTGCTGAGTATGATATTCCATGGGAGGAAATTGCAGTGGGAGAGCGTATTGGACTTGGTATTAACTGTATATTGTTCTATGTTTATTGTTACTCATACATCTTTCTATTTGACAGTGCTACTGTGTATAGGAGCACTTTTTTTTTTTGTCTGGTGTTCCATAGAAAAACTCAATTGCAACTGTGTGGCTGGTATTTGGCATGCAGGATCATATGGGGAAGTTTACCGTGGTGAATGGCATGGAACTGTGAGTATATCTTCATGAACCTAATCAATTGTATCATTTATCATACTACATATATTTTTCATCTTTCTTTTATTATTCATTTAGTCTTTTTTGCTTGCAATGAAATGTAAACTTTTTAAGGCTTCACTACTGCAATTGCACCTTTGTATGTGCAAGCACAACAATTTATAAAATGTAATTTTGTTATACCATATTGACTACCTCTCATTTATGTTGTCACTTGTCTCTCTATATATATACACATGTGGTTTCCTATTACATTGTTGGTTAGATATTTTTTATATTTACAGCATGTTCCCTCTCTTTGCTTTATAGGAAGTTGCTGTAAAAAAGTTTCTATATCAAGATATCTCTGGTGAATTACTTGAAGAATTCAAAAGTGAGGTACATGCCACCTCTACTTCCCTACATTTCTCTTCTTTTTCCTCTTTCTACTTATTTATGATCCCATTTGATTAATGATTCCATTGAGAGCAAAGATTATAGCTAGGTTTGATCAATAGAGGCTTTCGTGTGTTAGTGAGATAAATGGATCAAATGGAAGATAGTTTGATTTCATCATTTCTTTTAATATTTCTAATTTTTGGATCAGGATTTACCAATTCGAAATACTATCAGAATTAGTTTTTGCTCAATTCTGCAGACATTATGTAATATTGGTTGTTTTTGTTGTCCCACCATCTCATTTACATATATATATGGTTCACTGTTCAATGATGGAAGTGCTTATGTAATTTATATAAATTGCATTAGGTCCAAATAATGAAAAGACTGAGGCATCCAAATGTTGTTCTCTTCATGGGAGCAGTAACTCGACCTCCAAATCTTTCAATTGTTTCTGAATTTCTTCCTAGGTAACTAGAATTTCTTCATTTCCTGAGCTTAATTTGAGACTGTTGTGGATTTGCAATTTTTTTGGAAGTTGATATTTGCTTGCACTACCAGCATAATTAATGAAATAGACAAATAGTACTGTTCTATACTACAAAAAGAATAATGCTACATCTTCCAAAAATTCTTTCTGAATTGCTTTAGCAAATGATGTGGCATATGCCTTGAGAAGGAGAAAATGCTTATTGGATGGTAGAAACCATTAGGATTTTTTTGGGGTTAAAATAGCGGTTGAACCTCTCTTTTCTATCTTAATAATTCCTTGATTATATATACAAAAGCAGTACTCTTATCTTAGATGCCTTTAGTGTATAATTTTCATAAAAAAAAAATTGTGATTGTGCTCCATACCATGTTCTAATATATGAACGCTGTGAACTGAAAATATAGGCATGTATTTGCAAATGTACAATTTACATGTTACTATTGATTAAAACCCAACTTATACTGAGTTTATTTGATTAATAACTTAAGAACTCAGAAATTTTAGATGACCATACTCAAGGGTATTTATTTTATTTGATTAATGTCTTTTTGGAGTTTGATTCTTTGAATACTGAGACGTAGATAATCTTTTGCAGAGGGAGTTTGTATAGATTAATTCACCGACCTAACAATCAATTAGATGAGCGAAGGCGGTTGCGGATGGCCCTTGATGCTGTAGGGATTTTGTTGTCTTTAATTGCAATGCAACTTCATTCAGCAAATTATTGCTATAATGCCCAGTAGTTCTCATGATATAGCCTTGTCTCCTTTGACTATTCAGGCTCGAGGAATGAACTATCTGCACAACTGCACTCCAGTGATTGTGCATCGTGATTTAAAGTCCCCAAATCTTCTTGTTGACAAAAACTGGGTAGTAAAGGTGCTAATTGAATCTTGTGATTAATGTTCCTCGATAGTGTTGTGAGTGCTATTTGTTGATAGGTTATAACTTTTTTTTCCTGGTGAATAGGTATGTGATTTTGGCTTATCACGAATGAAGCACAGTACATTCCTTTCTTCCAGATCAACTGCAGGAACAGTAAGCTATCATAATTTTTGTGTCCTTAGTCCAATAGATGTTGTAAAATCTGTCCCTTTTAAATAAAATCATGCTAATACATACACGTTCACACATAAATTCAGACACTTTGTATATCTTTTAACTAATAGCTACTTTTGAATGGCCACAGATTTTCTTCCCTATAAATTTTGAAATTACTTTTGGTTACCTTTTGGTTCTGTGGTTTTGAAGTTCCTAATTTGGGCATTGTTTATGACATCCATTTTCTTGCATTATCATTTTGTTATCTGCATTTATAAAAGACAGCCAAGAACTCATTGGAATTGGATATACTAGAACATACTTCAGTTATGTGTATATCATGTTTCAGGCTGAGTGGATGGCTCCAGAAGTGTTGAGAAATGAACTTTCAGATGAAAAGTAAGTTTTGTTATTCTCGGTATTTGTTAATTTGCTTGAGGGACAGGAAGGTGTGGTTGTTTCCCTTGTTGCTACTCTTCCTTTATTTAACATTACCATGAAGTGTATGACTGGCACATTGTGCGTGCAAATATTTTATGTAGATTTGATTAGTTTAATAAGTAGGCAGGGAAAACTGGTACTTATTATCATATTCTAGAATATCAATACACTTTTATGAATTTATATTAAGTGCATGTTTGGTTTAGCTTATATTAATACTGATGTATGTTATAGTAGATCCATAGGCCTCAAATAGCTAGTTCTTCTATTATTTATGGTGTGTAAGCCAATTTGAGTGTCAAGTTCTATTTTTTTAAAAAAATTATTATTATTTCATTCTTCTTTATTGCAATTTCTCATGATATGAGGCTACTCAAGAAAAAGGAATCTGAAATTTAGTAGCATTGCATGGTTATGAGGACTGCTTGCATTTGCAAGGATGTTTCTTTGTCCTTTGATATGTTGTAGGCTGAGGCTTTGTTTATGATCACTCCGACTCTTTGCCATTCTCCTTTTATGATCACACCTTGGGAAGCTCTGTTTTTTGCAACTTTTGAGCTCTTTAGGCTCACCATTTTTCCTAGGAGGATTATTGTAATCCCGTTTTGTTCTCTGTGATTAAGTTTTTTGTTTTATCAACCAAAAAGGAAGCTTGGTTACTTACTGAATCCTCTTGAATCTATAGTTTTAGGGAAAACAAAACAAGGATTTTTCTTTTCATGTCTAATAAATATTGCTTAATAACTGGCTTCCTTATCTCAAACCTATCTACTCATTGGCTCTACCACTTTTTAAAACCCAATTGGCTTTTATGATAATAAGTTGGGATTCATTTTCTAGGTGTGACGTTTTTAGCTACGGGGTCATATTATGGGAGCTCTCTACTTTGCAGCAACCCTGGGGAGGAATGAATCCGATGCAAGTAGTTGGTGCTGTGGGTTTTCAACATCGCCGTCTTGACATTCCAGATAATGTAGACCCTGCCATTGCCGATATTATCAGACAATGCTGGCAGACGTGAGTGTAACTTTAATCATTTTTTTCCCTTCCATTCTGAACTGCGACTCATATATGTTATACTATTCTATTGAATTGAACCAGATAGAATAGTGGCATATTGTTGCCACAGTCTGAGAAATTGTTCCTCTCATTCTATTTAGGCTGTCTGATGTTCTACAACTGTAAGGTGAATTTTTCAGTAAGTTTATATGGTGGAGCAGTCGGAGATATAATATGATCATATGTTTTCTTTCATATAGATGCATAACATACGAATGTGATCTTTTTAAAGGGTATAAACATGTTTTTATGGTATGAGTTTGCAATAATGTCTTTCTTAGTTATTGCATGTGAAAGAATTTCATTCTACAATAAGATGTATGACTCAATATGCTACTTTTCTGTATTATAGTGATCCAAAGTTGAGGCCCACGTTTGCTGAAATCATGGCTGCTTTGAAGCCATTGCAGAAGCCAATTACTGTTTCTCAAGTGCATAGACCAATTGCTCAGTCATCACGAATTGCTGAGGACCCCGCAGGATAGGAGACAATTATACGACTAACATTTTGTTTTCATTTTACTGCTTAAAATGTGAGGGCAAGTTGTAGAGTATTTACCATTTGGGATTGGCAAAAGTGATTGGTTCAGCTAACTTACATTCTCATTCAAGGTTTTCACTCCTCTAGTTCCTTCTCTTTCTTTGTTTTTGTCTGTTTCCTTGTCTCTTCTGTAATCCACGGTGCACTCATTGTCCAGGTTGTACCATTTGTTTGTACAAAATTCTTTGGAAAATGTTGTAATCAGTGTCTAAATTTTGTTGTCCATAAATAGTTATGGAAGTTGCATCTGTAATTTGAGCAGAAGAAAGGATTAACGATAATTGAAAATTGCTTGTTGCTGTAATTAGTGACCATGTAAATTGGGTAAATGTACTAAATTTTCTGCGAGCCTTGCAATTCTCTCTCGGACATGCATACTGTTACAGGAAAAATGTTATTTTATTTTCAGCTGTTTGGGGAACATTCTACACTTAATCATTTTAGATGAAATGAACTTCTAGAGATTGTGCAACAACATAGATGTTGTATTTTAGTGTAGTTGGTCTCACTTTGCAGTTTGCTCTTTTCTTGGGCAAAAATTGGGCATAACAACGGGGCAGGTTGGGGTCGGATTTTGCTTATCCTGTCCTGTCCCCGACTCTTCATTTTTTTCCCTCTCCTGTCCCCGAAATCCAACAAGAGTGTAGATTTATTCCATTCTCTTCCTTGACATGGTCAGGTTTTTTTCACCCCTAACATGTTTATGAAATTCTATAAAAAATATAATTTTTCATATAATGAAAAAAATAATTTTAAATAGCAATCGCAACATATCTTTAAATTGTACATGGCAACATAAAATTTAATCCAATTGTAACATAAAATTCAATCCAATAGTTTCTGCTTTTAGTGTTATATATATGCAAGAATATTTTTGTAAATTAATTATTAGATGGACGGATTAAGGAGTGGGTTCGCATCGGGTACTAATAATCCTATCCTCGACCCTGAACCCCCGACTTTGACTGTCGGGGAAAACCCGAACCCAACCATGATCCCAGTCAATTCGGAATTTTCTTGTCAAAATCAGGACGAGTCCAGGACGGACCCCATGGGTTCGGGGCCATTGCCATGCTTAACTAAAATCTTCAAAAAATTTATTTTTGTATTAAATTCAGATGAAAGTTCCTTTTAAAATTTAATCACAGTTAGATTTAGATCTGCACCCTATGCAGTTCAATCATCAACTTTAGGCAACTAATTAGCATGTTCCAGAAGCTATGTTTGAAAAAAAATAGGAAAATTATAGTCGCAAGGGCAAAGTATTGTCCGTTAAACTTGACATTATTCTTTTAATTTGCTGAAGAGTATGTTAAGAATAAGTATCTAAAATTAACATTATATGAAAAAAAGATATAGATGGATTATATGCATGGGGAAGAGCGAGTGGAATTCCAACCTGCTGCCATGATGTAGGCATACTTGGTTAAAACTTTCCGTTTGAAATGCGTTATTCGGTGACAAGAATATTTTCCTTTTTTTTTTGTTTTGTCCTTTCAGACAAAGTAAGAAAAAAAGAAAGAGATGTGTCCTATCTATTTTTTCTGCTAGAATTTAAAGCACGAAATCAACTCGCATCATTTATACGTAACAGCTAAGGTTTTTTAGTTTATATTCTCAATTGTGACATGTGCAACTAAGGGCTTAGGTAGAACCACTACATGGTAAGGGATAAGGTGGGGACTTGACCTTGTAAGATATTTCTTTTTACCTTTTGTATCTAGACCAACCTTCTTTCATCCTGAACATGGCTGCTTTCTTTGGTTCCCCACCAATTTTCTCCCTCCCCCTTACTATTATTAGAACTCATCACATTTCTTCATCATCACAAACTCCACCACCAACACCTTCACCACAATCTCAGCCTCCAACTTCGTCTCCACAGCAGCTAAGAACAACAAATTTGAATGAGGAATCAGTGCAAGTGTCCACTGAAGCTAAGCAACAGAAGCCCATCAAACCAGTCACTTCATCCACTAAGGTTGGATCCACGGATTGGATAGCCACTTCCTTGACCAGAAGGTTTGGGATAGGAGCTGGTCTTGCATGGGTTGGCTTTCTTGCATTTGGTGTCATCTCAGAACAAATCAAGACTCGCCTTGAGCTGTCTCAGCAAGAGGCAAATACAAGGTCCGTGTTCCAAATATGTTTTTATTTTTTTATTTTTTTTATTTGTTTCATCCTTAGGAAACTTCTCCAACTTCTAAAGCCCCAACAGATATTTATGACATTGAAATACATTTTAAAAAGATTCCCATGAACACAAAACTTATGAATGCCACAAGTTCTCTGACAAAACATGCCAAAAGTCCATTATTTGGTGGGTGCACCTGTACTTATTTATCAACAACTTTCCTGTAATTTTTTGAAGTTACTAAAAACTGTTTTTTTTTTTTTTAATTTCTTTAAGAAAATTGACTATCCTAAGAATCTGGGCTTGTACAAGCCTTATAAGGATTACATTGGTGATATTTCTAGTAGATGTGAGATTTCAACAGCCCCTGAGAACTGACATTTTGGTAGTTGTACTCTATGACACTTCAGTCAGCCTTTCTGATATCCCTCTATAGGTAGCCTTTTTGAGACGTGTTTGGACCTGTTGAGCTATTGATAGCAGGAACTCACCACACTAGAACAAGTTATGGAGAGAAAGAGAGAAGATTTAGGCTTTTGCACAAAAGATGCACACTCACTCTATCTTTGTTATTCACACTTTTCTATTTTATAACAACTAATGAAGTTATTTAGATATAACTAACTTTTATGACAGAAAAGTAACTACTAACAATTACAATTAAATTGTTTAAATTGGTTCACAACGGGATCCTCATCCTCTATTTAATGGTTATTTAATTGTGAAATGTTAATATGCTATTGTAGACTATAGAGGCTGCGGGGCTGTTGAGAAGACAGTTAATGCAATTAAGAAAACTTTCCAATTCATCAAAATTATATAGTCAAGGTTACATTTTAGTTCTTTTATTGATGACTGATGGCCTTCTTGTCTTGCATAGGAACGTTGAGAAGGTGGAAGAGGTGGTGCTTCCTAATGGCATAAGGTTCATTATCATTCACACTATTATAACTTAAGATAATTGTATACACTATACAGTTATTATATGCCTCATTTTGTGATGCACAAAATGTGTTAAATTAACAGGTACTATGAGTTGAAACTTGGTGGTGGCGCTTCACCAAGGCCGGGAGATTTGGTTGTGATTGATATCATGGGAAAAATTGAAAGTAGTGGAGAAGTGTTTGTAGACACATTTGAGGGGGACAAGAAACCATTGGCTCTAGTGATGGGGTCAAGGCCATATAGTAAGGGAGTCTGTGAGGGTATAGAATATGTACTTAAAACTATGAAGGCTGGAGGCAAGAGGAAGGTAATAGTCCCTCCTAAATTGGGGTTTGGAGAGAATGGTGCTGACTTAGGCACTGGTGTGCAAATTCCTCCACTTGCAACACTTGAATACATTCTAGAGGTTGAAAAAGTTTCCATTGCACCCGCTTAATCCAATCATGCAGGGTGCTCAGCTTGTGTCATCTAATATAATATTATTCATTTAATTATTTTCTCATTCTTTTCGATGGGATTGAAAAATAGTAATATACATTTAAACTGTCAATAATTTTGTCAGGCTGACCTTTAAAGGCCATGATGGGGCTTTGTTTAACTTCTAATTTCAAATTTAGTGCCTACAAATACAATAACACGTGCAGTCCTCAACTTTATACATTTTATTTTTCTGGTTACTTGACAGAGGCCCTCCAAATTTCATCATATCTTGTTATATTCAAATTGTAACACACTTACTTATTACTCCTATGCATGCGAAAGTCTAGTTTATATATATTCTTTCAAATAATATTAACATTACTTTGGAAGTGTGAAAGAAGTCAATTAATGGCAGCTGTAATGAAGAATAAAAAGAAATAATTTTCCATTATCATTAACGGGATAAGCTAGAAAAATGGGAAATATATTTTTCTTCTTCTTCTTCACATATATGAAGGTAATCCTGTTTGGGATATAATCAAATATATAGATTAATTATCAACAAATGATAAAATTACCAACTAGTATTTAGCAAGATTTTAAAGTTCAATTGGCACTTCTTGTGGTAGTTTTTAAAACAATCGATTATCGAACGTGAAATTAATTGTCTTCAATATTAAAAATGATTGATAATCAATTGTGAAAAAAATTAACTATTTCATGTGAAAAATGTATAAATGTTGAAAATCTTGCCTATCAAGCAAAGAAATAAAATGATGTGAGATGCTAACTCTTTTTCCTTCTCTCTCTATTTGCACAGTATCAAACAATATGAAACTTCTTGTATATTCTCTATTTTTCCTCTTTTCCTTTTCTTCACCCTCAATTTCTATCAAACATAGCATTAAACTTTCCGTTCCCACTTTTATCCATTGTTTATTTATATTGAAATGAAGAAAAAGGAAATAAAAAGGCATATAATAACCAAAAAATAATAAATTTTAGAAGAGAAATAAGAAATGAAAATAATTTAATCTCGGGACTCCAAAAAAAATAACTCTCTGAAATTGAAGAAAAAATTCTTCATTATTTCACTTAAAAAATTAAATAGATTATTTCATAACATTAAGAAAATTAAAAATAATAAATTATTTTTTGGTTAAAAAACCAATGAAATAAAAGATTATATTTTTTAAGGGGCTAAAATTAACTTTAAAAATTAATATAATCATTTAATTTTCTCTTTTTTTTTCACTCTTTCAAACAAATAGAGATAAATTCTTTTTTTTTTTTGTTTCGATTTTTTATTTCGTTTTTTTTTTTCATATTATTTTCTCTCGGGCCCTAACCCTAACTTCATTTCCTTGGCACCCACAATACATCACTCAACTGAGGCTCAGCTGCTCAGGTGGTTAATTCCAAATCTCCATCACGTTTCTGTTTCAGTTATTCTCTTCGTTCGCGACGCCATTTTGTTTCGCTGAAAAGGTCGGTATCCTTTGTAGTCACGTGTTTCGTTTTCTCTGTTCGATTTTTATATTTGTTTTGTTTGGTTTCCAACTTCTACCTTTCATTTTTCTGCTTCTGAATAGGACGCTATTTCGTTTCGTCTAGTTAGGTGATTGTGAATTTTTCTGATAATTGCTTTTGTTTTTGTTGAGAATTTGTTTGTTGAATATCGAGTCATGCGATGGTTGTTGAATAACCGCTCTGCTTCTTGTTCTTTTCTCCTCCACATATTGAGAACAAACATCAATAGGATAAGTTTTTTTTTTTGTGAATAAACAGGTTTTTATCTTGTTTTATGCTTCGTGTTACAGAGGTATGATACAACCACAATTTGATATTATGTTTATTTGCAGATTCCCGACGCATCTCATAACTTTTGACAAAGGATGGCTTCAAGATTCTGGACCCAGGTTTTGAACACATTCTTAATTATGTTTTATTATTTGCTGCATTGGATTGAAGAAACTATGTGATATCAAAGCATTTTTTAATTTTCTAAATGACAGGGTGGAAGTGATTCCGAGGAGGAGGAGAGTGATTATGATGAGGAGGTTGATACCACGGTGGGTGAATCTGGTAGTCAAGCAGTGACAAGCAGGTACCTGCAGGATAATGCAAGTGACAGTGATGACTCTGATGGCCAAAAGCGCATTGTGAGGTCAGCAAAGGATAAACGTTTCGAGGAGATGGCTTCCACTGTCGACCAGATGAAGAATGCCATGAAGATCAATGACTGGGTGAGCTTGCAAGAGAGTTTTGACAAGATTAACAAACAGCTTGAGAAGGTCATGCGTGTCACTGAGTCTGAGAAGGTCCCCAATCTTTACATCAAGGCACTCGTGATGTTGGAAGATTTCTTGGCTCAGGCTTTGGCTAATAAGGATGCCAAGAAGAAAATGAGCAGTAGCAATGCTAAAGCCTTGAACTCAATGAAGCAGAAGCTGAAGAAGAATAATAAGCAGTATGAGGACTTGATTAATAAGTGCAGGGAGAACCCTGAGAGCGAGGAGGAAAAAGAAGAGGAGAGCGAGGAAGAGTATGACAGTGATGGTGAGATTATTGATCCAGATCAGCTTCAAAAACCAGAAGCAAAATCCGATTCGGAGGCCTCTCAATATGAAGATGAAAAGCCAGATGCTGGTGAAGGTCCTTGGGACCAAAAGCTTAGCAAGAAGGACAGGCTTTTGGATAGACAGTTCATGAAAAACCCTAGTGAGATCACGTGGGACGCGGTTAACAAGAAGTTTAAAGAGGTTGTGGCTGCCAGGGGAAGAAAGGGAACTGGTAGGTTCGAACAGGTTGAGCAGCTCACTTTCTTAACAAAAGTTGCTAAGACACCTGCACAGAAGTTGGAAATTCTGTTCAGTGTGGTTTCTGCTCAGTTTGATGTTAATCCGGGCCTCAATGGGCATGTGCCCATAAATGTATGGAAAAAATGTGTGCAGAACATGCTGATCATTCTTGATATTTTAGTGCAGTACCCAAATATAGTGGCTGATGATTTGGTTGAACCTGACGAGAATGAAACTCAGAAAGGTCCTGAACATAATGGAACAATTCGGGTTTGGGGTAACTTAGTTGCTTTTTTAGAAAGAATTGATGTCGAGTTTTTCAAGAGCCTGCAGTGCACAGATCCTCATACACGTGACTATGTTGAGAGACTTAGGGATGAGCCCACGTTTCTGGTTCTTGCTCAGAATGTCCAGGAATATCTTGAAAGAGTTGGAAATTTCAAAGCTGCTTCTAAGGTGGCCTTGAGGAGGGTTGAGCTCATTTACTACAAACCACAAGAGGTTTATGATGCCATGAGAAAATTGACTGAATTGACAGAAGATGGAGATAATGGAGGGGAGGCAAGTGAGAAGGAATTTGAGGAATCAAGAATTCCTACTGCATTTGTTGTTACCCCAGAGGTTGTTGCGCGGAAACCCACCTTCCCTGAGAATAGCAGGACCCTAATGGATGTATTGGTATCTATGATATACAAATATGGAGATGAGCGAACTAAAGCGCGTGCAATGCTCTGTGATATATATCATCATGCTCTACTTGATGAGTTCTCAACAGCCCGTGATCTGCTTCTTATGAGCCATTTGCAAGATAGTGTTCAGCATATGGACATTTCAACGCAGATACTTTTTAACAGGGCCATGTCACAGTTAGGTTTATGTGCTTTTCGGGTTGGACTGATTTCTGAAGCACATGGCTGTTTGTCTGAACTCTACTCTGGTGGAAGGGTGAAGGAGTTGCTGGCACAAGGCGTGTCACAAAGTCGTTATCACGAGAAGACTCCAGAACAGGTACTGATCCCCCCTCCCCCTCTTCATTTTCCGAATGATTGATATGGTGGAAGTTTATTAGGTGCTGGTCTTAGACTCTTAGTTATGAGTTCAATGCATTTATTGTTACTAAGGGAGTAGTTGTTACATTTTATTTGTTTGGGGAAACGGTATGCTTTGTTTATACATGCATTGCAATTAACCTGAAAATTACATGAATATATTAACTGCTTAGATGTACACTAATAGTATAATCAACACCAAAGAGGTAAACCCTTTTTATTAGAAAAATGGCATCATGTATGTTCAGAAATCCCACGTCGTCTGCCTCAATTCTCACGGTGCAACTTATATATTTGTTGGATAACTTCACTTAGTGCAAATTGATTTTTAGCTGAAATCTAACAATTTCTAGAATCTATAGCCATAGAACTGAAAGAAATTGAAGTAATTTGAAGCTGTGATAAATAATTTGGTCAGCATGCTGATACTCAGCTCCTCAGGAGAAAGGACTGATATGGCTTTTTGTTTTTTTTTGTTAGTTCTGCAATTATCAAGTTGCTTCCGATAGACGCTGGCTTTTCTTTTTGTCTTTTAATAGTGATCTGTGCTTGGATGACAATATTGTCGATGCATTATAATTTAATTCTTTGTTTTAGAATTGTATGAATTACATTTTAACATTGCTTTTAACTCTTCTCAATTCTTTTCAGGAAAGGTTGGAAAGAAGACGACAGATGCCCTATCATATGCACATCAATCTAGAGCTCCTGGAGGCAGTACATCTTGTTTCTGCTATGCTGCTGGAAGTTCCCAATATGGCAGCCAATGTTCATGATGCCAAACGGAAGGTCATTAGTAAGACTTTCCGTCGCCTGCTTGAGGTAAGTGAGAAACAAACATTTACTGGTCCACCGGAAAATGTCAGAGATCACGTTATGGCTGCCACAAGGGTTCTTAACAAGGGAGACTTCCAGAAGGCTTTTGACATTATTGTGTCTCTTGATGTGTGGAAATTTGTGAGAAATCGAGATACCGTACTTGAAATGCTGAAGGACAAAATCAAGGAGGAGGCATTGAGGACATACCTCTTTACCTTCTCTTCATCTTATGAATCGTTGAGCCTGGATCAACTCACAAAATTTTTTGATCTCTCTGTTTGTCGCACTCATAGCATTGTCAGTAGGATGATGATCAATGAGGAGCTTCATGCAAGCTGGGATCAGCCAACTGGGTGCATTCTTTTCCAAGATGTTGAACACTCCAGGCTTCAGGCATTGGCATTCCAATTGACCGAGAAATTATCTGTCCTTGCAGAGAGTAATGAAAAAGCAGCAGAGGCCAGGGTAGGTGGTGGTGGATTGGATCTGCCTCTAAGGCGTAGAGATGGCCAGGACTATGCTGCCGCCGCGGCTGCCGGCAGTGGTACAGCCTCTTCCAGTGG
The DNA here is from genome assembly GCF_004193775.1 of Glycine soja. Lineage (NCBI taxonomy): Eukaryota > Viridiplantae > Streptophyta > Magnoliopsida > Fabales > Fabaceae > Glycine > Glycine soja. Next base: position 43,839,960 of record NC_041006.1, on the reverse strand, counting down.
TAGGTGGCAAGACCTGTCCCTTTCTCAGCCAAGGCAAGGCAGTGGGCGTGCAGGGTATGGTGGAAGGCCAATGGCATTGGGCCAAGCAGCTGGGAGTGGCTATTCAAGGGGACGAGGAAGGGGTTCGTATGGAGGTTCAGGGAGGACTGCTCAAAGGGGTTCAGCATTGAGGGGACCCCAGGGAGATGGATCTACTCGCATGGTTAGCCTTAAGGGAGTTCGTGCCTGAATAAGAGTTTTGATAATTTGGCTAACGCACTATAGCATTCTGGTTTTCATTCTTGTAGGCTTTAATTTTCTTACGGATTTTATCTTTGTTTATTTATTACATTGGAGCTTGCTTTCATTTTACACCTATTTTCACCTGGTTTTATTTTGTTTGAATTGTACCCTTAAGTGATGCATATTGACCTTGCTCATTTAAGTGAGCTATCAATGTCTTTCACACAAACTTATCTTTGTTTTTCTTTTTTGTTTATTACATTTTACTCATAATATTTCTTTTTGTAATGAAAGTAATAATTTAAAGAAATTTTTCATAATTTTCTAATTACCTAATTTATCATTGTTATAAATATTAGGCTAAAATATTAATTTTAAACAAAAAATAGTAAATTTTGGGCTCATTTGTTAGAACTTATTATATGAAAAGTACCTTATTGTAAAAAGATGATTTATTTTCACTTAAGATTATTTTCCCAAAATAATTATTTAAAAAGAATTGACAACCAAATATGCATATATTTATACACTAAACCTCTGCATGAAAAAATAATAATTGTTGTGGATGTGGATGACGCCGTACAATTTGTAACAACTAACAAGTCCCCGGCCTCATGGTAGTGGTACCCATAGCCATACATTCTAAGTGGGTGGATGGAATTGAAGTTAAGAATTAAGTTTTTTTTCATCACGGGACTAAAATTATCATTTAAGAATATTAAATTCAGTACAGTAATTGACGTAAATAAAAAATAAAAAAATAAAAATGTTACAAAGTACTCGACTATTAAACATGACAATTGGTCATCGTCTTCTTCATTCTTGTGTTTTGTTGCGCTGAACAAGACAAGAAAACTACAAAGCTATGGGCACCATCATCGACTCCCATTTCTTGGCCTTCACTGCCCTTGTCACTGTAATCATTCATTCCCAATTCTCTTCTCTCTTTCTCAATTCACTCACATATTTTGCTTTGCTTATATTTTGTTTTATTTCCAGATTGCCTATCAGTTTTTGTTTTTCGTCGTCACTGCGCTCCTCAAATTCGACAAAGTCACTGATTTTGCTGGTTGGTTCATTATTCTTTGCTTCACTTTTAAATACCACAATCTTCTTCTATTCTCTTCCGTTAATTAATAAAAACAAAGTGCTTTTTTATTTTTTATTTTTAAGGAAGTACGAATTTCATTATAATTGCTGCATTGACCCTGGTCATCAAAGGCTCCTGGTATTTTCGACAGGTAACTTAACGTTTCCTTTTCTTTATTGTAATTAACAGACTAAAACAAAATGGTCAATGAAATGATGAATTAAATCACTCTTTTCAGATAATCCTCACTTTGTTTGTTGGGATATGGGGAATTCGCCTCGGCCTTTTCCTCCTATTCAGGTATCATGATGGATATATCACAGTAAACTATGCTTGTGCTCGTACCGTGCTATTAGTGGAGTTGCTTGCTTCTCACTGCTACGCATACTTTTCTCAGTTGCACTTTCTTTATTTTTCATATTCTTTAATTGAACAGATTATTTTCTCTTTTCTTTTTAATTAAATTGCTTGTTCTTTACAATTGCCAACTCTCGAGTTTTAGCTTAACTAGAAGTCTCAAGTTTCAGTATTGGGGAATCCAACTGCTTTAACAACTTGCCTGAGGGAAAACTTTTCCCCTCATAGTGGGTTGAGTCAAATTAGTCATATATCCAGTGTGGTATTCAGATATCACTGTCCTAGACATAAAAAGAATTTGCTCATTCTTTACAGAAAATATTCCCTAGTATAATACCTTTCAGTATTGCAAATAAAAATATAAAAAAATGAATCTGTGATATGATTATCGTATTGTATTGTTAATGTTTTTTTGTTTTTTTGTTTTTGTAAAATTCCCTTTCAATAGAATGCTTTTTACACTGTATACTGCATTGTTGAGCATGTTCCTAACATATTGGGTTCAGTGAACAATTTGTGGTTAAACAAAGTATCATCGCAAGGCACCATAGACTGTTAAGAAAGTTATTTATTTATTCTTCTGTTAAACATGTCAATTCTTCCCAATTTTTCATGCTCAATGTATATTGCCTTTAACATTGGGATGCAGCTTAGTGTCAAGACTATTAGTTAACAAAGTGTCTTTCTGAATGTTTTATAGTTGATCTAATTTCTGAATATGATTATCAGAATTTTGCAGTGGGGAGAGGACCGACGCTTTGATGAAATGCGCAGTAATTTGGGTAGACTGGCCATATTTTGGATATTTCAGGTTTCTTAGATTTTAATCATTTTTTTTTAAGATTTAGCATGCTGATCTTGGTTTTTTCTGGATATATTCTCTTTTGATGTCTTGTAGTAGAGGATTTACTTCAATTTTTTGCAGGCTGTCTGGGTGTGGGCTGTGAGTTTACCTGTTACAGTGGTTAATGCAAGCGACAGAAATCCCTTCCTACAGGTTGTTGATATAGTAGGGTGGATTTTGTGGGCTGTGGGTTTTATTGTGGAAGGTACAGCAGATCAACAAAAGCTGCATTTCAAAAGATCTTCAGAAAATAGAGGGAAGTGGTGTAATGTTGGACTTTGGAAATATTCTCGTCATCCTAACTATTTTGGTGAAGTAAGTGCTATTATCGCTTTTAAATGAAAATATTTTGGTATTGCAGGATGTATATGGAGGAGCTTGTAAGTTTAGTTGGATTTATGAATACGGCTAGGGATCTTCTTATAAGCTCTTTTTAGCCTATTTCAACAAGTTTTGTTGTGAAGCTTATTGAAATAAGTTTTTCTTTTTCAACTAATTGTGTAAGGTTCACAGTCAAGCTTATGATATAATATAAGTTCTCATTTAATAAAAGAATATAGAACACCAGAAGGGCTGGGATGACCCAAATAACCCATCTCATTCTCAAACTATATTGGGATCAGGTCCTGTTTTGGCTGTCCTTTAGAAATCTTACCCCAAACATTGCATTTAAAAGCTATTGCTATCATTGCATTTTTCTTTCTTTTGAGTGGGGGTGGACATATTGGAAAGATGAGTGAGGGCTGAGGAGTGTTTACTGTTTAGTTGAGTAAGATATGAGAGAAATATATCTTGATATCTAGGAGCTAGTTGAGTAATCTCTTTCTTTCGGTGTGGGAAAAAAAATCTTGGAGGTAATCCTTTAAAACATAAGCAGAAACAAAACACAAAATAATTATAATAATGGAAATTTAAATAAATTCCTTTGTGCGGTTCTGAGTAATTTGAAATCCCTGATGCATAAATTTTTTTTGCCAGATCAATGGTCAAATGACTTGGTATAATGTATAGTTATTTCCATTAAAATGCGCATATGGTTGCAGAGATATGCCAGAATAAGCTATTTATTACATTCCTGCCTCTTTTTATAGGATAAACTAAAGTGATTTTTGGTTGGTCTAATAGGGGTTTCAATGTTCTAATATTATTTATTCTTTTATTGGAAAACTAATGTAAGTCATGAATGCTTAATTTAGATATTGCTTTGGTGGGGAATTTTTGTGGCATCTACACCTGTACTGAAGGGTGCTGAATGGCTGGTGATCATTGGACCAATCTTTCTCACATTATTGCTTCTTTTTGTCAGTGGCATTCCACTTCTTGAGGTTTGCTTCTTACCTCTGATTTGATTAAAATTGTGCTTATAATTTCGTGCCTTCCTGATGATGAATTGTATGGAGACAGGATTCAGCGGATAAAAAGTTTGGCAATGTAGATGGATATAGGATATACAAAAAGAGAACCAGGTTAATTTACCTCCTCAATGTCATATATCTTTTTGGTCTCTGGTTAAGCAGAAATGTCTCTTCACCTAGTGCGATGAGTCGATTATTATTGTTTTGTCATTAAGGAGAAATGACTAAGCCCAATCATTTTCAGCCCTTTAATCCCGTTGCCACGATCAATCTATGGGAACTTATCCGCATGGTTCAAAACAACTTTTCTCTTCGAATTTCCATTCTACAGTCGTAATCTACCACAAGAAGAGAACTGGTGAGAAGCGATTTTAATTCCACTTGCATAATTTTATGTACACTACCATTTTGTATTTCATGAACATGAGTACTTAATTTACAATAACGAGCCTTGCGTGTCTATATCATCAAGGTGTGTGACTAATAAAATATCGAATTGTTTAGGATGGCCAAATTTTGTTGTCTCTGGAAATGCTTTAAAACTCCTTATTGCATTCCTTAATTGTAGGTGAAATGGTATTAAATTTTTTAGTATCTGCTGAAGGTGCAGTGCAAGCAGTGGGAAAATCAGTGATGCTCTGAAAATTGGCTAGCACTTGGTTCTTTGAATTTGTTTGGTTCCTTTCTTACGTCAGACTGAAGTTGCAGCTGGCATCATCATCCACCATGGTTAGGGATGTGGCTTTGTAATGCTATTGCAGCTTTCCTTCTAGATTTAATCTTTCTAATTTGCTTGTTCTCTCTTAGATATGTATAAATTTGCGTACTATATATGTTGTGTGCAAGTACTATGGCTTGTGCAGGTAACTAATGGATCAATCATGTGTTTCATCTTATTTCTTCTATTGCAACTCTCATTATGGACCTGCAGCATGCCAACATCGGCAGATATTGAACACAAATGTTTTGTTGATGTATCCTAATATTGTATTTAGTAAAATTCATTTCTGAATACAATGTAGTAATAAACTAACGGAATGCTTCTGTCTGGTGAATGTGCTGAGAAAGTCATCTGTCATTGGTCGTCCAAGGGTGTGTTTGGTTTTTTTTTTATAAAAAAAATACCTTTGTAAAATAATTGTTAAGAAATATTTTTAATTGTAAAAAAATTGCCTGATAAAATGATTTTAGAAACATGTTTCAAAAAAGAAAAGAGCATTTCATGGTAAAAGATTAAGCAAACTAGTCAAAATGATCTTTCTGGAATAATAATAATTTTGGAGTTTGAGATATGATTTTGAATATATTTTTTTGATTAATTTGAGATGTAAAACTTGTATTATTAGATTCACTTCTAGAAAAATTATGAAATTCAACTAATATTCAAATAAAAAAATAGTCATAAACATTGTAAAAATGGGTCTTATGAGCAATTGAAAAATAATTTGATATCAAAATTTTCAATTTTTTGATTGATCCTTAAATTCATTTTCACACTATTTTAAACAAATTTATAAGTTGGATTTTATATTCTTCATATAAATGAATCTAATATAACAAGTTTTATATCTCAAATTAATTAAAATATATATATATATATATATATATATATATATTTTAAAATATAAAAAAATTATCATTGTTTTAAAAAAAAATCATCCTGACTTACTTTAAAAACATAAATGTTTAAATTGAATTTTTTTAAAGATAAAAAATCAAATTGAAAACATAAAGAATTATTAAATTATTTATTTTAAAAATGTAACTTATTCAAAGATTTATTTATTATAGAAAAAAATTATCTTGTAAAGTACACAATCTACTACAATACTAGTTTTTTTTTTATAAATAAAACAATAATGTAATGCAACATTATTTCCCTCCCGTTTCAGGGCAAGTAAATAGAGAAATATTTTTACATGTGAAATCCAACATCAACAAAAAAACTTATTTCTCTTCTCAAATAAATAGTAAAACTTTAATATTTCCATTGTATTTTTTCTATTTTCTTTCTCTCTATTTACACATAACAATCGTAGGATTATTGATATGACTACCCTCCATCTGATCTATTCTCTTAATTGGAGCTTCTTCATACAAGCCCTAGATATGCTTAATAAGCACATTGAGACCGAGGTAAAAAAGATATCTTTGATTTCTAAAATATAGGCAGTACGAACTTCTTCCTTCGTCCTTCTAAATCAATGAATACCACGAGTAGTTCTTTTTTATACCTCCGATATTGCTCCATCAATCATTGTGGCAAGCATATTAAACCATAAAACCCCTACTCACATGTATCTGGTAAAGTCCACAAGGCTATGCACTGATTCTTCACATGCTCCAAGGGCCAGAAATCAAGTAATCTGATACATTAAGTACAAGATCGTCAAAAATACTGGTAATAAGAAACAAAACAGCCGCTCTTATAGTAATTCTACTTCTACCTAGTTTTTACTTGGTCAAGGGAAGTGCAATTCTCCAGAGAATACAAAAATTACCGGGATTTAGCTCATAAGTGTAAAATACTGAAACTTGCTCAGAATAGTAAGCCTACAAGCAGATAGCACAGAACATGTATCACAAACTATTCTAATTCTCAGGCTTCAATTATTGCAAATGCAGTATACAACATGCAATGAGAGGCTCAAGATTCATCGCTTAATCAGATATTGTCAGAAGACAGGCAGATACAACACTTACCGGCTTATAGGAAAGGAAGAATGCAGGGTAGAGAGGTCAAGCAGACTAAAAGCCAGCACTGGCAGGGAAGAAAACAGCACAATGTAAACCGCTGTTAACTCCAACCAACTGTATCGTGTAGAAATATTGAAAATCTGCATTCTTCTAGCATAAATTGATTGCTACAGCATTCACAGTCTGGACTACCACATACAAATCTTAACTTGCATTGCTTGCTGTATGCAATAGAATGAGTACACCAAGTTCAGCAGTCACGGATTCCCTCACTGTTCATGCATCAACCTGCCAGGATTTGTCATTGTTGAAAGGGTTACCATTTAAATGATAAAATTTCAGAAAAAAACACAATTTCACAACCAGTTGGATTGCAGAAAGACCTGAGAGCAAAGAATTAACGCATGAGCAAAGAGTTTAAAATGCAGAGTAGGAATACAATAAAAAGGAACATAGTTTTCAATCTTGGATAGCGGCGTGTAGCAGCTGACCCCAAAAACGATATAGTGGTATAACGGACTGTTATTTTGAATATTTTTATACAATTTATATAATTCATACTAAATACATATGAATACTAAAAAAACATAAAAACTAAAATCTTGACAACTTCATAATTAACAATAAAGTTACAGATCTTAGCTCTTGAGCAAATGTACAAGTACATAGTAACAAAGGGTACCATGTCTAACCAAGGAGAGATAAGAGGAGTGAATCAGTTTGTGTCTTTGGGAAATAGATGACAAGAAAAAAAGACCTGAGAGACTATAAACAGAGAATGTAGACTGATCAAACAAAGAGAACAAGAGAAAATAGAAAGGAAAAAAAGAACTCAAGAGTAGAAAGCAGAGATTGATGAGAATAAGAGAACAATGAGAACAATATTACAAGAAAAAACTGAGAGTGAGAACAAGAGAGGAGCAAAAGAAGCTGGTAGATGGGTTGCGGAGAGTCACCAAAGGGTCTCGTCACACAATGGTGGTTGGAGGGTCGGATGGGGTTAGTGTAGTATTCACAAGGTAGGAGTTTTTACCCAAAATTACCTCCATAAAATGGCCTCTAATGCGAATATTGGAGGCCATTCTCAGGATTTTGGGACGCCATGGCAGTGCATATAGCAGCCAGGGGCCACTACGCTGCTATAGCACCGCTATAGTGCACTATCGACAGACCTGCAAGGGAAGCAGGGAAAAAGTCATGCAAGATTATACAAAATCAACCAGTGATAAATACATAAACAGATACACACAATTTTATATAGATATTTTATCCAATTCCTGACACGAGAGAAGTATATCCAAAATGGAACTAAAGTATCTGACCTCGTTTCATCATTTACTAGACGAAGTTTCTCTGCCTTCTCAGTCTCATTTCTTTGTTGGAGAGCACCAATAATTGTTTCAAAAGTTACAGCATCAGGGGGGGCAATCATTGTCATCCATTTTTGAAAGCAAGGTCATAGCTTCATCAAAAGAGCTGTCTTTACAAAGGGCATTGATCATAATGGTATACGTTCGGACATTTGGACGACAGCCATGTATCAAAAGATGTACTTACCTTTTTTTCTTCTGCATTTCTTAATGCCGATACAATAATTGTTGAAGTTACAAATGCAGTCACAGGAAACAGTATGAGTTTTCTCCTTTTGTTTCCATCAACATTTGAACCAAACACCACAAATAAAGAGAGAAGGGTAGCTGTTGTTTATCCCGTGGATTTTTAATGTGAGTTAAAAAAAATATGAAATAAAACTGTAAAAAATTCATCTTAATTATTAATTATAATCCAACGATTATTATTTGTTTAAATTGAGATTTTGTAATTTTGTATAAATTGAGAAGATGCTTTCTGCACCGTAATTTGCAATTACTACTTTAATATGTTACTCCTTGGTACTACTATTACTAAAAGAGTTAAACACGCAACTTTTTTTCTACTATTGAAAGCAAGTACTTTAATGTTTTCTGTTTCAGACGAATTTCGGAACAGTTTTTTTTGGACACATGACGCCGTGCCTAACCCGTGTTATTTTTTCTTTCTCTAAACAAAGATTACGTTTCCCTAACACAAACAAAGACAGCATATTTTAGAAGAAAACACACATCCAATTTACCCATTTCAGGACCTAAACATCATTGTTCCTTTCTCTCTCCATTCAGATCAACCCAAAAATCAATGGAAAGAGTGAATTTAAAGCCTTCACACCTAGTTATCCCTTTCGTTGCGGAGTAATAAAAAAACAAATAATAGTTATTATTTAATAGACAAGAGTTAACAATATATTTTCTAACACAGTTTTATTATTATTATTAATTAACTAAGAAGTAATATTTATATAATTTTATGATTTTTGAAAACTATAAATAATAATGAAAAATGTGTCAAAAAAATTATTTTAAAAAATAAAAATTAGATGAAGTTTTATTTAGAAACTACCAGTATCCTTTGCCTTCATAGAAGGCAATTTTATCTAAACTGACTATTTGGTCACAAAGTTTTCTTTTCTTAAATATTTAATATAATTAATTATTTAAGATTTAAACTCAAAATTATTAATTAAATTAATTTTATGTTAATTAGTCCTCACATTTAGTAATCATTTAGATGCATTTTATTAAGTGTTTTTATTACACTATTCAATCAAAATTAAAATTTTACTTAAATAATTCACCTATCAAAGATTTGCATCCAATATCAAGATATATTACTAAAAGGAAACTTTATATCTTTTTAAAAACTATTATAAAAACCACTTAGATATGTCCTATTAAGATATATTAGCAAAATGAAACTTTAATCTAGTGTAAAACTAGAACAAAAAGTCAAAAACCACTTAAGAAAATTATTTTAAAAAATCAGTAAATTTATACCATATATATTTCATCCTTCGTTAAAAAAATTTTAGCTTTATTTATTCCTTTCTGTTAGATTCTTTTAAAGTTTTATTTTACGTTAATTATTTTTTTACAAAAATATTTGTTATTATTTTATAATAAATATTATATATTTAAAGATAAATATGCTATCTCTCTTAAAGAATCGGATAAGAAAACTAACACACATTAATTAATTAATTAAATGTGAAAGCAATTAAGTGAAAAAAAATTATGAATCTCAATAAATTTAAAGATAATTTTCACAAAATAATATAAATTGTTACAAATTTAATATTATTAATTATATTAACTAAGTACTTAAAAAAGTCTTATATATTTAAGAATAAAGAAACTATTATACAATCGATATTTTTTATTATCATGTTATTAATCATCAATTTTTTTATTACTGTTTTTTTGGGAACATGTCAAAACACTTTTAGTAAAATTTTGCTCTCATAATCACAATTTTACTCAACAGTTAGGTTGAATACCAAATAGATTAATGAGTTGTTAGTTATATAAACAAATTCGTTTCTGAAATATGAAAATTTAAAGTTTAGCTTCCAAAAGTGAGAAAAAATGCGACAAATATATTCATCCGTTAACTTTCGTACATTACCGTTAATGAAAGAGTTCATGTAACATATTTAGAAACTAATTTGTCAGCGCTTTACACGTTCAAGCACAAAAATATCTATTTATCCAAAATATAATTTAATCTTCATCTTTTTTTTCTTTTTTAATCGTTGCAAGCATATTATTACAATAAGCACTTAAAAATATATAGGAAAACAATCATAAGTTAAAATAAATATAATAATAAGTATAATATTGATTAATAAGCTTAATCTGTCGGTTATTCTGAAATTTTTATTGTGAGAATACTAGATAGTGACAAAATTAAGTTAGATCTATTTTTTTGTAATGATTAACTTAATGACTATGCATTTTTGTTTGAGTTTTATATTTTGAGTAAGGTATTGTCACATTAGGAATTTCAGAACAATACACAAATTATGCTTATTATTATGTTTGTTCTAATTTATGCTTGGTTTCCTAATTTTTTAAGTGTTTATTATAATGTTATGCTTGCAATGATTAAAAAAGAAAAGATAAAAATTAAATTATATTTTGGATAAATAGTCATTTTCGTCAATACAAGTTATGCAACGTCAACATATTAATAAGCAATTAAAATTTAGGAAGAAATACAATTTTACTCTTTCAACTGATTTAAAATCGAATGTCAATAATTTATAAAAATAATAATAAGCAATCAAATGTAGAAAGAATTACAATTTTACTCTTTCGCCCATTTTAAAATATAATCACTTAATATTTTTTTTGTGTATGGTAGACTAAATAGTTGACCGAAAAATCTACTGAAGCCAAGATAGTGGTGAAAGGTCGAGGTGGATACATAAAGATTTAGATTTGATCTTATTATTATTATACACAAAATAATAGTAGTTAACAATAACTTTATCTCTTAAGCAAATGGTTATATGTTCAACTCTTGATTATCTGAATAAAAAAAATATTATTAAAAAACTTGTTCATTAAATAAATCTTGATACTGTAAGATATTAGTCTTCAACTAGAAAATATCTTGATTCACCAAAAAAATTATTTAAGTATTTTTTGTGTATTTAAATTCCTCTAAATTAAACTCACCTTTTAATTAACTTTGACCTCGATTAGATCACATGCTATTTTCTTATGTTTTGATACTTCCTCAACTTATTATATTTTATACATTACTCTCTTAAAAAAGAATCTCCAAATGTATACCGTGGGAATGGCCGCGTATCTATTTTCTTTGAGCATGAATATCCACTTTGATTGAGTTCCGATTTCATCAACTTACTTTCACTTTAGACCAAGACCAATGTTAATGGAGTTTATTAATACATGGTATTAAATCGACGTATTATCACATGAATATAAATTGAATAAAATCCAAGGGTAGACCATGAGATAGACCTAGATGTTATGAGCTATGTCATCTAGTATGAGGTAATAAATATTTATTAACAGTTGTCTACACAAAAAAAAAAAAAAAATTCTTTTTCTTTCTCTACAATATTCAAGAGACAATAATTTCGAAACTGCATGGGGCATCTTTGGAGTTATTAATGCTAAGGTCACAACAGAGTTCACATCCAAGCCTCTTCCAAGTCACTCACTGATTAAAGGCTTATTCTGTGATTACATCTGTTGCTATACTGTACATACAAAATACTTATTGCTACTTAAACTTGCAATCCCTGTGAGGCTACGAAAACTTCTTATCATTAGATCAGAGCATTCAAAACTCAATCCCAAATAAGCCATTTTGTCAAATACAAAATAGCAGGACATTGCTCCTCTCTAGTGCAGTCCCCCCCTTATCCAATGAAGTTTCACAACGTCTAAGAAATGTAAAATTCATCGGTATAGGAAGCCATGCAGTTCAGTATTTTTCTGGTCATAGTCTGGTACTCGAATTCCTGCATGTCCACTGCAGGTGCTTCATATGATATACTCTGGTTTAACAAAATATATCCAATGTATTGAGGGCCTCCAAAAACTGCAGAGAATGACATAAGGTGAAGACACATCGCAGCACAATCATACTCCTCCAGTGTTATTGATGTTCTCCAATGAGATCTGGGCACCAGATCTACCCTCATTTGATGGGCTAGAATGTGATAAAAGAATATAGAACACCCAGAAATGAAGGCAAACAAGATATATCAAAGCCCACAATTTTGCCGTTGAGTTCCTTTTCAGAAAAAGTGCTCCAGTCACAAAAATATAATCTAGTTGTTGAAGCAATGATCCAAGCTGTCTCTTGCCAGAATGAATTCTGGCTTTTAGCATAGGCTTCAACTTTGAATTGGAGAGCTCCCATAATCCTGATTCTAAGTCACTTGATGAAGAGGCAGGATTCATATTTGCTGCACCTGATGCTGACATGTTCTCATCCAGCAATCTTGAGACAGCCTGCTAAGTTGATTATGAAAATTGAAAATCAAGTATATCACAATTTCAAGAATTAGTATCATATTCTCAGTAGAAAGCATACCTCAATTCTGAATACAAGACTTGCCTTCTCAGAAGAGAGTGACTCAACCTGTTGACAAGCAGAATAACGTTTGAATGTTGAATAGGTAGAGGGTCAGAAACACGCAAACAAGTCAAGTCCCAATGCTGTATTTGAATGAATTTTGAAATATTTTCTGTTGGACTTTTTTAAACTGATGGATTTTGAAAACTGCATCCAGTTAATTTGTTGCTCATTTTGGTTTTGACTGCACATGATGGATTTTAATCAATCAGCTAATCTGTTCAGTCAGTCACCTGTTGGACTGACTGATCAAACTGGCAGGTCCAGTCTGAATTTTAAAACAGTGATCCATGAGCATTCACACACATTACAACCAACTGGATGTATGAAAGACACACCTTTGCTTGTTTCTGTATTAAATGGTCAGTCATTTGTTGAAGCCTTCGCTTGAGCTCAACTTCAACTTCTGTGGGCTCTTCTATCTCCTTCCTTGTCATTTCAATGTCAGCTTCTAGCTTCCTTGCCTTTGATGTACAAATGCATCAAACAATTTCACAAAGCAAATGGAAATCATATTAACTTTGCATGCACAAAGCAAAACTTAATGAATACATTTAAATCTGTACTAATGCAAACACCAATGATGCCTGTATAAAGAATTTTTTTATCCTTCCAGTAATTGCTTTCTAAAATATAACTTAAAAACAAGGAAAATCCCTATTTAATAGAAAAAGAAAAAGAGAGACATCAAATTTCAGGATAGAACATTCTAGGCAAAATACTAAATCATGAAAAGCATTGCATCTGAAATATCATAGCTCTTCAAGGAAAAAGATGCAAATATAGATCCGTTCATAAGTTAATAGTTTAAATCCTCACCTTTTCCTGCAATTGTGCAACTTTATCATTAATTAAAGAGTGCTCTGCTTCGAGAATTTCCCGTTCCAACTCAACACCTTTTGAAGCTAGCTACAACATTAGGATGGATAAACAGATTTTTAGAATATCAATCTAAAAGATAGTGATCAATGGGGTACGAAGTTTTTTAATCTAAAAGATAGTGAGCATAGAAGTTTAAAAGGGGAATACAGGACCTAACAAAATAAGATACCAGAGACCTCCCTCTTAAAGTCCCCAGCTTGGAAAACTAAACAAAAGAACCCAAAGTATCAATGAACCAGGTTCAGCAAAAAAATCATATAACTTACTTGATTTTGTGAAGCTCCAGTTTGACGAGGATTCGTCATTCTCCTTCTGAGTTCTACAAAAGGTTAAAGGATCAATCTATTAACAGATTAGCTCATTTCAACATAAGTTCAGCTACTCCCGCACACTAAATAAGCGAATTCGCAAAATTGATGAGAAGCATAGCTATCATCAGCCAGAAACTGCAGAAAGACAGTAATACTACATATTCTTTTTCAGAGATATTCTTGGGCAAGAGAAAGGGAAATCTTAGTTGATATGGTTCCAGAAATCCCTATAGCAGCCTAGCACGAATTTGCTTCAACTTCAAAACTAAAATGTCTTTGATCACAAACTAGCCGTCTATTCATAATATCTTCAAAACTTGAATATTCCTCAGTCTCTTGCATAATTGAATATGCCCAAATTAATCATTAATTCACTATGTATATGATGTTGAATAAGATTAAACATTATTCTTGTCTGACTATACTACACTTTGTCCATTTTTGTTATAAACTCAGACTAATCTTCAAGGTTAATACATATTTACACTAAAACAAGACAGGTATTAGGTACAAACCGAGGCAGTTAAAAAGTCCCATGAAAAGACACTATTATCTGATGGAGTGAAATAATGTATCAAACAATGTGTCAATAACTTTGCAAAGGTGCATTACCTTCGTGAAACAACTCCTTCGAAGTGATTTGCTGTCTGAGTTCTGCCACCTGTTTAACCTGATAAAAAAAATGTATTTAAGTTAACACACCATAATTTAATATTCTTTCTCTGATATGAGGATGACCCAAGGATGAAGGAAGCATGGGAATTGAAGCAAAACATGCTGTTTGGTTGATTCAATTTCAATATACAGAACTCATTCTAATCCTTCCAAAAGCTTCATTTGTAAACAGAATATCTTTAGGGAATTGATTGGTCCATTCAGTTTAGTTTTTCAGTTTTCAGTTCCAGTAATATTTTGGAGATTTTTCTAGACAACGTCTAACATGGATAAGGTCTTGAGACACATGGCCCTTATCAGCTTCATTAGACTGCCATACTGGTCATATTAAATTATTAATTATCTTATTAATTTTGTCATTGCTACTCTTAGGAAATCACAAATCATCAAAAAATTAGGATTAAAGTCCAAATCCAAACAAAAGAGAGGTAGTAGCAACCACATTTTTCTATTCAATAATTATTGGTAGCTATTAGCTACAACCTACAAAACTCATTCTATGGACCATGTGAAGTGGAGGGAAGTCACCTAAGAATCTAAATACCTCAACTTCAAGGTTCCACTGCACAGCTGCAAGGGATCTTGCAAGATCAGCATTGGCAGTCTGCAATCAATCCAGACATTTATCAACAAGCTTTTCTACATATATTTGTGGAACAAAAACATTATAAATCGAAGGTGTAGTAAGTTATACTATCATATATTTGGTACAAACAAATGGCTTGAATAAGTTAAATCAACATACCTCCAGTTTAGCTAAACGTGCAAGAACTTCCATTCTAGTATTATTATGTTTCTGCTTTTCTAACTCAACAGCTTCCATTGTTTCCATCGTAGTGCTCTGAAGCTGTGAAGCCTTGAGCAAGGAATAACGAGAATTAGGTAAATAACCAACAGATCATAAACATTAAGTTCCATCCAGAACTGTTCATCTATCCAACAGTTAACTTTAAAGCAATTTCAGCTCATTGCAAGAAATTCCTATACTACGGTAGCATTTGTAGACTTGTAAGAATAGGATAAATAAAACATAAAATATGGTTTCTATTTTATGTTTAGTGCATTTTAAAAACAAAACAGGATGGGACATTAGATTAAAAATAATGGTGCATTTCGATTCCACTAAGAGGGTGAAACCAAGAGGAGAAAAACAGAACATAATCATTTCATTTTGTTATGTATGAAAGCCAAATACTACCTAAGGAATTTGACGTTTTAATTTTTCCACCAAATCACCAACATCAAGCAGGAAAAAATTCCAGAAATTAGTCCTACACTGCCCATACCCTACAGTAGACACCATGTGGAGCGCAACCAGTATACCACAAGTGAAGAAAAAAAACAAGCAAAGATAATGATCAGTTCTTAAATTGTCAAGATGTTACCTCTTGTGCTTGTTGTTTAGCTCGCTCCTCAAGTATTTTCTCTAGACTTTCCTTCTCCCCCTCTAATTTGGCCACTATATTCTCCCGTTCCTTGATAGCATTTATTGCTTTAGCTGCTGCTTTCTCAGCCAGAATCCTTTCCCTCCTCTTTCTCCTTTCCTCCCTCTCATGTTCACTTTCAGAATCAGATGTCGAACCAGAATCTGTATCTGAATCAGAACTTCCATCACTAGCCACAGGAGAACCCCTTTTCAAATCATCAGATATTGAATTAAGCTCATGCCTCCCTAGTACCACACTTCTCAATTGATTGCCGTCAACATCTTCCACAATCTTAGCTTCTTGGTCCTCATCCACCCCCCATGCTGGTAATGTTTCTGCAGCCAAAGTTTTTCCATCTTCCTGCAACAATTCTGGTGGAGAAATGTCCCTATAATTAAAACGGTGCTGGTTTTCTTCATTTCCCTTTTCCTCAACCACAAGCTTCGCAGAACTGTCCTTGTCAGCATACTCCAGCCCTTTACCCCATTTACCATCAATCTTTGATTCAACCACCGAATTCCTCCCCGTCGACGTCAAAGAGGTAGATTCCTTCCCATCATCACAGGCTTTTCCACTCAATTTAACTTCTTTGACAGAGTCCGACTTCTGCAAGGGCCTAGGACCACTGTTACCATTTCTTGGATTCCTTTTTACATCCATCGCCAACAACCCTGAAGACAAACCCTTCTGCTTCCTACTACTATTTCTGCTCAAACCACGTGGTGCAGGTAACCCATTACCGTGGTTGCCCCCAGAAGCAGAAGCTACAGACTGAGTAGGTGTAGGTGCACTTAGGAGTTCAGTCCAATCATCATCTGTTAGGGTAGGGCCAGATTTGGGAGATAGTTTGGGTGCACTTGCTGTAGCTTTAAGCCCATTAAAATTAAGATCACTGCGCAATTTTCCACGATACTCATTGCTCTCCAGTGGCTTCTTCTTCAATTGATCTTTCAGAGACACACCGCTCCCTGATTTGGCGGGAGCATCAATGCTCGGTTCCTCCGACCGAAAACCCTCGTTCTTGCGAAGCGATTCAGCCGCTTGCTGATCGATCTGAACAGTGCGTTACGCAATTGCGATGGAAAAACAAATTAATACGAAGAGAACTAAAATAATTTGAAGCATGCTATAAATTAAAATTACACCTCCTAAGGTTAGGGATTTAGAAAAGGCAATAATAATTAATCAAAAAAAGGGAAAAGAAAATGCAAAGCATTGTTATATTTGGACTTGCCTGGTGGAGAATGCTCTCTGCGGCTTTAAGTTTGGAGGAGATCCAATTCGACATGGTTTCGGAGGAGGAGATGTGAGGGGGCAAAATTGGTCACGAGCTGCAATTAGCGCGTGTATAGAGAAACGCAGCGTTTCGAGGAAGTTATGCGCGAGCAGAAGAGGATAATGATTTTCGGAGAGAGAGATTCATGATGAAGAACAAGAGCGCCATGAAAGCTGTGATGTAAGGAAGAAGATGGAGAGTGACATGCGGGTGATGGAAACGTGTTTTGTTGGGCCAATCGATGTTGAGTGAATCACACTGCTTCAGTTTCGGTCCCATGATCTTGCCCTGACAACAACCAAACAACTACCTAACGGGCTTCAACGCTAGGTCTTTTGAGCCCAGAAAGTTACGAAGTCCAATACTAGCCCATGGGCTTCATTTTATTGGTCTTCCATTATTGCTATAGTAATTGGAATAGATTTGATAGCCAGTCAAACTAGTGTACTAGATTAAAAATAAGTAAAGTAAAACTAAAATCCCTCGTTCTATCTCTCGGAAAAATTACAATTTATGACCATAACTTTGAAATGTTCAGAAAAAATATCTTATTTCTTATTTTGAATTATTTTATTGGCATTATTTTGAATAAGCTACATTCACTGTTTAATTGGATAACTTTACATCCTTCTTGTACGTCCTTAAAAAAATCAGATGCGTAAGAAAGCATGTATGGTTTTGGTTATTTCATAAATATATTTATGTATTTTATGACTATTATATATTGAAGAAGCAAGTGAATGATTTCATTTCACTTCTCAAGTATGTTTTTCCTTGGCAAAAGAAACTAAATATATATTAATCATTAAATACTTAAAATGAGAGAAAGAAGTTGACCTGAAAAAATCTTTTAACATCATTTAAATTTGTTTCTATATATAATAATAAGTTGATAAATTGATTTCAATCACCATAATTCTATTAGAGAAGTGCTAGTAATAGTATTTTTAATACACTCTTCTAAATACATTATTTACTAATATTAGTTAAAATATATTAGAAATTGAAAATTTTAGTGAGCCCCGATTCATATTTAATGAGTATATCTCTTAATTTTTTAGTTTTTAATAAATTATAATCAATAACAAAGTATATGTTGAAAAATATATTGTTAACTCTTCTTGTTCCATAATTATAGTTCTATTAATATTTTAGTACGAACTGTATTTTTTATTTATTTCTAGTAATTGAAGAGTTTTACTACCCATTCCATTTTTACCTTAAAATGATGCGACCTTCTACAAATTGAAGAGTCCATGTGTGATCGGCGAAGCATAAAGGCAAAAATCGATTCTAGATTTCCTTCATTTTTTTAATTGTGCGTGAGTGCGCTATTGATTTGTCTGAAAAAACATTTTTACTATAAAAAGTGTTTGTTTTACTACCCTTTTACTATAATTTTGTGTCGTTTTGATCATTACTTGGATTAGTGTAAAATTATAATTCGATTTGTCTAAACTTAAATTATGGTTTATTGGGTAAAAAATTATTTTGAAATTCAAAAGCACGTTATCATAAATTTATAATCTAACAGGTGGGTGTCTTGACGTAACAAATGGTTTTCTATAAAAAAAAAAATTAATGTAGCACAATTAATAATTAAACTGATAATCTACCAGCAAAGCATTAAAAAAATCCATTATGATATAAAATCAACATTTACATTCTACCAAGAAGTCACCACTTGTGTATAATTTAAAAATTAACTCCATCTTCACCATGTAATGAAGAAATAAGAAGAAAAAATTGTAAAGGGGAAGTGGAGAAAATAGGAAGAATGAATTTTACTGGCAAAAATAAAAAAAACTTTCCCCTGGAAATCCCTCATCTTGAACAGCAAGTACTAGTTTGTTTAGTTGCAGTCACTTCATCAGCTATATGGATCTCTTTCCCATTCAAAAGATTAATCGGTTGCTCCTCCATTTTGGCTGCCAAATTTTTCTGGCTTGTCATGTCATAAATCCTTGTGATCATTTGTAAGAACACTTCCTCAACATTCAGATTCTTCAAAGCAGAGGTTTCCATGAAGCATAACCCTTCTGTTTCCGCAAACCCTTTTCCTTCTTCTTTCTCAACTTCTCTTGATTCATCAAGATCACATTTGTTTCCCACCAGAACAACCACCATGTCTTCACCTCCAAACTCCCTTAGCTCCAGTAGCCATTTGCTCACATTCTCATAACTTGATCTCATGCTTATGTCATACACTAGCATTGCCCCTAAGGCTCCTCTGTAGTATGAACTCGTGATTGCTCTAAACCTGCCACAAAATTATATCCATGCTTTTTAGAGTGAATTAAATTTATAATTATGGATCAAAACTTGAAATTAAACTCTTTAGTGGGGGCACAACATTCTTCCATTCTTTGGTAAAATTCAAACTAAATATGAGATAGGGAAGGAATTATATGTTTTTGGATAAAAGTAGAGTTTAACTTTAGTGACATGAGTTTTAAAATAATTATTATTATTATAAAAATGAACAAACTTGCCATCATGATAATTGGGATTGAATTACATTACATATACAAAATACACGTTACTGTATCACATTCACATGTGCACTTTGCGTCACTGGATGCCCATGCAATATTTTGCCATGTAAATGAAGAAATTGGGTGTTTGCAGAACTGTCACATGAGTTTCTTATACATCACCCTAGCTTACGTAAAAATGTAGTTTTATGCCGAAGGCATTGATAGCTCACGTAAATAAGGCAAATATGTATCTCCTTGGAGTGCCTAACAATTTTTTTAGAAAAATAAAAACAGTACACTCTTTAATATATTTTTTTATTATAAATTTTGAAGATCCCACAATTCATTTAATAACTCTCTCTTCCTTCTTACTTTTCAATAAATAGAGTGTGGGTTAAAAAGAGTGCATTGTTAGTATTTTTCATTTTTTTTTATAATTAGAAAGAATAAATTGTTTGATTATGTGAAATCTTCAGCACCTGACGTTCATTGATTGCCAATCTACCTTTCTCTCAATCACTATGTTTCTTTCTTTAACACAAGCTGAACAAGTCCACGTCCTGGACCCGCCTCGCCTGGTAGTTACGCTATTTAGATTGCATTGCATGATGAAACAAATAAAGGAAAAAAGAAAACTTAGTTTCTACACTTAGCCAAACCTATGGAGTGACCCATACTTTTTGAACTCATTTTTCATTCACATCATTAAAATCAATTAATGGAATGCGTACGGTGACATGTGTTCACTATTCAACTCCGCTACATAATAGATCTGCCTTCCTTCAGCTAGGGTGTGGGGGGATTTTCTACTTAATTTTCTCATGATGAAAAAAGCTCAACCCAAAGGCAAAAATAGTATTAGTAATTAATATCCTTTTTATGGGATGGGAAACAAAAGCACTTCTCGGGAGAGAATAAAAGGAGGAAATTGCGGCGAGGTGGCAATAAAGCACCTACCTTGGAGGGAGGATACATTTTGGATTTTTTAATGATACAAATGCAGCTAGTTTTCGTTTTCGTGAACAAGTTTCTGTACCAAATCACAAATCAAAATCCAAGCATGGAATTCAATCATGATAATCTTAGTGTCTTCCGGGTCCCACTGAATGAATTCTAATAATACTTTTCTAATTTCATTCCCACTGAATGAATTTGTTTTTTAATTATCAAATCTATGAGATCATCACGGATGAACAGTGCAGTTTATAGAATGCTAATATATTTTTCCTCCCTCACTATATGTTTTTCTTTATTTTGGCCAATAAACAAGAGCAAACACAGGAACTATTCTTTTCTTTTCTTTTTTTATGAACACAACAGAACTATTCTTGCTTAGTTAACAAAACTACAGCTAAAAGTGGGACAACATGTTTGTGCAGATTAGATAAGGGAAGAAAATCAAAACAGAACTGAGAAAAGTCTATTTTAAGTCAAATGAGCTGAATTCATAATAAAATCTTCTAGATTAAGCAAACCACTGGACACCCACTTAGAAACTGAAACCCCAGTTTGAAAAGCAGGTCCTATGGTGCAACTGAATTCTGATCTGCAAACTCAAAAGAATATTCTATAAATTAACCTTATTCTGAGCTAATGAATCTAGTGCAAACAAAATGAGCATCATCAAAACATTAAAAGTAAAATAAATAACAAACGACCAGAGACTAACAATACCAAGGAAGAATTGAACAAACAAGAGAAAAAGGAATAAATAAATAAATAAATAAAAGTTGAAAGTGATGAGACAAAAAAGAGTCATTCATTGGAAGTGATGAAAAGAAAAAGAGAGGAATAACGAGTTAAAAACCTTTCTTGGCCGGCAGTGTCCCATATTTGAGCTTTGATGAGTTTGTCTCCAACCCTGATGTTCCGGTAAGCGAATTCAACTCCTATGGTGGGTTTGGAATCCAAGCGGAATTCATCTTTTGCAAACCTTGAGAGCATATTTGATTTCCCAACTCCAGAGTCTCCGATCAAAACAGCCTTGAAGAGATAATCACACTCTTCATCAAATGCATCAGCCATAAATATCACCCTTTATCTATTAATCTCAAGATCCTCTACCTTCACCACTAAACTCTAAAGCCTTTTTTTTTCTTCCTAATACCCGGACAGAAGAAATTCAAAGACTAGTGAGGAGGAGAAAAAACTTAACGATAAAGAAAATGCTGATCATGAGCTATTCGGGCAAGGAAGAGAGTAAAAATAGGGTGCAAGGTCATGATCATATTTATAGTGTTGGAAATTATATAAGATTGTAAAACAAAGGGGCCACTATACGCTACACAATTCTTTAATTGGTATTGTTTTTGGAGGGTGTTGAGTATTTACATGTGAAACCATTGAAAAAAGACATTATGAGTAATAATCCTTTATGTTGTTCAGACCTGTGGATATCATTAATCTAGTGGAAAAGCCAGCCATGGTATCCCTCCATCTTCAAAGAAGGTCCAATGGTGTTGTTCCACCTGTCCCCATCAAGTTTTTCAACGTGAAAGTTGGCGCTTTCATGCTTATGTGGCCTTTCAGGATTGGCAAACACTATTTTGTGCACATCACTCAACAGATTGGTTATCGAATTAAGGTAGTTACAAAATTGCACAGGGTAATGATTCCGAATTATATATCTCCTCTTTGGAAAATATAATTTTACAAGTGATGATCATAGATGTTTGTGGTTAGGTACCATTGTAATGATCAAGTTAAAAAGGGATTTGGAAAGAAAAAAGAAAAAAAGAAAGATCTGGCTTTGTACAACAGGTAATTACTGAAGAGGACTTGATTACTCTTCTTACATTATTTTAAGGGCTCATTATCCAGAAAATGACTTCTTGAGTTTGGGCTCATTTTGATAGGTATTGGATTTGGAGGTAACATTGCACCCAAGTATAATTCTTCTTTTGACACACTTCCTTTATATGAAGTCATGTAGTTGAGGGGGAGGGAGACAGAGACTAGGCCAAGAATAGGATCAATTCACATCCAATTACAATTAAATCTCATTATTTTATTTTATCCCTATGCCCAACTTTTGAAGACGATCACTCTCAGCAAGTTCTTCCCATTACTTGGACCCGTGTATTCACAGTGATTAAAATTGAATAGTGTTGTTGATTCGTTCACTACGCACAAATCCTAAAGATTTTTTTTTCTTTTTTTATAAATCTCCTAATTTATCTGTACTCTTTAACACAAAAATTAATTATCGACCTTTCTTACCTTTACCATAGTTGACGGTAGTGATCGTCACCTAAGTATCAACTTGGAACTTCTAACTATGAGTATGATTTTAAAAACAGACCAACTTCATATCACATTTTAATTCAAATTACTTATTCCTCAGTTTGTTAGTTAACTACTAGTATTTTTTCTTAAGATTGTAAAAGACGTTTTACAGGAAATAAATAATAACAAGTTTTTTTCCTCAAAATCTGTTTAGTTTTGTTCATATGAGTAGTTTAAAAAAAATATATCAATTTAAAACAAATTTAATGTTCTCAATTAAATTAATTAAAATTGTTAATCCTAATGAATCAATTAACCAGATCTTATAATAAAGACAGGAAAGTATCATATAAGCAATCAGACTATACTTTTTTATATCTCAACTATTATTAAAAAAAATGAGAAGACGAAAATACAATAACCTCAAAAAAATTCTATATAAAAACAGCACCACAAATATCTATAAAACTTTATTAAAAATTTGTCCTATATTTTAATTTATCGCGTAGTTGGTCATATACAACTGTTTTGAAATATCATATTAATTTTGCATAATTATTTCGTCTTCCCGTGAATCAGGATTATAAATTAGGGTTTCAAAATTAAAATATTTTTTGAATTATGTATCCATTACAAAAAAATTTATGGAAAATAATTAATCAACATGTCAATCTTTAAATAAATGACAACGATCGTGTTAACCATTAATAATAAATGATAAATATAACCAACAATTAATGATATTGCTTAATTTTTAAATTCCATATTAAACATAATACATAAAATTTTTTATCTAAATTTAATTAGAACACATTCATAGTATAAAATATTTTTATACTTTCATCCAATCATTAATAATCATGTATATTCAGCATTGTTTATTTTCAGAATAATTACTTTAAAATTTATATTTAATATATTTATTTTAATTGATTAACATTGTAATTTTTTTATATTAACAATATATAAAAAAACAAATTCTTTTTAAATTATCATAATTACAATATATGTGATATAATTTAATTAATGATGCACATATGATAAGTTATTTTACATAAAATTTGATTCATATGCATTAATAGGGATGGTACAAAATATTTTATATTGTGATTGCATAATGAGTCATGATGAGATAATTGTATATAATTTTTTATACTGTTAGTATATAGATGAGTGGTTGATTTAATTTTTATGGGTAAGAATCAAATATATATAAAGAGTTTACAACAACTTATATATCTTGTTCAACCAATCGTATTTGAATGATTAAAAATATTTGAATGCACATCAGATCATATTTAAAATGGTTAATCTTAAATATTTAATTCAAATATACTCATAAAGTTATAATGTAAATATTTTTTATATTATCCTTGAATCATCATTAAATTGATTATACAAGGAAATCACATAGGAATGATGTGTTTGGGAACTTGTTTGATGCGTACCCTCCTCCCAAAAATCACCTCAAGTGATGTAAGTGACACAAAAAGTAACTTTTTTTTTTTTTGCATATATATGGTTTTGTGTTTTATGTAAGCAACAACAATGATGATATTGATAATGGTGACGCCACTGTATTGGCGGTGAAGGCGACAAAAATAAGGTGGTGGAATAATGGAGGTGATAGTGGTGAATGTTGGTAGTAGTGGAGACAATAACAACAAGGTGTGGTGACTGTGGTGGTGACCATGACAATAACAATAAATGAGGGATGATGGTAGTGATAATTATAATGGTATAATAATAGTGGTTAGAAGGTTTTTTTTGGTAAATACACATTTTCTCGTATTTTTTCCAATCTACACTACTTTGCAATTTAATCTCTAATATACCCTACTTGGGACTTTCTCTATATTTTTTAATTTAAAATATTACAAAATATAAATATTATATTATATAATTTTTTAATTAGTTTTAAAATTACTTATTTATTAAATTAAATTTATAATTTTGTTTTTTATTTTTTTTAAATGATATTATTAAATATAATTATTTTTGTTTTATTATTTAATTTACTTAACATATTTTTTAGGTAAATATTTTTATTTAAAATCTTAATTTTCTAATATAATTAGTTTGTTTATGTCATTAGATTTAATTAAAAATGAGAAAATTTTTTGTTTAACAACTTATTTATAGAAGAACATTATATTGGAATATCAATAAAATACTTAAACAATTACACTTGGTTAAGGAAAAACTTAAGATAGAAATATGTTAGGACAATTGTTTTTGTTATGACTATGTTGCTGGCAAATTTCACATTTTTTTTTATTTTTCCGTTCATTTTCTTCTTCGTCCATCTCAGTAGAAATGCGAGTTGAAACGAGTAATCTGGTTCATATTCTTGCCACATGGACTTAGATGCCAGATAAAAGAATTGCTAATTAAATATCTTTAAAGATATTTTTAATATATGTTTATTATAAAAAACAACTCATATTTAGTGGTTATTAGTATCTTTTGGATATTTTAATCTTTTATTTTAATATCTGCAAGTCATAAATAATAAAAATATCAATTTTTATCACTTAAGCAAAAGATAACTGCTAAATAAATATTTTTAAAGATATTTTCAATATAACAGCTACTACTCTTTGAAATTTTATGTTTATTGTATAAGAGATGTATCAATTATTTTTTTACTATATTTTTTAGTTTATTTTAATACTACTAACTAATTTTTTTATTTTTTGAATTAACGAACATAACAAAAAAGATATCAACAGTACATAAATTTAATTACAAAAAATACAAAGTACATACAAAGTAACTAAAAAATTGTACTCTAATTTTATCCAATTTTTTATTTTTCTTTATATATATATTTTTTATTTTAAAAAAATAAAAAACAAAACTATAAAATTTAATTTAATAAATAAGTAATTTTAAAACTAATTAAATAAATTATATAATATAATATTTATATTTTATAATATTTTAAGTTAAGAAAAACAAAAAGGAAAGATAAAGTCTCAAGTAATATATATTGAAAATTAAATTAAAAAGTAGTGTGATTAGAAAAAAGTAAAAGAGAGGATGTGTATTTAGGGGAAAAAAACAGTTGTTAGAATATGTTTTTTAAAATTAAAAATTAAATTCATAATTTTTTTTACTTAATTTTAATAATGAATGTAAAATTATTTTAAAAATCAATTTAGTTCTATTTTGATAAATGTATTTTATTTTGAAAATTATATTTAAAAATCAAATATCAGATACCGAACATAACCTTATTTATCATTTTTCAGTTTCACATGACGATACATGTTTCTCACGTAGCGAATGGCGATAGCTATACGTTTCAAAATCCGATTGGCTGTTTTAGAAAAGCGCTCAATAATTGTATTCCACTTATGGCAATGGAAATTCAGACTAACATAGCGAATACGCTGCAAGCTTCTATATTTTGGAGTTTTATAGCTGTCAATAATGTTGCATGAAATTTTTAAAATATATCTTGCCAAATTGCCCACGTAATGCACGGTTTTTTCTTCTTCTTCTTCCTATTTTAAGTTTTATCGTGTGTTTTTTTTTTTTTGTCAGCAGTTTTTATTGCGTGTTTGACTATACTTTCCAGATTTATTGTTTCAATATATATTTTATTAGTAATTTAGTACTATTATTTATTTATACTTGCAGCATGTCTTGTAATTAAGTTATTTGATTTATTGATATTTTAAACTAGTAAAATAAGAATTAAAAAACACAAGAATATAATAATATGATTATACTCCCTTCACTATTTAGAGAAAATAAATAAGTGAATAATTGAAAATAAATATAGCAATAGCATAATGATTATTGCAAATGCTGATGAACACAAACTTGCGAAGGAATTCTTTTGTCAAAATTAAAGATTAAGTGTATTTTAATGAGAGTTTATTTTTTATGCATTAGTGTAAATTTTTTATACTATCAAGTGGTAATAAAAAATAATTAAAGTTTCGAATTTTAAAGTAAATGCTATAATAGTCAGCAAAACCATCTATATTTCAACTTGTAATTGAAATTCAAACAAAAAATTTGTAATTGAATGGAATTATAAAAAAATTAACATTGTTATTGCATTATAATTAAATTCTTTTTAAGACATATAATAGAATTTTTATCATTTTTTGGTACTGTAGAGTTTTTTTTTATCATTTATTAATAAACGTGATTAATGTTATATTTTTCAAAACTCGACTACTTATTTTAAATAAATACAAAAAAAATATTTTAACCTTAAAAATAAATGCAAAAATATTGCAAAGTACTAAAATTTTGACTTTGTTAATATTGTCTTTAGGATAATAATTAAGAAATTAAAAATGATTTCTTTAATAAAATACATAACATTTGATATTAATAACATTTTTATTATAATTGTAATAAATATTATATTTTTATTAACTTCTTAATCAGTTTACTTGAAAAATGAGAATTTTTTAACTGAGTTTCTTAAGTTATTTTTTTATGATTATAGAGTGTCATTATAAAAAATCTATACATAATTTTATTTTAATGATAAAAAACTCTAAGACATTCATATTTTTATATTTTTAATTTATTTTTAAGAGACTCCTTTTATCATTGTTCTAATGAAAAATAAATAATTCTTTTTAAGAAATTCTATTGGGATACCCTTACCAAAATGAGAAAATATTATCCGTGAATCATGATTAAAGAGATCAGCGTACGCAATGAGCAATTTGTGTTCCAAATCCATTCTCACGTCACGGCACGGCACAGCAGCATTCAACCTTGTACTCAAATCCAAGTAACGATCATTACAGACAGTTACCACCTTAACATGCAATATCATCTCTGTCTAAAGCAAAAGCTGCCATTTCTCACTCTCTCAGTCCATCATATTCGCCCATTCGGGTGTAACAGATAGATAAAAAAAGGTATTTTGCTAAAAGGGAGGAGGAGGAGGAGAAAAAATTATTCGTCCAAGTTTCAAGTAATCATGCAGATAAAATAATGAATGGGAAAAGAAATTTTACTACAAGTGATTAGTAATGTTGACTAATAGTTAGATTATCGACGGAGAATACTCGTTAACAAATTTGATGATATTGGGAAAGAAACCGAAAAGTAAACAAGGGGAAAAATAAAAATAAAAGTTACTAGAAAAGGGAACGCAGTGCTGGATTGAGTCAAAGGGGCGAAGAAAGAGTGAAGCAGTAAATCTATGATCTAGCTATCTACATGGGTGGTGGAGGAACACTCGTGGAAGGGATTCGACGCTTGTTTCAACGACGCGCTTCTTCTTCTTCTTCTTCTGACCATCACGACCACAACAATGTCAATGCCAATAATAGTCTCGTCTTAGTGAGAGATTTGCGCGCGCAATTGGCTTCAATTCCAAACACGCTTCACCCCGATTCCGATTCCGATTTCGATTTCGATTTCTCTACCTTGAAGCCCATCAAAGTTCCCTCACAAATCCCCTTCAGACCCTCTTCCATGGATCATCACAAAAAGGTTCTTCTTTTTCTTTTCTTCTCATCGCCCCATCTCCGGTTTGCTTTTTTTTAATGCGATCTGTTTCTATTATCTTTTTGTTTTATTTTTTCGCTTATTCGCTACTGCTCAAGTTTCGTTTTTTTCCACACCCACGTCTTTATCTTTTTCTGTGATTATTTTATCGTTTACCGGGTCGATTTGGTTCTATCCTTGTTTTTCTCTCTCTAAAACAAGACGCCAAAGCATTACCTGATGCACAGGAGATGAGGAATAGTCTGCCATGATTTTGATTAATTCCTTTCCCAGGCACTTTTCTTCATATACTGAGGAATCAAGGTTTGAATTTCGGCATAGATGTGTCAATGTCTTATAATGTCATTGCCTTTGAAGGTTGAAACCTGTTACTGTGACACACCAAAAGAAAAAAGCTCTATGGTGTGTGTTCTGATATGATATATGGCATGTTGTGAGATGAAGTACCGAATTGAATGTCATTGCCAGTTTATGTAAATTTGATACATTGTGTTCTTTGTTGATGGATTTTATGCTGAATAGAGATTGTAGTAGGTCACAAGAAGAGATCCAATGAAGTTATAGTCTTCAAATTATGTTTCTAATGGTTTCTGGTGATCAAGCAGGGTGCACCAGAGACAGAGTTTTTTACCGAGTATGGAGAGGCAAGTCAATATCAGATCCAAGAGGTTGTTGGAAAAGGAAGTTATGGTGTTGTGGGTTCTGCCATTGATACTCACACAGGTGAAAAGGTTGCAATCAAGAAAATCAATGATGTTTTTGAGCATGTATCTGATGCCACGCGGATCCTTAGAGAAATTAAGCTCTTGCGGTTGCTTAGGCATCCTGATATCGTGGAAATTAAGCATATTATGCTTCCTCCTTCACGGAGAGAGTTCAGGGATATCTATGTTGTGTTTGAGTTGATGGAATCTGACCTCCATCAAGTAATCAAGGCAAATGACGATCTTACTCCTGAGCACCATCAGTTTTTCTTGTACCAACTTCTTAGGGGCCTGAAATATATACATACAGGTATTGTATCCTTATTATGACAAGGTCCTTCCTTGACTTTTTTAGATAGTGATATTAAACTAGTATATCATTTTTCTTGCAGCAAATGTGTTTCATCGTGATTTGAAGCCAAAAAACATTCTTGCTAACGCTGATTGCAAACTAAAAATATGTGATTTTGGGCTTGCTCGAGTTTCATTTAATGATGCTCCATCAGCTATATTCTGGACTGTGAGTGCACCATTGTGTGACCATGTTGAACGGTTACATTTATCAATTATGTTCTGACTTTTATGCTTTTGAGTGGGAAATTGCAAATTGCCATCTAGGTTTCTCCCTAAACCTGTTGCTGACTTATTTTATCTACTTTGAATAAGGACTATGTTGCAACTCGGTGGTACCGTGCACCTGAATTATGTGGTTCTTTTTTCTCAAAAGTAAGCTTCTTTTCTTTTAACATATTTTCTTGGGTTCTATATAATATAAGCAATTGAACATGCTTGATATATTGAATTATGCATGCAATTTTAAATTTATTTCCTTTTTGCAGTACACCCCTGCAATTGATATTTGGAGCATTGGGTGCATATTTGCAGAAATGCTCACTGGGAAGCCATTGTTTCCTGGGAAAAATGTTGTGCACCAATTGGATCTCATGACTGATTTGCTTGGGACTCCTCCTCCTGAGTCCATTGCAAGGGTTAGTATATCAAAATCTAATTTGAAGTTTTCTGAAATCAATTGTGCAGGCTTGTGACATGGTATAATGGGAGTAATTCTAAATTTCCAATGTTCCTTTTTTTAAAAATTCTTCCTGTGTTATGTTTTCAATATACACCTTATGGTTTATTGTTATCTATACCATATCCTCTAGTGGATAAATTCTGAATCTTAATTTTACAGATTCGAAATGAAAAGGCTAAAAGGTATCTTAATAGCATGAGGAAAAAACAACCAATTCCATTCTCCCAAAAATTTCCAAATGCAGATCCATTGGCTCTTCGTTTGCTGGAGCGCCTACTTGCATTTGATCCAAAAGATCGTCCATCAGCTGAAGAGGTTAATCTCCTATCACCTATATATAATTTCATTGATAATTACCTAAGAGTATATTTCATTATTTCTGTCATGTTTGTGATATCAGGCATTATCTGATCCTTACTTCACTGGCTTGGCGAACATGGACCGTGAACCATCCACTCAACCCATTTCAAAACTTGAGTTTGAATTTGAGAGAAGGAAATTGACCAAAGATGATGTTAGAGAGTTGATTTATCGAGAGGTGTGATCATAGTACATTTATGTTGTTCCTGCTTCAATTTATTGTCTTCTTTGTCCTGTGGTAAGAATTATGTAAATATTTCAAGTGAACAGATTTTGGAGTATCATCCCCAGATGCTCCAGGAGTATCTTCGTGGTGGAGATCAAACTAGCTTCATGTATCCAAGGTAATACATAATTTTATAACTGTTAACAGGAACTTGCTTCGATTTATTGCTGTTGCCCTGAGACTATGTTGATTTTGTTTTTTTTAATTTTTGTTTTGCAAATATCTATACAGAACTAGAACCTCTCTTAGCAAAACATAGTCATGCTTATTTTACTTGCCATACTTTTAAAATCTTAATTTCTTATGAATATAAATTTTGTTGATGCTATTCTTTATAGAGTTAAAATTCTGTCTCAATACAAAATTCCTAATGGCTAATTTTCTTTTCTGTATTCCGCATGTCATCTAAGAACTCTAACATGTTATTGGTTGTCAATTCTATATTATCTTTTTGCGTAGTGGGGTTGATCGGTTCAAGCGACAGTTTGCACATCTTGAGGAGCATTATGGCAAAGGTGAACGAAGCACTCCACCATTGCAGAGACAGCATGCCTCCTTACCTAGGCAAGTGTTGGTTCTACATTTGGTTCAAACTTGATTAACTTCAAAAATTGGATTGCCAACTTGCACATTAAACAGCCCTAGTCTTTTTCTCTAGAAGATTTAATTTGTTTTATACTTTACTATTATTCTCTTGGATTTTAAACATCCATCCAGATTATTAATGTCTATTCAAAGATGAATTTCGCAGACAAGCCTGCTAACCTTTTCTGTGGTAGTGAGTCATACGCATTTGACTAATGCAATTTCACTTTTTGCAGAGAGCGAGTTTGTGCTCCCAAGGATGAAAGTAAACAAAACAACGATTCTGAAAAGCCAAGTGGATCAAATCTTCAGCAGAGTCCTCCAGGTTCTGATGAGACAGGTGCTCAAAATGGAACCTCCAAACCAAACTACAGTGCACGTAGCTTGTTGAAGAGTGCCAGCATTAGTGCTTCCAAGTGTGTAGTTTTGAAACAAAATAAAGATCCAGAGGTAGCTAACTCTATCTTTTCAAGTGCATGGCTATTTGCTGAGAGAAGTTATTATATGGTCAAGGTCATGTGATCCCGACCAATCTCTAGTAACCCACGTAATCACAATTTTCAATTTATAAAAGTGTTAATAATGCGTCACATAAAAAAAGGTGGGAACCACATGGTCTAAGACCATGAAATAATTTCTCCTTGGCTGGAGGTTTTGAAATAATGAGAATATCCAATAATTGGTTGCAATATGTGTTGTCAATATTCATGTCACGTTTTTTTTTTGCTTTAGCAAGAGCCAATTACGGAGGTAAATGATGAGGCAGTGGATGGAGTGACAGGTGAGATTGCTGCCCTCCATGCTTGATTATAACTTTGGTGGTTTGAAGCACTACATGCAAATCCTCCTCGTTGTTAGTGCTAGGACTCATTTAGTCATGAACTGCCATCTTGTATTACTGTTGTAATTATTTATTTTGTGTACGGAAATGCAATGTATACTAGTCACATTTTATTATGAAACTAAAAAGGAGACAATGTTAGCAAAACATGCTCTTCCCCTGTCGTTGGAGGCCTCAGATACAACGCATTCGACTCCGCTAAGAAACTGCAGGTTGTGCAGTTGTGGGTTTATTAAATTTTATTTTATTTTAAAATATTAATTGTTATGCAATAAATTGAATGATTGGGATTCATGCAGTTCTCTGAGTAACTCTAGAGGATCGAAATCCGTTGATTCTCAAGAAAGATTAAGTTGTTGAGAGCTGAGACTTTATGTCCTTTTTAATTACAATTAAGTTATTTCATAGTAGGACAAAATTTCTCCCGAATTTTCAATAAAAACGAGTTATTTGTCAATTTACGTGAGAGTCAGAGTGGATCAAAGATGATCAACATAATTATTTAGGCCTATTGTACTTTCTTTCTTTTTTTGGTGGAGCCTATTGTACTTTATTGGTCAAAGATGATCAACATAATTATTGGCTCCTTATCCATCAAGAGTCGCATCTCAACTTGGTCTGAGATGGGTATGCTATTTATCATCATAAATTATATGTGAACTTCTATAATAAATAAATATTAGAATTAATCATTGACAAATTAAAATGAATTATGGCTGATCGAAAACTGAAGTAGAACACCTTATAAGAATCGATTCAAAGCACTCGGGACTATATTACAAATGTTAATTTATTAAAATGTTAGTTTACAAATGTTAATTTATTAAAATGTTAGTTTTGTTAGTAAAGGATATCAAATTCGTGATCTTTCTTTTCTTTTATTCTTTCTTATCATTCAACACATTTTATATTCTCACATAATTATTTTTGCTTGTAAATAAGTAAAACAATGGTTTGCATTAAAATAATTCGTTTATCAAATGTTTGAGAATAATGTATGAAAATAATTCACAATTACATGGACACTTAATAAACATTTGATTAAATTGTTTATCCAAACTAGTCATAATTCTTTTTTAACATAGAACTTTCCAATAATAGTGACTAGGCATAAAATAAATAAGAAATAAGTAAAAAATGAGTGTAATAAAAAAATAATTATTAATATTTTTTATACTTAAAAATTGTATTGGATATGAATACAAATAAAAATGAAGTAATGTTTCGTGCTAGATCGGAAGGCGAAACTTATCACTCTAGTCTTCACGCCCCACCGCAGCAGCCATAAGGGGACTTCAATACTGTATACTTTAAGGGGTGCAATCATGTTAGTTGGGAGTTGCTATCGTGCTCAGATTTCGCGCACAAGTTGCCAAGTAATTCTATCAAGTGCATTCAGCTTTCTCTTCCATTTATTCTATGCAAGTCATGCAATCTCGCATTCCAACTTCCATCAGATCATGATAGTGATACTTTGTGATTCTGAATAAGGCCGAGTAATTCAGATTTTGTGATCACCCTTGTCAGTTTTATACATTCGCATGGAACAAGACAGACATAATTATAAATATGCCCAAAGAGTACAACTAATCCTTAGGTTAATTTCCACCATATCTCTCCATTCTTACCAATAATCCCCACAGGAACAAATACCCTCACTGAAGTGGTGAAAGCGGTGAGAATCCCTTAAGATTATCAACCTTCCAACAATCTTGGATATGTGTTTGATGGCATTATGACAGTCTTGACAAACACGCAAGTTTTTCATGACGCGTATTGGTCTGCCAGCTGCTATAGTCAGAATTCCAAATGCTACAGCTAATTTCTCACTGTGATACTTGAGCATATGCTCCTTTTCTTCCTCTTCCACATCATGCAAAACCAGTTTTGTTGAAGAAACATACCCCTCACGCCTCATTTTCAAATCTAGCTCTTCTAAGAAGGCATATATTCTATCCTTTTCTGGGTGGAAACAATCCCCAACCGAGAATGTATGAATCTTGTTTTGTACCTCAACCCAACTATATCCAGTTACTTTCTGCACACCAGCTTCCCTCATTTTTGATCTCATCTTGCCAACATCAACCCACCTGCCAGAAGCTGCATATAGATTTGAAAGAAGGACATACATCCCTGAGTTCTGAGGTTCCATCTTAAAAACCATCTCAGCAGCCTTCTCACCCAGTTCAGTATTGCCATGAATCCGGCTTGCACCTAGTAGAGCTCCCCATGATGCAGCACCTGGGTCAAAAGGCATGTTTCTCATTAAATTCTCTGCTTCTTCCAGGCGGCCAGCTCTTCCAAGAAGATCAATCATGCAAGTATAATGTTTTGAAGTTGGTTTTACATTGTAATCCCTATCCATTGAATAAAAGTATTCAGTTCCCCTGTCTATCAAGCCAGAGTGACTACAAGCAGACAGAACACCAACCTGAAACAATTCAATCAGAAGATTAAGTTGGAATGTACTAATTGTGTAAAATAGGAAGTACTGATGGTACTGGTTCAAATTTCCACACAACTGGATAAATTAGTAGAAATCCATGCAAACGATAAGCTCTAAATAAAAAATCTGAAAGCATAGAATGTATACCATTGTAATCTCATCAGGTTTAACACCTGCTTTCTTCATTGACTCAAATAAAACTAAAGCCTGTCTGCCAAATCCATGCCTAGCATAACCAGCAATCATTGTGTTCCAAGAGACGACATCTTTCTCCTCTATTCCTTCAAACACATCATTAGCCTCATCTGTGCTGCCACATTTAAAATACATCCCAAGAAGTGCATTTCCCACAAAACACCCAGTCTCAAATCCTGCCTTCACCACCTGCCCATGAACTTGCTTCCCTAACTCCAAGGCAGCAATATCGGCACATGTGCTCAAAGCACAACTAAAAGTAGACCTATTTGAACTTTCCCCATCTCGTTTCATCTCAACAAACATGTTTAGAGCCTCTTCATAGTGACCATTCTGAGCATAACCAGAAATAATAGCCGCCCAAGATACACAATCGCGCTGAGGCATCATATCAAACAATTTCCTAGCTTGAGCTATACCACCATTCTGACCATAGCCGGTAATCATGGTATTCCATGAACTTATATTCCGACAAGGCATTGCCTCAAACAACTCCCCTGCAATGACCATTTTTTTGTATTGCACATAGCCCGCAAGCATTGCATTGTAAGAAATTTCATTTTTAACAGGCATTTCATCAAAATATTTTCTTGCTTCATCCACCATTCCATTCTGCACATATCCAGACACCATCGCTGTCCATGTGAACACATCCCGAATTGGAGATTCATTGAACAACCTCTTAGCTTGAGACAAATCTCCAACCTGGGCATAACCGGAAATCATAGTGTTCCAGGAGATGACATCCCTAACAGGCATTCGGTCAAAAAGCTGCCTAGCATCACCCAACATGTTTCTCTTCACATACCCGCCCATCAAACAATTCCAAGAAATCAATTCCCAGTTTGATTGGGACTCAAACAAGCGACGTGCCTCCTTGAGTCTCCCATTATGAACATAAGCTGCAAGCAGCCCATTCCAGGAGATGGAATTCCTATGAGGCATCTTATTGAAAACCTCCCTTGCCTCATCAACAAACCCATTCTGGGCATACCCAGACAACATGGCATTCCAGGAAACAACATCCTTTTTGGGCATTAGATCAAACAACTTGTGGGCCTCGCCGAGCCTGCGGTTCCTGACATATCCAGTGAGCATAACATTCCAGGAAAACAAGTCCCTCTCAGGCATTTTATCAAACAGGTCCCTTGCGAGGGAGAACTTGGCGTTCCTCAAGTAGCCAGATATCATGGCGTTGTAGGAGACAGAGCTCCGGCGAGGCATGGAGTTGAAGACACGGAGAGCGGAGTCGCAGTGGCCGTTGCGCATGTGGGAAGAAATGGCTTTGTTCCATGTAACAATGTCAGGGTCTTTGAATTTGACAGAGGATGGAGAGTAGCTGTTCGTGCTTCGTCTCTTACTCCTATAATAATTATTCGTACACAGACAACGTGAGTTGCGCATACGCAAGTGTCTCACAACATACTTGAATTGCATTATATTGAAGCTGTTCATCAATTACCATACTAACGCGCGCGAATTATGGAACACTAGTAGCACCAAGGTAACAAGGTCAAGTATAGTAATGTATACAGCTTCTTTTTGTTTAATTAAAATTTTGGCGCTCGTACCCAATACATGATACCAAACATGTTTTTTCACCATGGTTCAAACTTCAAACCAAGGATGTTTTTTTAATACTCATTTTACCAAAAAAAAATTAACACTAATTTATAATTGAAAAATGTTAAATACTGATATAGGAGTGCTAATAACATATTCTTTTTAGCATAGATTCCACTATTGATTATTGAAATTTATTGAAAACTACAAAAGTAAAAGAGATGGTCATTAAATGAATTATGGGACACATAAAATTTTGTAATTTTGATAAATTCAGCTAATAATAGAAAACATGTTTAAAATAGTGTATTGGAAAATGTGTTGCTAATATTTTTATAATGAAATATAATCTCCAACACAATTTTCTTTTTAAACTCATTTTACCACAAATGTAACTGCTCTTAGCCCTTCTTTAGTACTAATTTATATTGAATGAAATTCCTAATATTATTTTTTTGGTAAATGATCACTTTTGTCTTTAAAAGTGTAAAATAATGTCAATTTAATTCTTGAAAAATTATAATTTAATCCCTAAATATGTAAAAAAAAAAAAACAATCATATCGTGTTGAATAAATTAACGAAAGTTACTATTAATCCCTATTTTTCTCTCCATTGCTACTGTTAACTTTAATAGCAACTTGGTATCCCAAAATATAAAATAAAGACTTCAATTGAAGTCTCAAAGTTGATATTTTCAAAACTTCACTTTATCTTTCAGTTCAAAATTGATAATTAAAATTCAAAATTTGAAGAGAGAATTTATATATTAAGTTCTTGAATCAAACAATGAATGGATATTCATTAAAAAAATGAATGGATAATTTTTCCATTAAGGAATTGCTGTGACTAATATTAAGTGTAGCAAAAAGAGGAAAAG
Source organism: Glycine soja (assembly GCF_004193775.1). Taxonomy (NCBI): domain Eukaryota; kingdom Viridiplantae; phylum Streptophyta; class Magnoliopsida; order Fabales; family Fabaceae; genus Glycine; species Glycine soja. Next base: position 43,802,812 of record NC_041006.1, on the reverse strand, counting down.
TACTCCTAGAAGTGCCCTTTATATGAAAGTGTAACACATTTTCCTTTTCTCAAAGAGAAAGGTTCAACTTTAAAATATGATCTTATTAAAACACTTGTTAAAAAATTAAAAGATTTTTTTTATGTGAAAATTACACGAGAGCACAAAAAAGATCATAACAGGAAATTTTTTGTCTCCCAATAAAAATATTTATATTTACTCAGCTCAAGGGAGGGTACAATTTAAACTTATAATTAGGTTAACTTTTGTCATATTTATCCACTGTTACCAGTAATCCCGACAAGAACAAATACCCTCACTGAAGTGGTGATAGCGATGAGAATCCCTTACGATTATCAACCTTCCAACAATCTTGGATATGTGTTTGATGGCATTATGACAGTCCTCACAAACTCGCAAGTTTTTCATGACACGTATTGGTTTACCAGAGGGCATAGTCAGAATTCCAAATGCTACAGCTAATTTCTCACTGTGATACTTGAGCATATGCTTCTTCTCCTCCTCTTCCACATCATGCAAAACCAATTTTGTTGAAGAAACATACCCCTCATGTTTCATTTTTAGATCTAACTCTTCTAAGAAGGCATATATTCTACCTTTTTCTGGGTGAAAACAATCCCCAACTGTGAATGTATGAATCTTGTTTTGTACCTCAACCCAACTATACCCTGGTGTTTTCTGAACACCAATCTGCCTCATTTTTAATCTCATCTTACTAACATCGACCCATCTGCCTGAAGCTGCATATAAATTTGAAAGAAGAACATACATTCCTGAGTTATGAGGTTCCATCTTGAAAACCATCTCAGCTGCCTGCTCACCCAGTTCCATATTGCCATGAATCCGACTCGCACCTAATAGAGCTCCCCATGTTGCAGCATCTGGCTCAAAAGGCATGTTTCTGATTAAGTTTTGTGCTTCTTCCAGACAACCAGCTCTACCGAGAAGATCAATCATGCAAGCATAGTGTTTTGAATTTGGTGTTATACCATAATCCTTATTCATTGAGTGAAAATATTCAGTACCCCTGTCTGTTAAGCCAGTATGACTGCAAGCCGACAGAACACCAACCTGAAACATGATTAGAAGAAGAATAAGCAGAATGCTTTTACTGATAGACGAGTAAAAAAACAAGCTACTTAATTCTAGATAAAAAAAATAATATTATTAATGTCCCATTTCTTATTAGTTTGCCAATGCTTTATGATTATGATCATATTTGTATACAAGACAAGTAGGAAACCACATAAGCAACTATTAATTACCTCACTTGCTCCTGCAGAAAGAAAACCTAGCTGAAAGATTGGGATAACTTTAGAAAAGAAAATAGCCAATATAGAAGGGAAACACTGTATGACTCTTATCAATGCGAGAACCACCTGTTTGACAACTTAAGAGATATCGGTACAGCACACATAAGATTATCCTTTGCAATTGAAGTTTTTGCCTGCATTTGGTGCATTCTAATTGAATTTTCCTATGCGTTCAAGGAAAAAGTTGTATGCGTGCAGTCTATTTATATAACAAAAGTGATTGAGGGTTGCCCATAAAAGTTGTGCTACTTCTCTTGCTCCATCAGCTTTTTGCCGTACTTTTTTTGTTTTGACAACAGCTTTTGCCGTACTTTAAATAAAGTATTTCGTCTCTAACAAATGTAAATGCATGCACTACAAGATATGATATATAATTCATAGCTAAATAAGGGAACTCAACTTTACCGACATAATACCAGACAAGTGGTGGAATGGGGCATCTTGATACTAAAACCAACAAATTTGAATTAAAAATGTATTTTTCATATACAGCTTGAATCTATTCCAGCAGTTATATGAAAATAAACAGATAAAAAGAAAACCATAAGCTTTGTTTCGTCCATGAAAAATGTATTCAGACTGGACTCAGAATCCATTGTAGCAGCCCAGGTATTTCCTTAGGAGAAGATTTAACCGTATTAATCAAGAAATTTTTTATCAGAAAATTGAGTTGTAAGCCAGCTATGTGTATAAGTTAAAATACAATGAAGTGAAATAGGAAGCAATGAATTGTTAGTTTTCGACACAATTAGATGAGGAGCAGTTATTCATGCATGAGAAATGCATAAAATATGTACCATGGTAATCTCATCCGGTTTAACACCTGCTGTGATCATCGACTCAAATACAGTTAAAGCCTGTCTTCCAAATCCATGCCTAGCATAGCCAGCTAACATTGTGTTCCAAGAGACGATATCTTTATGTTGTACTCCTTGAAACACATCATAAGCTTCATCTATGCAGCCACATTTACAATACATTCCAACAAGTGCATTCCCCACTAAACACCCTTTCTCATACCCCGTCCTCACCACCTGTCCATGAACTTGTTTCCCTAACTCCAAAGCAGCTATATCAGCACATGCGCTCAAAGCACAACAAAAGGTAGATCTATTTAAACTTTCTCCATCTCGTTTCATCTCCACAAGCATATTCATAGCTTCTTCATAGAGACCATTCTGAGCATAACCTGCAATAATAGCTGCCCAAGATACAGAATCACGCTGAGGCATCATATCGAACAAGTTCCTAGCTTGCGCTAGATCTCCGTTCTGACAATAGCCGCTTATCATGATATTCCACGAACCTATATTCGGAAAAGGCATTTCCTCAAACAACTCCCTTCCCATGTCCATTCTCTTGTATTGTGCATAACCAGCAATCATGACATTGTACGACATGTCTCTTTTCTGTGGCATTTCATCAAAAACTCTCCTCGCTTCATCCAACATCCCATCCTGCACATATGCATACACCATCGCTGTCCACGTGAAAACATCCCTAACTGGAGACTCCTCAAACAACCTCCTAGCCTGTGACAAATCTCCATCCTGTGCATAACCTGAAATCATGGTATTCCATGAGATTAAATCCCTAACAGGAATTTGGTCAAAAAGCTGCCTAGCATCACCTAACATGTTTCTCTTCACATACCCACCCATCAAACAATTACAAGAAATCAATTCCCAGTCTGATTTGGACTCAAACAAGCGACGAGCCTCCTCGAGTCTCCCACTCCGAACGTATGCTGCAAGCAACCCATTCCAGGAAATGGAATTCTTGTGAGGCATCCTATCAAAAACATCCCTTGCCTCATCAACGTGCCCACTCCGGACATAACCAGACAACATGGCATTCCAGGAAACAACATCTTTTTCGGGCATTGAATCAAACAACATGCGGGCATCACGGAGTCTGCGGTTCCTGGCATACCCAGTTAGCATTAGATTCCATGAAAACAAGTCTTTGTGGGGCATTTTGTCAAACAGGTCCCTTGCAAGGGAGAACTTTGCGTTCCTCAAGTATCCAGAAATCATGGCGTTGTAAGAGACAGAGTTTCGAAGCGGCATGGCGTCGAAGACACGGAGAGCCAAGTCGCAGTGGCCATTGCGCATGTGGGTAGAGATGGCTTTGGTGCATTTCACAGTGTGTGGGTCTTCGAAATGGGGTTTTGGATAATTGGTTGGCCGTTGAACATGAAAGATGCTGCTATGTAACTGTCTCAGGTTAAACTTCCCACGCATCGTTTTTACACCTACTACCACTAGTAGCCACCTTCTTCCATGTCTAGCATTAGATTCGAGTGTGTAGGTAGCATGTTTAATAGTAGGATCATAACAGCTTATTCCACTAATAGATACCGTAACAGCTGATTTTTCTCCCCGCTAAAACGGGTTTGGGTTTAGTTTCCGTGATTAATTTTATTTATGGGAGAAGATGCAAATTTGATGTTTTCAATGGTATCTCTCACCACCATTCATGCTTTTGCATACTTCGTTGTTAAAAGTTACTACTATTATTTAAGCAGAATTCTATGAGAACTTATATTTTAGGATTGATCGATTTGGATTTGGATTAATGACTATTTTGTATTTTAAATGTCATGTTTTCAAAAAAATTATGATAGATTTTAGGATATAACATCATTCATGCTCGGTGAATGATTTAAAAATTTATGTGCACATAATATAATATTTTTGTTACTGAGTGAAAAAAAAACTTTTTAGTAAATAATTGAGTGAATAATTCTTTTTTATTTTCATCTCAAATCTTGGTGAAACTTTCAACATAAATGAACACCAAATTACATATGATTCCTTGTTTGGTACTAATTGATAGAGTAAACGGATCTTATATTACGACAAGTCTTTATAGTGGTCTTGATAAGTTAATTTACAAAACATATCCTTTATTATGGTTTGCAAGGTCTGTACATCGCATTTGTGTTATATTTGGATGGAATATAATGGCTTATCTATGAGTAACTATGTAACAAATTAGTGTTATGTACAACAAAATACATAAGTGTTATTCAAGATCTGAATTCATTACCACCGATTGAGTAAAAACAATCTTGTTGTACCAATTGATTCACATGTTTGGTAGTCCTAATGTTATGTTGTATCACATTGCTATTATATTTTTCTTCATTACATATTGTTATATTTAGCACATATAATGGATACCAAATTCATAAAAATTTAATTTTACACTAAATTCATTGAGATACTTTTAGAAAAATACATGTATGACTATATTAAAATAAAAATAATTATTTTATTTACTGTTAATTTAAAAGAGTTTTAAACTATTAATTACAAACAAGTATATATGAAATTTATTTACTTTTATAATAATTAACTTAAAAGTTATACCAATACAATTTTTGGATGGACTGTACGTGTAAAATTATTTATATTTATAACATTAAATTCTTTATACAATTTATTTTTATCAAGTTTTACTCCATAAAGTTTCACAAATACATAACAAGGGTAGAGAAGGGACTAATTGACCAAACTGAGACACTTTTATAATCTATTTACTAGAATAGAACATTTTTAAAATTGTTTGAATGGTATTTTTGTTTTTTAAAAATTAATTGAAAACACACATTTGTAGGTCTTTAGAGTCCACATGATGCGCACACAGGATTTGCTGGTATAATAGGTATCTTCTGAATATACTGATCATTGGCGAGTCCAATATAGACAACATGTGAACTTTTAGTTCAATATTTATTAAAAATGAAATATTTGACATGCCATAGAAAACAACCTCACCCACTTTAATAATATGTTTCAAAACAACTCCATTTTAAATAGTTTCTAAAAATACGCCAAGATGCTAAATTAGTTGTAGAGAAGGAATTCAGCCGTTACTTAGTAAGTGACAATTTTATATTGGACAATGAAAATACAACAACATTCAATTAAGCAATACAAATAACCTTCTTTCAGTTAGATACAAAATATGGACTATGCGTTAAAATAAAGGTTGGTTTAAAATAGAAATGTTTGGGCAATTTTGAGATTTGGTTCTGTACTCTGGTTATTACATGCTGCACTTTCAATTGTATTCCAAAAAAAAACCATTTTACATTTTAACATGAATTTTTGGAAATGCATTAGGTTCTTGCCTTGCTTTCACTGTAATGGCAGCTGTAAGACTGTTTTTAAGGAACAGGGGAGGACGCTTGTGGTTAAGTGTACGCATTGTAACGAAAATGGCGTAGTCTTGTGATTACTTTTTTACTCTCATCACTCTGTTCATATTAACTTGTAATCCTCCTCTCGTCTCTTTTTGGTCATGTATCTCCATTCACCATTTTGAAATCAACCTACAAACGGCTATTTCATATTTGTCCTCATTCATTTTAATATTTTGTTGAAAGCATAAAGGATGAGTGTGTTGATTGTGAAATGTGCCATTCATTTATGATAGAGGGTAAAAAGGAAACCGAAACTAGATATTTGTCAACATGTGTAGCCAATTATTCGTATCAACACAAAATGAATAAAAATAGATGAAAAAAAATTAAAAGTAAAATGATTTAATAAAAATGAAAGAGAAGATAAAAGAGATAAAAGATTTGAATTAAAATAATTTGATAGGATAAAAAAATTAAACACAAGATTATAGTGCAACAAAGGCATCCGGAAGATCCCCTTAAAAATCAGTTTATAAGGGAATGGCTTACCCAGCTATATAAGCGTTTATCAAGTTTGTTAAACATCCGATGTGAGACTATTCTCAACAGTGTACGGCCTTCTTCTCTATTTACTTTCATTTCCTTTCTTCTCACTTTGGGATGAAGGACTTGTATATTTTTGAAATATTTCACCTAGAATTAACTTTCACCAAACACACGGCATCTCCCTTTCATCTCAAATAACTTGCAGCTCACATTCACCCCTAAGCATGAATTCTATTACCAATTATTTTGTTAAATTAAATTCATGTTTTGCTAATTCAGTGTCACTAAAGCAAAATTTTCAATAAATAGAGAAAAAATAATCACATCTTTCGCCACATATCTTATTCCCATCCCAAGCTTCCATTGTGACAGGTTAAGGCAAGCAAAAGACTCACCAGAAAAGCCTTTCTATGATCTTCAACAGGTTCAATTCAAAAAGACATTGACAATTCTGGCATTTATAAGGAAAATTCAGAGCGAATTGACGAATTGAAATAGCTTCTTTTATTGTCTGTATTATATATTTAAAATGCTTTGAAGACCAAGCCAAAAATATAATATTCAGGAGAAAATCAAATTCCAATTTGGAAAATCACGTGCTTGCTTATGACAAATAGAAAATTAAAATAAACCTTATTTAAGCCAACCAACCATTAGCAATAACCAATAGAATCATTCACCCACAACATATCCAACTAAGGAATCACCGAGAAAGTGTGATTTAAGCAGAAAGATGATTTAACAACAATTAATTTAAGCAATAGGTTAATTACTACACAGCAAAAACAAGCTTTGAACATAACTTACATAACTGTTTTTTTCTTCTGCATTATGCTTAAAGCTTTCTAAAATCTCAAGACCAAGCAGATAACTGAATATTCGGGAGAGGATCAATTTCCCCTTTGGAAAATCATGCCCTAGCTTAAAATTAACATAAACATAAAATAACATCATTCAATGCAAAGATTTTGCTCCAACCATTATGGTTGGGGTGGGCATGGTTTAGATTTTTTAAAAATTAAACTACATTCAAATCAAACTATATTTTTCTACAATTGTAGTTTGGATTTTATGTAAACCGTTTGAAACCAGTTTTAAAAGTAGTTCGATTTCAAAACTGGTTAGAACCATTTCTGAATCATATACCAGTTTCAAAACTTGTTTTGAATCCAAAGGCTGATTTAGAAATAGATTTCATTAAAGGCAGTTCAATGTTCAAAATTTATTTTTTAAACAAGAAACTAGCTTTAAAATTGGAAATTTTTCATAAAGCAGCATTTAGCAATCATAATTGTTTGATATATTGAGATTCCCAGCATAGTTGATCTTTTAAATAATAACTATCATTGCCACTAACATATAGAAAGACAAAATAAATGAATTAATAATAATAAAGGTTCCACCAAAATATTGGTCATGATATATAATGTCTTGAAAATTTTCTGGCTGATTGAGCCTTAAATCTATTTTCCATATCATTATAATATTTCCACAGAACCCGAGTGCATATAGACTTCTGTAGAATTTCCCTTGACATTCTTTGAAGTTTCAACATCACTACAATGTTTTGCAAATCCTTACAGGTGTTCCTTTGGAGGGTATCTGTACCTTGATTGCCAACTACAAAAAGAACAACTAATCAGACAGGTACAATCCCCTTACACAAGATTCTACAACAAGAGAAAGTGAAGGAGTTAAAGGAATGAGAATAAGGTTTCAACCAAGAACAGAAAATGCAGTAAAAGTTAAAACAGAAACACAAAAAGAATAAATGCATGCATTGCTATTGCTAACCGTATAGCCAAATCCCTCGGTAAACAAAGAAATAAATTACCTTCGGTGCTAATTCAAAGTATACAAGCATGTCAGCTGTAGAAAAGAAAAGGCTTTCAACTGAGAAAGCGAGCAAAAACAGTCATTTATAAAAAAACAGAAAAATTTTAAAAAATAAACTTCATCCAATCCATAGATTTTGATACAACCATGATAACAACAGCTAAAAGAACTAACCAACAAATTAGTCAGTTACGGAACCACAAAAAATATTCACATCACTATGTATGAAATGACAAGGTTCTAAAACTACTTACTTGACAATCACATGAACTCAGATAAGCCAACCATTGTGGAGGACCTCAGTTACAATAAGGCAAAACCAAGCTTTCAACATAATCACTGGAGTGCAACCAAACTTTGTTGGAGCTAATGTCAGTATACTCTAGTCTGTTATCTCTCCGGTTATATGTAATAACTTCAAAAACTTCATTGCTTGACAGCAACAGAATATCACGGTCTTCAGATATGCACAATGGGAATCGATATTTACAATATGAATTGAAGATTTGGAAATGCTCACAATTAACATTCAGCAATGTAGTCCAAGACTCCTTCATTTGGCAAACAGAGAAATAATGATTTCCGTGGTGACACAGAGGCATAAACAGCCCCTCAAAACCCCTAGATCGGCCAAGAAGATTATATTAAGACCATCATCAGGCAGTGACAAATATGTGTGTCTCATTCCTTAAATCAAATGAATATTTAAATTACGTATTGACCATGAACATTCCTTAATTTAGGAAAACCACTCCATCTTACAACGATCCTCCAACAATTGTGACCCAGACGGTGAATTCTCACTTCCGTTTCCAGTGAGTTGCTATCCTCAACCACTTTGTAGGTGTCTCCTGAATCGTCATAGCCAAAGCCCATCATTTGAAAAATATGTTAATTACTAGGTATGCATGACGAGTGTCGGGACATTATTAACCTAGTAGCGGGGTTCCAAAATAGGACACAGTCTCTCTGTTGATGAGATATAGGTCTCCATTGCAGACTTCAATGACCTCATAATTGTGATTGGTTGGGGAGCCACCACCATAATCAACTATGGATGATGGGTCGTTCAGTAAACGTTCTGCGGAGCAGCAGTGTCGAGCCCAATCTTAGTCTGGTCGAATAACGTGTAGAGGACGGAGGTGTTTCTGGAAGATCTTCCAAGGTGCACTTTCACAAAAGAAATTTCAAGACTTGCAAACACACCCGAGTCGCATCAGAAGCCATGACAGGATTTCCAAGACCAGTTCCTGAGGGAGAACTGGACAATAACGTAAAGGAATCTTCAAGAATGAAGCAAAGGGAGAAGTTGCTAAATATTTCAGAGTGGGATTTTTAAGATGATTCTTTTTTTTTTTTCGTTGAGTGGGATTTTTAAGATGATAATAACAGTTTTTAACTCATCTTTTAATGATAAAAATGTTAAGATTTTAGTTTTGGAAAGAATAAAAATATTAACATTTTAGTTTTTTTTAACCACCTAATTAAAATATTTGGTTTCTGGGTGAAATTCCTATCAATATTTTATGCTTTTGACTAATTATGAGACTACTGGTGGGCTTAGTTACACCTATAGGGAACAACTATTCCTATTATTACACTTGCTAATTAAACTACTATCTTTAATTGTGTTTTTAAATATTATTTTTTTCTTTCTTTCTTTTTAAGGAAATATAATTTAATTGATAAAATAGACAATGAAATTATGTTTTTGATGAGTAAAAGAATGTAAAAAATTTATTCATATAATTTTGATGAACTATTATATCATTCAATAACTTTTAAATTCTTTTAGATTTATGAACTGAAGGTTTCTTTTAGATTATATATATAAAATTTCATATTAATCTAAAATAATTTATTATCTTATTCATACTAGTTAAAATTTATAATAATATAAACTTTTCAAAATAAATTAAAATATAAATTATTTAATTATTTTTTATTATTATTTAATTTTAATAAAATTTGACACAGATAATCTTAATAATATATAAATATTATTCAATAAAAATCATATTTTATATGAAACTATTAAATGGGATAATAATTACTTAAGTTATACAATACAATTTGATCATTTCTCTCTCTCTCTCATATATATATATATATATATATATATATATATATATATATATATATATATATATATTTGTGATGTATGTGCATGCATGCTTAGTATTCCTTCTCTTTCGGAGCATGAACTTTTAGAGTTTTATATAGGATTCCACATGTTCAAATTCACTGCTTGCTGAATCAACTGAAAAAAGATTTAGTTTTTTTTTTAACTTGTTACAATTTCTTATACAAATATTTTAAAATAAAAAATAAAGTAAAAGTAATATGATATTTTGTAAATAAAAATATTTTCTATAACATGTTTGAAAAAATTATGTATTATCTTTAAAATATGCTAAATCACTATATTAATTAACCTTGATGAGATTCCCGTCCGTTTTCCATGTTGAACTCGTGATACATGGTTATCCTTGGTATAATTCAGACGACAAATTAAGCACATAGATATCAGGCATTGTGGTGGAGACGTAAACGCTCCCTAAATGCCCCGTGAAACTTACAACTGTCTAAAAATAATGCCACCACTACGACTGTATGTAATCCAATTTTGTCCCTCCGAAACGAAACACCGGTCGCTATTAGCACATGGCAATCCAGGACCACCAAAACAAAACCATTATGAATTTCCTTTCAAACAAATTAACACCCAAGAAAGAAAATAAAAATACACTCCTAAGCACCAAAGCACAGATTCAAATTTACAAATGCCATGTTGGGGAATGGGGATCAATCTCTTTGCACTCGTTTTCAGTTAGGTGCATAATAGAGTGAAATAATGTAGAAATAGTAACAAAGAGAGGAAAATTGGTGCTTGTAGGTTGGTTGATGAAGATTCATCTGACATTTCAGAGGAATCAACGGCAAGAGGCATTCCATCACTGTTTAGAGTGCATGATTGTGGGTCAGAGCCTTCAGTGCTCAACATCAAAGCTCGAAGAACCCCAGAAACTGTGTGAATGTAAGCTGTTCTATTCTTAGCCAGAAGCCATGTCAGGCCCATTAGTTCACAATCTTTGTTATGGATCTTGGTGGTCCTATCTTCTGACTTGCTTGAATTTGAAGAATTCTTCCTAAGCTGCGTAGAAGCAATATTTTTTTCATTTAGAATTAAAAGCCACATCATGGGGCAAAAAGAGGTTTGTTAAATTACAGTCTTGAATCTTGATTGGTGTAACATTCACTCGTGGAAAAATGGTCAAATTAAGCTGCACATCAATGCCATCTCTTACCAAAATAAAAAATAGGAGAAATGTCAACCAACTAATTATTCGGCTTAGAAAGGTCCCGGTTTAGTTTTGCTTTGAAAATAGATGGGGTTGTACAAATTATAATAGTGGGACACACTGTTATTATTAATTTATTTTTTGTGAAGCAACAACCCAGAATAAGAATAACATTTGGAACATCTTGAATGAAGTCCAACATTTTTTAAATAATAAATAAATTTAAGATTCTGAAACAATGCATGGATTTTTATACGTGGAAAAAAAATAGGCACAAGGGACAGCATTTTTTGCAGACTGCTAAATCAAATAAGAACCAGGAACGATAAATCCAAATATGGGCACAGATATTATACTAGCGTCTAATGCCAATAACTAAATAAGTTAAGCAGGAAATGTGTCAGGCAATATGTGAATACTTCAGAAGAATCAGAGGGACAATCAGATCTCTGTTTTACTGCTTCGCAGTCAATTTACTAGGTAGCAGCACGTGACAGGCAAAAATTAATGGATTCAAAGTACAACTATGTCTCTACAATTAAACCATCATTAATGGCCAGCCAGGCTAAGAACAAGAACACCATCTTGTAAGCTTGAGCGTTAAAATCGTTTGTAATGTTTAATGCATCTAAGAAATAATAAAACTCTTCTCGTAAACAATATCTGGTTTTTACATGACATAGTAACTTTTTTTACGCGATACAACCTAGATTATCAAAGGAGGGGCGGTAGGAGGAGGGCTACTGCTATCTGCTAATACAAATGGCTTAACACCAAGAAACCAAAAATTTCTATGTTGAAGACAATATAGGGACATTGCATGTGCTTAATCTATTATAGGCACACACGATTTGAAGACATTCGAATCATTCGACTGAAGTTCATTTCACTAATTTTCAAAATACCACTAATTATTCTGTTAACGTTCGTGAGCTACACAAATCCAAAAGGCGCGTAAAGGAGAGTGCCAACCAAAAAATCAACAGTAACTAAGCACTATCCTAAAGTAAAGGAAGGCAAAAAATAACTTTCCCAATCACCCAAGCATGAAGATTGAAGATTTAATCAAGATGAAGCCTCGCTCAGCTTGATCATATTCAAATGAACAAGATCTATATCCATCAAATCCCCCCCCCCCCCCCCCCCAAAAAAAACAATGAAAAGAGCACCAAAAGAAACTATGAAAATGAAAACTTACCGAATAGAGACTATGCAAGCACTTGGAGCATCCTCCCAGGCCGGGAAACTTATTGACATTGGTGCTGCTACTGAAGCAATCCCTCTCCAATCTTTTCACACTTTGATTGACAACAAGAGTTCCACTTGGAGTAACTGAGAATGACTCAGGACAGGTCAAAGGGTGAAGCCTAATGCCACAGTAGCAATAGACCAGATCACAAGTCTCATTGGGCTGAAAAAGCTGGATTTCTCTAATTTTCAAGGCCTTCCCCAAGTCACTCACACATGTTTCTGAATCATCAGGCAACAAGGGCATGTCATAGGATGTGGTATGGCCCTTTGAGGCACGTTCATGTTGCATTCCACCACTAAGGGCAGTGGCTGAGTATGCAGAATAGAGCCACGCTGCCAGCACAGGACAGCATCTGCTACGGTGGAGGTCATCATCATCATCTGCAGCATGTTTGTTGGAGCCACATGCACTCTTTATGCCTTCGTAGTGCTCATCTGAGAGGCTGAGAGGGCACCCTGCAGCATCAGCTTGTTCTGGGAATGCAGGGATTGTTCCTGTTGAAGATGAGGGGTTTGGGATGATTGGCTGAACCGCATCAGCATCAGGGTCAGGGAGAGCCAGGTAGCAAGGTGGGAGGAGGAGAGTAGTGCAGAGGAGCAAAAGGGTATTCAAGAATGGTGATTTTGGAGGAGGCAGTAGTGTCAGTATCATAGTGAGTTTGACACACTTTAGTCTATAGTCTATGCCAAAGGGAAAGGGGAAATTAAGGTGGGTATGATGAATGCGGATGTGGTCTTGTTTCTCTTCTCTTCTGCCACCAAAAAGAAGAGAATATTGGGATAGTATGGGCGTGGTGGCCTCTGTTGGGTCAGAACTCACAAGGCAGGAAAGTGAAAGGGAAAGGGAAATAAAGGGTGGTGGGGTGGGGTTCAGCCAAGTTTGGAAGTATGCTAATGCTATCTCATTTAGATCCAAGAGCAACTTGTAGACTAACAAAACTTAATCCAAGGAACAAACTCGATATAAGGCCACGGGTGAATTCGATGATTTTTGCTGTTGACGTAAATTTTTTATTAATAAATAATCTATAAATGTTTATTGAACTTGATATCTATTCTAATCTCGTTTAAGTCTTGTAATTCAATTAATCTAAACTTTTCCAATAAAAAAAAGTAACTTGGTACGATAATTTTACCTCATTTACCTCTATAATGTTTCGTATTGGGATTAGCAAATAGCTTCATGATGAAATCATTCATGGGATAAATGAATTTGACTGAGATTGAAGGTGTAGGTCGGTGTGTTCCATCTTTTTAGAGTTTTCACTCTGGTAATTTTCTACTTTTTTGTCTGTTTCCGCATCTATCATTTTCGTTGGAGGATATGCATGAAGGAGGTAATTCTGCGGGAGGAAAAGACTCAAATTTAACATGAGTAATTAAACTTAAACAGACTCTTTTTACTCGGTAGGGTAGTTTAGAATCTTCATATTTGTTGTTTTCCGGTAGGTATTTTACTATGATTATGCTAACAATGAAGGTAATACATGACATTGTGTCTGTAGGGAAGAGTGACACACAGAACTGCCCATGGTTTAATTATTTCCGCCAGCATTCTAAGACTCTAGTATTTCTTAATGTTTGTTTAAAGAAAGTCCCACACCTAATTATGGAGATGGATTATGTGCCATGACTGGTTGACTACCATCTACCCATTTAATTTCTTGTTAGTATGTTGGAGCTGGGGGCAAATTTTGGAATTTTATTGTGTCTGATAGTAGTGTTCTGTTCTCCAAGTCTTGACTACAATTTGTGTTTCCTTGTGACTTGTGACAAATTATTGAAAGAGGAAAATTTAAACAATATACGGCAAAGTTAAATAATTTTCTTTTCGCTCTGGGATTAGATGATGACTGATGAACTAATGAAGTATTTGTTTGGAATTATTTCAAAAATAGAATCCTAAGGGATAAGTCTTACATTGTTTAGGATTAGAGCTCAGAAAACTATTTATATATTTACATTTGAGTTTAAATTTGTACAAGAGGCGGAGTTATATGTTCTTGAGATGAATTAATAGTCTAGCGGAGAACACAGATTCTTAAAGCATTTGAGTCGAATTAAATCACCATTAAACCCCTAAATATAATAAAACTTTATACTCAAAATTTGGACTCAAAAACAATTTCATCCTATTTAATTCACATCCTATAAAAATCTCATAGTCAACTTTATAGTACTAATTGTTAACTTGATCACCCACTTATTTTTTAATGTGTTTTATGCAATGTCCCATAATCCGAATGAGAGGGATATAAAGTTTAACTTGACCAATGAGAAATTGAATAAAATATTATCATGCCAAGTATCATAGAGCATGAACAACCGAGAAATCGAGAATTCAGAAATGTTACATTTTATCTTTTCATTAAATGTTCATTAAACATAATTTGGTCGATCCCTCCACATATAGGCTTTTTCTCTGTTTTCCTCACCGATATGTCCTGGGACAAAATGGTGGCCATGGTAGCATATCACATTACATGGGCTCAATACGTATTTTATATTGCTAAGTTTTTTTTTTATCTGAATTGTGCTCCACTCTTGTCAATAAGACTAACAATATCTTTAAACAACAAAATAAAATAAAAAGTCAAGGCTATCTGCTGTTTGCATCTTTTTTTTTAGGAAACTGTTTGCATCTTTATGCTTATCGAAAATGAAACATGGAAATTTAAGTTACGAATTTTTTTATATTCCTTTTGAATTTTATTGTATCGAATTCAAGGTAATTTTCATATTACTTTTTTCTTATGATTTGTTTGGTTTAGCAGAGAAAGTCAAAGGAAAGAAAAAGAAAAAAAATGATTTAATTTTGAACGTTGTTTGATAAGAAAGAAAATAAAAGGAAAGATTGGTTTAATTGTGTAGATAGTAGGAAAAAACGAAAATTAAAAGTATATAGAATGACATAAATATTTATAATAAAGAGGTAGTGTATAAAAAATAAGGGCATTTTGGTATTTTCATCTCACAACACCTTTTCCTCTACATCTTGTCCACTATGAAACTGGATTTAGTGCATTCACAGTGACACAGTCGTAAATTAAATCAGCACCATTAAATAAAAGATTAGACAATTCATAGATGTATATTTTAAGCCTTACATGAGTTAAAGTATAATCTGTTTGATCTTTATAAGATGATCACACTTAGCTGATTGTGATTTCTTCAAGTATTTTAGCAAGAGAATTTTTTTAAGTTTCTTAAGTATTTTTTTTAAGTAAGTTTCTTGAGTATCTTAAGTTAAAAACATATCATATTCTTATAATATTTGGTATAAAATTTTAAAAACCATTTCCTCGACACTATAACATTCTCAAAAAAAATTTTAATTCTGGTTCCTAATAAAATATCTTTATAAGAGAGAGTGAAAATCCAAGATTCATGAAAAAGCATGAAAGTTTTAGCCATACTCTTAATGACATTTTCAGAATTCTTTTAAACACATAAAAATATTATGCTTAGCTTTTTTTATAGAAATAAAATATTACGTTTATCAGAAAACATATTTATAATGCTTCTAAAAATTGTAATTATTAGGAAACATAATTTATAAAAAAAAAAGTAATTTTCAAAACTAGAAAAAGATTTTACTTAGTAATAGCTCCTTAAATATATTATTTTAAGCATCTTTTTACTTTTTGCAAAAGGATGTTTATCCACGAACCTCTGTCTAGTTGGTGGTAAGCAGCATCTTTCCCCAAACCCTTGAAATGGAAAAACAAAAAATGTTGTTAACCTGCCTAATCAACCAAGTCAAGCAAACCCATGGAACTTTGACAAATCTTAATTATATAGAAACTAGATATTTGCACCGTGCAATGCACGACTATGTATTTTTTTATGATAATAATTACTTGATTTTATTAATTAATTTTAAATTAGTAAATATCATTAAAATATTATACATTTTAAAAAAACACTATGACTTATGTTGAAAAAAAAAAACTAAATCACTTACTTAATTATTTATTTAAACATTTACTTGACATTAATTCATTTTTAAAAAAATTATAATATCAAATAAGTATTTTAAATGTTGAAAAGATTCATATATATATGTTCGCGAGTTTTAGTATTTAATTACGAGGCTTAATTAATTAATATCATAAAATTTTAGAAAAGTCAGATTGATACTAAGCAAATCATTAGTAAATTATGTATTTACTCGCCTCAAATGAATCTGAATACTGTAAGAATTAGTCACAAAGTTGTGTTGGAGCTAATTTAAATCATGAAGTAGAAGCATGAAATCGTGAGAATTTCCAAAATGTCCGTGAAACCGTAATGCTGAGATTGAATGGCTCCGTTTACAAAGCACGTAAATAATCATTTTTATTGTTCTATTGATTCTTAGATTCCAATTTAATTAGTAAAATTAATGTTCGTCTGGCTTAAAAAACATTTTTTGCTTTTGGGTTTCTCTTGATGCATAATTGTGTCCCCACCCACACAACCTGTAAAATATATAACGTCGATCTGTAACTTTTAAAAGACGAAAGTGTTTTTGACTGTGTTTCTCGATCCGTGGCTCAAACCCCAGTTCAGCCATTTCTTCATGAATAGAAACGTGCCTTTCCCCTCTATAATAATCACTATATATATTACGCACAACCAAAAGGTGACAAAAAGAAAAAACCAGCTGTTGCCATTAGATTGTTATCTTATATCCATTATGGGCATTGCCTTGAGCTTTTTGTTTTTTCTTGGGTCTACTGGTTTCTCCCTTTGATCCGCTGGCTCTCATAAAAATCTAAATAATCTCCATCAAGATTTAGTTTTGTTTTTTTAAATAAAATATGTTTTTTTTCATAAAATTTTAATATATCGTTTTTGGTTTGAACGTATATTCAAATTTCTTAGATATACGAGATGATAGATTTTTTTTATAACAATTATACATATAATTAATATAAATATGATATTTTATTTATCGATTATAAAATGTCATTTTTTAAATCGGTTGCACATATACTTTATGTAAAAATGTCATGCACCACCAAAAAAATAACACATTCGATTTTGTGTGAAGACGAAAAATGCACCGAAAGAAATTTTATATGTCAATATGACTCTCTAATATCACTTCTTCTGTTACATTTTTTTTGGGGGGGTGGGGGGATAAAAAGTAAATGAAAAGAAGAAGGATTTTCAACAATATAAGTAAAGGGAAGTTGCTGCTGAATTCAACTTCGCAATGATGTAACATTTATAAGATAGAATCTGAACAACATAAGGTGCATGTGCTGCAAAAACCTTAATATTCTTCTCCATATACTAACCCCACTATTGCTCAGTGAAATTATTTTTTGTTTTTTATTCTATTTGTCTGTCGCATGCTTTGCAGTCTAAAGCTGCTAAGGAGACTCATGGTGGCAAAGCAAAAGGCCTCGCTCTCTTTCTCATTATGAAACTTTTATTTCATCAACCAGTGAGAGGTTTTGTCATGTAAAAGAAACCCTTTACTGCGAATTCGGCACAAAGGAAACTTTTTTGATGTTGTTATTACTAGTGCTAGTATAAAAATATGATACCTTTTATTTTATCTTAAAAGTTAATTTATATTTTCGGGTCGGTTGTTGACACTTCGTGATCAATACAAAAGCAAGGGATTAAGGGCATGCACTACATAGTTTTTTTTAAGTTAAAACAGTTTGATCACAGTTTTACCTTTTCTGAATGATTGCAGCTCCTCCACGATGATAAGTAACATCAAGCATATGATAAAAGCATTCATGTAAGATGAAGATATTTTCTGAATCTAATTTGTTTCAAAATATGAAAGGTACCTCCCATAGCGCGAAGCACGACATTGCAATGTTGGGCTGAAATCCCGAACCACAAAACAGAAAGGAATATAGGAGTGCACCTCTTAGACAACTCATACCATTCTTTGTAGCAAAATTGTTGTCTTCACTGCAGAAGCTTAGTTAATGATTAACTTTTGTTGGCTCAGGAAGCCAGCAGCTGAAGTGGTATAGTTACTGGCAATTTTAGATATATTTGCTACTTTTGCAACATACCTACACGTGAGAAAGTAGTATATACATTAGAGTAAGGGAATTTTCACATCATCTTACCATATAAAAAATTGTGAGATACAAGTATGAAAGTAAAATCTCATATAAAAATTAAATACCAAGTAAAAATAGCATTTATAAAATTGAATTTTAAGATTTTTTTTTATTAAAGTGTAATGTTAATCTTATTTATGTGATTGTTAACGGTTTATTGATGATTTTTTTTTTCAATATTTACTCCTTTTGATTTCTCAATTTTTTACATCTATCTCTCTTTATACAAATTAAATATATGGGAACATATTAAAATTTGTGTATATTTAAGAAGAAAAAATAAACACAAAATTTTGACCTGATATG
Source organism: Glycine soja (assembly GCF_004193775.1). Lineage (NCBI taxonomy): Eukaryota > Viridiplantae > Streptophyta > Magnoliopsida > Fabales > Fabaceae > Glycine > Glycine soja. Next base: position 43,784,031 of record NC_041006.1, on the reverse strand, counting down.
ATCATGTGAAAAATTAACATAAGAAAATTCATTTTTTTAAATAAGAAATATATAATCAACATAGAGTACAATGTACCAGAACAGAAACCTTTTTCCTTTTTAGAATAAGAAAATCCATATTTTTTAGCAGTGAGTTATTGTTTGGCATCGAAATTTCCCTTTTCCTTTTTCTTACTCTAATGATATCAGATGGGTTTGAAAAATAGTACCTGAATAATTTTCCTAAAACCAACAAACCTACCGCATTACTGTGGTTGTTAGGACAATTTCACCCCAATATAGAGATCTTGAGAGCAACTTAAAAGGGGATGAGAGAAAAAGGAATAGGCTGTCTCAATCCCAACCCCCATATAATCATTCCATTGGCCTCCATGGACTACTCTTCAGCAATATTAATTATGATAAGTGAATGGGTGTCAAAATTTTAATAGATTGATCAAAGGATCAACTACCAGTTTTTGGGCCAACTACCAAATTTGTGTTTAAAGAGAAGTATTAATTCAGTTGATGAATAAAATGCAAGTAACTTTTTTCACTACTGTGGTAGTAGTGTAATCACAGTTGATTTTCAAATTAGCTATAATGATGCTTCAATTTAGCGTCTTTTAATCATTCCTAGCTGCAGTACTTGTCTATCTTTTAATTTGTAAATTTATTTATTGCTTTCTGCCTTTACTGTGGTGGAATGCTATTGCAATCCCCTGACTTTTTCATTCTCGACTATAGTTACGTTTTAGCCTAACATCTTTTTGGGAAATCATAAGCATGGTGACTTTTTAAAAAGATTGCAATAACAAATTTGTTTGTGAGACTAATTATAAACCCCGGTAATCATTCATCAATGAAATGAAAATATGATCTATAAGCATTTTCTTTTATTTCCTCACAGAATAGAAACAGTAATTTTTTTTGGTACTCCTTAATGACAAGTTCTTTCAGATGATACAAGCTTTTGGAGATTCACTTATTTAGGTTTGGGGGACTCACCTGAATCAGAACAGACTTCAAGACTCAAAATACACTTATAGAAATAATTAGATTATTTACCAACAAAATTTTTATAGCAACAGTAAAAATCAAACTCATATTCTTTTAAGATATATCATATATTTCTAATCGACTGAATTAACCTTTATTGTTAAGAACAAATTATTTATAAGTTTTGAATTTTCACATTCAGATATAAAAGAGATAAAAGAAAATACTGTTATGATATTTTACTTTTTGTTGGCCAGTTATTCCTAAAGAAATCTAATTCAAAGTTCCTAAAAACATCCACAAGCTTCAAACCAAAATGTCACTATTAATTTTCTGTTGAAAAATTGCAGTTTAGATTGTCAAAGCCAATGATAGGTATAAATACCTATACGATGAAAAGGAAGAATTGAATTAGGATTTTGTTAACTATAGTACTCTAAAATTATTAGTTAAAAATCAATAAATGGAAATATTTTTCTTTAAAAAAACAAAAATTGAGTTGGAATTATAAAGAGTGTATCTCATTAGAAAAGAAACTTCTCAACTTTTATTTTCTAAGTTAAGGTGTTGCTAACAAGTAATTTCTTAACATGGAAACAGAAGAAAAAAAAAGTACTAAAAGATAAGAGCACTATTGCTGCCAACCAGAGATAATTCCCTAGGCCCTAAACTAAACGCTCAAAAAATGAACACCGGACCTTTGTTACGATTTAATTTATACCTCATATTCCTATGTTCTACCTCACCTATATCCTTTCTCTGGCTTAAACAATTAACAAACTCTGCTCCCCCACTAAACCCTCCTCTTGGGCCTTTGAGCATATGCCCATAGGGGGCCTTTAAATAGTATAATAGGCCCATCGTTAATTAGTTAGATTTGGGTTCCTATTAGGGGAATCCGATTGTTACTATCTTGTTCCCCAAGCTCTCTATCTTTGTGTCCTTACTAATTTTTAGTTGTATACAAGTAATAAGTAACTTTGTATCTGAGAACATGATAGGATAAATGCACAGTGAATATGGTGGTCTACTAAAAATAAGTCATTTGGTTCACCTGGGCATGCATGTTTTTTTTTTAAAAAATTGGGGTATCCATTAGTGAAAATCTAAGAATTTATCATTTGAACTAAGATCAATTTAAAAGAATGACTATTCAGTATATATTTCTTGATATGTATGAATCTAAGAACAAATACTCATCAGAGATAAAATTATCTATCAATTATGTCATACTATATTAATCCAAACTAGTTCACATAATAAGAATGTGTATAATTTTTTTTTATCATCAAATGTTGGTTATTAAATATTAATTTTTTGTTAGTGGAATAGTTCAAATTCACAATCTTTTATCATTTCTTTTCTTCCTTTGTCATAAAATCAACCTTATAACTCCATATAAGAATACTCTTTAAGTACGAAGGTCCTTTATTTGAATCCTACCACAAAAAAAATTCTAATAAAGGATTTGAATAAATAATAATTTAAATAGATAATAATTTTAGTTTCAAGAATACTATTATATATATATATATATATATATATATATATATATTGTATTTGATAGTTTAATTTTATTTTAAAATTAAAATTCATAAATAAAATAAATGAGTGCATAGTAAATAATATATAACCAATGCAGGAATTCAAATACTATATGAGCAAACAATTAAAACTTGGTATCCTCTCTCCTAATTTTTTAATTGTATATCTAAGTCTCTAATTTGAGACTACAAGTTAAATTAGAAAAATTTTATACTAATTGATTTAGGTAAATAATGGTAATTGTCTAAATAAGTAATACAATTTATAAAATAAATAAGAAAAAAAATGAAGTGCATCCCTAGTTATAGATAGATATTTAATTTTTATATTACAAATAATGATAAAATTGTTTATTATTCTACATAGTATAAAACAATAAGTTTTTATAAAATTATAAACTTAAATTCATTAAATATACAATAAAAGAATATAATACTTTATATAATGTTTTTATTTTCATTATTATTATTACGTCACCCATTTTATATGTTTTTGTGAGTATAATCTGTCCAAAAATACATTGAATGGAAGGCAATAAATATCCACTTAAAATAATATTTTTTAAGACAAAATAACATTTATTTTATCTTTTCTCTTTCTTATTTATATGGATTCTATATCATTTTGTGTGGATATAATTTGTCTAAAAATATAATTAATGAATGAAAGATAATAATGATCCACTTAAAATAATATTTTCAAAGATAACATAATTTTTTTATATTTTATTTTCTTAATTAAATAGAAATATATATTTTTTGTGAATATAATTTGTTTAAAACATATTGAATGAGAAACCATAATATTTTTTAAGGTAAAATAACATTACTCCAGTCACCTCTAACATATTATGGAGTATTTCTTTTATTTTGAGAGCTGGGGATAATATCTCTCTGTCAATACATGCATCCAATTACCTTTAACAGAGTGACCTCATAAGTCATTTATTTTATGTCTTTAATGAGTGTTAACTTTAACTCCACTGAAGAATCTTCCACGTCATCCATTTATGAAACCCTTTAAACAGCCATGGCCCCACCTCACTATAGACAAACAAGGAACTGTGGGAGTTACGAAAAGAGGCAGTGTTCTCCTACTGCATAAACCACCATTGCAATTTGCACCCTCATTCTCACGTTACACACACTCTGCTTATATTGTAGCGCAAGCATGGCTTGAAGTTTGAACCCATTTACTGTTTTTCTGATGCAGTTAGTTTCAAATGGGCGGCTTTGATATGGCCATTTGTCACAAAGAAACAGAAGATGACTGATTTACTCTCTGCAAATCCACCAACGTGTCATCCATTGCATGTCCCTGATTTTACGATGGTCCATGCATGATCACAAAATTACAAAATAGAGGTCCCTGATATTTTACCCTTCAGTTTTTTTCTTTTCTTTTTGAGCTATATAAACCCTACCCTATACACTGTAAGCAACCACCAGAAACTCTCACTAGCTTAGTTTCTATATATGCGTTATTTGTCTCTGAGTACTTTTTCTCTCTTGTGCATTACCTTTGTGGTCATGGCAGCCTCCGTGGATCCCCTAGTGGTTGGTCGCGTGATCGGCGATGTGGTAGACATGTTCATTCCTTCTGTCAACATGTCTGTTTACTTTGGGTCGAAGCACGTCACAAATGGCTGTGACATCAAGCCATCCATCGCCATCAGCCCTCCCAAGCTCACCCTCACCGGCAACATGGATAACCTCTACACACTGGTATTAATTCATGTTTCTGTTGAGAGATCTCACATGCATGCATCAAGGTTTTTCTTAATTTTATGCTTTCTCTTTTTCTTTAATGTGCCTACAGGTTATGACTGATCCTGACGCACCTAGCCCCAGTGAACCAAGCATGCGTGAGTGGATACATTGGTTAGTAAATTTGTTTTAGTTCTTCCTATTCTTAGTTTCTAACTCTATATATATAAACTGATATGATCTTGCTGTTTCCACTTATTTTCCAGGATCGTAGTTGACATACCTGGAGGAACAAACCCATTTCGCGGTAGTAAACGAAATCTTTTGGTCTACTTCATATATGACATTTTTATTTTCTTCTATTTATAAAAGTTTCATGATGTTGCATGCATGAGTACTACTGGGTTCAGTTCTACTTAATTAATTTTTCTTTTCTTCGGGCTAAAACATCATGTTTTTTAATTTCTTGGGCGTCCATTGCACTGACTCTCAGATTTCAGAAACATTTTTCTTCACTGGTCATAAAAATCTTAGGCCATTTCTGGCAAAATCAACATGCATGTTCCTACCTAGGCTCCTCGCATGCATGTTTCAGATTTCTTCTGGAAAAAAAATCACAGAATTTCAGGGCTATGTCACATCTTGTGTGCACACTCTCTTTCTATACATCAAATGGTACTCTCACACCTGTGATCTACCAAAATTTGGATCCAATGTCCACCATCCCCCACGTGTCCTGCTTGTGCCTGCTATGAACACGTGTCACAACAAATATTCCATCTCTAAATTCTCTGAAATAATCGTTAAATAATTGTTAAGTATAGTAAATAAATAAATTCTCAATTATTCTGTCATATTTTCTCTAAAACCATTCTTCAATAAATTAATTTTAGATTTTCTCAGTGCATGCACCAATTTAGATAACATGTGTTAGCTAGGGAATCTACTTTTATGAGATCATCACACGTGCCCCATAGCTTGCATGTTATCAAATTTCAGAATTCCATCACAAATGTGTCAAACATGAAGCAATATTTCTCCGACTCCAAAGTAAATATTTTGAATTATCACCTTTCTTTGGTCCTGTCATGTCTAAAATATAATCTTCACATCTAGCATATAGGATATTAGATTAATTTTTCCTACTTTCAATAGTTAACGTTGATTTCTTGTAAACAATAATAATTTGATTCATGCGGAACAAATCTAATAATTAAAGTAAATGGTCTTCTTTGCAGGGAAACAAAGAAATCTAGTAATTAATCAAGTAAATTGTCTTCTTTGCAGGAAAAGAGATTGTTTCATATGTGGGACCAAGGCCACCTATTGGAATACATCGCTATATCTTTGTGTTGTTTCAACAGAAAGGACCTTTGGGTCTTGTGGAGCAACTACCAACTCGTGCAAGCTTCAATACTCGTTATTTTGCCAGGCAATTGGACTTGGGACTTCCAGTGGCCACTGTCTACTTCAACTCTCAAAAAGAACCCGCTGTTAAGAGGCGCTGAATCTAGCTGTTAAGAGGCGCTGAATCTAGCTATATTGTATCCATCAGTGTCTTTCTTGAGATATGCATGGTTGGAATATATTTTAAGATATCAGAACTATATAAAATCTATGACTAGTGAGTAAATAATGCAGGGAGAGGGTGTGTGTAAAGTAATATAGTTGTCCAAGACCTGAGTGATGCCGACCATTTCCCCGGCTTTGATAACTTTTTTTCTCTATATATATACCTCTCTTTCACTCTATCAAATATATAAAGTTAATCTTTATTAATTGTTGGTGTGCTTCACTGCTTGTGTATATGTATGTGTTTATCCTTCGAATTTATCCTTACTGTTATGGGTCGTGCAAGTCTGTTTTAATTATAATGATATAAAAATCTAAAATAATTTACTGTTATGGGTCATGCAAGTCTGTTTTAATTATAATGATATAAAAATCCAAAATAATTTACTGTTATGGGTCATGCAAGTCTGTTTTAATTATAATGATATAAAAATCTAAAAAAATTGGAGACAAACTTATAAATACAAATATAGGAAGAAACGTAAAAAGTTGAATTTTTAAAAGGATATTTATTATGATTTACAAGAATTGAATCTCATAGCAATAATAATAATAATAATAACAAGCAAATTAAACTTTTCTCAGTAACTATCATTCTTTACCTGAATTATCAGATTACATGGGAAATTGTATTCATAAATTTGACTGGTTGATGATGCAATAAAAATAAAATAAAATAAATTATAAAAATGATTACAGAATGTATTGTTTCATAATATAATCATTTTTTCAAGTAAATATAATTATCTCTTTAAATTTTAAGACTTGCCAAAAAAAATTATAAATAAAATATTTTTTTAATTATCACCAGAAAGAGTATATATACAAAAGTGTTTTCATGTAAATAATAATATTTATGTAAATTTAATTTTTTTTTTATGACAGGCATGTGTGTGCAAATTAGTTATTCATGAATCATTAATATTAAACTTATAAAGTCTGGCTTTGGTTTAGATGAAAATGGTTGCCTAGAATGATACTCATAACTGGGGTGTTAATTCTAGTAGCTAGTCATGTTTTTAGATGAAAATGGTTTGCCTTGTTAATTTATCAAATGTCTATTAATTCTATATATTCCTTAACATGTATATACATTGAAAATAATCATTCTAAGCAAATCAATCTAGCTTCAAATTCAATACAAAATGTAGGTTTAATAACATTAATTACATATGCAAGTCATGCCAGCAGACATTAAATAAATTTTTCGACTAAACTTTCATATATGAAATTATCCTTATTAAATGGTAATGAAACTAGATAGATGAATTGTAAAAGGATGGAACATTTCTCTAATTAATTCAATTGGAATATATTAATCACAAAAAGTTGATGTCACACCAGAAGATACATGATTGTTAAAGAGACACTAAAAAATTATACTTTCCTGTAATCCTGACTAACGTAACAATCATTGATATCATAATACTCACATGTTTGCAAGATATGCACTCTAAGATGACAATATCATTTGATAATGAATTACTAGCTTTTGTACATTCAAAGCTTTTAGATGCCTAAGAGATTTAAATAAAATCAACATAATTAATTTTTCTTTTAAAATTTTATTTTTTGTAATATTTTTTAAATGAAAAGTGTCAATCCACTGCACAATATATATATATATATATATATATATATATATATATATATATATATATATATATATATATATATATATATATATATATATATATATATATATATTAAAGTGTTAGCTAGTGGATCAAATAATTTGCATAAAGGCCTAGAAGAAGTCACCTGTAATAAGTATTGGTGATTGAGTAGTTTTGAATAATATAACTTCATAGAGGATTTTAAAAATCACCTCATACATTTTCTCCAAAATTACATAAAACAGAGAAAAAATATATATTTAGAAACAATCTATTTTAGATTTTTTCCCCCTCTTTAAAAGGAGAAGATGGACCAAACAAAATTAAAAAAATCATTTTTATAAAAAAAACATAATAAAAAAACTTAAAAAAATTTATGAACTAATTTGATTTCTACTTTTTCTTTTTTATTGCAAATTACAAAGGATAATTATATTCACAAGCTCATTTTGTCTCTCTCTTTTTTCTTATTGCATCAATTTTTAAATTTCTTAAATTTTTTTCCTAGTGTGATACGATGGACTTTTTTTTTTCTTATTGCATGAATTTTTAAATTTCTTATATCTTTTTTCTAGTGTGATAAGATTGAATTTGTTGTTCTTATGTGGTCTCTATTTCCATTTTTTTTTATCTTTCCCTACCTTACACTTATTTACCTTGAATTTGGAGTGCACAATATGACTCAACATGTTTTAATCCCAAAATTCAATATTTAACATAAAAGTAATTTTTAAGTTTAAAAATAATAAAATAATTTTAAAAAACAACTTTTAAATTTATAAGTTTTTACTTTCAACTCATACTTTGAACTTTAAAATAACTTATAATTAAACTAAAAATAAAAAAAAAAAGCATGTAAAGGCTATTTTATACTACATTATGTATTAGAGAAAATAGAATGGTCACATTGGAACATAATGAATTATCTAAATGAACTACTAAGAACAATCAAGGGTGGAAGGATGATAATGCCTATGATGTAAAAAGATAAAATAATAATAATAACCTATGTATATTTTTTTTCTCTCAACTTGTTTTTCTCTCATTTTTCAAACAAGTGAAAGGCGGGGATGAAGATGTACTAAACTTACCTTTCATAGTCTTAGTGTCCAATTGTGGATATTCTTCCATGCACCAGGATTCTTGAACTTTCATAAGCTGTATGTAAACCAATTATTACACCACCTCCATATTATACATCCATATAAGTTTGATAAAATATAATATTTGACATAGCAGATCGAGTAGACTTTCAAGGTTCATGAGAGATATTGATCATATTATACTTTTTTGAATTATACTTTAGGAGTCTAGCTAGGACTGCTATATATGGTAATTCAGTAATTGTTCAAATTGATAAAGTTGTATTTAAAAAAAGGAAAAGGAAAAAATATTATATATTATATATCTTGGGAGTTAATGCATAAAACTTTTGTAAAGAAAAAGAAAAAAGAAAAATCCATAGATTTGAATCTCTTTAATTGATAAAATAATAAATTAATAACTAATATTTGTTAATTAAAAAATACATACAACATTTTTATTATTAAGTTATACTCATTACAAAAGTATAATATGATCACTATCATTCGTTTTCAATTCTCTTAATTATTGCATAAAACAATTGTTGAAAGTATTGAAATCTAACTATAACATTCTAAATTACCCCTCATTTCCCACATGACATTCTATATAAGAATTAAGGAATTTATCCTAACATACAAATCTTAAACATTTACAAAGATAAAATGGATCCAAACAAAAGTTTCAAGTTTTTGAGAAACGCAAAATAATAGACAAGATTGGATGAAGAGTCATATACATGTTGAAATCAAATGCAATCCATACTTAAGAATTTATTATCTTCTTGCATTTCTTTTTAACACATCTAGAAAATATAAAATTGAACTTACCATGAAAAATTGGCTGATTATCGGCTTCCATCTGTCAGACAATGATAAAAATCTGAAGAAAATTGTTGAAGAGATTCAAACTTTAATTTGTGTAGGAGCTGGCATGGCGATTAGGTTATTAAAGAGGCTTCAAAATTGGGATTTTGAGCTCGATTTCATTTTTTAAAGAGTGTCGAAATCAGGTAAAAAAATATTGAATTCATAAACACCTTAAAGAAGAAGAATTGTGAAATTCTCATTAGAATTTTTTAATCGCATCGGTCAATTAGAACTCATAGCTGTAAACAATTTAGAAAATGTTTGATGGATATCATTGTATTGTACAAATCCTAATTGGCCGACAATTATCTTTATTCCATTTGTGGGAAACTATTGAAGAGATTATATGATTTGATTTTAATTAACACACATAGAAAGCGTAAAATTGAACTTACCGTAAGAAAATGATTGGTTATCTTGATTTTTTTCTGTGGGTCGACTATAAACATCTACTTGAAGGGAACCATATCCAAACGTCTACTGAGACTGCATCAAACGAGGTACCTTGATGTTTGGAAATTGCGAACGGGGATTTAGCTGAATGTCATTCTTGCCAAAACGGACGTTCAATCCAAAGCAACCCTTACCCTTAGGCGCCGCAATTAGGTTATAGGCTTCCAAATCGGGTATCGGGAGCTCGATTTCAATTTAAGAATCTCGAAATCAAGTTATAAATCTTGAATTCGCAAATACCTAAAGGAGGCTTACCAATTTCTTGTTAGAACTTTTTTTTTATCTTGTCACTCAATCAACACTCACAATTGTATCATTTTAGGATATGTTTGATGAATTTTTAGGGGAATGAATCGTCCTATTATGCAAATCCTAATGGGCTTGGGCCTAGTCTAAAGATTTAATTTACTATATGGATTGTTAGTTTGGCCCAAATTAATGAAAATATCATCAACAATAATCAAGGAAATTGCTATTTTCACTCCTTCTTTTTGCTAATACACTCCTTTTTAATTTGTTTACCCAAAATACCCTCTCACCAAATAATAGATTCTAGGATTTTTTTTACACTCCCCTCTTTCTAAATGACGCTCTAGAGAGGCATGGGTGAGGCGGCAATGCCAAGGTAATATTAATTAATAATTCACCGTTTATTCATATTCCTCTCAAATTGTTCAATTTTTTCAATGTGCACATGAGAAATTGGTCGTTTCCCCAATTCTTGTATCTCCTGTAAAATCCAAACGTGTTGTTAATTTAATTCGGGTACTGACAGTTTGAAATAGCTTGTTGAACTTTGCAAATGCCAAGGTAGTTTGAGAGAAACAAAAAAGCAATTGAAACTTGACGTTGAGCAAAATTGTTGAATTGAAACCTGACGGTGACCTCTGTTTGTATTTGCAGATGGGTGATCTTTGTTCTTTTGTGGATGTATCCATTGTTGCCAGAAAGTGCAAGATTGGGGCAGATCTGGTTTGAAATTTGCAGATTTGGAAAAATTGGGGCAAATTTATTTCTGAACTTGTAGACTTGAAGAGAGAAAGAAAGGGGTAGCGGAATTAAATATGGTATGTGGGAAAATTGGTCTTTCTCTCTGAGAGATTGTTCTAATGAAGCAACTAGAACTTTATCTTCATAAAGTGGTTTCAGTGTTGCTACCACTACGGCTTCGTCGACGATGACTGTTTTAATTTGGCCGAAGGTTGAGTGGCGTGGTGGAATGGAAGTGTGTTTTTCTGGTTTCCGAAAAATAATCAAATTGGGGAAAAAGAGACAAGGGGAGTGCATTTCATAGAGTAGTTTGGGTATAAAAAAAAAGGGAGTGTATTAATATAAAAGGAGAGTGGAAATAGCAAGTGCCATAATCAACTTTGATTTATACACGGTGTTGTCCTTAGGTATTTGGATCCCTGTAGTGAAAAATACACCGCACAGAGTGCAGTGTAAAATTTAATCACATATTTTTATTATTAATTAAATAAAAATACAATAAAATACTAGATATAATAGATTGATGGTGATTGGTGAGAACAATAGATTTTCATGCTAAACCTTGTGAAGCAAACAAGTTTTGCATGAAACTCAATTTTGCTGCATGTTTAAACTTTAAAGGATCGATTTCAACAACTTTTTTTTAGCATGTTTTTACCTCACATTAAAAGTTCAGACCTATCGTTATTTGTTTTATTCGTTTTTATGAAAACTTATACATGAAAATAATATATATGTCAGTAGTTTTTTTTTAATTGCAAAAAAATTATCATTTATTGACACAAAATACTAAGTGTTAGATTGTTTTTATTAGTAAAATGTTTATTAAATTATTATAATAAACATTTCTTCGTAATTTGATATTTATGTTCCAAGCATAGATCCAATAATCAATTTCAATATGAATTAGTGCAACTAATAGATAAACATGTCATGCTTGAATTTGGTAAAGAAATATCATCCTATTCATAAATGACATATCATGTTATTTTCTTTTCCTTTACTACGTGCTCTTCCAAACTGTCTCATCTGGCAAATAACAAGAATAGACAGAATGAAAAAGAAAATCATAAAAAAAACAAAAAGTCAAAACAATGATTAAAGTGAATGAAATATTCAAATACATATCAAACAAACAAAAACTAATTGTATATTCTAAAATCTCTCTTTAATCATGCAATGGAATCAATTTCATAAAACTCTAACTTTGTCCACACTAATTATGTCAAGAACGAAAAAAAATAATAAAAAATTAAAGTTCTAAATTTGTTTTATAATTCAAACATAGATAACATATAATTTGGGACATTGCCCATTTTAGTTTTCCCCAAAAAAATACTAGTAATTTTGGTTTGATGAGAGAGTGATGTTAAATTTCAATACCCCCAGTACATGTTTACTTCGATTTATTTTAAAGAAACAATTTTTTTTTTCTGTTTTACTAGACAACTTTTAAAAATAAAATATTATTCGCCTTTTTCGAAATCAACAAACTATACCTAACATGAAAGACTGTATATTATAAAGAGAAATAACATTCTTCTGTGGTCTTTGAGATTTCCTTTTTATATAAAGGGATACGAGGTTTTTTTTGCTTGATGTATGTAAAATAATGTGTTCTAGCTGATGATCGAAAGATGAAGACGATTTATCATAGCTGGGAATGTCTTCTAGAATCGTGATTGGGGCAAATGGATCCGAACTGATGAATAGATTATTTCCATGTTATCGAAACCACAAAATTATAGGATTCATCTCGTATTTATCTAAAGTTTTGTTATGTTTACATGATAACTAATGATTTATTTAGTTAAACAGTTTATATGTATTTAATTTTTAATATGTATAAAATTCTTTTGATGAATAACTGTCACACATAATCTAATAAGTTTCTAATCTAATAAATTAAAAAATACACATGATTTTTAATCTAGACCAAAAAAAGTTATTGAGATTAATAATACAAGAGTGAAACACATGAAATATGTATATTGCAATTTCAACACTTAAAATCTGAACCAAATTAAAAGGGAAGAATGTTTTTATTAAAAATCATATGGAAGTACATTTAAAATAACATGAATACATATTTTTATGTATTTTTAGAGTAGCGATTAATATTCGTTCTAAAATAAAAGCTTGGAAGTAAAATATTTAATAAAAATGTAATCAGAATTTGAAAGATTTTATAAGATGTAAAATTAGGATTTTAACAAGGAAAATTCAAATTTTTTTAAACTTTGTTAGAAACTGTTGTTTTTCCTTGTAAATGTTAAATAGAATATGTTATAATTGATTTAATTCATACAAACGAGAATTTGAGAGTTTTAAGTTAAAAAATAATTGATAGGTTATTTGACTAAATTTTTTTAAAAAACAATCAAAATTATACACATTACAAATGAGAGGAATGACGATATAATCATTAGAATTTAAATATCATATATTTTTAGTATAAAAATTATAAGTGATTAAACAATTAAAAATGTAATTGCTAAAATTATTAACATAAGAGTGTGGTGGTATGTTGTTGCTTGTATTTGTGTTGTTCAATAGAGCTTGGTCGGTTCCGGCATCGTGCTCTGCTCTGCACACCTTTCTCTTTCTCTCTGTCTGAGGCTCTGAGCAGTGAGCACACCACAAACTGAAACAAATCCCTTTGAGCATTCAGCAAGATGAGCCACGAGCTGTTGGAGACGTACGCGTGCATGCCCACGACGGAGCGCGGCCGTGGGATTCTGATCTCCGGCGATGCCAAGTCCAACTCCATCGTCTACACCAACGGCAGATCGGTGGTCATGATGAACCTCCAGAACCCCCTAAACGTGTCCGTGTACGGGGACCACGCCTACCCCGCCACCGTGGCGCGCTTTTCCCCCAACGGCGAGTGGGTGGCCTCCGCCGACGCCTCCGGCTCCGTCAGGATCTGGGGCACGCGAAACGACTTCGTTTTGAAGAAGGAGTTTAGAGTCCTCTCCGCTCGCATCGACGACCTTCAGTGGTCCCCCGATGGTCTCAGAATCGTTGCCTGCGGCGAAGGCAAAGGGAAGTCCTTCGTCCGCGCTTTTATGTCAGTTCTTCTAGAAGCTTCTCTCTGTGATCTAATCTGTTTGACTTCATTTGACTTAAGATCCAATGCGTTACTAATATCTGTTACTCTGTGGTGATGAAGGTGGGATTCGGGGACTAATGTTGGTGAATTCGATGGTCACTCACGTCGGGTTTTGAGTTGTGCTTATAAACCCACGAGGCCTTTTCGCGTTGTCACTTGTGGAGAGGATTTTCTGCTTAACTTTTATGAGGGACCTCCCTTTAGATTTAAGCTGTCTCACAGGTACTTGTTGGCAGAAAGAAAATCACCTTTTGATACAGCTGAGAGCAGTATTTCTCTCAAAGTTGCATCTGTGCTACTCCTTCTTCTAGAAAAAAAAAAGGATGAAAACGTGTGCGGTTTACATTTCTACATTTGAGGATTTTTAGGTGGAATGGAATCCAAACTGTTGCGTATTGCTATAAATTTGTGAATTTGTGGTCATTTATCACCTGAATAAATATTGTCTCTGAGGATTTTTTATTTTATTTTTACTTTGCGAGATTGGTGGTGCATCTGTTTTGGTTTGTTCTTGTCTTTGGTCCTTTCTGTGTATTACGCTAGTCTTGGTAGATAACTGATATCGTGATAATTTGGTTATGTGCAGGGATCATTCAAATTTTGTGAATTGTGTAAGATATTCTCCGGATGGCAGTAAATTTATAAGTGTAAGTTCTGACAAGAAGGGTATCATATTCGATGGAAACAGTGCAGAGAAGATTGGTGAGTTGTCTTCTGAAGGTGGGCATACTGGTAGTATTTATGCTGTTAGCTGGAGTCCTGATGGAAAGCTGGTGAGCTAACTTCTGATTATTTATGGCAAAGACCCTCATCCTCAGACGTACTGTGATAGAAATCTAACCTGGTATCTTATTAAATAGTATAAAGAAGAAATAAGGGTAAACCCTAATTACAAAGATAGAAGGCTGCATTACCCCCCATTTCTCTCACAAATAACAAGATAACTTCCTCTCTAACTCCCCTGTAATTTATAGCAACATGCCTTATTTCTTTAACCAACAAACTTACAACCACAACAACAAAGCCTTATCCCACTCCTCTAGGTGAGGTCGACCGCATGGATCACACAATGTCATTCGGCACGATTAAAAATCAAAGTTTCAAAAATATTATTAAGTCTAAGATCTCCCTTGATGATTTTGTCCAACTTCCTTTTCGATCTTTTAACCAACAAACATCACAAATTACTCCCTCCGTCCCAAAATAATTGTAGTTTTAGCCTTTGAAAAAAAATTTAAAATTGTCTGATGTTCTCATTTTTCACTGAGATATTCAAACATCTATTCCAAATTTGCTCTCTAATAAATATTGTTGTCTTGAAAGACTTATTTATGCATTTATTGAAAGTAAAAAAGAGAACAATGATATTTTAGTAAAATTATCTCCTAATAAATACTAATTCTCTTGGAATACTTGCTTTCGTAATCTGTGTGAAAAAACTTTAAACATCAGTCATTTTGGGTGGAGGAAGTATTTTTTAACTAATTAACTAAGGGGTATCAATCGTGCTGACTCATTTCCCGTCTATATCTCCTTTCCTCTTCTCTCTAATACATAATGGTTGATCACTTTCTTTTCTTTTTGATGTTAACATATTACAAAACTTCACACTTGCTACCTTCGTATAATATTTAGTAATAGTTGCCTTTTCTTTTAATATTTTCAATAACCTAATAAACATACTATAAAACAAATGAAGTAAATTTTTGTTTTACTTCTTTTGGTAGCCAGACATACATTTTACTTTTCCCTGATGCTACTCTGGAACTGATGTTTTTAATGCACGTTTTAACTTTTTTATTGTAGTTTGTTTTGGGAAAACATTCTATCTAGTTTAAAAGATAGTATATATATATATATATATATATAAATATTTGAGCAATCGGTGTTTGCAATTTTACTTCTTGATGTTGTAATACCTGTGTTGATTGCTTGTTACTAGATATCTTTGACATGTTAGATATAGTTTGCATAGTTCAATCTCATGCTAGTTAAGTTTTGAGTATGTAGTTAAACAAACTGTTGATTTTGCAGGATTATTAGTTTTTCCTCCATTTCTTTTTTACTTGTATCTTTTGTGCAAGTCTCTTTGTTCCATTTCACTGTAAGACTGCAACACACATTTTGAGTAATGACAATCTGATCTACAGTTGTAATGGTGCCTTTAGGTGCTGACTGTATCTGCCGACAAGTCTGCAAAAGTATGGGACATTACTGAGGACAATAACGGAAAGGTGAAGAAAACATTGACTTGTCCTGGCACTGGTGGAGTTGAAGACATGCTAGTGGGGTGCCTATGGTTGAATGATTATCTTGTCACTGTTTCTCTTGGTGGGACAATATCTATATTTTTAGCAAGTGATCTTGATAAAGCCCCGACAGCATTTTCTGGACATATGAAAAATGTTTCCTCCTTAACTATTCTTAGAAGTAACCCTAGAGTGCTCTTATCTAGCAGTTATGATGGCTTAATAGTTAAGTGGATTCAAGGGATTGGATATAGTGAAAAACTACAAAGGAAGGAAAATTCTCAAATCAAATGCTTAGCAGCTGTAGAAGAAGAGATTGTTACATCTGGATTCGATAATAAGGTGAATGTTTTGCTTATATTCCTTTGGCTTATATGAGAATGATAATCATTACACCACATTTACTCAATTTCCGTCTCTTCTATTGGATTAAAAAAAAATCATGATACTTGTCATTGCATTTAAATAATATATTTTTTATGTGATGAAATAAATTTTTTGTGTGGCATAATCCATATAAAGTATATTGGTAGTAAAGTTTCTGACAGGGCACTTGGGTATGGAGCTGGATTAGAAAATAAGGTGGAACAGTACTTGGACCAATTGTTGGATTTGGACCCAAGCACAAACAAGCCTAAGATCTGGAAAGTTTATTCCAGGAGACAGCAAAAGGGAATAGGGAGAATTAGTTATGCTGACTTAGCAAATTGGTTAGGGTCAAGTAGTTGAAATATAGGGAGGAAGAGGAGGGCGTGAGAGGCATGCTTGGGTAATCACATTAGTTGATGGAGAATAGCCTTCTCTAAGGAGACTGAGGCTCTGGTTTGTGACGTAGATCTTCATTTAGTGATTTTTTATGCTAAGATATGGGCAATTTTTTTTTCCTTGGGGTGGCGGAGGGGTAGCAAATTCCAAGGCTTCTGTAGTGTATGAATATTATGGAGAAGTATTGGTTTCTTCCACTGATCCTTCCACTTCTTTTCTCTTTTGTCAACCAGATAAGGCGAGTTTCTTTACATGGGGATCAGTGTGGAGATGCTGAAGCCATTGATATAGGAAGTCAACCAAAGGACTTGAGTGTTGCACTTCTTTCTCCTGAACTTGCCCTAGTTTCAATTGATTCAGGAGTTGTCATGTTGCGTGGTGCCAAAATTGTGTCAACCATTAATCTTGGGTTTATTGTGACAGCATCTGCTGTCTCTCCTGATGGAAATGAAGCCATTATCGGTGGACAGGATGGTAAATTGCACATATATTCTATTTCTGGCGATACTCTTGTAGAAGAGGCTGTCCTTGAGAAACATAGGGGTGCTATTAGTGTCATACGTTATTCCCCAGACCTTTCAATGTTTGCATCAGGGGATGTCAATCGAGAAGCTATAGTGTGGGACCGTGCCTCCCGAGAGGTAAGTACAACTATGAGCTTTGATAGCCAAAGTATTATGTTTAATGATTTCTCTCTAATGTGCTTATTGTGCTTTTGGATGTGTTTGTGATTGAAAGTAAGAAAAAATTGTGTGCTTAATCATGTAACCATTGACACCACCCTCTTTTGCAGGTGAAGCTGAAGAACATGTTGTACCATACTGCTAGGATAAACTGCCTTGCGTGGTCCCCTGATAGCCTTAGGATTGCTACAGGATCACTTGACACATGTGTCATCATATATGAAGTTTATCAGCCTGCATCTAGTAGAATTACCATAAAGGGTGCTCATTTAGGCGGGGTTTATGGGTTAGCATTTACTGATGAGTATAGTTTGGTTAGCTCTGGTGAGGATGCTTTTATCCGTGTTTGGAGGATAACCCCTCCTTGACTGATCAAGGTCAATTTGGAAGATAAGTGAATTTGGGAAATATTTGTTGGATTTCAAATTTCTTCCTTTAGAAGGCTTCTAAAAGTCAAGACTGGTGAGGATGTGCTTATCACCATAAGTTGGTCATACACAATCCTCTTGCAAATTTCAAGCATCGGTTTGGTGGTCACTCTTGACATTGGTGGTATAAAGTTGGGGCCATTTTCTTGTTGCCTTTTATAAGTAGCTGCTTTTTGTGAGTTTTGATATCTAGACTATGATGGTACCAGTGTACATCACTATTTGTCTTGGTTTGCTCTGGAATCTAAAAGCAATTTATGATACCAAAGATTTTTAATAGTTGTGCCAATTGTCAAAAGGATCTTGTGAACATTTCAGGGGATCAATATAGATAGTTCGAGTTTTTGTGTTAAAAGTGTTGATAGATTAGAGAACACAGATAGTGATTTCTCCTCACCCAAACCCCCCCAATTCTTTAGAGGATACACTAAATCAGCTGCCCCTGTTTGAGGCCAGATTGATTGTAATGTTTCTTTGTAGTTGGAATGCAGTTTTGTGTGTTTGTTGTTTTTCAATTTATTCAATGTGGTTAACAATTTTTTTTTTCAAGAATTAATGAAGACCTCTGTTTGGGATCTACATACATTTTCAGAATTAAGTTATCTTTAGATATGAAGAGTAAGTGCCTTGAAATTTTTCAAGAAAAAAAGATGGTTAATAATCAAGTAAGAAGACAGGCACGGACCGGATCGAACCATATATATTTTTGATAACTTTTAATTAAATAATATTTTCTATAAAATTATTATTAAATTAAAATTATTATTAAATTAAAAGTTTTTTCACATACAAAATTTCATATTAATTCAAAATTATTTATTAACTTGTTTATATAAATTGAAGTTGACACAACATAATATTTCTTCTGTGTATATCTCAACAAAATTCCTATCAGAGCTACTAAATCAAATTCTTTTCAAATTTTTCTTGGACTGATTCTTAACGATCTAGAACCAGTCCAAAATCAATTCATATAAGCGTCATATTTTTACAACATGTCTTCCAGCTGATGAGCTGAATGACATGAGTACTTCATTTATCGGAGGAGGCACGGTTTAAAAGTACAATTTGTTTCCCGTGAAGTAAAACCGAGGTTGTGCTCATCTGCTCTCACTGTTAAAAACTAATATCAGAATTTTTATGTAAATAATTTCTTTTTTAGCAATTTACAAAATGTTATAAAGTAAGCCGAAGGCCCAAATTTTAATTTTGAGTGCACAAGTAATAGCAACTTAATTCGGAAATCATTCGCATTGCGTTCGAACGAGGGAATAAAAATGAGATTGGAAATGTAAAAAGTAAAAGACTTCCATGAAACCCTCACAATTAGATTTGTAACCCAATAAACACGAAAATCCAGTGCAAATAATCCTGTCATTGACAACCCTTAAATTAAACAATTCTAAGTGAAACGACAGCTAAATTGGTGTATTGACCAGATTTATACCTAGATCACACACTGCAAGGGTAATCCCATCTTTAAACAAAACTAAAAGCATGGCCAATTAGCATAACGAAGCTATATAATATCTCATTATAGAAATAAACACGAGGAAGCTGAACAGCATAAACACTAAAATACCAGAAAAAGCACAACCATAATCTTGAGAAACAGAAGGCTACACAGACTAAATTAGGATGGACCTCAGTTTATTAACAACGTTGCTTGAAATTAGAGCTTGACCAAGAAGGTTAAATAATCAAAGACAAAAAGAGAGAGACTGATTTTGAGCGTTTAATTAACGCGGAGCTAAAACGCATACTTGATAGGAAAAAATGAAAAGAAGTTATGAATGGCACCCTTACGGGTAAAAAGTGACATGTCAACCTTCAAAGAACGAGAATAAACAACTGAGCCACTTTCTTAATTGAGATTATATCTCAACCATATTCTGAAGTAAAGATAATATTGGTAACCGGAGAAAAACAAAGATGTTGAAATATCCATGTAACAAGTAAATAACCAAAACGAACGTTTTAAAAATAAATAAAAGGCCTCAGTGCCACGGTCTTCAACATAAAAATCAATTCTACAGTAAAGCAGTAACTAACTTTGTCCCAAAACTCAAAAACAGATTCGCATCTGAAAACACTAAAAAGCTTAACCTAATAACGTCCAATAGCCCAAACTCTGACCACACCATCGGTATAGCCACTAAACAAAGTGCTTCCATCCGCACTCCAGTTCAAACTTGTGCAATAAATAACCTGCAAGGTAGTGATAGCAGACAAACACAACACAAAAGTCAAGCAACATATTGAATAAAGCCAGGGAAATTCTATAATTGCTATGACCAACATATAAGTACAACAAATCACGACGAAGAGTTTGTAGCAATGACAATCCAATGGAAGAGTTTGTAACAATGACAATCCAATTAGAGGGGAAATATTAAAATTTCAATGACAAAAGGCATATAACTTCCTCCTCAAACAGAAGAGACAGTTAACCAAGCCCTCTTTCGCAAACAAGATTTGCACCGGAAAATAAACAAAAACAATTAGCAAAACTACAATGCAAGCATCCAATTCATAATTCAACAAGACCTAAACTAATGACCAAATTATCAAATAATCAACAGCAGATTGAAGAGCAAACAAATTTTAAGGAAACACATCAATTCAAATTAAAAGATAACTTTAACCATAAGAGCATAATAAATCAGAGCATATACAGTAAAAACTTGAAATCGATAACAAAAATTATAATTGAACAGAATATACCTTCTTCTTGTTGGCGTTACCACCACCGGAGGTGGCATCAGCCTCAGTCTTGAGGTCAACCTTCAAATCCTCAACGATACTCTTGCTCTCCAAATCCCAGATCTTGATGCTCTGCTCGGTGGCGGCGCAGAGCCAGTACCTGTTGGGGCTGAAGCAGAGTGCATGGATGATTGAGCCAGCATCGAGAGAGTAAAGACGCTTACCCTCAGCCAAATCCCACAGAAGAATAACCCCATCTTTGCCACCACTGGCACAGAGAGAGCCATCAGGGGAAACAGCAACAGTATTCACATACCCATTGTGTCCAGCAAGGGTGTTCCTCAGCTTGCAGTTGGTCAGGTTCCAAACCTTAACGGTCCTGTCCCATGAAGCAGAAACAATGGTTGGCTGAAGAGTGCTAGGGCTGAAACGGACGCAACTTACCCAATCCGAATGCGCATCGCCATCTTGGATTGTGTACTTGCACTCACCCAGGGTGTTCCACAGCTTGATCGTGCGGTCACGAGAGGCCGACACGATCTGACGGTTGTCGATGGAGAACGCCACGGAGAGCACGTCCTTGGTGTGGCCAACGAAGCGGCGGGCAGAGGTGCCAGCCGCGAGGTCCCAGAGGCGGAGCTCGCCGTCCCAGGAGCCGGAGAGGGCGAACTGACCGTCGGATGAGAGGACGACGTCCTGGACGAAGTGAGAATGTCCGGTGAGGCGGCGGCGGGGGACACCGTAGGTCTTGTCCTCCTTGGTGAGGTGCCAGAGAATGATGGATTTGTCGCGCGACGCCGTCACGATCATGTCGGAGTTGTCGATGGGAGTGGCAATCGCCGTCACGACGTCGGTGTGGGCGCGCATGGTTCCGCGGAGAACGAGACCCTCTGCCATTTTTTCTCTCTCAAACGAACTGAGACTACTAGCTAGGGTTTTCCTCTGCGACTGCAAGAGAGAGCCTTTAAGGGATAGACTCACTCAAAACAAGCAATATATAGTGTGGAGGAGAGAACTTCAATTAGGGTTTTGGGAATCAATGGGTAACAACAACAACAACAAGTCTGTGTAAATGCGTCGTTTCTTTTTGTTTTCTCTCAAGAGTGGTGTCGTTTAAGTTTTCTAGATTAGGCCCAAATTTACGAGAAGCCCAATCTTGCAATGAAGATATTCCTTCCCTACAACAATTGCTAAAACTATTGTTAACATATAAAAAAATTAATTTATGTTAAAAAATAAATAAATAATTATTTTAAATTGAAGTGTACATATAACAAAGAGTTGTTGATTCCAGTGATCATGGAACACATTTCGGTTCAACCTTTGTAGCTGAACTAAAGTGTGATTAGAGGAAAAAATCTATTAAAGATAGTTAATCAAGTATCTCAATATTATTAGTAAAACTCATGCTATTCCGTATCAGTATCATGGTATAAAAAAAATTGAAGTATACATATGCATATATAAATTTATAGTAGTATTATTGTCAATAAACCATATATATGTCTTGTGCATTAGAAGTTTTTCACTTTTTTGCTTTCAATCAATAAACTATATATAACCCTTTTCATGTCTGAAAATTATGTTTTGAAAATTATGATTTATAGTGATAAATAATTTTTTTTACAGTTTATAAATATTTTTGTTAATATTTACATGAATTTACTGAAAATTACAAAATAACATGATATTTTTACTAATTATTTTAATTATTTATCATATTAAATAATTCAGTAAAAGTAACCTGGAATTTTTATTATCCATAGAAACAATTTTATGAAAACCTATCTAAAAAACATTATTTCCTGACAATGTTATTTTTAAAAATAGATATTGAATATTAAAAAACTAAGATTATCAAGAAACTTAGGGGACGTTTGATAGAGAATAAATCTTTAGTTTTTCAAGAATTTTAAGTTGGAAAACGTAGTCTTTCATGTTTGATATCAAATTTATAAGAATAGCATACCTAGGAAAGAAGATTTCCCAATAATATTTTTTAATGAGTTTTTTCACAAAAACTTTTCTATGGGAGGAGGTGGAAATCTTATTTTTCTTTTATTATAGCAAAAATATCATCTTAATGTGATAAAAATATGGTATAACCCTTTGATTTATAAACCATTTATCTTAGAGGACTTTTGGTATGAAATAAGTTTTTTGTTTCCCAAGAATCATAATTTGAAAAACTTAGTCTCTTGTGTTTGATATACATTTTAGAACAATAACATTATTTGATGTTTTGAGATAATGTTTTTCAATTAATTTCCCATGAAATCTTTCCCGTGGAGGGAGGTAAAAATCTTTTTTTTTTTTAGTTTAACTTTTCTTTTACTATAACAAAAATATCATGTTATATTTTATTAAATTATATAATGTGATAAATGATTAAAATAATTGATAAAAATATAATTTTTTGATTCTTATAAAACTTATCTAAAGAATCCTGATGATTCTTGGGCTTGAAAAACTTTCCCTATCAAACATTCCCTTTAGATTCTAATGACCAACCAAATTTTTTTATCCATTCCTAAGAAAATGATTCCCAAAATTCATGATTTTCAAGAATCATAATTCTCAAAGCTTTTCCCCTACCAAATACTTACTCAATGAATGTTTGTTTCAGTGGTAATATTTTTTGTCCCGGGAATAAAACATGAGAATATTATTCCCAAGTATATTATAAAACTATGTTTGGTTACCTATTAAAAATGGTTGGGAATATTTTTCATATGCTCTTAAAAATTAAGACATGTATTTGTTTGACATTTTTTTCTTATAAATATATTGCAATTACTAAAATATCCTTATTGTTAAAGTTTGTTAAACAAATATTCAAATGTGTCCAAAGTAGGTACAAATGGGTTTTTCTTATTATTTGGGAATTTTTTTCTTCTCAAAATTACCGAATGAGGACACTTTTTGAATTAATTCTGATTAGGGGTAAGTCATAAAAAAGTCATAAATCTCCATATGACTTCTAGCTACAAAGCCATATCTTCTAAAATTGAAATCCTTTGACGATTTATAACTTTTGTTTGCAAAGTCGTAACCACTTTTATGATGAGAATTGATTCAAAAAGTATTCCTATTTGGTAATTTCAAAAAAATGGTAAAAAAAAAAAACATACAAATGTAACAACCTAAACAAAAGTCCCAAAAAATAGTGTCAGACATAATATCACTACAACCCATTGCGGCCTCATCATTGTTTTACCCAATATTATATTTTACCAAAAAATGTGCATAAATTTAGCATTAAGAGGGTTATAGGATTGCGAGTACTAAGCAGAGTATGCGTGTATTTTTATTCACCAAGAATAATTTTTGTCCCATGAAAATAAATATTTTATACCCCTCCGTCGGGATTAAATATTACTCAAATATGAAATTATGACTTACACATATAGATAAATAGGATAAATTTCCCCCATCCCGTATTTTCAGGACTAAACAATTTATTTGTAAAATAAACGCACTTTTAAGAATAACTAAAATTTATTTGATTGATCATAATTTTTATTTTTAAATATTTATATATGTTTTGAGAATAAAAGATTTTCACATCATAGAAATCCCCTAAAAGCTTTAATTATTTATCACATTAAATGATAAGAGTAATGTGGTATTTTTTATCATTAAGACTTTTTTTTTTCAACTTCAACAAAGTTAGATTGTGACCTCTTATGAACAATTTTGTGAAAAACATGGGTAAGAAAACATTTATGCGAAATAACATTTTATAGATTTAATTTTAAGGAAATAGAGGAGAGTATTATTTGTATCTTTATCCCTAAATTTAATTTTAATAACTTTTAACATAATTTTCAATGGTTAAAAATTATTTTATTTAAATTTAAATTGTTCTATGTAAATTTATATTAAAAAATTTATTTGTTATGAAAATTAAATATTTATCTTGTACAATACATAATTTAAAATACAAATAAAAAAAATTAGAAGATAAAAAACAAATTTTATATGTACTTAAAACATATTTTATTTTTAATTAAAAAAATCTGTATTTAATTTTAATATCATTATATAATATTATTGCATCAATTATTGTTCCCTGTATCAATAATAATATCATATCATCTTTGAAAAAAAACGATATGTATGACAATACCATGACTAATAATTAGTCTTATAACTAATTTAAAGAATACAAAGTTTATTAAAGATATTTTTTATCTTCTCAAAGAATTAAAGAAGCCTTCGTCGTTACAGTGTGATTAAAAATAGAATCATATCATATGATATTAACAAAGATTCTTGCTACTTATTTTTGTGTTTGATAAAAAAAATTAATATTTTTTGATAAAAAAATATTGTTGAACTTTTTTATTCACCTTTTGCGTCTAGTTTCCTTTTATATTTTACCGTAATACTAAAACTGACCATTTTTTAAAAGAAAAAAAAATTAACTAACCATTTGAATTTAATATTTAATGTTTTGATTCTTTCCGACCCCATTCCCCTGATTCATTTCTGAGTGCTCGAGGCTGAGCTAGCTACCTAGCACCCTCGCCCAAGTCACTTCCTCCATTTCTTTGTCTCAGTATCTGTGCCCCAAACCCAAGACCACCCACCCACCCACCTACTTGCTTTTCTGCATTTTTAATCCTTCTATTATATTCCCATGCTTCTTCCTTCTTAATCACTTTCTTAATTCCATTGCTCCCCTCTACCCTGAGTTTTGGGCCTTGCCATAGATTATCACTGATTTTCGTTCTTCATAGTATCTTCAGAATGCTTTCTGTGAGGTAAAGTATCTGCCTTTGATGCAATCCTTTATCTGGGTCTGCCTCTTTAATTCATTCTCTCTCAACAACATTTCTAGCTCCTTGCTTAATGTTTGATGCACAATTTGATTATTGTGACTGAAATTTGTAAACTTGGCTTGTTTTTTGTTATTCAATTGTGACCAAAATGTTGAGCGTGTCTTTAATTGTTTGCATCTTCGTTATTGTCCTCTATGCTTTCCTGCATTATTTTGGAGGCTTCTTTTTTAACTATTTTGATTACTGTGTTTTAGGGATTTTTGGAGGCGGCATAGGAGGAAGGTTTTCGTCACTGTTGGTGTTTTAGGAAGTGGGTATCTTTTGTATAAGCTCTACGGTGCTCACAGGCATGGGGTTCAGGAACTTGAAAGAGAACTCGCAGTTCAGAGGGAAACTGAGGAGCTTATGAAGGCTCAGTTTAGTGAAATACCTAACTTAAGTGTTTCATTTTTTTTTATATAGATTATTACACAGATAGTTTTTTTTTCATCATGAATTTCTAACCTCCTTTTTATAGAGAAGAAATGCTGATGGCATGCTTTTTATTTTTAATTGATAATGATAGGATGCAAGCTCACTTTGAGAATATTCAGAGGATGTCTGATGTAACATTGCCGCATGCTATGCACGAGTTAAGTTGTCGGATCACAGAAGAGTTGGATCTTTCTCACCTTCTTGAAAGGTTAATACAAGGAAAGGGTCAACCAAACACCTTAACCCAATCAGAGAAACTAGATTTATGGAGTAGACTCAAAATTCTAAGTATGAATCTGGTATTGGATTCCACATTTATTATACCTATAGCTTTGTGGTGTTAATTAACCTGTGCAATTTGTTTTTCCCTAGGTTTTACAAGAATGACATTGTCAGTATGGGCTACAACAATGCTTAGCTTATATACAAAAGTTCAAGTCAATATACTAGGAAGGCATTTATACATTGATACAGCACGAAGCCTTGGAATCTCTGATTCAGTAGTAAGAATAACTGTCTTTCTTCTTTCTTTTTGTACACGAATATTGCTCTTACTGAATATTGCCGTTGACTGTTGTTAGGATGCTTTTGGCATATAAGTAGTATGAAGGAACCCATATCATTCTCTGTTAAAGGATATGTTGTATCACCTATAATATCTAGATGTTATCCAACAGAAGGCATGGTTTTAGGGCATTTTGGATTTTCAGAGGGGTTTGTGGTGATGGAATTATTGATTTCTGTCTGTCTGTTTGCTAAGGGAATGAGTGAGAAATGAAATTTTTTTATGACACAACACAATATTACCCGTTTATCATATCCAAAATTGAGTTAACATGATTAGTGATTTTTGTGAGTATAAGGTAGTACATTGTTAACTCATTGACAAGTACATCAAATTATCTCAAGTAATAAAGTATTTAAAAGTCCGAGTGTCGAATCCACATGAACTTTGTTTATAATTAGATCGATGCAAACCCAATTTACAATCAAGAGATAAGAAATTTAAATGTAAAATTTAAAGAAAGTAAGGGATAAGAAGGATAAGAAATTTAAAATAGAAGATTAGGAAATAAGATAAAAATTTAAAGAGATAAGAGATTAGGATAAAATATAAGAAATGTAGAAGATAAAGATAATAATGCTTAAAGATTCAGACTTTAAAATGTGTTGGGGCTTAGCATGCCTAACTATCCTTGATGCAATATTAATGTTTTTATCTATTTAATGCTTTTTCAATTTTCATCCCACATCTACTAAGACACTCAACCCTGATCCCTTATGATGAAGAATCTCTCACCCAAATCACATTGCAAAGATAGAATAGTAAATTGCATGAAGTATGAAGATGTATGCAGAGACAAAACAAAATCACTCTATCCCTAGCAATGAATTGTTTAGATGTCTTCTTTAAAAATCATTTCCCAATGTATAATCCTTAAAACTAATACAAGGATGATCAGGCCATCCAATAAAACACAGGAAAAAAATAATAAAAATTAGCATTGCATTAAATAGATAGTATGGAAATATTACATAGGGCATTTGGCTGCTAGACTCCCAACAATAGGGTTTAGTCTCTCATTGCAATGAGAGACTTTACACTTTAGGGGTTGAGGTGGATAGAAAAAGAGGGATGGAGAGCTTTGAGAAGGGGATAATGGACATCGAAAAAAGGTTTTCCCTATTAGAGATGCTTAGGCGAATATCTTCGATAGAGAGCTTTGAGACTCCACGTGTCTTCCCCTTGTGCTTCCTCCTCCTTTTATAGATCAAAGGTAGCTTACTTGTTCACGGTGACTTCGTGCTAAGCGCGTATCTTCTGGGCTCAGCGAGGTGGTTATGCGCTTAGCACTAAATGTTGCGCTAAGCGCACCTTTGAACTTTTTCGTGGACCTTCTTCGCGCTAAACCTGAGCTTGCCCGCTAAGTGAAAGTGTGCACTAAGCCTGGCCTGTGCGCTAAGCGAGGGTGTGCGGTAAGCCTAGCTTATGTCCAATTCTTCCAACTTTTCTTCAAGATTTTTTCTTCCAGTTTTTACATCAATTTTCCTCTAAAGCACTTGAAATCTTCTTTTTTTTTACTTCTGTTGATAAAAAATAACAAAGATATTAATTTCTTCATTATCTCATTAAAAATAATAGTAAAGTGAAGAAATTGCAATCATTCTTAGGCAAAATTGACTATCAAATTAACTCAAATTTCACAGTTATCATATGTTTTGTTTACTATTTGTGTAACTTGTGGCTTGGATAATTGATCACAGTTCAGAAAAAAAAAAATGGTTAGGCAGCTGAGATATAGAAACCAATTATTAGTGAATATATTGAAAGGTATATGAAGCATAGACACTTCTATAACTTGAGGTGTTGGAGTGTTAGACACGTTTGTAGCATTGACACTATTAGAGACAAGTGTGAGGTGAAATCCCGCATCAAGTAGAATTGAAAAAGTTGAACACTATATAAGTAAGGAGAAGACCCATAAACCTGAGTCTTAAGGTTTTAGGTTAAAGTGTGGTGTCAAATTTTCTTATGTGATTGCTCATGGCTCATTAATGTAAATCTCTCCAGTGTTTACTTCGCTCGAATTCCCCAACAGACACCTCCGCCTAACACTTATAGGACACATGTTGGATACTCCTCATTCCCTTGAGGATACTAGTACTATAAAAAAAATTAAATATTTTTTAACATTGAAAAATTCAGTTTAAAATGTAGTATAAAATATTAAAAAATTAGGACTCTCGGTGTGCTTTTCTGAGCCTCATTATCATATGCATATACAAGAACATACAAATTTTAATTATTATTTGACATCTTTTGTTATGTTGCTTATATAATTACATTTAACTTTATTTGATATAAATATAATGCTCTACATTTTTTACATTAGCTGTGTTGATGTCAAATCCAGTTTCCATGCTTCATAGCCTCATAGGGTCTCATCTTTTTTTGTTTATTTTTATTTTCTTTTTGTGCTGGGGGTTTTCTTTTGTTATCTTAAGATTGTATTTGAATGATGAACTTATTTTTGGGATGAAGGGGGAAGAGAGGGATTTGGAACTATGTTCTGTTTTTTTTTTTTTTTGGACAAAGGTTCTGTTGTTAAAATTGAGGCTTTTGCTTATTTGATTTAAACAACAGTACACATGGATTAAATCTCAGGGTAAATCAGAATTTCAAATCTTTCCTGTCAAATTCTTTGGGGAATGTGTTATTGTCTTTACGATCAACTTTTAATCACAGCAAAAGAGTCATAATTCAACTTCTATTTAAATATACCTTTTATCAAATTGACATATGACATGCCTCATTATAACTGAAAGTAACTTTCTTTTCTTAACTGTTTCTGTATATGCAGGAAAGTGGAGATGTGGTCGATAGGGAGGACCAGAAGAAATTTCTAGATAGTGTTGATTTTCTCTCTCAGCATGGTATGCCTGCCTTGATTTCTGATATGGAAGCAGCAACAAAAGAAGTTCTCAAAGGGTGATGTTTCTTTCATTAATTTGATGATCAACAATTTGTGAATTGAATCTATCAATCATTATAAATCTTGTCTCAGATATATAAACATTAACTTTTAACTTTTTTCTACAAGATATAGAACAATCTTGATTGTGAGTAGTTGAGGCTGTAGGATAGGAATTTATTTTTCTATCAACGGGCATAAGAATTGTCAGTAGCTAAGTCTATGTATTAAAACTTCTCAAGCTTTGAATCTGTTCTTGATTAAGTTTCTGAATCGAGACCCAGAGTTTTCATTTGCTTTCAGTTTAACCATCAATATTGTTATTAAATACCTACATGAATTGTTAATGAACTTGATGAAAATCAAAGTTTAGCAACATTAACACATTAATGCAACCCTTAGGCAGCCTACTGTAGAAGTTAGCAGTTAATATATAATCAAATAGTTCACCAAAAATTGTGCCTCACTTAATCTCATTGTGTGTGAATAGAGGGTGGTCAAGGTCAACCATTAAAGGTAATCATTGAGTTGGAACTTGGAAGTATTGACATTCTTTATTGAATCAAACATATATTATAGATTAATGATCAAGACTCGTTTTAAATTGGTTATAGATAATTTCGATGTGCAGAAAGCAGTTGAGTACTTTCTTCAACAGCACAACGCTTCATGAAACTATCATGCAGATACTCAACACCTTCATGAGCATGGGGACTCCAAATTCCTGGATAAAGTATATGATACCTGAAGATGTTAGACCGTATTCCACAACCTCTGGCAGTGATGACCCGGTGCCATTTGACGTGACTGAATTTGAACAACTTATGATTGAAGCACGGGCAGTATTATCAAGGTAAATATTTTGTTTTTGTCTTTTTGATGCATTGGTTAATACATATTCCTGGAAACTCAATAGACTTGTGACAACCATGTCCATGAACACTCTTTACCTGTAATGTGAGGGATGACTGATGCGCTAGTTGACATGCTGAAAAAATATTTGAGAAGCAAATCTTAACTGTACAGGAAATTTTACATAAATTTATATAAAACAAGTAGGATCTGCATTACAATATTACATTAATCAATCACATAAAGTCTTTTATATGGTTAGGATCCTCATTTGATGTAATGTAATTCCTTGTCCCATTCAATTAAACAAGCGTTTGTCTGAAGCAATTTTGTATAAAAAATTTCTATATATAGCATTCCTTATTTGAGATTAGAATATCGCTAACAATATACTCTCTAACAACCTATTAATGATTAAAAATTTATTGCAAATCACAAAACCATAAGTAGAGTTCATCAAATGAGAAGTGTGATAAACAAAATTGTGATTTTCAATAAAATTCAGCCAATAATAGATAATGTGTTAAAAAGAGTGTGTTTCTAGAATTTCTTGAGATTAGACGTATTGTTGCCAAAGGATGGCTGAACTATTTCATTATTGAGTTGAGTTTCATAAATATTGCAAATAAATGAAGAATTATTCCTCCTTTGTTTTGCAGTGCTGAATTTGGAAGCATTGTAGAGATATCTCTGAAAGCAGTGGTGGATACACTGGTGGAGCTTATGAGGACTAAATTTAGTGGAGGAAGTGTAGCTGGGGGCATGCCGCTGGCCAGAGTGTTGCCTCAAGTTGCACAGATGTGTCCTTTGCTCCTCGGAGAACCCAGCAAAAATCAGTTCATCCAAATCATTAAAAATATACAGGAGGTTGAACTTTTTTTCACTCTCCTCTATGCAAATATGCCACATGAGTAGTGATTAATTATTTATGTTTCCAACCAAAGAGATTAAATTTATTGCATGAAAGGCATCGGGCAGTGTACAAAAAATTAAACGAGGTTCAAAAGAGAGATATAGGTGCTAAATTGTTAGCTTTCATCTTTTCAATATGACATTTCCCATTTGTTGTAATTAGTGATTAGTGATGCATAATGCTCCCACTTTGGCTCAAACGTGGCATTTGGTGGAACCGGACTACAGTTTGGTTCATTATCAGTGCTGTACACGGGAAATGACTTTTTCATCTCCTCTATTTACTTTATTCATGTCGTGCTTGTCAGATTGCCTTTCAAATGTTCTAACAGTGCTAGTGTTTGCTCTTGTAGATTCTACATCATGATGAGATATGCAAGAGTTGTTCAATGGTGTCCAATATTTTGAAATAAGCTTTTAGTATTTGGGAACATATGAAAATGCAGGGGAAAATTAGGTATAGTAATAGAGGGATTAACTGTCACAAAAAGAAAAACAGGGATAACTCGTTTGATGCCAAGACCACACTAAAAGTTATAACGAAGAGGAAACTAAAATTGTATGTTCCCCTAAAAATGCCATTTTTGCCTTTTATTATAAGAGACTGGTTTCTGGTATATCTGGGCTAAAGTCTAAAATCAATCAATCTATATATATATATATAAAGTTAAATGATGTTTTCGTTTAACGGCATTGAAACAATAGCTGCGACAACTGGCATAAATGAACGACGTATTCGCGACTTAATACGAGATTACGATGTAACTAGTTTCTTTAGATTAGTTTAATTTTAACATCTAATAAAAAGTGACAATCTTATTTTAGTACTTGATAGACACTAATAATAATCATCAGATAATTATTTTGGGATTCACAGTGAATGAATTAATTGAGAAGATAGATAAATTTAAAAATGGGAGGAGTAGGACAAATGGACAATCGTAATATTTGAAGGAAAATTCTAAGGAAATAAACAAAATTGTCGTATAATTGTTCTTTGTATTTGTTTTTTGACAATACTTTTTTGTTTTCCGGCAAAAAACTGGATTTGGATCATCTGCAGCTACCTTTTCTTACAGTACTCTATCTCTTCTTTTTTTTCTCTATCATCTTGCTTCAATTCTTCATTCTCTCTATTTGGTTTTTACTGCTCTTCATTCTCTGTTATCTTCCCTTTTATTTATTTGTTTTCCTGCAAAGATAGCACTGCGGGAGAAAATATATTTTGCATAAAATTAGGTGTTATCGAAAATTCGTATTGGCCATGGGATAAATCAATAAAAATTATTTTGTATTATTTGATTTCTTTTAACAATCATGAACTTTTTACAATTGATTTTTAGTTTTTAAAAATAATAATTTTTATTAAAAAAATAATATTTATCAATAAGTCATTGGTTCAAGTAATATTGGACTCAATCTTTTTAAGTAACGATTCAAATTTTTTAATGCACACATTATTGCTAATGTATATGTATATGCTTGTACTTGTGCTTAACCTAATCTTATTAGAATTGAACTGATTATTGATTCAGTTAACATATTGAATTGATGTGTTATTGATTTAACTATGTAAACTACTTGTGTATTAGATTTATGAATTTTATTACATATAGTTGTTGTATATTAGGCTCCATGGGACCTGGTTCTAATACTAAATCATGCAAAATTTGAACAAAATTTATGGAAGTTGGAAACATTTTGGTGCAAATTTCAAACTTGGAGATGGGACAATGTGCATCAGTTTGAGACAATCTTGTGCGCATGTTAGCGTGGGGGAGTAGTGTTTGTGTGTGAATATGAGAGACAACTTTGAACTAAATGAGTGCATCAGGTTGAAATTGAGTTAATTATTTATGCATCGAGTAAACTACATTTTCAATCTAATAAAGTGATCAGACTAGTTATAAGTTTGGTTTCTAGTTAAATTGATCGAACTAACAATCAATCTGGTCTGGTTTTAATAACACCAGATAACTAATTTTGATTGAATCAATTTGAGTAAAGGTAAACCTAATCTGATATAAGTCATTTCTATCCTACAATTTTTAATAATAAAATTGATTTTAAGAATGGTCATTATATGATTATTCAGGTGCATTAATTAATGAAGAAACCAAAATTAATCATACTTATAAATTATGTCTTGTTAGAACGTGATAGTAACTACTCCATGTATTTTTAAAAGGTGCACAAAAAACATGACTGTAACTTCTACATCTATTTTTGGCTAGTACTAAGCAATGTATCGAAACAAAGCATAAGGAGTGATGAAGTTCTCTTTTGTAAAAAAAAAAGGGCAAAAAAAAGAGACATTGAATTGTAAGTGTCACATGAAAACAAGTATGAGAAGTGACTATTAATTTGCCTTATGATGTAATGCTTAACTTATTTTGTCTATTATCTATTTGAGAGGGTGGTAAACTATATATATACATCACAAAAAATATTGAGCACTTGACTCTGGACTTTGAATCCAGCGTGGTTTAACTCCCGGTAGTACCTTTGTTTTTTTAAAACATTTTTTAAATTTTTTTGAAAAATTTCTAAAATTCATTTTTTTTTAAAAAATCACCCTTTTGTATGTAAAGGTTTTAGTAAAAATAATTTAATTTATATACAATAAACCAAATTTGATTTTGGTAGAGTTTGTTTAAATCTTTGAAATTATCATTTGTTTTTCTCATTTTTGGTCCCTAATTTGAGGACTTAAATAATAATAATAAAAGTTTAGAAACCCAAATGAGTTAATTTTCAGTGACTTAAGTGAAATCCTGAAAAATCAAGAGTTTATTTGAGTTTTATTAATTTCAGGGGATAATGAAATACAAATTTTAGATATTAAAGTAGTTATATACTCTCTTATTTTTATCTCTCTTGCAAGTTGGTTCTATCTGAGATTTTTCAATCATATGTTCAATTAAAGTGAAAACACACAATTTA
Organism: Glycine soja; assembly: GCF_004193775.1. NCBI lineage: Eukaryota > Viridiplantae > Streptophyta > Magnoliopsida > Fabales > Fabaceae > Glycine > Glycine soja. Next base: position 43,749,841 of record NC_041006.1, on the reverse strand, counting down.
TTGTGCGTGTGTTTAATTGTGTAGTAGACAATAAAAATTTAAAAACAATGTTAAGTTGTTTTACTTTCAACATGAAAAATTAATTGTCTCTACTTCACTTTATCACTCTTCCAAACATGCTTTGAATTAGATTTAGTCATAATTTTGTAAACAAGTTTAATATTTCATTCAACCTTACTTTATAGATATAGAAGTCCAAAGTAAAAAAAAAAAAAAAAAAGTCTTTTTTTGCCCATATGATTGCATTAAAAACTTTAATTGCCTTTGGAGAAACTGTTGGCACTCATAGATGGATTGTCTTGTTCGAACAAAGTTTTGTTAAAAAATAATTCTAATGATATATGTTTTGTTCAAATATTTTTATTAGAATAAGAATATATTTATCATTAATTTAAAATTATAAAATATTTAAATTATTTTTTTAATAAACATATTCGGGATATTTTTTTTACTTTAATTATTTATTTAAAATGATAATAAATAAATAATATATTTCCATGTTTAATTTATTGAAAATGTGGGTATATCTGGATTGTGTTGGGTTTGGGCTTGAAGGAAACTTTTGGCCTTGATAAAATAGCCCAACGCGGTCCTTCTTTCATCTTCTTTTCTGCGCGGAGGAAAACCTTCACTATCTCTCTCTCTTCAAGCAAGCGACCATGGCGGATGGAAGCAACGGGGGAGTTCTAATGCTGGAAGCCCCACCGTCTTACGGTAGGCCTACCGGTTCTAACGCGGAAATAATCGACGCATTGCCTTACATTGATGACGACTACGCAGACCCCAGAGTCAAACTTGAGGTTGACCGTCTCGTGGAGGATGAGATGCGTCGCAGCACCAAGAAGCCCACCGATTTCCTCAAAGATTTCCCTCCTCTTCCCAACTCCAATTTCCAGGTTCTACTTTTCTCTAAAATGATAATTGCAATTTCGTTTCATGACCTAATTCATGTTTAATTCTTAGGTCTATTGTACAATCTAACCTATTTCGTGTTTAATTTTTAGTTGGTATTGGTGAATAATGTATTGGCCTAGTTCGTTTATGAGTTGAGTGTGTGTGAATTGCAGCAGAACTACCCAATGATTGCGAGAGAGTACGAACGTGTGAGAGCCGGAAGACCTCCCGTTGCTCTTGATAGATCGCGCTACGAATTGGAAATGCCGCCGGCGAATAAAAGGAACGACGAAACTGCTTGGAAGCAAGCTCTTCATAGAGCTCAACACCTGCTGCAATATCAGATTATGAGGATGGAAAATTTGGATTTGATGTTAAAATATGGTCCCGATACCTGGAAACAACACAACCAAAGATTGGAAGTATACTTATCAAGGTTTCTTCATTCAATAAATTTATATTTTGTTTTCAGTTATACCTGAGGCATGTCCCCCGAAGTTCTTTTAGGGAATGATTTTTCATTCCTGTGATTAAGATTCCTAGTTGTTGTTGTTGTTTTTTTTTTTTTTTTTTGTGTGTGTGTGTTCGGTGTTTCTAGAAACCTACCATGCCCATATTTGGTATAAATGTGGATTTGTTATGGCTTACTCCCAAGATTATTTATTTGGTTACAAAACAAAAATATCATCTAATGAACAATAACCTACCTTCCTCCATAGGTGTATGATCTTGTGGGAATTATCCTAAAAAGATTCCTGTGAATAAGTTTAGCTGGGACCGTGGGAGTCCTTTTCTTTTGTTCCAAATCTTGAAACAAGCATGCTAACATTTTATACCCATCTTAAAATGCCAGGAATATAAAACTAGATCATGAAAGAGAAGCCTCCTAATTAATAAATATTCAGGTTTGATTAGGTTCTCCCCATAATATTTGGGTTACCTGAGGCTTTTTGAAGTGCATCACTTGAATAATTTTTTACAGATTTAGTAAAACTCTGGTTTAGAGCATTTTATTGTTTTGTGCTTCACAGAATCCATAACCTTGTATTTATGATGATGATGATGCATACATTTATGCTTGCATCATATTTGTTCAACTTGATCTGCAAGAGTCATCATCATCTTTGTTCATTAACTTTAATTTGGACTGGTGAGTTCTTTAGATTGTTACTGATCAATTTATACACTAACTTGGGCACACATATGGGCATAAAAGTGAGGGTTGGGGAGCTAATCTTGACTAATCAATATTTAATAGATGATTAAGGTTGAAGTTAAGTAAAAAAAAAATCAATCTTAACCCATCATGTAAAACCTAATAGTCTGACTCTACTGTTGTCCCTCAACACACATAATTCACATTAATTTTACCGTTGTAAATAATAAATCAAAAAGATGTTGCCTGAGCAGCTGAGCTTAATAACACATGTTTGCCTGCATAATTAATGTTTTGTATGGCATTGGTTATAATTGTGTTATCTATTTTTAGAATGCAGAAATTAGCTCAGGAACAAAATGAAAAGATTGAAAAAGTAAACCGTGAAAGGAAATATCATCAGGTGATTATTACTTATCACACTTCTCTCCCTTTGCTCTGTTAAATTTCTGCTAACCTTTTACCCTTTTTTTCTTAAAACTATTGTCAGCAAAACACTGCATATGAGCTTAATGCGTTGTCCATGCAATGGAAGGAGCTTTGTCAGAAGAATATAGACATCAGTGCTGCCTGTGCTTCAGTTGAAAATCGCATAAATGAATTGAAAAGAGGAGCAGCAGAAAGGTGACTACTACGCATAGTTTGGTTTTCTCGGCTGATTTCCTCTAGTTTTGGTGTTAATTAGTTCTATTTTTTTCAGAGGCTGGAACTTGGAAGCTGTAACTGAAAATGGCCAATTGGCAAAATCCGAATTATGAGATTCGTATGTTCTCATCTAGTTTTGTATCCGTAATGAATTTGTTCAGCCTAAAACTATGCTATTGTACCTCTCAATGTTTAGTACAGATCTGGGTTTCACTAATCCAGTTCTAGTCCAGCCTACCATCATCCTCATTTCCTCCAATGGCTTCCATTTCGACTACATGTTCAAGTCCCCAACTCACAACATCCACCGTTTAATCCTAAACGGCACTGAGGCCGAATTAATAGCATCATAGGGAGGCTCGTTCAAGTTTTGGAACAAAGAGGAGTTAGACGTCCAATGCCTGGTTAATTGGTGCAAGGGTGCAAACGATTCTTTGATCCTGAATCTAGATCTGTGGATTTGTTTACCTTTTGTGATACATGTTTTCAATTTTTGTTTGTTGTGGATTCAAATTTGTTGCTGCTGTCATAGATATTCAATGAGCTAATATGTTGAAAACCTAAGGGATGCAAATTCTGCAGTTTTTAACCTCAGAAAATTGTTGAATATATTTTAAATGGTTGGTCAGTCACTTTAAAAAAAGAAAACCCCCACAGATATTTTAAAATAATTAAAAATTAACTCATATGTCATCGTTTAATGGAAACAGTTAACAGACAAGCACTAAAAATCAAACAGAAAAATAAATTTGTAGCGAGGATTAATTTGTGAAGAAGGAATTCTTGAAAGGGGGGAGTAAGAAACTTTTAGCACACATTAAAGATAAAATACAAAAGCATTAAAAGCTGTATTTGTTTTAAAAATAAAATGCAAAAAAGATATATATATATATATATATATATATATATATATATATATATTTGTTTTAAAGATAAAATATAAAAAAGATAAAAGCTATATTTATTTTTAAAGTAAAGCTTTTGACAATAAAAAGTAAAATTTTTGTTTCTTATAATAAAACAAATAGGTTTAAACAAATAAAAGCTGCAGATATTAGGGGTGGGTGGGGTGATGGTAATATTTGCGTCCCTGTTGGTCACAACACAGTTTGGTTCCTACTGGAATCAATGTTAGTTATGTAAATAATGACCGTTCTCTGTAAAATTCAAACTACTTTCTTTGTAAAATTCAAACTGAAGTACAATCAACATAATTTTGTGATCAAATTTAACTTTTTTTCAACAGAATATTGAGGCATTAGATTTAATGTTCCTTCAGTCTTAATATTTAAGAATTAATTTAATATTAAATTATATCTTTTAAGATCATTTTAATATTAAATTATAAAATTTAGAGATTAATTTATTATTAAGTTGTATAATAAGATATAATTGTCATATTTTTTATTCTTCGAGAACTAAATAAAAAATTTATTCTTTTAGAAAATAAATTATCACTGGTTACACATACTAAAATGCTCATTTACCCTGTGTGTAATTAAGTGCGCCCTTCATGGTCCTCGTTAATGACTTCATAGCAGCAAGTTCAAGATCCTGCTAAGAATTAATAAACCTTAAACTCGGCAATAAAGATGACACATATTAATTGTAAAATCAGATTAGTGCGGAGGGATATAGTTTACAGTATATTCAACAATTTAAAATCAGATTTATCAAAATTAACATTACTAAACTATAACAAGATGCTAATGCGCATTGAAAAGAAAAAAGAGATGAAGGTGTGGAACTTCCTCCAATCTAAATAAAGATCTGACAAGAGGTAATAAAGCTCCCAAGATATGCACGCTGCAGAGCTACCACAAAAGGCGTGTCATTGGTAGAACTGTGGGATCCATAGCTCAGCAGCTCAATATAATCAACCCAGCAAGAACCTCATTTGGACTTCAAGGAGATCCACTCCACAACCCTTCTTCATCCATAATATATGACACTCAAACAATACCCCAAACAAACAATATATAATCAGTTTATCACTTCCATCAGCCAACAGAGAAAATCACCAAAATACAGCCATGCATGCAAGAGAAAAGAACAAGTATGTCCTTGTTTTAAAAATAAAAAAAAAAATGAACATGCGCCAACAACAGATTGAGTGGAAAACCAAAAGATCCACATACAAATTTAGACTAATTAATGAGCACTCATCTCTGATCTGATAACCTAGCTACTAAAATAGAAAGAAAAAATAAACCCCGTTCATGTTCAACTCCACCTCAAGAGTCAAGAAACACTTGGTGCCACAAAACAGATAAACGAATCTTATCCCTCTCAGGGCCAACTAACAGCCGGGTCTGTGTCATGATGAAACTTAACGTGGCGTGAGCTTTAGGTTCAGATGAATTTCTCTTCATGGTATGTCTCGGGAAGGGAAGGGAAGGGAACGGTCTTCTTCAGATTCCCCTCTTATAATTTTCTCATTTTTATTTTTTATTTTTTTATAAACAAAATTAGATAAGTTTATTCGGAAAGGTGGTTTATCACGATCAAAATAAACTGCAGGTTCAGTTATATTCACAAATTACTCCCCCAACAAAATCCTTCACATTGGCATCCTCTCATTTTTCTATATGCATGACTATAGTTTATCAAGTGCCATGCTACTATTAATTGCACGTTAAATAGTTTTAATTTTTTAGGAATTATCTTTACATTTATTAAATACTCTCTCATTTCATTAGTTTTTATCTATTACGTTAACCAGATAATACTTTCTCCATCCCATGATTGTCTCTTAGATTATTTTACACGAACAACAAAAGTTAATAAATATATAAAAGAGAATAATAATTTTATAAAATTAATCTTATATTATCATAATTTATTTACAAAAATATACTTCATTAGGTTTTATTTTTTTCCATAGATATTTAAGAAATCTAAACAAACAACTACTTACTACAATAATGGACGTACGCAGTGAAGAATAGTTGAGAGTTAATAGCACGTTAGATTTCACTTGAAGCTACCTAAAATCGCATTTGCATTAAAAAAATGACCTTACACATGGTGGAATTATGATTAGCACACTTATTTTTTCATTTATAGGCAGATAATGTTTGGATGAGATGATTAATTTTTATCAAAGAGTAGACCACTTTTAAATGTATCTCTTTTTTTAATTTTTTTTTTCATTCCCAATACTCAAATTTTGACACACTTTTAGATCCACTTAACTAATCTCACTACTTCATCGCATATGCAAAAGCAACATTTTATTACTTATGCATTGAAAGGAAAAACCATTTGTGTATTGACAAAAAAAACCCTTATAATTTGGCGTTACATTTTTCATATTAATATTTTATTCTAAAACCAATACCTGTTTTAGTAACTATACATTTAAAAGTAATTTTGAATAATATAATCCGAGCAACATTTATTTTGTGAAAATCACAGTTGAGATAAAAGCATCTAAACATAAATCATGTTATTACTTCAAACTAAAATCTAACGAAAATCAAGATTCTAAAATCAAATTGGTTCAAACTCAACTTTGTAGACTCTAATCCAAACACACTTAGATGGCATTGACGAACATTCCAAGCTTTAACTCACAAAAATTATGGAGATTTATTGTCTAAAGAAAAGAAAAAAGGTATTCATTACAGCTCAATTTGTTATAACTCAACTAAAAATTTTGTCCGGGCTGTTCTGTAATCCTCTCCCTAACCAAATCTTAAGTCCTTAAAAAGTTTCAAAACAGAAAGAAGAAAAGAATGAGAAAGATTAAATAAATTTCCTTGATTTGCCACCACGCTGGTGAGTAGGAAGCTTCATTGCCATTTTGTCATGTTAATGACATAGTTTGGAAAAGGTAAACAAACGGATAATTTTGTAAATCATGGGGTTGGATGCTTCCCAACAGCACAAGCTGAACACAGAATCTAAGTACAGTTTAATCAGTTGGCACAGTGCAAAGCGACCCATGTCCAGGACTATGCTCTAGAGGATACATGGTTGTTCTCTTCACATACCGTAAATGATCAAGTGCAGCCTTTCTGAGCTTTGAAACTGCATTTAGATTTCTTTTTACTTGCTTCTTAATTATGGAACATGCGGCCAGCGGATCTTCAGATCCTGCTCCAACTCTCCTGTAAAAATCATAAATTTGAGAGTCTCCAAATATTCTCAGATGCAATTCATCTGTACTCACTTTAAGCTCAATTAATAGTGAACAACAATAAATAAAATGTCATGTCCACTATGCAGAAAAACCATTGCGGGATAGTATTAAGTGCTGATGAATATGATGATCAATATTATATGCCCGTAGAATAGTAAAGTGTAAACTATTTTGTATCTCTGACTTTCACAATTGGAAAGATAATTTAAAGGTTCATAGAACAGTGAATTAGTAGGGCAGAGGGCACTCAGAATAGTGAACTAGCAGGGCCGTACCACTGATGCCAAATGAAGAAGTTATACAAAAGGGTCATGACCTTTCAGTATTTTCCAGTCTCCCTATAGAACAGGTCAAAGACCAATAATACCATTCTACTCATGAGCAGACCAACAAGGCAACAATAAACTACTAAATATTCTATTTATTTATCACAACTTTAGCTTTGTCTTAATAGTGCACAAACCAAGAGATATTAAGAGATTCGCTACTATAATTATACATATATACAAAAGGTCCAAGGTAAAATCCATACAAAATTGTGTCGGGATTAAAAAATAAATAAAAACAGGGGGTGGGGGAATGCAAAAAACAAAATAATTTACCTCAGTAATTTCTCTGATGCAATTCTAGCAGCCCTTATAATATGGTGGCTTGGAACCCATTTTACAACACGATTTAGATCAGCTCGCATGGGAGAATGAATTTTGATAAGCTTGACAATGGGAGCAGATAGACAAAATCAGTGATTTGGAAAACAAGAACCATGATTATATTGGTACTACTAAGTACAAAGTCAACAAGGAATATACATTTTTTTGCTTATCAATTATACAGTCTAAGTGTGAAACTTCAATAATTAACATAAATCTATCACCTTCAATAATCAGCCAATAATGAGGAAAATCTATTTCCTTTTGTTTCCAAAGGGAATCTATTAGTATGACTCGAACCTATCACCTCCACAACTATGATTTACTTACCCCCAAGCACTCCATCATCTGGTAATAAGCTCTACCATGCAACGGGGTATGGCCTTGACGGGATTCAGAGAAATATCTAGTCCTAAAATAAATAGGGATTCTTGATCAGGTTACCATATTCCAAAGAAAGAAGTATTTAACCAGAGATACTAATTGCCAAAAGAAAGTATAATACCATTCTTTATAACCAGGATCTACAGTGAAACCATACATATCCACTGAATCACACATAGAGAGAGCAAATTCAAGAGCTTTAAGTCCAGTTCCTTTTGCTGCTGACCCAAAGGATGCACCTAGCATGAGGTACACAGGATTTTTTATAGGAACCTCCTGCATAAGACAAAAATTATTTGCTTTACAAGTGCTGCATAGAATGTGTGACATTAAAATACAAAGTAAGGGGCTTAGAAGGTGGTTTCCCTTGACAAGGAAATATACCCGAATCATTTTATTCATGATGTCATGAACTGTTGTTTTTATTATCAAGACTTCTTTTCTTTGTTCTGCAGAAACAGCATTTATAGTCAGGTTACAGTAATTCATAATCGCATTGCAGCAAGTGGAACTCATAAGATAACAAGTGGCAATACCATCTAACTCTACAACTTTATCCAGTGCTTTGGCGGATCCTCGGTTTAGAAGCCGAAATGTGCTTTTCCTACCCACGTAATCGGTGTAGTTCTGTAGTCGTAAGTAATATTAAGTGATTGAGGTCTTAAGGATAAAACAAGAACATAAGAAACATCCTATTGAGCAACAAACCTGTGTTGGAGCACCATTTTCTCTAATGACAACTTCATAACCATCTATCTCATTTCCAAATTTTGTTTTCAAGAGATCTCCTGAGTTACCAATAACAGCACAGCGCCTAAACTGACTTGGGAAGTATGGCGGTGTTTCAGGGAGAACCAGTGAAAGTTTCTCCATGCACAAGGTCTTGTTCTCACAGTGGTTGCTGCAACGCAGAAAGATCCTATTCTATGAGACTTTACACTAACTTCAATTTCCTTCTAAACAAGAACCACTGACTTTACTACCATAACTAATTATATATATATATATATATATATATATATATATATATATATATATATATTAAACATGGAACATGATATCTACGCTTTACATTGAGAAGCTTGTGTTGTATTTAGCAATTAGAGCAGAGTGAAATAGACAACTCAAGAAATGGTTTTCATCTCCTCTACAAGAGCACGAGTTTGCTTCTTAACAGATAATTAAAAGTGCCTTAGGACCGACAAACTGACCGAGTATCCTAATTCAAGAAACATCATATGCCTATTTTTTGACACGAAGCTCAGTATAGCATTTTTGGATAAAGAAAAACTTCAGATCATTTTAAGTTCTCAAAATCTTTCTCGAAGTTTATAACCAGCTATATAAAACATACCGCTATAATTCTTTTCTAATAAATGAATTAAAATGCAATTTAGTTTGGCTGTCATTCTTAGAGTATACCATTATTGCATAATTACTTAGATGTTCCGTAAAACTGTGTTGCACATTTACTTACAGCTGTATTCCTTTATTGATCCTACGCCATGCATATTCCTCCCATCCATTTGGTAAAGAATCAATGAATTCCTTGGTGAGTATAGTGGTACTGTTTCGCACCTGAGAAATCATTTCAAGACATATAACAATAAAATGTAAAGCATAGATCATAAATTCCTTTTACAATTAAAAAAAAACTAATAAAAGAAAGTTGACAACTTGACATTAATGTAGACTTTGGAGGATGGCAAGGGTAGTTAAACTGCCTTATGTTATACTAAAATATGTATTTGCAGGGTCTAATAGCAATATCTATTAAATAGGATATCAGAAGCATCTGGATGTGTATAACAAGACAGAAATGATAGACTTCTGACTAATCACAATCACAAAAACACAGACCAAGTTGCTTACCTGTTCCCATGTAGCCACAGCTTCACATAGATTAAAATCAAAAGACAGGGCTTCAAGTTCACCGGTTTTGGGATCTCTCTGTTAATACAGAAAACTCCAGATGTTAAAAAATGGGCTAATTGTTTAACTACTTTTAAGCCATGCGATGAAGTATAGGAGGAAGCCATTTTCCCCCAGCTCGTAGGTTATCATAATTAAAATATTTTATAAAACCGCATATGCAACACTTAATTCTTCCTTAATGAACAATGAACAACAAACAGCTCAATGAATATTTACCCATTTGGGGATGGTGTCACTGGGGAAACTTATTGTGGTTTGGCAATAATCTGTGCCCCTGGTTGCTTTTAGGCCAAGTCCATTTGCAGTCTGCACAAAACACAAAATTAGCAACTCAATGGAATCATCCATACTGAGAATACAAGATCTAAGAGATGTATAAAGTGTTGAAATCATGAGAAAACAAACACATTGAAAGCAACAAAGTACTAAGTACGATATCTACCTAATTCCCTATTTATAACAACGCAACAACACTGTCTGTTATAGCATAGTTTGAAGGAGAAGGCAAATAAACAAAATAAAAAAGCATAGAAGCAGAGTGAAACCGCACCACACACTTCTGGAAAGTGTCGTGCAGCGAAAGCAATGCTTGGGTGTCTTCATCTGTGAGGTGATAACTGGGATCTGCGTGTGGTTACGTTATAATTAGATTCAAGGCAGATGAACAAAAGTCATGCAGATTGAATAAGATATAAGTAAATACGTACATACATACAAAAGGATCTGAGAGGCCGGTGATGTAAATGGAAATGGCTGCGAATCCAGATGCCAGAGCAAGAAACAATCCAAGTTGCAGAACCCTCATTGCCGACAAAACTAAACCAATTGGAGTTTATGTTTATCGACCTCTCCAGATTGATTCTTCTGAATCCATACACTCCAATTCACACTTCTGATTACCTAACGCACTTGCGTATATTCAAGCTAGAATTCGACGAAACTATTTTCATTCTGTGCCGGGGTTTAGGATTATCCATTGTCCACATATAAGTACTGTAATTTATTTTACTTTTTTAAAATTCAATTGTTGAAATTTATACCACTCTTAATATTTTATTATTTTTCACATTTTATTAATATTTGCTAATTATTTATTTAAATGCTTTCTTAAATGTTGTGTATCTTCATATTACTTTTATCTATTTTATTGAATTATTCTCCTCTCTTACAAATAGAATAGAAATGTTAGTCACATATTTTTTTTATTTTTTATAATTTATTAAAAATTATAAAAAAATGTGAGTCTCATTTTTTATTTAATACACTCTGTTAATAATTTTATAGTCTTGAATTTTTTTCATAAAATTTCTCCTCCTACACAACACGGTGGTACAATGAAAATATTTGAGGTTTTTATTTCCAAATTTTATTTACTTAAATTTTGACTTCTTATACCATAACATTTTTTTCTTGTATAAAACATCTTTCAATTGTAGTCACAAGTCACATTGAAGTCTTAAAATGAAAAGATTTGGTGCTAAGTCCACACCTTTAAGTTTTCTAGTCAAACTTTTTTTTTCGACTAAAAATATTTTCAAAGACTCTTTTATTATAATCCCTTAACTTAGTAACACAAGAGGATATAAGAGAAGACGTGGACCCACTTGGAATCCATTTTTGCTTCACAAACTCATGAAACTTTGGGTAGGTCAACCCACAAGCCTAAACACGAAAAGCCCTTCTTGAAGTATCTACAAGAGAAATGGGCCTGGGGATCAACAGAATGGGCCTATAGTTAAAGCCCATGAGGATGAGATGCTCAACAAGTCCATTTTGAAATTTTAGTTGCCAATAACTAATATATGATTCAGTCTTTCCATCAATGTGCCTCATTGCCAAGTGAGTGGAAATCCACTAAAACTCACGTCAATCAAACTCGTTATTTGTATGGATTGCCAAAATTCTTTGGAGCCAGTGTTATTCCTTCTGGTGAAAGCACTTGTTCTTTCATGCTCTTTGAGAATGGTGTTAAAATCCCCAAGAGTAAACCACAAACCCTAAACTTGTTGTTGAGAAATGGCTATAAATTCACTCCACAACTATTTCCTCTCTTTAGGTCTAGGACTCTCATAAAGTTATGAACCAAGGCTCTTCATTTCTAAACCTGACTCTCACATGCATTGTCTAAAACATTTTAAAGAGGACCTCCACCTTTCAAACACTAGAATTGTATAAACACCAAATGTCTCAAAATTGACCTTTGGCATCCACTATCTCGCATTGGCCAAAGCCCACTTTACGAATGAATGACTTTTTGAGTTTTGCTTCCTACTTCATGGGTCTCCATAAAAAATATAAGTGAGCACTCAGACTCACTACATAATTATTTTATGGCTGGGGTGAAGCACCTTATTAACTGGTTGACAAGTGTACCAATTTTATCACAAGTAATAAAGATTAAAACGAAAGACCGAGTGTCAAGTCCACAGAGACTTTGTTTACCCAATTTGTAAGCAAAAGATAAGAAGAAAGAAAGAAATTTAATTTAAAAGGCAATAGTAATAAAAACAAATAAGATAAGTGCAAAAGATGACTTCAGAATGCAATTATGTTGGGGCCTAACATGCCTAACTACCCTTGATGCGATATCAATGTTTTTCCCTATTAACTGTTTCCAATTTCCACCCACATCTACTAAGACACTCAACCTTGATCTCTCATGATGAAGAGTCTAATTTATTTATTTATTTTTTCCCAAATCCATCGCAAAGATTTAATAATAAATTGTATTAAGCACGAAGATATATGCAAAGGTACAATAAGTCACTCTATCCCTAGTAATGAATGGTTGAGATACCTTTTCCCAGTTCTTTAGACATTACCATTTCCTAATGTATAACTCCTAAAAACAAATGCATGGATGACCAAACCACACAATAAAGATGAAGAGTAGAAAAGAGACAATAGAAATTGAAATTGCATTTAATAATTAAGAAAAACAGTAATAGAAGGGGTTTAACCTATCATAGTTACGAGAGACTTTACACTTCAGAGACTATTAGAAAAAGGGGTTGGATGAATAATAGCAAGAAAATGGGGAATGACTAAGAAGGAGGGTTTCCCCCAAGGGAGAGGATCAAACTTCATATTTTTTCACTTGAGAGCTCTAAGATTCCGTGTGTCTTTCCCTTCTGCTTCCTCCTCCTTATATAGGCTTCCGGTAGCTTAATTTTCACGCTGATTTCGCGGTTAGCGCGAGCTTTCGTGCTAAGCATGTCTTTGGGCTTCATTGTGGGATTTTCCATGCGCTAAGCCTGAGTTGCGCGCCTAGCGTGAGCACGCGCTAAGCGAACTATCCAATTCTTCTAATTTTCTTCAGGATTTTTTCTTTCATTTTTTGCATCAATTTTCCTCTAAAACACTTAAAATATTCTACTTTTAACTTCTGCTAATAAAAAATGGCAAAGATATTAATTTTTTTATTATTTCATTAAAAACAACAATAAAGTAAAGAAATTGCAATAATTCTTAACCAAAATTGACTATCAAATTAACTCAAATTTCGCATTTATAACACCTCTTCCCAGTTCCCTTATTATTCTAGCTTAAAATATTCATAAAAACAAAAAAAAAAAAATATAAGTAGCCTTATAGGCTCGAGCCTCACCGAAGTGATGACACCCATAAGAACAAAAAAGGTCCACTTAACCCTCCCTTAAATGAGAGTCATCAACTTGTCCCTCCATATCCTCAAAAGATTCACCTTTTGATCCACTCGACTGTCCCTCTAGGATCTAACAATGCTTGGCATCAACGTACCTTCCACCACCGCATATGGGTAGTAAACCCTTGTACAAACAGAATTTAGCATCTGATTAACCCTATTTGTCTCCATATACTTCATCTGATGCAAAAAGTTGTTGTCCAGCTCCTTTTTTCTGAATGTTTCTGCAAAGTGTCAAGCTTATTTGGCACCTTAACCATTATGGGTATATCTCAATGAAGTTTGGATATAAGGTGAAGATGGAATGTATGGACAATAGTTACTCTTCTTCCAACAATGTTCCGAGAAATATATGGAAACAAATTTGGAAGGTCAACACTTTACCTAAATGCAATCATCTTGCATGGAGAGCCAACAACAATGCCCTTCTGGTGAAGAAACACTTGTTCATTAAAGGGGTTAGGGTGGACTCCATGTGTCTGAGATGTGGGAATTATTCAAAAATAGTTACACATGTGTTGTTCTTGTATTAGTAGGTTAGAAGAATTTGGTTTGCCTTGCCTCTATCCACTAGAATTGAGGTGGAGGAGGAGTCCTAATTTGTTTCTTGGCTTAATAACTTCATGCAGTTCTCTGATGGTAATAATTATGCCACTTTGTTTGAGATCCTCTATAACACTTGGAGTAGTAGGAACATGTAGATCTTCCAAGACAAACAAACAACAATGCCACAACTTCTTGCCAGAGCTCTCTTAATGCATTCCACTTGTCACATCCAACCAACAATATCTTAGTCCAGTGTGGAACCTTGGAAGTTGCCACTAGAAAGCACTTACAAAGAAAAATTTGACATCTTAGTTCAAGCTGGAAAGGGCACAGGGATGCAAGCCATCTTTTGAGACTGTCATGGAAATGTACTAACAATAGCTACTTTTGTGAATCACCAATGTTTTGCTTCAAAAATTGCATAAGTGATGGCTTTCAGATGGACTATTCATCTAGCTCAACAACTCTTTCTCCTAAACCTCATTTTTGATGCTATTCTTCAAGATTGTAAGCATCCCTTGGGATATAGAAACAATTCAAGCCTTGTTCATACTAGAAGGACGAGAAACATTGTTGTGGACTCCCTAGCTAGCATTGCATTTTCTTATACGAATTTAGTCTCGATTAAGGTTTTTCCCTCATAGATTCTCTCTTCTGTAACCTGTCTACAGATGACTGTTACAACTTTTAGTTCCATATCTTAATTTATCAAAGTCTTAACTTAAAAAAAAAAATCTTGATGTTAGCATTCTTTATCCAACTTCTTTGTAATGTAGCCTCCAGGAGTCAAAAGCTTACCCTTTTCCCCAACACCTTGACTACCAAATTGTTTGTCCAAGGTGCAGACCACTTAGCCAATTCTTTGTCAGAGATGACAACCTCTATTCCTGGGGTGAGATTTTTACTTGATTCTGGAACATCAAGAACTTTGAAACCGCCAACTTCTATGTATTTGTATGACACCAATCATAGTAGAGACACCTCCCCTTCAATTTCATTCAGAGAGTTAACAGGTTAATTATAATTTTTTTTTTACCAAAGTTAATAGTTTTTTAATAATATAAATATATAATTGATAATTAATTGATTAAAATTTCACGTTAATGTAAATTTCAGTTATTACGTGAAATCAAATTTTGAATCAATAATTAATCATATTTTTTGAATCAATAATTAATCATATTTTTTGAATCAATAATAAACATGATTAAGGTGCAGGCTAATTCTATAGACTCGAACCCAACCCAAGTAGGGCAATAACATAAGGAAAAGGAAAATAACAGGAAGACAGATAAAGAGTGGCTTAGTCCAAAACCTCACACGACTCCCTTTGTTGCGTTGTGTTTCCTTTCGCCGAAACCCTCGCTCGCAACTTCTACAGAATCCCTTTCACCATGGGTAAGTCCTCTTCATCTCACCCCCAGTTCCAATTCCTCAATCGTTGTTTCCCTCTAGATCTGCATGTTCCCACTTTTCGATAGATCTATGCCGCTTTATAGTTTACGGTTAACCCTACCGATCGGCGCGATTTTCTTTTACTTTTCTTTCTGCTCAACTTCAATTCATTGAGCTCGGCCTTGCCATGTAGTATTTGTTATTGCGTGTTACAGTACTTTGTTTGTATTTCAATCTTATCAACTTCTCTTGGTTGTAAGTGATTTTTTTTGTGGCAGTAAGCTGAGTTGCATGTTACTATGGGCCAGTGGCTTGATTTATAATTGTTTTCAATTTCATTCATACCGAAGAAAAAGAATAATTTAAAGAAACAAATGAATTATTGCTTTTCCTGACTCAAACAAAAGCGCTCTACTTTGGGGGAGTTTGATATTTACGTCTGTTTTGTTTGAAATGGTAGATATTGAGGAGGACATCCGTTCTTTACAGCTCGATTCAGCAGGTAATCCATAGGCCTATTATTTTTTCCTATTTATTCTTTTTACTATGTATCTATGATTTTGTGCCATTTTATTTTAATCTTCTGTATCCAATATTGGCTTGGAATTTGTGGTATAGCAGAAGACAATAATGGGGTGGTAAATGCAGAGGATGGAAGGCCAGAAGAAGTTGAGAAATCTGATAAGATGGATGAAGGTTGGTTGTAAGGAAGTGGTTGATTTTGTGTTTATGTTTCTGGGAAAATAAATCTCATCAATGTTAAAACTGTTACATAATTATACTTCAAGATTTTTTTCTTGTTTTTCTGTTGCCTTTCTTTTTATTCTTTTGGCTCTCATGCAAAATTCATTCTAAACTAAAGTATTATTCTTCTTCTTTCTTTTGAGATCAACCTGTTTTTACTTCTTATGTGAGTAAATGTTCTGCACAACAGCACCTTCTATCCCCTCTTGGTACAATCATTTATGAACTCTCACTTGTTTGGAAAGATTGTTTTGATGTCAAAAGTTATTCATAAATTCATAATGAGACTCTTAAAAAATATTGTAGAAGTCAGAAAATGAGTTTGTGTTCCTCTTTTCCTCCCTTTTCTTCAGGCCCCTTCTTATACTCCCGTACTTATGTTGAATATTTGTATTTTGGTTATATAACTTAGTTGTTTTGAATGAATGATGGATGATTAGTAGCGGTAATACACATAATCTCACAACATAGTTTCATATCCCATGAGCTGTATTTTGCCCTTGCCTATGATTGATATTGTTGTGAAGTATATGCATATAACTACTTGTTTGGAACTATGGAGCTCAGTTGTCACCCAATGCAACCCCCATCCCCCAATTTTGTCATCTGCTTGTATTCCCTTTTATTTTTATCTGCAAATGTTAATTTGTTAGTTTTTATTAATGGGGGAATTTGAACCCACAACCTCTCATCCCTTTACCACTAAGCTTACCTTATAACCACTATCTGCTTGTATTCCTATCAGTCATTGTTGAAAAATGATGATTGAGTAATTTCATATCTTCTACCAATCAAGAATTGCTCACTTCCTTGAACATTCATAAGTGTATCATGCATTAGGTCTGTGTTTTTGTTGATTGATTTATTGGTTGTTTCACTTGCTTGTTGCCTACATTAGTATGTTATTGCTTAACTTCTGTAACAGTATAAATTAATGATGGAGGTTGGAGGGCATCATATAATGAATTTCACCTTGGTGATTTCAGATCCAAAGCAGGATGTTGAGGCTGAGCCAAAGGCTGTTGAGGCTGAGCCAAAAGGTATTGGAAAATTATTTAGTTTTCAAGTATCTGATTATATACATATTTTGCATTTGATTTCTTTTTTGGAATTAGACAGCTCATTGTAGATTAAGATACAAACATTCATTTTCATGTGCTCATTCCTTGACTTTGATCTGCAGTGAAGGATAAGGAGGTTCCTTCTGTTACAGATGAAGAAGATGAACCAGAGATGACAAAAAGACACTTGAATGTTGTGTTTATTGGTCATGTTGGTAAGTTGATGAATTTGTCTCTGATCATCAGTATGTGTTATCAGGGTTTCTTTTTGTGTTTTGTTCAGCTTTGAGCCTTTGACAACCATGGGTATTGTGCTTCATGTGTACTTTGTGCACTATAGAATTAATTGGCCATTGGTTTGACTTCCTATCGTATGAACGGGAGTGATATTCAGTCAGAGATGACCATTCTGTATATAATCTTGTTCTACTAGTAATTTATTATTGTATTTTTTGTTCTAGATGCTGGTAAGTCTACAACTGGAGGCCAGATACTTTTCCTTAGTGGTCAAGTTGATGAGCGGACTATCCAAAAATACGAGAAAGAGGCTAAGGACAAAAGTCGAGAAAGCTGGTTAGCTAATTTACTTTTGTTTTTTGATTGAAAGTGTTACATGTGTTCTTATGCTGCTTTGCTGCCTCATCATCTGTTTACTGCCACTTAGGTCTTAGGGTCCTAACGTATTGTTTTCAAGCTAAAATCTAAATCACTAACACATGGTTTAAGTTGGCTCACCTTCTTTCTATATTGTGAGTTATTAAGTTGGCTCGTCTTCTTTCTATAGTAAATGAGATAAGTATCTGTTGTAAGCATTCAGCATGCCCAATAATTTTCAGCTATTTGGTACTTGGTTGTTGTGAAATGACAGGATAGTAACATACAACTCTGGACAGTAGCATAATGTAGGATGTTCTATATTGCCTAGGTAGCTTATTTGACTCAATTTGGATGAAATTTCTTGGTGCTGGATATTGTAATGCACTCATGTTGCTCAAGGAATTCTGTTGATATGAACAAGCTACTTTATCAAGTAATCAAGTAATTATTCCAATGGTGAATGGACTGGACTATCACATGCTGCAATTAGATTAAATCAGATATAAGAGAGGGAAATAATAAGCATTACATAGTAATGCAAAAAGATAGTCTGTCTTGCAGTTTGCGTTGCTTAGAACAAGACTTGTGATGGGTAAAGTAATCCAAACAGAACATTCAATTAGGACTTGTGTGTGGATTTTTAAATGTAAGTTTTTTTTTTTTGTATTTGACTTTTCTGATTATGTTATGAGACATTATCATATGGTTGTCTCACACTGTTGCATCTATCTGTTGGTTTACAATGTTGATTGTGTCTTACCTTCTGGATATTTTATTTCCTTGCAACTACATAACTACAAATATTCATGTGAAATCTCTCTCTTGCTCTCTCTCTGTATCCTGATGAAAGTTGTGGCAGGCTAATTTATCTATCTTCTAGAGCCAGTTGTTTGCTTTTACACTTAGTATTTGTCCATTACTCTATATATTCTCATGTTTCTCAAATTTAGTAGGTGGATCTTTTCCGTTATTTATTTTGCATGTTCTCCCACTAGTTCATAACTGTAGACCAGCGGTACTAGAAATTCAAGTTTGATGTTATTGTGTGTTTTTAGCTGTTGGTATCTTAATTGAAGCATGGTGCTTTCTTATCTTCTATCTTTTATTGTGTATTTTGTATATTTCACTTTGATTGTGTAGGGTTGAGATGTTCAAACTATAAAATGAGGGATGTGGTCAATTGGGTCTTCGAGTTTTTATATTCTTTGTCATGACTTAAGAGGAATTTTTTTTTTTTGGGGGGGGGGGGGATTTTTTAGCTTTTAGTGAATATACCTGATACTAATCTATTAGAAATTAATGATTTTAAATCGATGTGCTAGGTATATGGCTTATATAATGGACACGAATGAGGAGGAGAGGGTAAAGGTATGGATAATTTTGCTGATAAAATTAAACTGGTTTTTCCCAATTGATGGAGGTTTTGCTTTTTAATTGTATGGATTTGAGTAGAATTCATAATTAGGATAAGTTGTGATAATTGCAGGGAAAGACAGTTGAAGTTGGAAGAGCACATTTTGAGACTGAAACAACAAGGTTTACTATTTTGGATGCACCTGTGAGTATCTGCATTGCATGATTCTCCTCAGATCAGTTTTCTGTATTGTGGACATGCACATTCTCTATAGTAGTCTTCTGTTTTGAACTACTTAGAGGACTGTCAGACTCCTCCCTCATCTCAATTGTTTTCTTCTCCTATATTTTATAACAATTCAACAATATTATGCCTACTTTGAGCAAAACAATTAATATTGAATTACAATGCTTACGCAGGGTCACAAAAGCTATGTTCCTAACATGATTAGTGGTGCATCTCAAGCTGATATTGGAGTGTTGGTTAGTTGATCTATGGTGTTACTTTGTTTATTGAACATATATATGTGCTTCTTCACAAGCATTTGATGATATACCTACCTTTGTCTGTGTTTTATGCCCCATCAACCAGGTTATTTCTGCTCGGAAGGGAGAGTTTGAAACTGGATACGAGAGAGGTGGACAAACTCGTGAACATGTCCAGCTTGCAAAAACGCTGGGTGTGTCTAAGCTTCTTGTTGTCGTCAATAAAATGGATGAGCCTACAGTGCAATGGTCGAAAGAAAGGTTCTCTGACTTTCTCACTACACACAAACATTTCCTTTCTGTGCTTATATTTTAATTAGATTCCTGCTGCTGGTGTACCACTAGGTATGATGAAATTGAGTCGAAGATGGTTCCATTTTTAAAGCAATCTGGATACAACGTAAAAAAAGGTATCTGCCTTTTATTTGTTTGAGAAAATGTTGGAATTCATGTTTCCTGTCTTTTTAATTCATCTGTTTTTTATTGTGGGATGGTGGTGTGAATGTGATAGAAACTGGATCAGAATTGTGAATGTAAGTATGAATCTTTATTGATAAAGCCTAGTTCCCAAATCTGCCCCAATGTGGGTACAGTACCAAGAACTGAAACTATACAAAGAACAGTAAATTCCCTGGATATTCGAGAGATCCAGAACTCTCCCTAGCCACAGTACCAACTGATCAACTCCCTTTCTTCTCAACTCCTTCTTAGTTTATGCTATTGGGCTGCTAACATAAACCCACCCTTAATGTGCCTAATGAGTAGCAGGCCCATTAACATAACCCCCTGTATTTCTTAGATTAACTAATTACTAACATAACTAACTACTAATGGGGGTTATCTAACAAATTGTATGATTTATAATGGGTGGTCTAGAGTGGGAAATGTTATGTCTTGCTGAAAGCTTGGGATGAGTTGAAGATGACTGGTAGTTTCTTTGCGCAAATGCTGAGCAGGTTTGAGATCCTCGGTATTAAGTTCTAAAAGGATGGGAGGATGATGTTGAACCTAGTATATGGAATGAACAACTTTTTTTGATTTAAGGAAGAACTGAGATTCAAGGGTTTTTTAAGGTTGTGCGAAGTTTATTCTTTTCCCGTTCTGCAAGTTATCTGCATTGTGTAGAATTTGAAAAGCATACAAAAATGGACATGCAAAGCCCTGTTTCTGGAAATCATTTCGTAGCAACAATTTCATGTTTTATGCATTGATCTCCACCAGTTTAATGGATTGTGGAAATGAAGTTATTTTACTATTTATTTATTTGACAGATGTCTTGTTTTTACCAATATCTGGTCTAATGGGTGCAAACATGAAAACAAGAGTGGATAAAAGCGTTTGTCCATGGTGGAATGGACCTTGCTTATTTGAGGCACTTGACGCTATTGAAGTTCCACTGCGAGATCCCAACGGTCCTTTCAGGTATTGCATTTCTGACCATCTTGGCCCCCTCTTGAGGTCCTTTATAATTTGTTTATTATGTTTGAAGTTCAACTTTTTTGCTAAGATTGAGGGTTCTGACTTGTGCAGGATGCCTATTATTGACAAATTCAAAGACATGGGAACTGTTGTTATGGGCAAAGTTGAATCTGGCAGTGTTCGTGAGGGAGATTCCTTGTTGGTCATGCCAAATAAGGTTGATTATTTATTTATTTTTTGGGTTGTTGTGAACTGTCTTTATTTCACCATTCTTATTTGTTGAACATGAACTGAAATGGGTGTCAAATGCACATGAACCTGCAGGATCCAGTGAAAGTTGTTGCCATATTTATTGATGAAGATCGTGTTAAACGTGCTGGACCTGGTGAAAATTTACGGATTAGATTATCTGGTGTTGAAGAAGAAGACATATTGTCTGGGTTTGTTCTATCTAGTGTTGGTAAGGTTTTTTGTTGCCTCCATTTATTTAAAATTTTGCCGGACATAAAGATGTATATGGTAGTACATTTTGGAAGATATTTTTTAATTATTTATTTTTATAGAGAAATTTTAGTAAAGATTGAGAGAAAGTTACCAAAACAATTTCAGTGTAATGTGTAAAAACTTGTTTTTGTCTCATGTTTCATTTCTTATTTGATTCTGATATGAAAAGTTTAGCCATATAATATGCTATGAGATGTTGCCATTCTAATTTACTATTTGTTGCAGCTTTAATTTCCATGGAAAGTAAGCTAACTATTGTTTTTAGTTGGATCTGAACTATGAACGAATTATGGAAAGTATTTAAAATTTGGTTTAGTCATAATTAATTGTATTGATTCAAGAATGGTGTTAAAAAGGACCTTGTCCCAGTGCAAATGTGCTTTTTCTAGTAAATTAAATTTAGATCATTTAATCTACATTGTTGCATTGTTTTCTTGTGGTTACACATTTGCTGGTTGGTGTTTTTAATTGGTCTGCGGTTTTTCCCTTTTGCAGCTAATCCAATACCAGCAGTTACCGAGTTTGTTGCTCAGTTGGTGATCCTTGAATTGCTAGACAATGTATGCATCTTTTTCCCCCCTATACTCAGCATTTGGATGTTAGCTTCAGTTTCTATATTAATGAAGGACATTAACATCTTTATATATAATCTGTAGGCTATTTTTACTGCTGGGTACAAGGCTGTTCTGCACATCCACTCTGTGGTTGAGGAATGCGAGATTGTTGAACTCTTGCAGCAAATCGATACAAAGACAAAGAAGCCTATGAAAAAGAAAGTTTTGTTTGTGAAGAATGGAGCTGTTGTAGTGTGCCGTGTTCAGGTGCATTATTTTGCTTTGTGAATCTAGAAGCTAATTTTTTGTTCCTTTTTATCTTCACTATTGTATTGCTGTACTTTATTAAAAAAATGTTTGGAGTTGTCATCATGTGACCAGAGGTCATAGGTTTGAGTTGTGGAATCAGCCTCTTACAAGGTGAGGCTGCATTCTAATGACCTACATGTTGGTTGACCCTGTCCTGCACATGGCTGGAGCTTTATGGTGCTGGACTGCCCATATTGTGTTGCTGTATATGGTTTCCTAGGTCTATGAAATGTTTTTTAACTGATTCACAAAGTCTCAAATAGAGAGGATCAGTTTATTATTGATGGTAGTTTGCTTCCCCCCCATATATTCCAGTGTATTTCATTTTGTATTGGAAATGTACTTACAGGTTAATAACTCTATTTGCATCGAGAAGTTCTCTGATTTTCCCCAGCTTGGGAGGTTCACTCTTCGCACTGAAGGTAAGACTTGGGAAATCTGTCTTGTGAGTATGTTTCTGATATTAATATATGTTTAAAGTTTAAACTGTATGATTTACTCTATCTTACAGGAAAAACTGTTGCTGTGGGAAAAGTCACTGGTCTGTGAATTTGTAACAATTTTGACTTGAGGTAAAGAGTAAATCATATGCATTGTTGCTTTTTGTTGCCTCTCTAGCATATGACTTGATTATCCTGATATTTCTGTTTATTTTTTTTTTGAACTTGGCAGTTATCTGGAGGACCTTTCTAGTCTTTTTCTTGTCTAAATAAAATTAAAGCGGAATTTTATTTGGAAACTGACCTGCAAAGGGCTGAGCTGAAAATTTCAGATATTTTGCATTATGTTTCAAACATTATGTCTATAGATTTTCTGGTGTTCTGTATTTATTGAAAAATCAAATGATTGTAAGATAATATAACAAATCAATTTGGTACTGGCCACTGGATCACTTGGGTGCTAACAGTCAGTTTTCATTTTTGTTTCTTGCCTTTGTTTTTAAAGTTAACAGTGATATCTAGATTGTAACGGTTGTTTTTGTGGACAGGACGGGAATTCCTGCACAAATATAGTGGAGTGGCAGCTGAGGCATAATTGACAGCATCAAGTTTACCATATATTCATTTCGGTATTTATTTTGCTTTTACTTGGGGTAGTATTCAGTGAAGAGTTATTTGTTGCCGCTGGTGCCCATGATGTACTTGTATACGGCCTTACAAGGCCTGGCTGCTTCAGTATTTTGCGGTTGGCTGCTTCCAACCGTGCTACTCGTGAGATATAATTTGAAAATGGATGGTTTTAAATCAATCTGCCTTATTAGCTGTGGAATCTGATGACTATTTTAGCCCAACAGCGGTTAAACAAATTTCCTAGTTGTAGTTGACTAGCATATTTAATTCTGATAGTGATATTGTTTTAATGAATCATGTTGCTTAGTAAACGTGATGGAATTTTGCTGAACTGGAAATTTGAAAGTTGGGTTCACCGGCCTGTTTATGATTTGATAATAAATTTATTTGTCAAGAGAGAACTTATGCTCTGTGGTTCAGGATGTACATGTGCCTATGTTCTAAATCGACCCTTGTTGGACGAGTTACTTCACCTGAAATACATAGGTTGTCGGACCTTTATAAATTGACATTGAAACTTGCTATGGTAGACGCCACTAACTTAAATTTGGAGACGTTTCATTTTAAAAAAGCTAGAAAATAGAGTGGACTGTTAGGGAATGTTTGGTTTGAAGAGTTAATTTTTACGGTCTATCTTTAAATCATAACTTTGTTTATTCCGTCTTTAAAGATTTCTACAAGGAGCATGGATTTCTCTAAAAAAAGGAGCACGAATAGATATTTACAATGCGTAATGGGATAACTATATATTTAAATCACGAGATGTTTATTAATCTATTATGAATTATACGATTTGTCTTTTATGTGTCATCTGCAATTTGTATCACTGTATTGTACAAGTTAATTTTAATATCTAAATTAATAATCATAATAAAATGTAAAAAATTATTAACATAAGGTTTTTCTGAAGATAGTAAGTTAGGTATTTTATGTTAGTGTTTTAGTAAGTCAGCAAATGACATTTTTTTGCTGCACTCCCTAACATACATTTGAGAAATCCTGCCCAAAAGTCCGCGTAACTTGCCTTTTACTTCACCATGTAAATTTATGTAGTAATCAATTTATTATTTTATCAATTCCTTTTCCTATGTATCATAATATAGATAAACATATACAAATTTGAGAAAATAGTATATGTATCGATATTATATTAGGTTTTTGCACCATAATGCAATCTTATCGACTTGTTTGATAAGTTGTTAATTTTTTTTATAATATTTATTTTGAAAGTCATCAATTATGATTTCTGATAAATTGATAGTGTAAAAAATTAAGTTAAAACCCGTTTATTTTCCTTAAGTTAAAAGTGTAAATAAAAGTTTAAATAATGATGAATATTATTTTATTTGATAATTTTTTTTACTCTATTCAACAACCAATTAAAATTTTGATTTATTTTAACGAGAACAAATATTTTTTAAAATAATAATTAGATCTCTTAATTTCTTAATCATATTTATATTAATTTTACTCTTTAAGTTTTTAAAATTCTAATTGATACAATTAAATCTAAAAACATGAATATTTTAAATAAAGCTTTTTTTTTTCTCTTCATATTATCATACTTATTAGGAAAAAATGTGTTATAAGTAAAAAGTGAAGTGGCTTGGTAGAGTGGCATTAATTATGATGAAAATAGAAATTTAAGGACCACATACATGAAGAACACGATGATAAAGACAATAAAATACATATGGCCACGAAAATATGCTCCAATCCAAACTTGTATAAAAAATTAAAATGGCACAAAAGTGCACATATATTATTATTACGCTTCATTTGTAAATGACTAAATGGCAATGAGCTCAATTCATACCTTGTACGCTTTTTCTTTCCGTTTGTGTTTCCCAAATTCATCTCCACAATTTAAGCCTCTGAATGCCATTCCACTAAGAAGAACAAAACACTACAACAACAACAACAACAACGTTAAATTTCCCAGAGAAAGAACAAGGACCAGAGCAACCCTTGATGATGCTGAAACAGACCAACTTTCCTCAATCCCACTTGTTGAAAATGAGAAAGCCAAAAAGGTATCATCTTATCCTTTGGGGTTCCCATTAATGCTTCAAGCTTTGGTTTTTTGTTTGATTTCTTAGATAGTGTTGAAAAGTCTTACTTAATGCGTGTTTGGATTCACATGTTTGTTTTCGCTTTGAAAAATTGATAAACGCATACTTAGATGCTAAATTTTGAATCTTTAGTGCACCCTTTCTAATTTTATGTTACGTGGTCCATTTTGCAATGCGGGTTTGTTTGTGTTGGTTTTAATTTAATTTCAGTATTTGCTTAGGATGTAGAGGAAAGTGTGAAAGTGTTAAAAGATGCAGCTAAGACAAGAAAGGTAGCAGCAGAGGAGATTCTTTCTGCATTGTCTATCATTGAGAAAGCAAAAGTTGATCCTTCTGCCTTTTTTGAAACCCTTGGTGGAAAGGAATCCCCTGGGAGGACCTGGATGCTAATTTTTACTGCTGAGGTTAACATCTATTTTGGCAGTTCTTCTTTTGGCTATATTTCTGTTTCTTGTTTGTTTATGGTTGTTGGTTGTTTATCTACACAACAATTTCTGCTTGTACTGATTTTAGAAACAACTAAAAGGTGGTCGATATTTTCCTCTCACAGCTGTTCAGAGGTTTGATGCTGCTGTAAGTCTCTTTCCCATGGTTCTATCTATATTTCATTCCTGATCCATACGTATCCAGTGTTTGTAGTTAAAATATTAAGTTACCTTTTGTGTTATGAGGATTGTTAGCAATACACTCTCTATTATACTATTTCTAATACTTTTTATTATTAGTTAAAATTTATTGAAAACTACAAAATTACGACTAAGGTTCATTAAATAAGGTGTTAGATCCACACAAGTTTGTAATTTTCAATAAATTTTGGCCAATAATAAGAATTGTATTTAAGAGTGTTATAAAACGTGTTGTTAGCATTTCTCACGTGTTATTGAGTTTTGAACTGAAGTTCTAGCTGGAAAAGCAAGGG
Organism: Glycine soja; assembly: GCF_004193775.1. Classification (NCBI taxonomy): domain Eukaryota; kingdom Viridiplantae; phylum Streptophyta; class Magnoliopsida; order Fabales; family Fabaceae; genus Glycine; species Glycine soja. The sequence goes on along the minus strand of NC_041006.1, from coordinate 43,723,340 downwards.
AGATCATGACACAAGAAACGTTTGATGGGTGTTAAGAAAATGTGCCAAAGAATAAAGGTTGTTTTGATGGCCTTGTTCCCATTTTCCAACACTTTCTAGAACTTAATTCTAAGTCATGTGATTTGGCTTTTCTTACGCAGTTGGTTGACAAGCTGCTTCTTTAGCCATTATTGTATTGTTCTGTCGTCCATTAACTTATTCCCTTACCAACATTCAGTGTTCATTGCTGACTTTTAAATTTATTAGTTTGTATCTGATATTCTGATGTCAAGTATGTTTCTATTATCTTTCCAAGTTTTTAAATATATTATGATGTCAATCATTACACCATTTTGTTTCTTAGCTCATAAAATTCACATACAAGTCACCTGGGGTGAAAACATTCTTTTTTTTTTTAGCTCAGCAAATTTAGTTGTATATATATAAGTACGAGTGGTACTAAAATTACAAGATGAGTTTAGGTAGACAGCTGATTCCGATAGTCAGACTTATTTCAGTCTGATAGGAACCAAGCTAATCACCTTATATATTGCTACACTATCCATCAGCTGGTATCCGCTCCTAGTTACAAAAGCCTACTATTAGATTACTAGACAAGTGGTTAAAATGCATAATAAAATCTTTCTCCATTGCTTTGAGCCATATCCAGACTAGGAACAGTGTATCGTCCATCAACTTGCTTACATTGAATGTTTCATTCAAAAAAATGACCCTGTTCCTTTGCTGCCAAATCGTCCAAGTTAGAGCTACCCACCAGCACTTCCATCTGTTGTATATTATCCCTCCATTCATCCCATTTTCATGCTACAAAAAATGTTGCCTCGGATTTATAGGGAATGCACCCGAGGTGTTGATCCAAGATAAGGATTCCCACCATAAAGGTTGTGTTTTGATACAGTTGAAGAATAAGTGAGATGCATCCTCCTCCTTATTTCTGCGAAAAGGGCACACTAAATCATTTACCTCTACATGTCTCCTTCGCAAGTTGGACTTAGTTGGCAACCGATCTCTAATTAGCCTCCAAGCAAAGATTGATGCTTTAGCTGGGATCCTTAGCTTCCATAGGTCCTCAAATGCTCCATCCAGGTTCTCCTCCGCTGTTTCTCCCTGCAGCAAATTATATGCACTCTTTGTGGAGTAATGGCCATTGGGGTCAGGTTTCCACAGCCAGCTGTCTGCTGTATGTTGCTGAATTGCTATCTGTGATATCTCCCCCAGAAATCCGATAGCCGAATCAACTTCATTATCAAATAAGGGTCTTCTCCATGTAAGGTTCCATTCCCAGGCTATTTCTGTGTAGCTACCCAACTGCTGAATGAGTTTTTGTTGCTGACATGAGAGTTGATACAGCCTGAGGTATTTCGTCATTAATGCTTCACCATCACCAGTCCAGCAGTCCTCCCAAAATCTAATCTTATCTCCACACCCCACCCTCCATGCCGTTCCATTTTGAAGGACATTATTTAGCTGTTGTTCATGGGTCATCGCCATTAGGTCCTGTCACCACAGTGTTTAATTGCTGCCTCTTTTTCCTTCAGCCAGTGATCCTCTCTAACTCTCACTCCATTTCTCTCTCCTCCTTTCCTTCTTGTCCTGACCCTTACCCACCCACTCTCTCTCTCTCTCTACCTCTCTCTCGCTCCATTTTTTTTGGGCGTCCTTTGTAGTGGAGCCAATTCCCATCCTCTATCTCAATTTTGGACCTAATTCAATATTTTCTTTTAAACTCAATTTATGTAGGAGAAGAGAGAGAACTGCTAACTTTGCATTACACATGTTAAAATACTAGTTATACATATAGAAAATATTAGGGTGTTATAAATAGTTTTAGGCTATTTCATCTTAATAGCTAATTGATTGCATACCCTACTTTTATCATCTTCAATCTATGGTTGTGAAGATTTTGGCTAATTTTTAGTTGAAAGCTATTAGCTAAAAAGTTGGAAGTTTTTGAACTTACTTCTTAATTAAAAGTGTTTGGTGAAATCAACTATTGAACTAGTTTATAAATATTAAGTTAAAAGTACATACTTATATGATTTTTTATTTATATACTTTTTGTAGACAAAAAATACATGTTCAGGTAATCATAATTTTAATTTTTGAACTCATTTCTGTTTGTTTAAAGATCAAATATTCAATTAAAAAATAACATAAAGTGTAAATAGGGTAAAGAATAAAATAAATAATGTAATTCAATGGAGGTTTATAAAATTATAAGATCAATACTGTCTGAAAAAATGCTAGAAAATAGTGAGATAAGCTTGGTTATCAAACATCTCTATTTCGGTCAAACTAATTTATAAGCTTGCTAGCTGAAATAACTTGTCAAACATAATCTTTGGTGAAAAACTGAAAATGAACTTTTGCTCTGTTTCTTCTTAGCCACTTAAATAAAGTCAGGGAAATCAGACCTCAGATATTATCTGAGGACCCTGTGCATATCCACTTCATTCAGGAAAGACTATTGTGAATGTGCAGAGTTAATGGCCTCTCTAAAATTGTTTTTTGATTGTCTTCTTTGGCATTCCCATGCAGGTAAAGCTGTATTCCAGTTGTTTGTTTCATTAGTTGTAAATGTTCCATATGCTAAATCAATGTCTTTGAATAAAAACTTGGCGCTTTTGTCTAAGTTAGAATATTAAGTTATGCTTATGAATTATTAGGCAAAGAGGATCGAAAATGGAATATATCTTGGACCCATTGGACAGTTAACATTTGAAGGCAGACTTTCATGGAAAAAGAGAATACTGGCTTTTGTTTTTGAGAACATTCGAATAAAAGTTGGACCTTTGCAACCTCTAGAGATCAGTCTAGGAAAAAAGGAAGACAAAGAACCGAGTACCAAGGATCCTTTCTTCATCTGGTTTTATGTTGATGAGGAAATAGCTGTTGCTCGAGGCAGGAGTGGAGGAACTGCATTTTGGTGTCGGTGTCGTCGTGCCAATAACTGATTGTTTTTAACTTTCTTTCCTTCTCTACTTCTGAGTTTTGATGGAAAGATACATGTATATATGTAAACATTTAAGTTCAGTTGGTGGTAAACATATTTGTACTTGTTTATTGTATAGTTACTTGTTTGCATAAATTCCAGGAACTAAAATATGTAATTAGTTTGTGTTTCACGATAATCCTACTGTCGTGGAGGTCATCCCGACTTTTCCTATTTTATCATGGTCGTGAAACCCTTTCTTGTTAAAGAAGACAGTAGCATGGATGATTGGATTTATTCTTTCTGATGCATAGGGTCTTTATGTATATAAAAAAAAAATGTGTTTCGGCTATCGAGCAAAGAAACGAGGAGTAAAAGAGTTTGTAATTCATCATCAATTTTCATTTATACTTTTGTCAATTGATTTATAATTTCCTTGAAGGTGCTTAAGTGCTTGATTATGTTCTGATCATCCGAGTATCCAATTTCACCAATATTTTTGACGAGATGGGCTTTGTTCCTAGGAGTCTTTTGAATCAAGTTTTGCTCATAATCCATACATCTTGGTACAAGTCGATGCATGTTTGAACAAACTTTGATCAACATTTTATAATTTTGCAATTCAGAAGCTCCCAATCTTCGCCAATATTTTTCATTAGGCTTGTTTTGATATGTGGTTGACTCATGTAATATAGATTACCTTCAATCATCGGCTTCTAATAGGAGTAACTATTTGCAGTTAGCTTAAACATATCGTCCTCATGAGTAATAGTTCTTTTCATATTGAGTTACACCTAAAAACTCTCTTAACTAGGTGAGATTTGATAACACTGTTGAGAGTAAAAAATAACACCATATTTTTTATATGCGAAAAACCATCTTAATGCAAGCAAGTAAAAAACCACGAAATCTAGTCTAAAAAGATATCTTCAATCTGAAGGAAAGATTATAAGATTTCTCTCTCTATAAAGAGGATTGCTCAAAGAATCTCCTTAATATCTCGATACTAATGCTTCAGCACTTGTTTATGTAATTAAGGAGAGGAATTCTAACAAATATCGATTATTGGAACTTTTTTATGCAACTTTTATTAATTAATGATGTGAGCAAAGGTAAATTCACACAATAATAATAATGTTTATTGAAAAGTATATTAAAATAAAACAATGTATTGATAAAATTTTTTGTCCAACCAAATCAACAAATATGTACAGACAGGCCGAAAAGAAAAACAGAAAAAAAAATGGAAATGGGGTTGATGGCATGGAACCTGGTAGAGCTAAAATCTACCTTTTATCGTTGAAATACCATATGTCTTATATACGACTTAGAAATTTTATTGACTTTTACAGAAACAACTAATGATGACACAACATTTACACAATTCTTGAATTCATAAATCTTCCCAAATGGTATAGGTAGCTGCAGTGGCTTAGGTGTGTTGTAGACAAGAACAACCTTTCACTTGGACATGAATGCAAGACTACTTCCTCGGCATAATTAATTAATAATAGAATGGAGGTGCTAATTACTACTTTCCAAGATTGATATCTGGATTTCTCATGGTTTTGAGCCACATGTCAGCAACTATTCGCGATGAAATGCTCCACAACTGGTCTTGTTGTCCCTTTGCCAATGATTGCTTCCCTTTCTTGTTCCCTGCCTTTCCCAAACCATATGCAACCAACCATTGCATTGCAGTAAGTCTCTGCTTCCCACTGTCCCATGCATTCTTCTTTATGGCACTTGTCAACTTGAAACCCCCCACATGCATGCTTGTTACCTTGAACCTTTTCTCCTCCTCCTTCCCTTTTGTGTCAGCACTTGTTGCATGAATCAGCACCATCACAGGTCCTCCAACTGCTTCATAGCGTCTCATTGGATCTCTCAATTGGACAACCAACACGAGTGCCACTTTTTCTGGTTCCCCATCAGAACCTGCAACAGTTTTAGCATAGCTGTGGTCTCTGATCCATTCCTCAAGTGGAATAACTGAAGCCAAAAGATCCTTCCCACCCTCTCCTTTCTTTGCAGAAATATCAAATGGGGCTTCTAATTCCTCAGCCATGTCAGCTTGAATTTTCAATGCTTCGACTGTCATGGACTCAACCTTCTGCATGGCAAACGCCAGAAGCTTCTCTGCTGTGAGTGGCTCCTCTTCAACATTCCAAAGTCCTGTTGTTATTCTCTCTCTCCTTCCTGAACTCATGGCACTTCCCATGCTTTTCAAGTAAGAAACTATTCTAGCAGCACTGGAACTGGCTCCTTCCTTGTTCCTACCTTGTATGATTGCATTAGCAATGCCTTCAAAAGCAACCTGTTCTGCAGTTTTGCCTATCATTTCATCTATGGGCATTAAGGACAAAACCTTGGAGCTGAGTTCATCAAATCCAATGCCAGCCAATTTCTGAAACAACTCGAACCCTGTCAAGGATTGGTGTGATGCCAACACAAAAGGCCTTGACATCTGCATAGCTAGCTTAGGAGCATCTTTTCTAGCCACAGCAATATCCAAAGGGTTCATGGAAGCCAAGTAGCCTCCATCCCTTGTTTGAATTACACAACCCAAGCCCTTTCCAAGGTCAGGAAGATACACTTTGGAATCTCCATCTTCAGAAGAAGCATCTTCGTGTCCTTCAAGCTTTAGAGGTGGAATTTCAGGTTGATTGAACAAGTAATCACTGTTGTCTTGATCCTCAAGCATCTGAAGAAACTCCCTAGTCACAGTTTCTTCATCTGCATCTAGCCTCTGTGGTTCTGTCTCTTCCTCTATATTCGTAAACTTATCATCTTCTCCCATCATAGACTCGAGAGCTTTTATCTGCTGAGCAATTGAATCAAGCTCAGACAATCTAGTAAGGTGCACATGATCAAGCACTACTTCCTTGACAACCTCACTTGAAGTTGATTCCTCCTGGACAGGTTCCTCAGTTTCCTCTCCTCCATCTTCTTCCTTCTCTTGAACCTCAACCCCTTTATCCACAACCTCGAAATCCGGAAGATCAAAATCCTCCACCTGTTCCTTACTACGTTCATCAACTTTCTGTGTAGAGGAAGAGGAATCCTGAGCCGGATTTGGATCATCAAGGTTCAAATCATCCATTCCTTGAATATCCTCTCCTATTCCTGATTGTGAAGGAGTCCATGCATCATTTCTACTTGTCATTCTAGGACTAGACATGCTGAATGATGTCTTGGATTGTTTACGAGCAAAAGAAGAAGAGAAACTACTAAGCTTGCCAGAGCTGGACTTTGAATTCTCCACTTGATTATTATATATATCAACTCCTCCATCTTTCTCCATGATCTGGAAACCCAGTTTGAGAACAAGTTCTCCTCCTTTTGCCTTTCCAGACAGGCCAAAGCTTGTGTCCCATTGCCTCACCCGCGTGCCTTGTTGGTTTTTCTCAATGGATTCTCTTATCAGCTCAGTCAAATCCACGGAGCTTCTTCCAAAATCAAGCTCCTTAGCATCAACAGCAAAAAGGTATATCCAAAAGGGGCGTGGCTCAAACTTGATCTGCTTTGCAGTGCCTTGGTTGGAGGTATGATAAACATGACACCTGATGAAAAGGGTCTCTTCAAAATCTGCAGCTCCTTGTGAAACCCTTGATGGCATTGTCTTAACCGCACCATCCTTTGTTTCCTTCTTTCTAACGCAAACGGATAGTCTAAGTCCATTCATGGAAGAAGGAAGGCCTTGAGCTGCGACCACTTCAACAGAAAACAAACAGCTTAGTTTCTGCATTCCAATGTGAGACAAAGCCCGAATAGGCTTCCACTTCCAAATCCCTTTCCTGTCACTGTCACCTGAAGAAATTGTTGATGTGCCATCAAGCTTTTTGGTTTCTGCCTTGGCAGTGGCATCATCATTCTTTGGTCTAGATCGCCACGGGGACATGGACATGCGCCGCCGAGCTTTGTTGCTGCTTCCATCATCATCTTTGGCATCTTCAATAGGTGGAGCCGAAGTTCGTGGCAACACAAGGGAAGCTGTTCTTCTGGTTGTGGTGGAGGTGTGTTGTTTGTAAAGGGATTCGCTCAAAGCCTCCAGTTCTTCAAGGAGTTGTGCATTGGGGTTGCTCTTGGCATCTGCCATTACTAGTGAGTGAAGAAGGTGGTACTACAATGAATTGTGATGATGATGTTTAAGAAGATAAGATGCCAACATGGTTGGAAGTTGGAAGGAGTTGCAGGATGATGATGACGGCTAGTTCTTTCTGAACCAAGAAAATAAGATGAATTGCATTTGTGGAGGATAGAGGATGAACGGTGGCGTTGCATTGTGGCTTAATGAGTAAGACAATTTTGACAATGGATATCTATTAGGCAAAATGGTCCCAACGAATTTAATGTTACTTTGTCCTCATTGTTTGCAAGTGTTAGGCTGGGTATTGAGAAAGTGAAACTTTCCTACCCCCAATTTTGTTGGGAAGTAAAGAAAATCTGCTCAATAAAAAAAATGCAGTATGCATGTAAGAGACATGGCAGCAGAAAGAAAAAAGGTTCTTTCAACTATTTAGAAAAAAAAAAAAAACTAAATGAATTTATTGAAAGGCGTGATCCCTTGGGACTTGGGAGGACCTCAATTCTTGCTTTTCTAGCCTTGTTTCTTGCTGGCTATCATCTTTTCGTTTCTTTTAGGATGAACTCAATGCTTACTGGTTGTTACTTCTTAGCTATCTTCTCATATTACTTTTGTTTTTGACCATGGTTCTTTTTCTTAGCTATCTTCACATAATTGATAATTTATGCTTGTTGTACTTTAGTGCTGAATCCTAGCTAGAATCAATTATAATGTCGGATTTGCATGTCTCTTTCAGCTGTCATATAGTTTGGAAGCTGCTGCCATGCAAGCTGTTCCTGCTTCCTAACTGTATTTCATTCCTTAATAATTAAAATCCTTAGTTCTACGGAAAAAGATTAAGAATACCCTTCATATCTTTGGAGAAAATTTTAAACTATCTATTTAATTTTTGAACGAAAGGTTAGCTAAAAGCAAGATGAAGATGGTAAAGAATTAGGTGTTTTTGTTGGCCTTTTATTCCTACTTCCAAACATTTCCCATGGAAATCACTTTTTCTTTCATAGTCATAGTCTTATGAGTATCAACACTGTTCTATCTTCCCATCAAATACTGATCTGAACTCAGGGAACTAAATTTCTTTCATTCTTTATCTTCATAAGTAGGCATCATCAGTTGACTGATGTAGTCTTAAGCGTATCATGATCACACTAATATCCTTGGCAACTTGATGCCTGCTGAAGATCATGCATATACTCTTCCCTGGTCCGTCAATTAGTGTGTATTTTATTAACAGTTGGAATGAGACAAACTGACGTTTAAGGTAAATGACACATTCCCCCCCCCCCCCCCTCAATTTAATGATTCATTTGTCATAATGTTGTGAGGAAATAATCACGAGACATCTCATTAAAATAGATTAATCAGAAAAATAGTTTAATTATTGTGAATTTTGAAAATATATGTTCTCACATTTTTTTTTATGTATAAAAAAATCACTCCTAACTTATTTTTATTTTAACCTTAAATAATTTACCATATATACTCAATTGTTTTTTTAAATCTTTTACTTACCTTTAATCATTTTCATATAATATATTTCTTAGAAAAAAAATCCAAAAGTACTGTCAAAAACAAAAAAAACATTCAATTTTAATTGTAAAAAAAAAATATTCCTTATTTTAATTAACTTCAGTATGCCATGATAAAAGTTATTAAGTTGATAAAATAGAGGGAATAAGGCACTTGTACAGTATTAGATATTCTTGTGGGAGGGAATGCCAGATGTCTAGTCAGAAGGATTAAGTAACTTCTCCAAATTAACTTTTATTTATACATACAAAATTTTCATTTGTATTTAGAAAATTTCTCTTTCTCTAACCCATTACATATATGGACATGGGCCACTTTGTCTCCAGAGTTTTCACAATCAACGGTAAGCAAACAAAACAATATAATTGTGGAGAATAGAATTCTCAAATTAATTAAAGCTCATTGTAGATAATGGTGATTAAACAACAAATATCAAGCTCATTCCCAAATCAATTAATTAAACAATATAATCATATGATTTAATACTAAGACGAGCTCATTCTTCAACGGCTTATTAGCTTTATGACGCTCTCTCACGCTCCCTTGTTCGCTTTTACTTTCATTTCAGGTTTCACCCACAGCTGCTGTTTTCACTTCTTCAACCCTCATTTCTGGTTAAATCAGTGCACTCTACCCGTTTCCTGATACAACCCTAATTTGATCCAAATGACCCACTTGTAAATTCTTTTTTTTTTAAATAAATAAATTCAATTCTAATCACTTCACTCAATCTCAATATCTTGAACGAGAATGACAGACATGGATCATTCCAAAAAAGTGGCCGATAGATATCTAAAGCGTGAAGTCCTTGGTGAAGGTACTTATGGAGTTGTGTACAAAGCCATTGATACCCACGTAATTCCCCGAAACTTTCTTCTAATAATTATGCGAATTTGAGACTGTAAAATAGATTTTTTTCCTATTCTCTTTTCTGGGCTATGTGAATTGGTTCTTTACTTTCAGTTGGTGCAAAGAAAATTGCTGAATCAGAGTAAATACATATTCATGCAGGGCCTTGGCGTAATATAGAAAGGGAGGATGCATTTATTTGCTTTGGGTTCCTGAGTTTGATTTAGGTGTTTGTTTCAACAATTTTCTTTGGGGGTTTATTACTTTATCATCTTTGTTTTAAATAATTATTTAGGAAGAATCATATACTTTGTGTCATTGGGTATGAGGAAGTGGTACTTCTTACCTTTTGTTTAGTGATCTTAAGAAAGTACGGGGAGGAAAGCTTGAAGCTGCTTAATTAGTTTCAGTATAGGTTTCGTAAAGTCATGACTTGTAATTGCAACACATGCAGGAGATAGATATGCTTGCTTACATGTCTTGGTGAACTAGTCTTTTGTTCAATAATGAAAATGACAGTTCTATTATAATGTGGTATTCTTATAAAGATGAATTCATTGCATTGACAGACAGGGCAGACCGTTGCAATTAAGAAAATTCGGCTTGGCAAACGGAAAGAAGGGGTAAATTTTACAGCTCTTAGAGAAATTAAGCTGCTAAAAGAGCTCAAAGATCCAAACATTGTTGAATTGATTGATGCATTCCCACATAAAGGGAATTTGCATCTTGTGTTTGAATTCATGGAGACGGACCTTGAAGCTGTCATACGAGACCGAAATATTTTTCTTTCACCAGGTGATACAAAATCCTACCTTCAAATGACACTAAAAGGTCTTGCTTATTGCCACAAGAAATGGGTTTTGCATAGGTAGAGTATGATGTGGATTTGGTCGTTACAAAGTTGTTACTTGATTTAAGTGCTGAACTCAAAAGTCTGCTTTCATATTTTCAGGGACATGAAGCCAAATAATTTATTGATAGGATCTAATGGACAGCTGAAACTTGCAGATTTTGGTTTAGCACGGATGTTTGGAAGCCCAGATAGAAGGTTCACTCACCAGGTTTGCTTCTTTATGTATAATGGCATGTGGGTACCATTGAATATGTGAGATTCACTATGTCAGTACTTTGAATTAGGGTCTTTAGCTTATTAGCTACTAGAAATCTTTATTATTATCCACCATGTATTGCTTGCAAAAAGGCCGAGCCTTGACAAAATGGTATGGTGGTTGGCTTGTGATTTGGTGGTCACAGGTTCTGGTTATGTAGACAGCCTCTTTGCCCACAGGATTAAGGGTTCATACATATATCTTATCTAAACCTCTCCACACCCAGTGATAGGAACTCATGCAATGGGATACCCTTTCTTATATTGCTTTCAAATTTAAGAACCAGGAGAAGATAATTGGAGATCCAAACATTGGAGCATTGAAGTGGGGGTATACTAAATTCTGGTGAATGTTTTCTAGGATTGTGACTCTCTATGATAACTGAATATTGTGGCAACATTTTTGGCATAAAACTTTTGGTGCACTCTTCCTGCATGTTTCATGATTTCATCTTATGTTGTGTATTTTGCACTTTCTATTGGTGGATTGAGTTTCTAGTTTCTACACACGACACTTGTGCTCAACTGCTTATTATATGTGAATAGGTTTTCGCTCGGTGGTATAGAGCTCCTGAGTTATTATTTGGTGCCAAGCAATATGGTCCTGGAGTTGATGTTTGGGCTGCAGGTTGTATATTTGCTGAACTTCTTCTTCGTCGACCTTTTTTGCAGGTAAAAAAGATTTACATGATTGATATTCTGAAGTAGATGGGCTTTGACATCAAGTGTGGTCCATTTATTGGGACATGTTATCCATTTAACTTTATCAACTAGTTGAAATTAATTTTTTGCAGTCTGAAAATCCTAAACCATTCTAAGTTGTTTTAACTGAGCTTGAATTAGCTCTGAAGCTGTAGGCTATGGTACTTGTATGCATGGATGACTGTTAATGGGCTTCCATTTATTCCCACTCTATATTTTGTGAATAGCTGGTTTTAATATACTTTCCAAGATTTAAAAGTAATTCATTGCATTGGCTGCCTTTCTTCATTTTTATTTTATACTTACATTATTAAGCATGTTTCTTATGGTTTTTTCATCAGTTTGTTATTATCACTTGGTAGGGTACAAGTGACATTGATCAATTAGGAAAGATTTTTTCTGCATTTGGCATTCCAACAGCTCCTCAGTGGCCTGATATGGTATACCTGCCTGATTATGTGGAATACCAATATGTTCCTGCCCCCCCTCTGCATTCCTTATTTCCGATGGCAACTGATGATGCTCTAGATCTGTTGTCAAAGATGTTTACATATGATCCAAAAACTAGAATTTCAGTGCAGCAGGCACTAGAGCATAGGTACCTGCCTCCAGCATCCCATTAACACATCAATAAAAAAATTTCTCCATGATTAATCTCTCCTCTTCCACTTTAGGTACTTTTCTTCTGCTCCTCTGCCTTCAGATCCAGACAAGCTCCCTAGACCTGCTCCCAAGAGGGATTCTAGGGTTTCTGATTTCAATTCACAGGAGGGTCCTACTATATTATCACCTCCAAGGAAATCTAGGAGAGTGATGCCAGGACGTGATGGGTTTGAAGGAAATTCTCTGCAAGCAGATAAGGTTGATGCCAGTTTTGGTGATTTCAGACAGACAACTGATGATAATACTGGCAAGAATGAATCAGCTCCAATGTCTGTAGATTTTTCTATCTTTGGATTAAAACCTCCAAATAGACCTACAATTAACAGGTACAATAGTATTGGTTGTCTAATCAATTCAAAGTGGCCTAATAGTTTGTAATTTTAACTGAGTGAAACATAAAATTATCCTACTAAGTTCATCGGTATTGTATTGGAAGAAAAATAAGCCAGGCTTATATATAACCATATTAAACTGATGTTGTTAGGATATTTTTCTAGTGAAGCTGCTGATTAGCAACTATGAAATTGTAATATGCTATAACACAATATGCTGTAATGTGCTAACATAATATGTTGTAATTCCCAAGTAGTGGAAGAATGTGCCAGTTGTTTGTTATCTTTTTTTAGTTTCTACGTATAAATAATGCTAATTAACTTTGATTCCTTCTTTTTGTTCTGCAGTGCTGACAGATCATATTTGAAAAGAAAATTAGATCTAGAATTTCAATAGCCAGAATGAATATTCTGTGGCCGACACATTCACACACAAACTTATGGAGGGTAAAATACATTTGAAGAAAAGTGGTGAATCCTCGAAGGCTTGTTAGTATGTCATTCTTTATCCCTGTTTCTCCGTGTGAAGCTACAACAAATATGTAACTGAAGAAGTCACTGAAGATTAGTTGTAGTTCAGATACCTAAAAGTAACTTCTATAGAAAGAAAAAAAAAGTTATATCACACAATCACTCTGCTCCCCCTTGTACATTTTTGTTCTTTACGTTTTCAGAGACCAGTATACTTGAGTTCATGGAAAACATGGTGTGAGGGCATTTTCTCGAGCAGTTGCTGTATATGGCGCTTGAAAAAAAATAAACTTTGGGGGAACTTAATTTGAATACAAATTTGTTATTGAACACAAGAAATTTTTATATGCATGTGGAGTGTGTATTGTATGTACTTTATTGGGTGCCTCAGATAAGTGAATTGGATTTTAATTGGTTGAATGATTTTTTTTTCTTTTTCTTTTGGTGTTTTTATATTTATTGTAGCTGTTGACATTAATGACTTAGTTGATTCAATAGTGACGATGAATCTTACGTAGGAGACTACTTGACAGCGCACAAAACTAGCACAAACATGGGTGCTGTATATGGCATATTCAGTTTCAATTATCTAATAAAAGGTAAAAGAATTAATATTTGAATACCTTACAGCAGCACTGAATCCGAAAGGGATCATCCAAGCTAGACCAAATGTATTAAGGCTGGAAATTAAGATATAGGAGATAATATATTAATATTAATATATAATAAAAAAGCAAAGAATGTTCTTAGTTTGTGTGTTTGTATGTAGGTAGTTCAGACACAAACCATATTGAAAATACTGAAGTTTCTAATTTTGGGTTAGGAAGAAGACCAGACATGAGGACCATCAGTTTAAATGTCCACTCTTTCAAGTTGTTCAATGTTGATGACAAAAAAGAAAAAGAAAAAGAAAAAGAAAAAGAAATGCTGCATCAGAACTCTACAAAATCTAGTTAAGTGCATCATCACATCATTTTGCAAGGGAATTTACCAGTGCATAGCAGCTGAAGGAGCACCGAGTTTAAGGAAATCAAGAAGGTTGTGCAGGGCCATCTTGGAAAAACCTGTCCAAGAGTGTTTGCATGCAGAAGAGAACCTGACATACAGAGAAATCAAGATTGCATTTACCCAATAAGATATGGAATTGGCCAAGGCTGCTCCTCTGTTTGCAAGCCCCGACTTAAAAACCAAAAGCCAACAGAAAAGGACATGAAGCACAGCTGCAATTCCTGAAGTTAGCACCATTGGGAACACAATCTTTTGCGTTTGCAAGAACTTGAGAATGCACCGAAGAATACCGTAAGCAAATAAACTTGGGATCATGTCATTAAAGCAACAAGCATGGATCTCTGCATGTGTATGCCAAGCATATGGTACTGTCCTGCTCCATTTGATTGACCACAAAATGTGTCCAGTGCAGTAGCTAACCCCAACTGAAAATAATAATACTCAGACCAATTTAACACACTAACTAGTTTGCTTGATGCAAATAAATAAAAAGGTAATAAGTTGAAGCCGGTAACTGATGCGAAGGAAGAGGCCATGGAAGCACCGGAAAGAGGGAGGGTACCAAGATGGCCAACAAACATAATAGAGATGGCTTGAAGAATGTGTAGCAAAATTCCAACTGAGAAGAGAGGCACTGCTAACCATAGCCTCTTCACTTCTTCCACCACTTCCTCTCTCACAATTCTCATTTCTTCTTCAGATACATACACACTACACACTCTGCTGCCACCTTGTTTCGGTTTCACGTATGAATGTATTATCTGTGACTGTATATCTACGTGAACAGGGACGGACAGTTTACAGAATTTACGGTTGAAGGGTACACAAATATATATAAATGGGAACAAATGTCTCAGTTTTAAATATTAGACGTATACTGCGATTGGAAACGTTACTTCCAGTGGAAACGCTTCCCATTCCTCAAGTAAAGTTAAGTTTCAATCTTGTAAACAGAAAAATAAAAAACATACTTGCAAGATAACATTCCTCCAGAAGTGGCTAATTACATTGCTTATCATGGGTTAGTCATGTGCAAAGGCAAAATATGTCTTGCATTTATTAAAGTGAGCATAATGTTACATCTTATCATTAATTTTATTTATATTTAAATTAGTATCAATTTTTTTTATAAATATTAAATGGAAATTTAATTTTCACCAAGATTTTTAATATATTAATAGTATTCAGTATAATTTATTTAGTTAATTTATATAAGCTTATCATAATCAAATTGTACTACACAAGAAGATGTATAAATTTTATTAGGCTTGTTAATGGGACCCTTATGTTGATAAAATTGATTTTGATTAAAATTGATTTTGAAGTAATATTATTTATGTTTGGGTGTTTTATCATAAAATCAAATTATGAGTAAAATTCTGTATAAAATTTTACTTAAAATTGCTTTAACCCATAATCAATTCTTTTAAATATTTCTACAACTTAAAACTAAATATATGAAAATATATTCAAAATCAATTTTAAACTTAGAATTAATTTCTCAATGTGAAACCAGACACCACTTAGTCTTCAACATCTTGAATTGTTATCGTCGTGTTGTGTTTTGAATAGGGAACACTATATTGTTCGAGTTTTAGATCGGTATACTTAGTTCTTAACACGAGTTGCGCCTGAATGCCAAGAACTATTGATTATTTTAACGGCTTGAATTTTGTAGTTTAATACTTTAACAGTGTAACTGTTGCACAAAACAAGTCAGACTTTTCCCCCAATTTTTCCTGTAAAAGGTAATAAAATTGAGATTCAGGGATGTTTGGTTTAACGTCCAAACTAACAATATCCACGTCGTAGACGCCCGTCCAAATACACTGTTTATAATTACTTACAGAAACAACTGTAACTTCATGTGGTTCCAATTTTTTTATAAATAAAACTGGATTAAAAATCACTGTTAAAGTTGGTTTTTCTTTTTTAACTACTGTAATGTCCAACTCATCCATGATCTATTAGAAATTATAAATTTTGGTAAGTCTCATCATTTATTTAACGAATTTTTATCTTGATTTTATATTTTTTTAATAAATTTTAACTATTAATTTTTTAACCAATAATGGAATATATATATATATATATATATATATATATAATTAAAAAAATTATATTAAAAAGTGTGTTATTAACATTTATTGTAGAACTAATTAAGAACATTGACAGGATTTAGTACTGGAGCGGCATAGCTTATAGTAGTATTAATTAATAAAACTTAACAACACACTTAATAAAATGTAAAATGTAGCAAACCTTTGCTTGATAAATTAAAAATGTTCGTGGATCTTGTAGTGGCCAAGTACTAAACTGGAGTTCATATATCATGAGCCAGATTCATGGTTATTAAGCACCAATTACACCACACATTGAGGGAGAGGGTGAATTAGTACACAGTGTAATTAAGATAAACTTCCATTCAGCTTATTTTTTTAAGAAGAATAAATTAATTATAACATTTTCATTAGAGAAATCAGAATTAGGAAGAGAAACGGAAAATGTTATACTTGGCTAATTGATGCACAGAAACTCGAACATGCATCGCACGCATGGTACATTTTAATTAGTTACATAGACATATTATCCATCCCGATCCCACAATTTGCTACCTAACGTTGACTTCTAAACATCAATATTGGCTTTCACAAAATTTTAAGGTCAAGGATTTGTTGAGTGTTCAGATTATTCTCATACTTAGCTTCTAAAAATTTTGAAATTTTTATGTGCATGAATGCGTGTTAGTGTGAGTGTGAGAGAGGGAGAGAAAGAGCAAGGAGAGCGCTATTTTAATGAGTTATATATATAGTTGTGAAATCTCGGTCGGTCAGATCAGTCAAATTGAGATTTGATGATCTAATCGAATCGATTTCACTATTGGATCGATCAAACAATTGATCCAGAATGATCCGATTAAACTCAGCCACTCAGATACCGAATCTCTGTTGGACTGGTTCAACCCTATTGGTTTTACAAAAAAAAAAATGGATAATCTTTACGATGTTATTTTGATGTTTCATTATTATCAATTATTATTTTAGATTTTGAAATATGAATGAATTTTTCTTACTCAAATAATGTTAATTATATATGTATATATAATAGATACATATATAATTTTTAATTTTTAATATCTGTCGGGTCAAATTGGATCAATTACTGACCCACCTATTAAATCACCAACCCACTATCTTGACCGGACTAATGATCAAACCGAATTTCACAACTATCATTATATATAATTATCACGAACAAGTATCTAAAATGTAGATAATGGGGGCCTAGGTGGTGGCAATTTTTACATCATCAAATCCATTAATAATTCTTACTTTTAGAACTACCTACGTCTATAATCAAATATTTAATTATTTTGAGAAACACACGTATTACTCAAGAAGTGATCAAACATATAATACCAAGTCTCCCTATATATTACTCCAGCCTCATCATGCCCCCCACCAAAAACTAGAAGAAAAAAAAATACTCATTGTTAAAATGTCTTGCTCTCTCCTACCAAATGACTTGTTTGAATATGGCTTTCTTACTAGAATTGGATTGCTTAAATTAAGCTTCCTGCCGACAACTCCATTCCTCTTTGAGGTAATTTCTTGTTTTCGATTTTAATTTTGTTACACTGAAGGAGAATGTGTGACATAAATTGATACAAATTGTAATATTGTCACTTGAATTGTCATCTACATTAAATTGTTGAACCCTTTATTTTATGTCTACATGTTGCAAGCTACATATTATAACTTACAAAGTAAAAAGAGAAATCCAAGCATCAACCTCTAAGTACTTGGCCCATTTTACACTTTAATGCAATGCCTTTTAAATATTAATCATATTATATAGTTCTAACTGATTTTTAGTTTGTCCTTTGTTTTTTGTTCATCAAGTTAACTAAGCTGCTATTTTCATGCAGGGATGTTGCAAGTAAGATTTTCACTTGAGCTAAATATGTGTCACCAAGTAAGGTAATAAACTAATAATCTAGTGGTGCTACGTGAGGGTGATTCGAGAACTGCAATAATTGATATCAACATTTTAAGCAAGCTTTAGTTGGTTAATACTTTTCAATGCTGGGTTCCACGGTTGGCAGTTCATGCTTCATGTGTGAAAAAAGTATGATCTAACCAAATACCAATCATTAAAAAGGTTTGTTCGTGGTAACAGTCAACCAGGGTCCTTTTCCTTCACTATTAAATATTAGTTTTGGAGAATCCTATTGATTGAAGACATTAAAACTACGTGGTGGGCAACATTGAATAGAAAATGCACATCAACCATCCTCCATTTGACATACAGAAGTGTCTCAAAATCTTGCTTAGCCGACTACTCAAACCTTTTAGGACGTCTGCAAAAAATTTATGGTCATCCACTAATCCAGTGTTAATCAAAATGGCTTCTATTTGTGAGATGGTACTGTAGTCCTGACATAGAGAAGGGTTCTTGAGTGATTAAAAAAAATGATTTACGACACTGTACTAGCCAAGAGCTTTAGTCGTTATGATCAGAAAAGGTTGGGATATGGAGCATTTGTGAGCTGCTTGCTCATAGTTTTGAGTCTTTGCACTGTGTTTAAGCCTTACTTGGGTCCTGTGCATGTTTGTGAGTGCTTCTACACCCACTTGCATTAATCACTTATTTCCATAATCCAAGACCAAGTACAAGCATACACTGTGCTTTGGTAATTGGCATAAAATGCAGATATATATTCCATCATTTCGTATTATAACATGTTTATGGTAGTTATCAAGTATGACTTTAATTTCATTTGCTTCTATACAGTGAACCTGAAGCTCTTCATCGATGTTGACACCAAAATGCTGATCACCAGAAGCTCTTCACAAATAGCCAAAGGTAAGATATTCTGACTCTCAACAAGGTTAACACAAGCACAGCTCTATCGAGATACCTTGCCTAGAAAATTAAATAAATAAGCCAATCCTTAAATGCTGATTTTACAGTGTGTTGAGGTAAATGATTCTATGTTTCTGAACACATTTGATTATGTGAAAGACAATGTAGCCAAAATTCTAGTTGAAAACACTGGCAGTTCTCCACGAATGGATGAAGATACACATGGATTGTTTGAGCTAGACCTTTGAGACTAGTGATTCTTAAAGAGCCTTTTTTATGCATGTTACCATTCTTTATTTTGTAGTTGAAGGAAAAGAAACAAAGAAAGAGGAACTACTATGCACTTCAGAAGAAAGAACAAAATTTTGCCAAGCAAGGGGAGACATCAGAGTCCATGGAAAATCCTCCACTGTATACATTGTTTCATCTACGACAACTATGTCGGAAAAAAACATGTCATGGAATTTAAAGCCTTATGCACGGAGGGACGATGTAGATGCAATGATTCGTGTGAGAGAATGGTCAGTGAAAGCAGTAAATGTTAGCCAGAAAGCTCCCCAATGCACCCAATATCACAACATTCCGGCTGTATTATTTTCTACCGGAGGGTATGCTGGTAACCACTTCCATGAATTCACTGACATTGTTATTCCACTGTTTTTGACTGCTAGACAATTCAATGGAGAAGTACAATTGATCATAACTGATAAACGTCCTTGGTGGATTTCAAAGCACAAACCACTTCTTAAGAAGCTGTCCAACTATGAGACTATGGACATTGATGGAGATGATGAAGTTCATTGCTTCCCAAGGGTGACCGTGGGTCTCAAACGGTATCAAAAAGAGCTAAGCATTGAGCCTCAAAAGTATTCCTATTCTATGAAAGACTTCAGGGATCTTTTGAGAAGTTCCTATGCATTGAAGAGAGTTGAAGCAATCAAAACCAGAGATGGTCTACGTGGGAAGCCAAGGCTCATGATTCTTTCAAGAAAAAGATCAAGATTCTTCACCAATACAGATGAAATAGCAAAAATGGCTGAGAGTTTGGGCTTTGATGTCATTATTAAGGAAGCAGGGTGGAGCATGTGGGGCTTTGCAAATGTTGTGAATTCTTGTGATGTGTTATTGGGAGTTCATGGTGCTGGTCTCACTAACATACTTTTCCTTCCGGAAAATGCAGTTTTCGTCCAAGTAGTGCCTTATGGTGGGGTTACATTGGACTGGCTTGCCACAAATGACTTTGGAAACCCCTCAAAGGATATGAACATAAAGTACTTGGAATACAAAATAAGCTTGGAGGAAAGCACTCTTATACAACAATACCCGTTAGATCATATGTTTATAAAGGATCCCCCACTGATTGAGAAAATAGGATGGGAAGAATTTAAGTCTGTGTATTTGGACAAACAAAATGTAAAGCTTGATGTTGATAGGTTTAGGCCTACATTGCAGAAAGCCCTTGAGCTATTGCATCAATAAGTACGGTTTGTCTTTTTGATCCAGTAAGCTGGATGGGAGCTTTGAGTGTCACAGTTTATTGTTCGCAGTATTTTTCCTTTTTACTGATATTTATCTATTGTTTTTCAATAAGGAGCTTACAGAATGAGGGACAAAGAAATCACCATCTGCAACAAAATTTCTGTGTGGAAGGAAAATGATGTTCAATGGACCTAAAGCATTTCAGGCACCACTTTTAGGACATCCTGTATTAATGACAAACATTTTAGGCTATGTCCTGTGTTTGGCTATGTCTTAAAGATTCATTTTAGGAAATAATGGTTTTTCTTTTTCAGAAGTTCTCTTGGCAAAATAATGATAATTATTGAAGTTGTTTGTTGCTGGCATTTTTTACTTTTAGATGTGATTTTTCAACGGCAAATGACGATTAGTTTATTTACTAGCAAGTGAAATTTCAAGCTAAAGAGTGTTTACTTGTACTGAAGTGCAGTGACTAACATGAACTCAATTTCAAACTCTATGGGACAGCATCACCTGCTACTTCAAAAAGTGAAGTTGGTGAAATAGATTGATGCATTTTAGTGAATTAAAGGTTTAGTTACCTCTGATTTTTCGGAGACAACTTATGTGGAATGGTTTTTCTGTAAAATAAAAATTCAAATCCTTCTCTTCCGGAATTCACAAGAGCTTCCAATTTACTTCTAGTGTGTGTTAGATAACACATAAGAATCAATTCTAATCCAAAAAATCATGGGGATACAATGAAAAAAAGTAGAAACAACTATTACCTTCTTTTCATGTCTTCTGATGTTTTAGTTTTTTTTTTCCTAAAACAATTGATTTTTTAGGATTTTAAAGTCTAATTAGTGTATTTTCTTAAATATACTCATTTAATATTTACTAATAGTGGTGTAATAAAAAATCAATGCATTAAACAAAGATATTTTAATCCAAATATAATAATTTTAATTCCATTAAATACTTCTTGATCCATGTACAAAAGATATGAGAAAATAATATTTATTATTCTACTTTCAAATAATTTGATTATTTCTCGCTAAAACTAATATAAATACACTGTACTTCTACTTACTAGTCAATGATTTTTCCTAGGCCGCTCCAGTTATATCATCATTACTGCCCCGCAGCCATCATCATCATAATAATTATAATATATTTGATATCCATTTTCTGCAGAGGTGACTTTTGTCGTTTTTGATAATTAACATTTGTAATAGCTCACACAACATAAAAAAAATGCTCAAAACCACCAATTTGGGAGTTTTCCTTGTAATAGTCCGAACTCCCATTCTCCGATAACAGACAAACAAGGTAATAAAAGAATAAAAACATAATAGGATATTGTTTGCAGTGAATTATCGTGAAATGTGGACGAAATTGCCTAAACTAAGGTAGAGTCGTGCAAGGATAAGATATGAAACAATCCATCCAAAGTCCATAAAATTTGAGGCACTGTGGGAGACGATGATACGCATCATTTTGGTGGCTAAGGGTTACTACTTTGTATTGGGTTGAAAGAGACTTCGTCTGATCTCTCCTCTCCCACTCTTTACACTTTCTCTCTTCCTACTCCTTTCTTATTCTGATCAGACGATGAACTGATGCACTGTCATAAGGAAATCCCATCGCCATCGTATCTAATAGTTATCGCTCAAGACGATTGTAGGTTCTAAAAAGTATACAACTATAAATCAATTCTAATGATTTTCTACTCAGACTGAAATTTATTGGATTACATTACCTCCCCAGTTTACAACATTAGTACCAAAAAAAAATAAAAATCCACCCCAGCTGTAACAACTAACAAGCCTCGTAATAGGCTTTTGAGAGTAAAATTGATCTTAAATACATATATTCTATGTCAGCAGGCTTGATTAACTTAAATGCGTTCCCTGAGCAACTACCACATCACGCAGATATCCCTATTCTCTTCCATAAAATACCCGGTCTTACATATGGATATTGTGTTGTCCCCCAATGAATTGTTGCAGGTGAATCCTCTTGAAAAGTATATCTACCGCAAGAGCAGTGCAAAAAGAAAGCATCATCAGCATATGGATACAATTCTTTGCTCTGTTTATACCTCTATTGTAAGAATTCATTTGCAAGTACGAAGCTGCTCAGCCAGCCAATCTCTCTGCTCTGGGCCAAATTAGCCCAAAGCAATTGTGGAAATACTCGTATTGAATTGTGCCCCAAATCTAGATAAACTGGATGCAATCACTCTTTACAAAAACACGGGCTCTGATCTGTACCTGTCATATATTCCCTCAATAGCTCTGTACACTCGCTGTTGAAATAATGACAGAAAAGATCCTTGAATCAATTGCACCATAGCCTTCAACTGGACAAGTTTTTCTTAGTATACAATGCTATTAACAAATCTATCCAAGGTAAGCTTTTAAAGGCAGCTCAACTCCATTTAGCACTGCTAAACGAATTTTTCCTACTTTTCTTGTTGCTCTTTTTCAAAAGCACTGATGCATGGTCAATATCATCAGACGAATGGCTATCCCCTTTTAACCATAGAAGAGCCTCAGCAGCAGCAGATTTTTCTGCTAACTTTTTGCTGCTGCATGGCTGACCAACAAAATTCAACCCATTGAATATGACAGTAGAACGAAATTGGTTGTTTTTCAGCTCCTTTGTTTTGTAAGTTGGTGAATCATGTCCAGCCCTGTTAAGGAATGCTTGAAGGTGATTTTTATAATTTTTCTCCTCAGCTACACCACCAGTTTTGGAGTTTGTTTCCTTCTTTGATTGTGGTAGGACCTGGCGACCAAAGACAAATCTCCCATCACAATGGTCCTCTGATACCAACAATCTAACAGCTGAAAGAAGTTCACTATGCGATTGTGTTTCCAACATGGGATCCAAAAGCTGGCAAAACATGCAGAACATAAAGTAAATATTCAGGGACTTGGAAGAGAAACAGAAAATTGATGGAAGAATGTGGCTAAACAAATAAATAATTCCAGAAGAAATTGATAAGTATGAACTGAACTTACTTTTTTCTGTATCAGTTCTTCCAGTCCCATCTTTAAGCTCAAGTAAGTCTTGGCTAATTCTGGTTTCATGAAAAACTCCAAATACCCTCCCAACATTTTCAGGTGACCATCCTGTCAAAAGAATCACATGCCAAAGCACAATAAGTAGCCAAAAGGAAACACCTAGTACATACAGTCAAGATCAACAGATCCAGGGGAAAAGTGAAGAGGAAATATGGTAAGAACTTACTAGTCCACCTCTGGATACATTCCCACCAAATAAGAGAAGCACTGAATCAGATATACCAGTTGAATCCCTAAGGAATACTGAATTCACTTTCACCTTTTCATTAAACACTAACCATGGGAATGGAATTCGGGTACACAACCATTTACAGAGCTCTACATGATGCAGCACCAAATTTTTAAAATTTAATGGATTAAATATTCCCCCAATTAAAACTGGGTAATAAGAATAGATGGATTATCAAAAACATCAGATATTTGAGAAGCTTACAGAATACAAAAGAACCTGACCATCCTCCATTGTTTTCAGTGCTATTGACTTATCTTTGTTCTGCATAACAAAATTTGTACAGCCTCACATAAAAAAAGAATTACACAATAAAACTGCAACATCTTTATAAATAAAACTTGACAATATTCCCTCCATAATTTGATGGGATTAACATTTGCATACCGAAGTACACTCATACAGATATAATAATATACATGTATTACTTGATAGAACAGAACCCCATGCAGAAGCATGAGACTAAAAAAAATCTATCCCAGTTATTGCCAACATTTTTTTCAAAAAAGTTACAAAAAATATGACGGGGAATAAAACATCAAGAGGCTGACATGCAGAGGTAGTGTGAAAAGATCAATTTACAATTTTGGTAATCCTAATTTTAATATCCAAGTTATTGTCAACATTTTTACAGAAAAGTTGAAAAAAAAAAAAACAATTTTGACGGGAAAAAAGCATCAAGAGGGTGACATGTGGTGGTAGTGTAGAAAGATCAATTTACAATTTTGTTAGAGCTAAATTTAACAAATATCAATTTATATCCACCTAATTGCAATGTTATGGTTACCTCCCCGGGGTTAATCCTACTTGATATGGCAATACTCTTCTATTTTTGTTGATGTAACATTAGATTTGATGAAATGATATTCTTTTGTTGATTGTTGATAAGGTTTAGAGGATATGATGTTGCATTGATAGAAAAGTGTCATATCAACAAACCATTAAGGGGACTTAATTGCATCACTTTGAAAAACAGAGCTTAGTTGCATATGAAATAATAAACAAAATTGAACTTTAACAAAACAAAGGGGAGCAAAATTGTAAGTAAGCCCATGTGGTTCATTCATGTCCTTGGGTGTGTGTTACACCGGTATGTTACTTTCATGAAGATGCCATGAATAGAAATAGAAAATGGGTTCTGAAGACAAAGCAATAGATAGATGGGCACACACCCAGAAAGTAAATAAATAGAAGTGAAAAGTAAAAAATTGAAGTAACACGCAAATTGAAAGGACTAGTAGAGTTTATTACCACAACAGAGGATATTCCGGGAAACAAACCCGCACAGATGACTGCTCGGAGTAGATGCTCTTCATGACTCCATGTATTGTAGGTTTCAGAATTGTTATTAACCAGACAAATATCTTTGAGCAAATAAAAGAATTGCTTTCGAAGAGAGTCAATGGCCCTAAGTGTTTGAGAAGAAAGAAAATTTCGCCAACAGTACTCGTAACCAGCTTGCTGCGCTTCAGCATCTCTCCAACCATCATAAGCCCGGATGAGTGCAAGATGATCACTATAGTCACGAGCAGCAAATTGGGCTTTGGCAGACTCTGCAAGCTACATAAAACATAGACAGCAAACAATTAAATAAAAGCCAGGCTCCTCTCTACTTAACAGACTGATTATGATGTAAATGATCCAGGCTAGTAATGAAGGCAGAGCACCGACATTTTCAATATTAAAAATGAACCATTGTAAGCACCGAAAAAAGATCAATACGAAGTCATCTTTATTCAATGGTATCAAGTATCAACCAATACAGAGTGCATGCTTGATAGGTCTATGAATTTGTTATAGTTTACTTCCAGTCATAAATACTCTTGAAAATAACTGGTCTCACTTGATACCATCAAAACTAATAAAATTCACCACCATTTCTATCAAGAGGAACATCCAAGTTCAGCAAACAAAGAAAAGTCAGGGAGGAGGAAATATCAGCAGTGGTCATAACAAAAACTTACATCCTTCTTGTCAGACGGCATTACAAATGGATCTCTTACACTAAGACCAGCAACAATAGTCATTATGGGATCCAAACACTTGAAGATAGCTCCCAAAATGAGCATCTTGCCAAGTTTGGGCTCCACAGGAAGCATTGCCAATTTGTGCCCTGAAAATTAACATTTCAATATCAGCAGTAGCTCTGGAACAAATCAAAATAATACATTATAAAGGCTTGGAAAAACCAATGACAAGAGAAAATTGTTTTCATAAAAAATGGCAAGAGAAATAGAGACCATGATGCAGTAGTTGTTTTACCTAAAACTGTTAAATTTTCATTCTCATCTAAGGCCCCAATAATCTTCAAATATTCAATAGCATTTTGAACCTGCAGAATAAAATTAATTGACAACATAACAAACTGAATAAAACAACACTGATGTAGGATGCAGAATATCACAAGTTCAAGACATACAATTCTTGGGAAATATATTTAAATAACCATCATATTTGAAAGCAAGTTCCAGAAGCATGTTCAATGAATTTTACCGATAGAGGCTCTGGTGGCTGTAGAGCTCTAGATAAAAACTCAGAGATGCTTCCAAGTTGTAGAGTTTTGATTTGCAGACATAAGGACTGCAAAGGTGTTCTCAAAAGCTCTGGCAATTGATAATCAGCAAAAGCATCATAAACACATCTGGGATAAAGATGGTAGCATTCACCAGGTTGAACACGACCAGCCCTTCCTCTTCTCTAAGAAAACAAAGAAAAACTTTCTAAGTGATCAGGCAATCCAAATGTTTAATAGAAAAGAATAATCTTGAGAAAGAAAACATTATGAAGCTGTACATTAACAAGGGAGTCATACATGGTAGTTTAACTACTTAAAAGATGTAGGTCAACTTGATAGCAATTACAATTACATGTGAGCAACCAATCACAGTCCAATTTCACAAATCCATCAAAGTACTGGGCATGAGCATCTAATTTTAATTGACACACCACTACAATCTAAAAGTATATATATATACACACACACACACACACACACACACACACATTAACAAGACTAGATAGATTACACAAATATTGTTGACATTCTGATCTGGATATATAGATATAGATAAAGAAAAACAACATATATTGTGTATCACACAAGACAAATCACAATCTAAACATTCATATTTGTTATCAACCTAATAACATAAGCTCAAGTTCTATACATGGGAAAAACTTCACCCTTTATTTAAAAAAACTATATTGCCAATGAAACAACAGCCAAGCCTTATATGATTTGGCTATATCCAGAACTGAATTTCCAGTAAAACTAGTTGGAGCAAGGTCTTCTAATGGTTTGTGCAAAAGTTTTCTTAGGTATTCGGTATTCCTCTAGCCCCTTTAGTTGGACTATCTTCCATTCAAAAGGAATAGAAAAAATATTTCTCAAACAATCGAAATCCACAAAACTAAGTTGAACAATCACAAATACCTGCCGAGCAGCAGCTTTTGATATCCAAGATGGAAGCAAACAAGGAGTGTTATTTAATGCATCATATGATGTTTCTTTTGCTTTTCCAATGTCAACCACAAAGACAACATCATTGATGGTAATACTAGTCTCAGCCATGTTAGTTGCAAGAACAATTTTCCTCACCCCTCCTTCAGGATTTTCAAATATCAACCTCTGCAGAAGAGGCAAAATGGGAACAAAACAAAATTTATTATATACATTATTGAAATGCATAAATATGACTAGAAATATATGGTGAAATAGAGATGTGATTTATTATATTCAGCATATAATTCAATTGCTTCAAATTGAAAGGAACTCCCCTCCCCTAAGAAAAAAATTGCATTAGCTCCTTTAAATAATCAATTATTGCAGCAAATTTCATCACCAGAAAATAGAAAAACTGGAGAAGTTAAATTCATGTTTGAAATACTTTCTGAAATCTTGTTCTCACTTTGATATTAGAATGTCTTTCATTTTCTCGAGCAAACTGAAGAAGTGTTCCCAGAAACCAATAATGAAGCACCCATTTTCAGCAGAATATACTTAATTTCAATCACTTCAGAACTATTATTGAAGACAAAATTAGCTATTAGATAGCTTGAATTCAATTGTAAACTATATACTGACAAGCACTATCTACTGTGGTTACTAAGCTAATCAGTCTTTACTAGCAAGATCACCTGCTCAGAGCTGGCCATGGAGCCGTGGCATGCAAGAAGCAATACTCGGCTCTGATCACCCAACAAAGGATGAGCTTGAAGTTGATCCTTCAAAGAGGTTATATCATCCCAACCAGTCATAAAAACCAAAACAGCACCTGACCTTTCATTCTTAACAATATGGCAAAGCACATGTTCAATAAGGTTAAAACCAATTGAGTCAGGGTACCAGCAGGACAATGAATCTTGAGTGCGTAGGCTATACCCCTTAAATTCTGCAACTTCTAAAGCATCCTATGCAAAATCAGAGAGAAGCAAACAGAATTAGCCAAAAATTACACACCTAAAATGAAAAAGGAAAAGCTTTCCAGCTCAACTTGTGTACCTCAACAGCAGAAGCAATGTGGCTCTTTCTTTTTCTGAAAGCTTGAGCTTGCTTCTGCATTTTCCATGTTTTTTCTTGACCATAGTCATCAATTTGATTATACGGTGTCAATCGATATCCAGTCCTTTCCAGAATGTCCTCAAGAAAATGTGCTCGAACTGGAAATGTAAAACCCTAGAAAGTGCACAGGTCCCCAGAAAATTAAAATAAAATAAGTTTATCATATCTTTCATATTATCTGTAAGCAAATGCATATCGATTTGCCAGAGCAACAAAACGTGAAATTGCTTGTACAAATAGCTTTAAGCTGTCTATTAGTTTACGATTTACAATAAAAGGTTAATATGCCAAAGAATACCAACCAAAGCTTTTCAGTCAACAACTAAGTGGCTGAACTGCTAAAATACAGTCTTTCTTATTGAGAGCTTATACAATCGCTTATCACAAGATAAAAATCACCATGTCCATAAAAATGGCATATAATTGGTCATTTAGAAGTTCATCAAAAAAATCAGAACAAATATTCCAACTGTGGAAATGGGATGATATGATAAAACATATTAGTGTGACAGCAACTGAACTTCAACTCAGATTACAGAAATGAGTATCCTGAACTTACAGGAATATGCATAGTTGGAGCACCATTAAAGTATGAAGAAAATAGCTCAGCATTTAAGGTTGCACTCATCAAAATCAACCTCAAATCAGGACGATGATGGAGAAGTTCCTTCAAGACAATGAGAAGAAAATCTGACATGTGAAAACCAGTGGTAAGTATCATATAAAATAGAAAATTGGAATAAAACAATTATTTAGCTACCTTCATTCATTCCACGTTCATGAATTTCATCAACAATAACATGAGTTACACCTTTTAAATTCCTATCCACAAGCAATCTCCGCAATAATACACCTGTGGTGCAAAAAAGAAGACGAGTATCTCTCCCTTTCATACCCTCCAGGCGAACTTTGTATCCAACCTTTCAGAAGGGAAAACAAGCAAAATAATTTAAGTTAATGAACATAAATATAAGCTAAAGTACGTCAAGCATCAGCAAGTGGAAAAGGTCCACAGACTAACAGATTCTCCCAATTTCTCCCCACGCTCTGCTGCAACTCTTTCAGAAACAGACATAGCAGATATTCTTCTAGGCTGAGTACAGATTATGTTACATACAGCTCCACGTGCAGCTTCAATCTCAGATTCTAATATGTATTGAGGAAGTTCTGTGGTCTTACCACAACCAGTTTCACCTGAGACAACGACGACCTGCAATTTCATTTATGATACCACTTAATATAAATTTTCATTCATCACAAACATATTGAGACTCATAGTCTTGACAAGAAATAAATTTGCAAAAGAAAATATTACCATTTATGTTACCCTTTAAAAATTATTATTTCCTTTAGAAACTATAGGATTATACTTATAAATTATATAAAAATATGAGCATTGGCATACAAAGTGTCATATTCTCTCTCCATGTGTGTCCTTTAATTTTTTATTGGGACTATTTAGCTTGAAGTATTTCAAAACCTTTAACTTTTCCTTCACCCTAATCTTTCATGTGCCCACTTGATTAAATAAGCATGTAATCTAGTTCATGCAAAAGTTTCACATATTTCAAAGTGTAATGTCATACAACATGATGTGCTGCCCACTAAAACTAAAAGGGTGATTGAGTTGATCAGCCTGAGGGTTAGTTAAGAATACTGAACTGGACCGGTCGCTCTGAAAGGTTCAACCGGGAACTGGTCCACTGACCAGTTCGGTCCATCCCCAACCCAGTGATTAAACAACAGTCGAACTGGAGGTCAGATGACATGAACCAGCCAATTTACATGTAGACCGGTTAATCTTCAATACTTCTTTTTGAAAAAATATTTGAGTGCTGCTATGGAGTGCACCACTGCTGTCTTTGGAATTATTATATGCAAACTTAACATTCTGAATAATATTTTATGCAAATTTATCATATTAGATTAGAGTTATATTTAAGTTAATATGTATTTATTAATTTTAATAGTATTTACTTCACGTTTATTTTTGAATTTGCTCTCGCTATTAATTTTTGTTTTGCAAGACATTAGTGCATGTATGCAGCCCTACCCAATCAAACAGGGACTGCTTCCAAGATTTGAACTTGTGACCTCCAAGTTACAAAAGATAGCAACCTTATCGTTGCACAAAGGCTCACCCTCACACTATGAAAATAGTACATTAAAATAATAGCAGTTGAGGTATAACCAATGTTAGTAAACCATATAATCTTCGTTTAAGATGATAATATCCTGATTTATCTACAATCAACAGTGTCTTTCAAGTGTAAGGAAAATTGACTCTATTCATAAGAAACTATAAATTATACAGTTGTATCTTATATAAAGGATCATACACAAGCATCAAGCCTTTTTTTTTCTTTTGTAGAAGTATAAACAAATCATTGAAGGAAAGAAGTAATAAATTAGAAATCACAGAGGGCACCATTTTTCCCTTTTCACCTGACTCTGTGAAATAACTCTCAGAAATGCATCCTTCTCTTTGAAAGCAGGAAGACTTCTACGAAATTCAAGCATCTTTTGCCCTTCAGGAGACTCCTATAGATAAACCAGCATCTGTTACAACTTCTTTAAAGGATAAAATAACAACAAAGGACATCTAAGTACAGAAAATTTCATTGCTAGAAAAGATCAATAAACAGCTTCCATCATGATGTATCAATGTCAGAAGCCAAATAACCTGAAATATAACTATCAAAATGTGGACTATTCAATCATTGCCCATTTATCAGCAATCAAACAAAACCATATTACCATAATTAATTTAATTTGTCAATAGCTTTGTTATTTATCAAAAATGTATTACCAAATTAAAAGATACAAGTGTTGCGATAAAGATCAAGGTTGAGCCATATGTCCATTTTTAAAAATTTACAATGCTATATATATGCACAAGAAACGTGGCTGCACTACAAATTTTTTACAATTTATAGCTTTCATAAATTTTCACCCACACAATGAATGGGACTAAGGTCAATATACTCAAATAAAAAATTGCTGAAATGCCAGCTGAGACTATAACAGCAAATTAAATGCACTTCAGACTAGGAAGGCAAACAAACCTGCCAATCCTGTTGCTGATGATGCAGTTGCAAACTTTTTCGTTGAAGGATTTTCTCCTTGACAACACTATTATGGGTCACGGGCTCTGGCTGTTCATACATTCTTTCATTGGCTGGAATGCTTCTAGAATCACTTGAGTTATGCAAGGAATCTTCCATAAAATCCCACTTGTTTCTAGCCTTTTGTGAAAGATGGGCAAGGAGATGAGCGTCTACTTCTTTATGAACACCAAGTGGTAAGACTACCTGAACGAGACAGGAAAAAAAGTCAATTAGGCTACATGGTATAGAAGATAGAGAATTTACCAAATATCGCAATTTTATAGTATTAAAACTGTAAAGAAAGCTGTTATCTGTTGACAACTACTAGCAATGTTCGGTGCTTGGCATTATGCTCAAAATTTAACATGGGGATTGGTATTGAAATTGGGACACTAAGGAACTGTTTGATTTGAGAATATGTTTTCTGTTTTCACTTTTAATTGCAGTAAGGACCTCCCTTCCCCCATTCCCACCATCACCGTCACTATCACGTCTAAAACTGTAATTCTAAAACTTGACGCCCAATTACATTGTTGGATAAGGCAAGGAAAGGAATCCTCTAAAAGTGGTTTTCTTCACCCAAAACTGTCGGTTCGCCCAATTCATTCAGTTAATCAAGTTATCGAAAAGCAATAAATACCTCTCTTTGTGGACGCTTATCATCCAAATCAGGGCGGTAGTTTGGCAAAGGCGCCTTGCTAAACACAACAACTCTTGCATACTGCCGGCTGCAAAAGTAAAATTCATTGATAAAATCTAACAAATGAACGAAATGCACACTAAAGCGAAAATAGGATAGCTACCTATACAAACCCATCCTGGTAGCTAAAGTGGAAAGTTGCTCGAAATCGCGACGGTCCTTCTTCTCCCTGGACACCGCTTCTTGTTCGTCTTTGTTGCGCATAAGCATGGTGAGCTTCCATCTCCAATCGTCAATGTTCTCGTGAGTTGAATCACCCTAACAATAATAATCAACACATTAAAAATGAAGGAATAGAAGCAAGTGAGGTTAAAGGAATGGAAAGTGAGGAACCAGTTGTTGGTTGTGAGAGGGAGAAGACGCGAATTCGACATCGGATTCGTCACTGGAGACGTCCTGGTAGGCGAAACGACCATAGGTGGAGCTGCGTTGGTGCCAAAACGGAAACTTGAAGGTCCTCTGGCGCGTGTTCTTGACGACTTGAAGCGCGGCGGAGCAGGAGTGGTGGCGGAGGCGAATGGCGGTGCGGTGAAAAGGAGCGGATGAAATGGAGGGAAGAGAATGTCTGAGAGGAGCGGAACGAAGCCGCGACGTGGCTTTGAATCTGATGAAGCCCTGAAATATGCCGGAATAGGTCATAGGCATGCTGATGACTGCTGAGCCTCAGACTGAAACAAAGCTTCAGTTCAGCCTTGAGAGACGCACTTTTGCATCCCTAACCCCCGCGCTGTTTATTTCTTATCTTTTGTTATTTCTTATGTTACATAAAAAAATGTAAAATCAAAAATCAAAATTAAAGTAATTTTTTTATTAGTTTATACTTTATACTAAGATATAAGTGTACAAACGCATAAGAGCCTACTACGTTAGCATGGAAAACGATTTATTAAGCAAAAGTACTCATGTTTAATTTTTTTAATATACAAAATTTTCTTGTACCATAACTAGCTTCTGAGTCAAGATAAAAATATACATAATTTTTCCAAGACAAATTTAAATCAAGGATTAACTTCTTTTTCTAGGTTGATAATTGAGTTACGCAATTAATCATGATATAACATGATTAGCAAATAATATAATCTCTTTGAATGTAATTTTGGTTTATTTTATTTTATTTTATTTATAATTTTTTTATTTCAATTTAAAATAAAAATGTTTGGTCTTTTTATTTTTCAAATTTTACAATTTTAATTCACATATTTTATAGAAATTGTTTGGTTCTTTTATTTTATAAAATTCATAATTTTGGTCCCATAATTTAAAAAAATACAATTTTGATCTAATTTTTAATTTTATTTATGTTTTATTTCTTATATTATAATTAATTAAAATTTTATGATACCTTAAATGCATACATTAGATTTAGAGTTTAACAATATCAATTAAAAAAATAAAATATAGATAAAATTAAGAATTGAGTAAAATTATAAATTTTCTAAAATAAAAGTATCAAATGTTTTTATTTTAAAAAAGAGAACTAAAGTCACAATTTTTTTAAAACAAAGGATTTAAATGTCTTTAGTTAAAAACGAATGGATCAAAATTGTGAATTGAATAAAATAGAGGATCAAAATTGGATTTAAGTCTATTTTATATTAAAAAAATTGCTAAACATGCCACACCCTTAAATAGAAATAAGTTGTTTATTATTTTTACCCACAATATGAGTAAAAAAAAGTTTTTTTCTCATTCTATTTATTATTACTCGATTTTTTCAATGAATTTTGATTTAAGATATATAATAATAATGGTTATTAAATCAAATATTTTGGTTTTAATATGAAAATTTAAATTTATTATTATGTTATTTTTATTTATTTAAAATCACTAAGTAATAGAAAATTTTAAACTATCACAAAAGTTAGAATTTCTTTTTTTACTGGAAAAGTTAGAATTTCTTATTTGATATTATTTATACAATTTTTCATTTTAAATTATAGTAATAAGCAAAATTAAAATTTTTTAAAGTAAAAACTTAGAAAAATGAAAGTTTTCTTTATCCTTTAAATACTTTTATTTAAATACAAATAATCAAAATTTTATATTTTTATAGAGTTTAATTTTTTTCGTTTAATTAAATAAAAATATAAATTTTATAAAAAATACTCCTCTTTTCGTTTCTTATAAACTATTTTTAATTGATATTCTGTGAAAATATATTTTTCTCATAAATATATAAAGAGATAAAGTTATTTAGAAAAATAAAAAATACAACAGCCAAATAAAACCCCTTGACTTCGCTAGAAAAAGGGAAATGCAAAAACGGAAAAACCCCACTCTCTGAAGTAACCAACGCAACCCATCACTCTTTCTTTCTTCCTCTTCCCCCCACATACTATTTTTTCAAATCTAGGGTTTCCTCTGCGTCTAGGGTTTCTTCCTTCTGCAACCATCAATGGCGGCAATCACAGCTCCCCAGCACCGATCCTCGAAGACGGAGTCCTACGTTGACAACAAGCGCAAGGATGACATCCGCCACGCCAACATCGTGGCCGCACGCTCCGTCGCCAACGCGGTTCGCACCAGTCTGGGCCCCAAGGGCATGGACAAGATGATCTCCACCTCCTCCGACGAGGTCATCATCACCAATGACGGCGCCACCATCCTCAACAAGATGCAGGTCCTCCAGCCCGCCGCCAAGATGCTCGTCGAGCTCTCCAAGTCCCAGGACTCCGCCGCCGGCGACGGCACCACTACCGTCGTCGTCATTGCTGGCGCCCTCCTCGAGCAGTGCCTCCTCCTCCTCTCCCACGGCATCCACCCCACCGTCGTCTCCGACGCCCTCCACAAGGCTGCCGTGAAGGCCGTCGACGTTCTCACCGCCATGGCCGTCCCCGTCGAGCTCTCTGACCGCGACTCCCTCGTGAAGTCCGCTAGCACATCCCTCAACAGCAAGGTCGTCAGCCAGTACTCCACGCTCCTGGCTCCCCTCGCCGTCGACGCCGTTCTTTCCGTCGTCGATGCCGCCAAGCCCGACATGGTCGACCTCCGCGATGTGAAGATCGTGAAGAAGCTCGGCGGCACCGTCGACGACACCGAGCTCGTGAAAGGTCTCGTCTTTGACAAGAAGGTCAGCCATGCCGCCGGGGGACCCACCCGCATGGAGAACGCCAAGATCGCCGTCATACAGTTCCAGATTTCGCCTCCCAAAACAGACATCGAACAGAGCATTGTGGTGAGTGATTACTCTCAGATGGATAGGATTCTAAAGGAAGAGCGTAGTTATATTCTCGGCATGATTAAGAAGATCAAGGCCACTGGTTGTAATGTGTTGTTGATTCAGAAGAGTATTTTGAGGGATGCTGTTACTGATTTGTCCTTGCATTACCTTGCCAAAGCTAAGATTTTGGTCATTAAGGATGTGGAGAGGGATGAGATTGAGTTCATTACCAAGACACTGAATTGTTTGCCCATTGCTAACATTGAGCATTTTCGCACTGAGAAGTTGGGTTACGCTGATCTTGTGGAAGAGGTTTCTCTTGGGGATGGGAAGATTGTGAAGATTACTGGGATTAAGGAGATGGGGAAGACCACCACTGTGCTTGTACGTGGGTCTAATCAGCTTGTTCTCGATGAGGCCGAGAGGAGTTTGCACGATGCTTTGTGTGTTGTTAGGTGTTTGGTTGCCAAGAGGTTTCTCATTGCCGGCGGTGGTGCGCCTGAGATTGAGCTCTCCAGGCAGCTGGGTGCCTGGGCTAAGGTGTTGCATGGGATGGAGGGTTACTGTGTGAGGGCATTTGCTGAGGCGCTTGAAGTTATTCCCTATACTCTGGCTGAGAATGCTGGTTTGAACCCGATTGCCATTGTTACCGAGCTGAGGAATCGTCATGCACAGGGTGAGATAAATGCTGGAATAAATGTGAGGAAGGGTCAGATTACCAACATCTTGGAGGAGAATGTGGTGCAGCCCCTTCTTGTTAGCACAAGTGCGATCATGTTGGCGACAGAGTGTGTGCGGATGATTTTGAAGATTGATGATATTGTAACTGTGAGGTAGAGTTGATTGAACAATGTGGAATTTAGAGAGAAACTGAATCACCCATTATCTTCTTTTTTTTTTTTTTTGTACTTCGTGCTTTAATTTTATGTTGGTAGTTTATGTTCTTTCTAGCTACTTTGGTTAAGTTCTTTTGACTTTGGCTGCTGCTGTTATTTACAATTTTGAATGTCCTCATGGATTGTGATGCTTGCTCAAGTCATCAGATTCAGAAGTGTTGGGGGTTTATCAATAGTTGATGATTTTTATGAGCACCACTGCTATTGATTGTGTTCATGCATTTTCCTTACCTTAGCCATACTTGTATATCCTGTGTCTGTATGTGACTTTGAGTGGAATGGTTGCATATTAAAAGTCGTAATTTTAATATCCTGTAATTGCGTGGATTTATGTTATGTTATTGTTCGTGGAATGATGTTATATCAGTGAAGTTATAGTTGAAGTTTTAATTGGACGTCTTTGCTTTGGAGAATCCATTAGTTGCTCAATGTGTAATGTAAAAAGCATGTGGCCGATTTGATGCTCTTTCTTCTCGGAGGTTTTGTTTTGGATCTTTCTAGACATAGGTTTTTTGATATACATGTATGCTGTACAGCTTGTAGGACTTCTATAAATCCTTCTACTAATATAATTAAATTAATTTTTGCCTTTAAAAAATAAATTTTGGCAAAACTAATGGGAGAGAATTTTTACAAATTAGCTTATGCATAAATTACCTTTAACTTAGAAGATCATTTTATTTTTCTTATTTTCTTCTTAAAGCACTTATGAAAAATTTTGTCCAAGCAAACTCCTAATCTTCTGCCATCTATTTTTATCAGTAAAAGAATAGTTTGGCAGTTTTAGGTTTGGTATCTTCCATTGATGGCTAACAAAACGTCTGCACAACTCCTGATAGCAACTTGAAAGGTTTGGAAGACAGCAATAAATGCAGAGCCACCCGTTTGAATAAAATGAGAGATATGACAATGCAGGATGCTCCAACTCCCTGGAGTGGTCAAAGAAAGTTGAACGAATGAATTGACTTTGTAATTGCGTGTTGTAGGGATTAGATGTGTCATATATAAATCAGATTGTGCATTTAATTTATCTTACAGCTACCTTTGAAGATTGAACGAAAATGTTTTCCATTCTCAAAAGGAATATCATATTGAAGAAGTGTGTTTGGATAAACATTTCTAGAATTGATTAGAGATTAACGTGATTTTAAATTAAGTTAATTTTGTTTGGATAATATAATTAGAAAAGGTAATTTTCACTTTCAATGGTTTTTAGAAAGTAGATATCAAAATTAATTTTAAGTGTGTAATTATCAAAATGAGTTTTAGTTATTTGGAAATGTCTTTTGTTTTTTGATTTATTATATTGATATTGATATATAAATTATTTTATCAAAATAGATTTTTTAACAAGAATTTTTTAATATAGAGAATGAATGCTGCCACACATGCATGATTATGCCAAGACCTGTGTTTGGATAGGAAATTTTAGTAATTCAAGAAAATTAAAATACATGAATTCACTTTATTTTTTAAATGTTTTGTGTGGATAAAACAATTCAATTTTTTTGAAGTTTTGAATTTTTTTTTTTTGGATGGAATAATTTAATTTGTATTAAATGCAAATTTTTATTTTTAAATATTTATTTTAAACAATAAAATTTCAATATTAATTTTTTTTTATCAAAAATAAACATAAGTCAATTTTTAAATATTTAATAATTTAACAATAATTTTAATATTAGACAATATTTAAAGGTTAAAAAATACAAATATTTAAAAATAGAATTTATACATGTGAATATTCAAATTTAATTATATTTTAAGAATAACAAAAGTTTGTAGATAAACAAGTAGTTGAATAGTAACAAATATGTCATGACAGATTCAATACTCCGAAAGAATTCTGATACAATGTCAAAATAAGGTAACTATAGCCATGATAGAATCCTTCAATCAACTCCCACCAAAACCATTTTATTAAATTGCAAAGATCCTCTATGTCACTTAAAGCACCATTACTTACATACAAAACTAAGTAA
Organism: Glycine soja; assembly: GCF_004193775.1. Taxonomy (NCBI): domain Eukaryota; kingdom Viridiplantae; phylum Streptophyta; class Magnoliopsida; order Fabales; family Fabaceae; genus Glycine; species Glycine soja. The sequence goes on along the minus strand of NC_041006.1, from coordinate 43,685,607 downwards.
CTAACCATCTGTTTCTACATCGATAGGTTATGCTTCGCGAATGATAACTTACAACCCAATAGATAGATCCTTGTAGAACTGCAAACACAAACAACCCGTCCCAAACTCAAGCTATTAATAGACAAGGAAAATTATTTATTATAAGAAAAATATATCCTTGTTAGTTAAGGCTTATAGAACTCACCTTTTGAAATGCCAAAAGTTTTCATGATGATATTTGCATGATCCCATCAAGTAAAGTGATTCTTAAAGCAAGTACTTGTTAGCAGAATAGTACGTATTGCAGGTTAAACAAAGACATAAAAAAAAAAAGAGAGACAAGGATTGCCTTTCTTGCTTTCCTTTTCTTCTAATTTCAGTACAAATCAAATTGCACACACTATTGCCAACACCATATTCCTACTGCAGAGCAGAAGTCTTGCTGTAAAGGATAGTTTCCAATACATATGCAGCTAAACCTTCACATACAAAAGAACGGCTGCTTAGATTCAAGTTATTAAATTGGAACTCGATAGATGGTCTCAAATTGAAAGAAAATCTGGGTGTTAACAGTTGAAACAGTGACACTAGCACCAAAAATATGGATCACTGTTTTCCTTCTCATGAATTATTAAAATTAGTATATATATAAAGGAAGCCAGTTAAAAGCAAATAAAGGACATGAATAAGACAGGACAATCAACCTACTCAAGTGAAATTCACGGATGATAAAAATAAATTTCAGTCAATTAATGGTCTGTTTAATTTCCTAAATGATAACAAGTACAAATTTTATTGAATATGGTCCTCCTAAAGTAGCTAATGGCCCTCCTAAAGTTCATTTTAGCTTATTTCAATAGGCTAAATGAGAAAGCTAATCAAAATAAGCTAAATAGGAAAGGTAATCAAAATAAGCCATTTAATAAGATTAACCTATCAAAAGCTCTTATTTGATAAGCACACAATTAAGTTGTTTATCCAAAAGTACCCTTGATCATACAAGAACAATTTGTAAAATAGACCGAAGCTTCAACATGCATACTGACAGTGTTAAAGTTTATATAACATGTATCATAACATTTATAAAAGTAGAGAGTAGGATGTTTGACAAAGTATTCCTTCCATTCACCACAAAGTTTGCTCAATACAAGAATACTTGCATCAAGGGTATCTATATAAAGCAAATCCTGTTTCCCAGTATTAAATACATGTCTGTGTTAGTAAGTGGGAAAGGAGTCACTAGGAAAAAATAGATAAGAGAAACAAGGATATATGTGAGATATGAACTTCTAGAGACTTGCCTAAAACTGTCATACTATCTTATCAAAATTATTTTAGCAATTATCAAATATTCAAACTCAAGTAGCACTAACCACCATTTTACTTTTTCTCCATTTATCTTGAGAGAATGACATGCCCTGTTGGAACTAAATACCCCTAAGTCATAACAAGTCTGCATTAGATAAATTTAATAGCTTATGCAGTATAACTGATGAGGTATAATTTTCTCCCTACCACTAATTATCCTCTTGCTTTTGTACCTTATAATTTATTTGTTAAGTAATTTTCTTAAATTAAACATGTGTGGAAATAACACCAAAAGGCATGTATTAGCCACTTGATTTCCATTTCCAACTTTGTGATAGTGTTGACCAACTATTGTTACTTAGATATTGTTTTTTTTTTTATCAATTGAAGACACAAAAACTTTGAACATGTATTGAAAAATCAAGTTATTTTAAGATATATCTTTTACCAACTAGTTGTTGTTATAGACCTAATGGCATGGATCAATTAGTTGATTTATATATAGTTGGTGTGGAATAACAAAGCTTGGTTACTATATATTTTGGTTGTAAACCCCATACCAAGTGAAACACAATATACTGAATTATTAGGAGAACTAGAAATTAAAAACAAACTATGTTTGTAAATAAAGAATTGTAATTGAGTTCTATATATTTTGTTTTTGGAATGGAATTGTTACATAGTTATTCAAGTTTTGTTTTTTGAGTCAAGAAAATTAGACCTTGTAAAATTATTTTAGTGAGGGGGTAGAATTTCTAGTATAAATGGTAAAAGCAATATGGCGGGTTAAAGTGGTAATGGATAAACAGGTACATTTGAAAGCCATTATCATTTGGTTGTTGTAAAATACTGTCATTAGAAAGCATAATTTTGAACAACCCTTAGTTAATTTTAGGTTTGGGTTTTCTTTAATGGCACAAATTAAGGAATTAAAAGATAACTTTTTTCATTAGAAATCACATGGGAGTGTATTTTTATGCATCCCAATAAAATACTCTTTTTGTTTTACTTTCTGGTATTAGTTAACACATGCATTGTTTAATTGATTTCTTTTGTATTATAGTTTGTTACAACGTAAGTAATTCCAAAGGGCAAAGGTTATATAAACGGTTAATATTGCATTGCCCTTCGATATAAATGCTTGTTGAATTAAGTTCTTTCTTGTACATATGAATAAAAATGCTTGACTGATTTTTGCAAAATATAACTATAATAATTTATGGTTTACAGGTACTGTCCAAAAGGGAAGGCGAAACAACTGCATCATCTGTTGATAATGAGTGAAAATGAATGTAGCTTTAACTATTTAGTCTAAACAATGAGTTCATGATTCTTTATCTAGGAGTATGTAAATTATACAATTGGAGTGGTATAAATTTACAAATTAACTTTGATTTATTCACCCCAAAATCCTTATTGCTTACATGTTATACATGATGTATATCAAGTCTTTCATTTATATTGTATTAGGTGCATGTAAATGTCGTCATTTTATGTTGCAAAAAGTTCCGACGTCATGATGTATATCAAGCCTTTGTTTTTTTGGAAATATATTTTTATTTTCAAATACATTTTCAAAAGGTTATGACTTTTTATTATGACTTTAAAATAAATTAATTCATAAGTGTAAATGATTCATTTTTATATTTTCCCCCTTGTCGAGGTGTGAGGCGTTTGGTTTAGTTTTTTTTGTTTGAGATTTTCCTTTTAGAAGCTTTTTAGTTGTATAAAAAATTGTTTTTTTGGATATGGTTGTTTATAAACAAATCTTGCAAATTGCAAATAGACAATACAGTCCCCTCTCACTCTAGCTAACCTGACTATTTATTTTCCTTTTTTAGGCTACTATAAAATAGAATAATTTCAAGTTGGTTGGGAATTACTATTCTCACCCTAAAGTTGCTATTTGCACCCCCATATTTCCTTTAAATTTAATTTCCAAAAAAAAAAACCTTTTCATGTAAACATGATTTCATTGATAAATTACACAATATAAATACGTTTCAATTGTGTAAGAAGAATTTAAAAAAAAAACACAAATGAAAATGTGATTTCACTCTATATTTTGTCAACAAAATCTCATTTTTGTTGTGTAATATTGTTGCACCTTCTCTTACATAATGAAAATATGTGTTTGCTGTTTAAATATATAATAGAAATAAGATTTTGTTGTTTAAGCATATCACGGAAGCTTTTGTTGTGTATTTTTTGCAGTCCCTCTTATAATGTAAATACATTTTCGTTTTGTTAAATTTTTATGAAAAATAACTAATAAGTAACTAACTGAAGATATAAGTTGATTTTCTAAATCAGTCAAACTATTGTTTTTAAATTAAAATTAAATTAATTAAGATACAACCTACCTTTTTTAACAGTAATCAGTGCCATATAAATTATCATTTTTGGGTGAGAATAGAAAAAATGGTAGTAAGAATAGTAATTTTCACAGGGGATTTTTTTCCTATAGTCCTACATATATTGGAGAGTAAATATTTTTAAAATGGGTTTTGTGTGACTAAATGAAAAATGTATTTATAATTAATTTAATTTAAGGTGCATTAAAATAAAAAAGATAAATATACAATTGCTTGTTGATGTTAGAGTCAAAGAAGACTTGTTTTCCTTGGTTGATTTGATTATTTTGGCGATCTTGAGTCTTTCACACTTCTTTAATTGGCCATTAATTTGAGTTAAAGAATGATTTTTCATTAGATACACGAAGTTATTAACTTATATATATATATTAAAAAAAAAACTTGATTCTAAATATAATTCAACGATAGATATCTTTCTTGCTGTGTGCGTTTGCAAACTGATTGATTATGCGACGAATGCGATGCGCTGCTGCCATGAAAACAAATTCAACAATTTTATAAGTCAATGGAATGGCTTCATGGGTGAAGCTGATTGCTATCATCACGGCACCGACATTATATATTTTTCTATCTCCAGTAATTGTAAGAAAACATTAGAGGAATTTATTAAGTTGAGAATAAAAAAAAAAAAAAAAAAGTGAGCATGTTGTGTGCATGGTAGCTCCCATATTCATGTGCATGTGCTTGCCCTTTTAAATCCTGTTGGAACCAACATGGTAGATTCATAGTATTATGTTGGGTGACAACTGTAACGCAGCTGTCGGGTCATTACTTGTTCACCTTCTTCCTCTTTCCCACGCTCCAAACCATATAACATAATACACAACCTAACCACCGCAACGCAATAAAGCAAGCAAGCATTCCCTTCTTTTTTTTTTTTTATGTCGTGTCGTGCCCTTTAATCTTAAAGGATTGCTTTTCCTTAGCGTTAAACTTAGTCAAAGCACAAATGTTTTTTGTTTTTATTTCAATCAATGAGCACATAATACATCCAATTAATCCCTATCCCCCACCGAGCGAAATAATTTAATAATGAGCCACCAATGCAAATACTTTGGTAGATAAAATAGAGGTAGAGGTGTGGTAGATTTGAGAGCAACATTGAAATGCATGCCAAGACAGACTCGGAGGTAACAAGCCTGGATGCGTCGTCCAGCACAAGGTCTCCTCGGCGAGCAGTGTACTACGTTCAGAGCCCTTCCCACGATGGGGAGAAAACGACGACGTCGTTGCACTCCACCCCTGTTCTCAGCCCCATGGGTTCCCCTCCTCACTCTCACTCCTCCTCCAGCCGCTTCTCCGCTTCACGCCACCGCAATAACCATAATAATAAATCTTGGAAGGGCATCGACGTCATCGAAGAAGAGGGTCTTCTCCAATCCGAATTAGATCGCCAACATTCTCTCTCTCGTCGATACTATTTCCTCGCCTTCCTCCTCGGCTTCTTCCTTCTCTTCTCTCTCTTCTCTCTCATCCTCTGGTGTGCCAGCCGACCCATGAAGCCCAAAATCCTCATCAAGGTTCATTTCTTCCCAAGTTTTTTTGTCTTTTTTCTTGTTCTATAATGGGTATTTCTCTATTCTCATTTTTACCTTCTGGGTGCTAATTGCAGAGTATAAAATTTGACCATCTCAGAGTTCAAGCTGGTTCCGATTCCAGCGGAGTAGCCACCGACATGATCACCATGAATTCCACCGTCAAATTCACTTATCGCAACACTGGAACATTCTTTGGGGTCCATGTCACATCCACACCTTTCGATCTCTCCTATTCAGATATTGTAATTGCTACGGGAAATGTAAGTATATACACACAAATTGATCACATTATTAATTTAATTATTTGATTTGATTTGAATTGATGTACTACGCAGTTGAAGAAGTTCTATCAGTCAAGGAAGAGTCAGAGATTAGTGAGTGTGGCGGTGATGGGGAACAAGATCCCGTTGTATGGAGGAGGTGCTAGCTTGAGTAGCTCAACCGGTGTGCCCACGCTGCCTGTTCCTTTGAATTTGACCTTTGTCATTCGATCCAGAGCTTACGTGCTTGGGAGATTGGTGAAGCCCAAGTACTACAAAAGGGTTCAATGTTCCATCAATTTGGATCCCAAGAAGATTAATGTTCCAATTTCCCTCAAGCATTCTTGCACCTATGATTGATTGAGTCGCAAGTGAGGAAAGGAATTAAGAAGCAGCACATGGGAAAGAAAAATATTTTTTTTTACTACTATTCCTTCATGATTCGTTGGTTTTCTATCTTGGCTGAGGAAAGTAATGTGTATACAGCTCATAGGGCAGGATTGGAAGGACGCGTGCGTCCTTTGTTTTTTTTGCACATTTTTGGCTGCCTCAATAGTATGCACAGACGTGATGGATACTGAAGATAATTAAAGGCATGTTGGATTTTTTCTTTAAATAATTTTGTCCCATCATGTAAAAGGAAGAAATAATGTTATTATGTAGTACTTAATCTTCAATGTTGTTTTCATTTTTCAGATAATTATAGCCGCCGAGAAATTTGACCTTTTTTTTAACGGGTTTGTTTGTGATCTGTTGTTGGCTAAGCTCCATAACCGCGACGTCATCAAATCAAAATGAATTCGGAACATTTAACACAATTTATTAAACGACAATTTTGCTGGTAGATAAGATATATTACATTTTCGTTTCTTATTCACGTATCCAGGCAAAACATCTTGTATCGTTTTATTTGTTTGTGTTAAGGTTAATTTTTCTAATCAATACTTCTATATTTTCTTTATTCATTCATCTTCTTCTTCTCTTATATTGTTAAGTTGTAACAAAAAAATTGGCATGTGATATCTTTCTCTCTCGTTTGTTTGTGGGGGTTGTCTGCGTTCAGTTGTTGTCTTTTTTAATTTTGTACCTTAACTTATTTATCTATATAATATCATTTATTTTTCTCATTCTACTTAAACTCATTTTCTAAGCATTTTTTTCTACATTATAACTTATGTTTTCTTACCATGATTTTACAGAAATAGCTAAAGAAATGAGCGAGAATCATTAGTAAAATTTTTAATATTAAAGTGTTTTTATTTTCATTTATTTTTTACAAACACAAATATTCATAATTTAATATAATTTTCATTGATATATTAATATAATTGTCAATGAAATTATTATGACATTTTATTGTTTTTTTATTTATTATATTTTATTTTCAACATAAAGTTTTATATTTCGTTAGGTTCAGAATGAAAAAACTTAACATAACTGACGATGAGAATAGTAGAGAAACTTATAAAGTTGAAAAGTATTAAAATATCATCAAACTGAAGAGACTTAACACCACCAATATTTGTAAACTTATGTTTAGTTAAAGGCAAGTTTAGTATAATTTAATTTATGTTTTAAATTTTTTACGTTCAATGAAAAAGTAAGAAAATAATAACTTTAGGTCAACTTTAACTTGATAAAAGTCACGTTCAACTCAATTAAAAAAACAATTTATTAAATAAGTATGTGCAACTTTTCAAGAGGAGTAAAACTCACTTTAGATGTCTAAAAAACACATTCTACCTGTTCTCTTAATATATAGGCTAACAATGATTTATCTATTTTTCATTTGTTTTTACTATGATTTTATATTTTATCTTCAATATTATTTTATTATACTTTTTCACTTGTTTTTTTGCCATTTTTTTAAACTGGATACTTTATAAAATTATACCATTAATTTATGTACACATTTTCAATATTTTCTCTTAATATTCTTATTTTCTTCTTTTTTTATTGTTTTTTTAACTTGATCATTCTTCCAGAGGCAGCGTTGCACCACCAAACTGCTGTCTCTCCGTCTGACTTTGACCCTTTCTATATATCCATTTTTGTTCCTCCCCACACTTTCTTTCTCTCTTTTCCGTGTTGTATTGTAACTGTGGTCACTTTCGTCACAGAGAAAATTTTGGGGGTGCAAGTGCAACCATCAACCATGTCCATGACTTTGCTGCTACACCCACTTCCACTTCCACAAACACTTTGCATCTCATAATCTCTTCTGATTTTGTTGCTCTGGGTTTCGGTTCTTATTTCAATTTTAGAACCCCATAGTAGCTTTGTACTCCGTTTTTGTATTTTTTTTTTTTGAAGGAACATGTTCTGGTGGGTGACTTTGTAATTATTCCCCATGTACTATTATGGTCAAAGTTCATAGCTTTGAAATTGAATTGATTATCCCTTTTAGTGTACAATCAACTATTATCTTCACGGTGTTATAGTTTTTGTTATTCTTATCGTTTTGTTGGGAAAAGAAACACTGTAAAATATTATGAATAACTTTTAAATTTCACAGCTTCTCTATCGTTGAAACAAAATATGTAATTATCACTGTAATTATAATTAAAAAAAATGTATCAAAGTATTGATGGGGAACCCCGGACTGAACAATCGCGATAATGGGCAGCAGCAACGCTTAGGCATAACAGAACCCATCTCATTGGGTGGACCTACTGAATATGATGTCATCAAGACACGTGAACTTGAGAAGGTTCTGATTATTGTGATTTTTTTTTTATTATCTTGAGCTTTTACAACTGTTACCGCAGTGACTAAGAAATGTTAAGCAACACTCACTCATTGGTTTTGAAATTTATTTGAAATCACGAAATTTTGTGCTCTCCACATCTTATTTAATAAGAGTGTGTTGCTAACATTACTTGTGCTGAATTGTGGATGTTCAGTACTTGCAAGATGCTGGCTTGTATGAGAATCAGCAGGAGGCAGTTAGGAAGTGCTTGGCAGGCTAGACCAGGTTGAATTTATTTTTTTGATTGCACTTGTTTACTCTGTGTGATCCTATACCAAATAAACTGAAGATGTGCTATTGTAATATGAATTAGATTGTGAAGATTTGGGTCAAAATCATTAGCCGTGCAAAGGGACTAAACAAGCAACTGGTGCAAGAAGCAAATGCCAAGATTTTTACTTTTGGCTCCTATTGACTCGGGGTATGAAGTTGTTTTATCTTCCAAATCTTTCCTTGTTGCATGCACACTCATCATACAAGTGTAGTTTTTATCTTTGCCTTGCACTTTAAGCAATATTTGAGCATCTATCGATTGTCATATGGCAAGCTTCTCCTGTAGATGAATTATGTTGTATTTATTCTATCTCATTCAATGTTCAAAATTGTGGACCATAAACTGGAAATATTAGTTAGAGCTCCAATATATTTATTTTATTACAATCTTTTTTTTTTGGTTTCGTTATTTTTCCATTTTCATTCAAATTTTGTAGGTGCATAGCCCTGGAGCAAATATAGACACTCTTTGTGTGGGACCGAGACATGCATCCAGAGATGTATGATAATCCATACCATTTTTAGGGTGCAAATATATGTTTTTCAGGTCATATTTTCCACCAGCTAAACTGTAATTTCAATTGACCTTAGGAAGATTTCTTTGGTGACCTACATAGGATGCTATCTAAGATGCCAGAAGTAACAGAGTTGCACCCTGTGCCTGATGCTCATGTACCAGTAATGAGGTTCAAGTTCAATGGTGTTTATATAGATCTCCTATATGCAAAATTATCTTTGAGGGTTATTCCTGAAATAACTGATTTAACCATGATTAAGAGGTTGAAGTTGTTCCATTTGACCCATTTGAAAACAAATGTTCTTAATATGTGAATGACTCCTTTATTCCCAGCATGTGTTTTGTCTGTGTTTTGCTTGAATCTAATTTGGAGTGTAAATTGTATTTTACCTTTCATTTGCATATTAGTAATACCGGCTGCTGTTTGTGGGACAGGACTTGGATATATCACAGGAGTTAATATTACAAAATGCAGATGAGGAAACTGTCTGTAGTCTTAATGGTTGTAGAGTGACTGATAAAGTCTTGTGTTTTAAGACAGTTTTTCTGTTCAGCTTTCTGTGACTTCCCTATCATTGATTGTTTCTGTTTCGAAAGTGCAGAATTTTTGTACAACATTGAGGTGCATGAAGTTTTGGGCAAAGCATTGTGGTGTTTATTAAAAAAACTTCGTACCCCATTGCCCAGAGGTTCTTCGCTATGCGAAGGTATGTGGTGTTTATTAAAATGTATGGAAAATTAGCTCTTACTCTAGATGAGTTGTTTGGTGTTCTTTTTCTGTTTTGGCTCCAACTTCTTCACTATTCTAATGTTCTGATTTATGTAATTGCTAATTTCTCATATGTCATGGGCAGGTTACAAGTTATCTTGGTGGTATAAACTGGGCGTTGCTTGTTGCTCGAACATGCTAGCTATTTCCTAATGCACTGCCTAACATGTTAGTGTTTCGATTCTTCAGGGTATATACTCAGTGGTGTTGGCCAAATCCAGTAATGCTTTGTGCTATTGAAGAGGGATCAGTTGGACTTCAAATTTGGGATCCTAGAAGATATCCCAATGATAGGTTCCATCTAATGCCAATAATTACCCCTGCTTATGCTTGCATGAATTCTAGCTACAATGTGTCGTCAATTACATTGTGTATTATGACAGAGGAGTTTCAGAGGGGAAATGAAATATGTGAGGTATGGTTCTTCATTTTAAAAATGGTGAGGCATAATGTATGGTTTCAAAAGTTATTTTTGGAAAATTTGAGGACTCATCCCAAATTTTCTTTCCATAGCCATAATTGAATCTCCATTTAGCAAGCCAATCAATTTGCCTTTAGCCGAGTGTGTATCCAAATCACCCCAAATCTTATTGTACATAGTTATGTATCTGTCTGATAAGTCTGGTAGTATGTTTGTTCCATTTCCTCGATGGCTGGTCAATACTTATGAGAACAACATCATTCATAGTTGTGATTTTTCCAAATCCTAGCTCTCCAAGCTCCTTAGGTCTCTCATCTGACAGAGTTCTGAGGGAACTCTAGCATGTTGCATTTCATAAGTGGTGAAGGAGCTCTTGTAGCCATAGATAGATATGTCTTCCGTCTACTCAGCTTCGACCTTACCTTCTTAATGACATGCCTGAAAATATTTTTGTTGTTTCCTCCCCTATCCTATTTATTCACCATCCCTCTTTTGATTACAATAATTTCCTATAGTTAGTGCTAACTGTCACATCAAAACGAACTAATCAGTTACACCTATCAGGGTTTGAGGCTCTATTCTCCTAATACACCTTCTTACTTTATTGGAGGTAGTCTTTTCAATTTACATTCCCTGATTCCACGTGAAGGAAAAGTACACTGCATTATAAATTTATAATTCTGTCTCACTCCATGATTTCTTCCTTAAACAAAATTTGACAGAATTTGATGGCCATATATTTGCTTTCAAATAGGGTGTTCGTCAGCCCATGTACCTCAATGACCTCTGGACATCAGGATTCTGTTTTTCCTTCGCCCAGTTATGGTTTTGATTTTGTAGTGTCTGTTGTTTCTCTCTCCATCTCTAATCCACTGTCCTCTAGTATTCTGGAGCTTGTATATTACTACCTAAGCATGAATTTGACCCAGATATTTGTAGCCTTTGGATCAGTATATGAAGTTTGAATATTGAAACAAATAGTTGGAGGTTACCTTTTAATTTTTTTCATGCCATTAACTGCAGTACTTTGCTCAAGATGATTTGACATGGGCCTTCAAGCTAAAGTTCCCATGTTCGAGTATGGACATGGAACAATTATTAAATTTAGTCATCTCTCTTGACAACATGATAATTTAGAGCTGATGCTTCTGTGATCGTACTTTTGTTCTTCCTTGGAATTAATGAACTTTCAATTTTAGAAACTTTGGCCAAGAAGCAAATGATTGTGTGTTGGATGACGACAAGTTTGGATAGTTCTAGGTATGAGTTGGCTTTATGTTTTTACCCAAATGCTGTACGTTTAATTGAATCAAAGTTTTCATAATAAGACTGAATGCCGCTATGAGGGAAACAACAATTTCTTGTAGGTTTCTCATTTTCTTGTGTTTGATGAGTCTGAGTCAACAAGGGGAAACAACAATTTCTTAATAAGACTCTTAGAAGAATTATTTGCAGATAGACATATCAGGGGAGAATGCTGATGATCTTAGAAAATGGAAAGGCTGGGTTGAGTCTCACCTCCGCCAGTTGAGATTGCTTTAGTGTTTGTTGTTTCACTTATTTTCTTACATCTCTTCTTTAGTAACCTAATTTAATTGTCCTTTAAACATTTAGATTGAAAGGCACATTTATGGCATGCTTCAGTGTCATCCACATCCTGGTGACTCTTCAGACAAATCCAGACCTTTCCACTGCTCCAACTTCATGGCGCTGCAACGTAAGCAAGGAGTTCCTGTCAACGATGGTGGACAGTTTGATATAAGACTAACTGTTGAAGAATTTAAGCATTCTGTCAACATATACACTCTATGGATACCTGGAATGGATGTCCATGTCCCCCATGTGAAACATCGTAATATACCTACCTTTGTATTTCCTGGCAGTGTTCGACCTTCCCACCCATCTAAAGTAACTTGGGAGATTAAATGAAGTTAAGAGTTAAGGGTTTCTGGCCATGCTCAAGCAGAAAAGTCTCAAGAAGGTAAAATGGCTGTATTAGGAGCAAATGATGATAGGAAGAGAAAACAAGCAGAGGATAGTGTGGATAGCTTGAGAAATTCCAAGTCCATGGCATCTTTGCCTCCCTCCAGCAGGGAAGTTCATGAAGATGAAAATCCTATTAGCCCGGCTAGTTCTTGCTTTGTGAAAAGTAATGACTCGGAAATCAATAGTACGAGTGAACAACAGAGTGAGAAACCTGATTTAAAATCTTCAGGGGAGTGTCCTGGGGATAGAGAGACCAATGGATCAGTGACAAGCAACTTACAAGTTAATGCAGCACTTACTGCCACAGATACATCTAGTTCTAAAGAAGCTGAAAAGCTAGCCATTGAGAAGATTATGTGTGGTCCATATGATGCACAACAAGTGTTTTCAGGAGAACCTGATGAGCTTGAAGATGATCTTGAGTTCAGAAATCAAGTCAAAGATTTTGGTGGGAAAATGAAAAACAGCATTGGACTCTTCAAACTCAGACTGCAGTGGCCGCGAAACCAATTATTCCTAAGAAGGAAACCACTTCCGCAACTCTTTTATACTCAAATGGGGGCTCAGAAGAGCTCGAGGTTAACCTTTTAATATATCATAAATATAGAACATCTGCAATCATATTTCATATATACCGGCTTTTCCTTATTGCTGTGATTGTCTGCTAAAGTTGCTCAAAACTTAGTCACTCTGTGTATGGCTGCCTCTAGTTGTTGCTAGTTTTTTTAATTAGATAGAATTTGGATGATATGATTTTCTTGAATGGTAAGAAATTGTCAATATGTATGTTGTAATGTTAATGATGTGATTATCTGATGTCCATATAGATTTTATATTATGTGTCGCATGTATATTTTCTATTGCTTGACATGTTTGGCATCTTTCTTGCCTTCAGGTTTGCGTGTTCTTCTTTTCATGTTTTGATTCTTTTAGCATAATGTAGCTTTGTGAAAGAATTTAGGATATAGAGTAATTTTTAAATCATTAATTTCTCCATGCCAATAAAATAAAATACCACAGTAAAACTGTAGAAGTATCCTAGTACCATAACGGTGTCAATAAAATAAAATAGAATAAAATATTCAGAAATAATGATATGAATTTTATTAGAATGATATCTTTCATAATATAATATTATCTTATTTGTCGGTAGCTGAAGAAAATTTTAATCTAAGAGACGAAATAAGAAAATAGATAATAGACAAGAAAGTGCGGCCAAAGAATATAAATAGAAAAAGACAACCAAAATATGAGAAAAATGAAGAGTCGCTAGTAGAGCCATCATATTTGTGTCTGTAGCCTTGGTCATTGTAAAGAGAAATTTTATTTTTAAAACTTATTGTTAACAATTACTTTTACGATTAAGAAAAAAATAAGAAAAATGGAAAAATAATTAATGATTAAATTTTTTATGACGTAATTTTCTTGTAAAGCTAACTAGAACTGTAATACTTACTATTTTAAAAGGAAGACCCAAGCCGTTTAATTAAACTGATGAATGAAGATGTGATGGAAATTTGTTATATTTAAATACGATATTTATAAGAAAGCTATTAAAAGGTTATTATTAATGAAGAACTAAATAAAATCAATATTCTATACAGTATACAACATGTGTTTTCGTTAAATTTACAAACAAAAAATAACCTATACAACATCATTACAGAAAACGAGAAAGAAAGAGTGTCAGTTGGAAGGCCGGAAAGGGTACCCATCAGGTATCGCTTAGGGACAAAATATATTTGGTGACTAACTCAGTCAGCACAATTAATTAATAATATCTTCTTAGCATGAATAAGAAAAATATGTATAAATATTAATTAAAGAAGGAATTCATATCTATACATTATTAGTGTAATATTATAGTGTCATTAAATTATAAATTATGATAAATATATTATTTAAGATAATTATTATAAAAATTAACACCTAATTGAATGATTGCAAAAAAATAATTATATTGTTAGTAGTACACATACCAATTTTAACGTATTATATAATTTTAGTTTGGTACTGTCAACAATGTTTTCTTTATTTGGGTGAATGCCCCTGTCAACTTATCAAGTGGCAAGTGGCGACAACACCATCATGTGGCCATACTTCAAACTTTCTCTCACATCTGATCTGATATGTTAGATTCACATCCATTTGTAGCCCGTGAATGAATAACAGTTACGTACATTTTACTTTCACCCTTTTTAATTTTTACATGGTGAATATATATGAGTTTTATAATGAAATGATGACTTTGAATTTGGGTCAATCAAGACCAGACAGATATACTTACTTGAATGAGTGAATCATTCATTATTAAGCCTTTTGTTCAGTTCCAAATTCCTCGTACGAAAGCAAGTGTTGTTGGAGACTTGGAGGCATGGAGAAGGAGCAGCTTGAATATGTGTTGGTGCCATTGGGTCTGTTGGTGTATCTGACATACCATATCTGGCTTGTCTACACCATTGTACACAACCCTCTTCGAACTGTTATTGGCCTTAATGCTGAGTCTCGTCATCAGTGGGTTCTTTCCATTATGAGTGTGAGTGCTTTACACCATCAACTTTTCTCTCTCTCTCTCTCTCTCTCTCTCTTTCAATTCATAACAGCAACAATATGCTTTCAATATATGGTTTGGAAATTTTGATTGGAAAAGGGTGTGTCCACACCACACAGCTGAGCTGGGTTATTGATAGTTTTTTCAGAATAGTTGTTTCTTTTGGACATGTCCTAACTGTTCATCAATTATTCCTAGTCATACCAAGAGTGTTAGGTCTAGCGGAAGAGGCTAATTCCACACAAGGTTCGAATACCTGCTGAAAGAGTTGTGCACATATAGTGTGACAGTGCTTTAAACATGAAAGATGATGTGCGTGGAAAACAAATAAAAGATTATCCCTATAGTCTTGTTTTGCTCTCACACTTGTGTTGTTTGATTTTCTTGTTTTATGACATGTAGTGGCTCAATTCAGAATAAAATCTCTTGTATTTTCATTAGTGTCCTCATTTCTAATGAATCTTGGGGTTAGGTGTTTGTCGTTTGAGATGAAATTGGTGGTAGCTTTACTTATCATTTTCATTGGTTCGTTATTTGGCAATCATATTTGAAGTATATTGTTTCCTTGGTATCGCTGGGGAATCCAAGAGCCTATGTAGTTTATGTTGATTCTTGTTGTTACGTCAGATTTTTCCTTTCTTTCTTGAGCTCATTGAGGCAAATGCAACAGCATATTCCCATTTGCCCCTTCTTTCATTGGCTAAATGGAGGAAGTGAAATAACCTTTTGAATGTGAATTTATATCAACCTACTGAAACTGTTTGGTTGGATGAATTATGCATGTGGTTTTTTATCAATATCTAAACCTTACATTAAAGATGTTTGAATGTGCCGTTTTTTGTATTATGCACTTAGCCTGAAGTCCTGGACACTTCCTCTAGTGTTTATCAAGGTTATTTACAGCAAAACTGAGTATTTTGATTAATTGATTGATAGATGCGATTATTCTTACTGGTTGAGAACTCATACAAATTGATAACCTTGAGTAGTAATAGCCAGGTGCCAAGCTTCTATTGTTCAATTTTTATAGTTACCAAGTGATGGATTTCTTACATAAGATTTACAGGGGAACTAAACTTCTTGGTTTATGCTTGCAAATCTTGGACTTTAGTATTGGCAGCATGTGGCAAGTTGTAATTCATTGAATCCTCCCATCAAGGTAAATTATTGAGGTCGGAGTGATATTGGACTAGTGGAAATTGATAGAAATAAAGACTAAATACATTTTTTTAACCTTCTCATTTCCCTCCGTCCTATTTTTCAAACCAACCAAGCATATCTTAAGTTTCTTTCTATTCGGTTCTTTTTATTCTTCTTGTTTCTTTCCCAATCCTCTCTTCTTCTCTTTCAAGGTTAGAAAACTTTCTTGTTTGACTCCACGACTAATCAATTGAAATGGTCAAACACCCAGTTGGGAAACTGGAAGAGATGGCTGAAAGTTGACATTAATAAAATCATCAAACAACTGCTATCACATGTTTTTATGTGCATTTCTTACAAACAATAACGTGGCCCTGCCTTTGTGTTACATTTAATTACATTGAAAGAAATTAAAAAGAAAAAATTCATAAGACTCAACTTAAAAATGAACACATCCTGATCTTTAGGTAACTAATGCCTCATTGTTGTGTTAATGTCCTTTCCTAAAAAATAGTAGTATTTACTGCCTACTGGTACGGTCCATATGAATGTGACACAGGGCTTGCCTAATGATTGAATATCCTTGTTGTCTGTGTTATGGACTCTCACTGCTATTGTATATTTGGTCGAGATATTTGGCCTTTTGAGGCTCTGATTTCATGCAACATTCACTGTCATTTAATTGTGTTCCTTCTTCCATCAAACCTTTTTGCCATCTCAGTTTGACAAGCTGTAAAAATTAGTTCTAGTAGCATTGATTCCATTTCTAAATTTTCAGGATCCGTTAAAGAATGGGGTTTTGGCAGTTCAAACTATTCGCAACAATATCATGGCATCTACTCTTCTATCTACAACAGCCATCACACTCAGTTCACTTATTGGTATTTTCGCTAGCAGCATGTGGAGTTCTGATGACACGGCTTTCATACCTTCTGGCCGTACTTCAATCAAACATATTTCTGTCACCATTTGCTTCCTTGTTGCATTTTTGTGCAATGTACAGTCTATTAGATACTATTGCCATGTCAGTTTCCTAATCACTGCTCCAACACTCAGAGACAAAAGGGAGTATATGGAATATATTGCCGTGACTTTGAATCGTGGGAGTCATGCTTGGTCTATTGGACTTCGAGCATTTTACTTGTCATTTCCATTCTTCCTCTGGATTTATGGGCCCATACCTATGTTTGCATGTTGCTGCTTGACATCACTTGTTTTGTTCTTCTTGGATACGACGGCTAAAATCACGCGGAATCTTCATAGTAACTCATTCAGGAAGGAGAGGGGAACTCATGATGTAGAGTCTGCTGTGGAACCTGATTATCATCCTTTACCTGCTAACAATTTGTCTCAAAACTCAGGTGTCAATCATGTATAATTAATTATAAATGTAACAAATTTGTATGTTCCTATTGAGAAGTATGAACATGTGCCAGGGGTGTGAGTGAGAAGGATTCACCAGAGAGTACTAGGTGGTATGTTTTGTTTCTTGTTAATAGTAGTAGAATTCATTTTTGTTTTCTTTGCGTCAGTTAATTTTCACTTCCTTGGGATGAACTTACCCATGTACTTACTTACAATTGTCCCAATAATTTTTGCTGTATCATTCAATTCCTCACTATTCTAGCACAAATTTTATCGCGAAAAAGACATCAACAATTTGTTTAGTCTTGATTCATGAAGGGGCTTGCACTTGTCGTATTGTGTCAAGTTGTCGCAACATGAACCATGTGACAGAAAACCATAGAAGCTGCCATTAATTCTTAAGTTTCCTTCTTCTTACCAAACCCCGATGCTGCAAAAAATCGATGGAAGATCAGATTGGAAACGGAGCCAATAGAAAGAAGACCAAACAAGAGAAGTAAAAGAACAAGTGAAGAGTAGATGTTGAGATGTTTTTTTGAAAAGAGAAACAAAAAGCGCAGTCCATTTCCTGCCGTGTAGAAATGATTTTCCTTTGGTTAAACTTTGTTGGCAGCCTATCTAAGATGACCTACACTGGACAGCTGTTAATTGCTTAATTGTAATATTATATCTATGATGATTCATGCATCATTTTGGGCTTACATCATTCAGGGATTAGTACCTATGGCTATGTGTGATCCGCACACTTGGAGCCTCTTTGATAAATTAAATTATACTTGGACAGGAATTAAACTAAAATGTGGTGTAAACATCAACACTACACATTATTTTTTAAGAAAAAAAGGTTATACACTGATTGTATACATTTTTTTACACAATCATCCAATCACACCCACCAACCTCTATGCTGCAAAAAATGATCCTTACAATTTGATGGAAGAGAACATTGAAAACCAAGTCAAGAATAGAAACAAGACCAAACAAGAGAAGTAAAAGAACAAGTGAATAATAGATGTTGAGATGTTCTTGAAAAGAGAAAAAGCACAGTCTATTACCTGCTTTGTAGAAATGATTTTCCGTTGAAAAAGATTAAGATGACCTTCACAGAACAGCTGTTAATTACTTAATTGTAATATTATATCTATGGTGATTCATAAACCTGCATCATTTCGAGCTTACATCATTCAGGAATTAGTACCTATGGCTATGTGCGATCCACACACTTGGAGCCTCTTGGATTAATTAAATTAATACTTGGACAGGAATTGAAGTGGTAATACTAGGACAGAAATAAACTATAAAAGTGGTATAAACATCAGCAGCACTCACTACGGCTGTTGATTTTCGGTGCAGCTCTATTTTTTTTTTTAATCACACACATACACACAAGGCCAACGTCTAAAGAAAAGGGAGTAAACAGTGTATGCACGGACACTGTCAAAGATATCATTCAATCAAAATTGTTATGTATGGTATTCTTGACTTTCACTATTTTACACTAAATATCTTAAAAGTCATACTAGGCATACTAATAATGATTTATGATGAATTTACAGTATTATTTTTTTTTTTACCTTGGTAGTGCATAAAAACTAAAGTTAATAAAGAACAGTTTTAACTTGGTGATTATGTGGGACATTCGCACAATTTTGCTTCGTAAACTGTAGATAAAAAGGGCTCACTTAAATCTCAATGCAGTTTCATCATTATTTTATGTATTACTATTTACGAGGGAAAATTGAGTAAGTGGCTTCAGTTTACAAGAATTATGAATCAGGAAATGGTTTTGATGGCGCGGATACCCACTAGTATTAAATGATATCAACATCATTCTTTCGATGTATGCCTTATTTTGGATACCAATATCCAAAGTGATCTCTTGAGAACTTGAGTTTTACCTAAAAAGCACAGAGAGAGAAACAGTTTTCAACCGTTTCAACAGAGTGATAACAAAAGCAACAAACTGGAGGGGTTATTGTGAAACAAAAAGACACGTGATTTGAAGCTAGTAGCATATATAAGAATTTCACGAATTGGACCAGACAAGTATGAAGAGAACGACCACATGGAATTGCATATTTTCTCTAACTCAATTTCAATTCCTTTTTTGGTTCTTTATCCAAAGTAAAATGTATATGTTTATTAAACTCTTTACAGGCAACTTTACTAGTTGACAGAGGAAGGGGGAGTCTCTTTATCTTTACTTGGTTTGGAGGAAAAAAGACAAGATTTTGTGAGTGGAAAGGTGGGCTGTAAAGACAACGGTAGGTATGAGTGAAAGGAAAGGGTAACTAATTTGAATTCCATTAAGATTATAATTTTGGAGGATGGCGAATGTTGGAAGGTAAAGTTTGAAGTTTGAAGAGGAAGCATGCAAGAACAGGAATTGGACTACGTAGTGGTGCCACTGGGTTTGTTGGTGTTGGGAATATATCACGTTTGGCTTCTCTACACTATAATACGCTACCCATCTTGCACTGTCATTGGCTTGAATGCTCATTCTCGTTACCAATGGGTTCTTTCCATCATGGCTGTCAGTATTCTCTTTCTCTACGTTTTATCTTGTACAATATCAAGGATTAATTTCACCATTTACTTTTAAAATGCGTAGACAACGGGAAATTATACCTTCATGCTGGCCAAATTGACTGATGGGGTTTTGTTTCCCACCTTTTGTGAATTTGACTTGTTGTTTAATCTGTATTTTAAGAACTATAGACTGCTTCGTTGGTTGATGTTCTGAGTATGTGAATTCAATGCATTTGTTAACCAGATTTTGATAAAGTGTTTAATCTGTACTTTAAGAACAACTATAGACTTTTATAAAATAAAAAAAGAACAACTATAGACTGCTTCATTAGTTGATGTTCTAAAGTAGATATTCAAGTATTCAACCATGTTATAGCCTCACTTTTATAGGCTCATTGATCAGCTGCTTATGTCCCTTTACATGGTATTATACGTCCTTGAAAAGCTTTGACATGTAGTTTACCTAAATTATTAAAAAATCAATTCTGGATTGATTCTGCAGTATGTTTCAAAGTTACTTACTAAAGTATATATTGAACCATACAGGCTCATAGTCATTGATCTGATGCATAAGTCTCTATGCACCTAGTCATTATGTGTATGCTAAACATGTTGCAATTGTTTTGTTTACCATCTTCTGCCCTCTTTGAACATCCACATCTATTTGTAATATATAAAATGTTGACACTAGTCTTGCTCTTGCTGTCACATACCTACACTAATATCCAGTTGAGGATTTCTTTAGCTTATGCTGGTTATAGAAGTCAGGTTATATTGTTGTATGACCATAAAAAAACAAAAAATGTCATATTGTTGTAGGGGGGCTGATTTTGAGCAATGAAAAGGAGAGCTAGGTGTTGCTCTGTAAATGTTTAGTGGTAGGGAAAAAGTATGGCGCAGAGGCAGTGTAGGTTGATATGAAGTTATATCCTTAATAATTCAACCAGTTAAAACCGGCTTCCTGTGTATAGAATAAATAAAATGATCCATGAAGGTTGCAACTTGCAAGTAGGGCCAAGTAGAATATCAATAAGGCAAATCTCATTAAAAGAAAATTTGAATTTGAATCAGACATGAGCTATGAAAAATTCTCAATAAATGAGTCGCTAGAAAACTATTGAAAGAAATATTGGTGGATTTCAGGTTCCAGTCATTTTGTAATTCAATTTAGCAAATCTTCTGCTTACTTTTTTTATTGGTCCTTGTTCTGTTGCTTATCTCACTAGAGTTTAGCTTGTTGAAAGTTGGTTGGGATTATTTTCTTTGGAGGCTCTTCTGTAAAATATGGCTATTATAATTTATTGGGAACTCAACATAGTTATTATATCTGCAAATTTATTATGTTGTATCATATACAACATACTATGCCTTACGTTTTCAAAAGACTTGTCCTCACAAAGACATAATAATTCCCAGTTAAGCTACCTTTACTTTCTGTACACCTGTCTAGCAATGGTGTGATAGTGATACTTCTGTACCTTTACTTTCCACAACAAACTCCCTTGCATTGTTTTCAGGATCCCTTGAAAAATGGGGTTTTGGGCGTTCAAACAATCCACAACAATATCATGGCATCCACTCTTGCTACAACAGCAATCACTCTTAGTTCACTTATTGGCATTTTTGACAGCAATGACTCAGATACCAAATTAGTTTATGGCAACAAAACTTCTCTTAATTCTTCAATCAAACGTTTCTCCATGTCATTATGCTTCCTTGTTGCATTTGTATGTAACGTGCAGTCTATTAGATACCATGCACATGTGAGCTTCTTGATCACCACACCTGCATTGAAAGGCAAAATGGATTTCATAGAATATGTTGCAAAAACCTTAAACCGGGGGAGTTATTCTTGGTCTCTTGGATTGCAGGCCTTCTACTTGTCTTTTCCTCTTGTCCTTTGGATTTATGGGCCCATACCCATGTTTGCTTGTTGCTGCTTGACATCATTTATTTTGTACTTTTTGGACATAACCACTCAAATCACACAGGATCTTCACACTAAGTCATTCAATCATTCAATAAGAGGGAAACTGAGGACATGGGAGCAGCATAGTTCCATCATTCTAACTGTTCTTCAACTTGCATAACTATTATCTTTTAACTTGTAATAAAGTTCAATTGTAGATTTCCTATAATCATCTCATCTCTGTAATGATATTATTATTCGTGAATTATTGTATAATATTTATTGGAAAGTATGTGTAGTATCTTGAAGTACTTCTTCACTGTCTTTCAAGGGAAAAGTTTATTTTTTTCTCCTCTTTGGGGTGCTGGATAAGTTTGTTAATTCTGAATTAGGAGTGTTCCGGTGCGTTTAATTCAGTTTTTGAAAGAAAAATATCCAAATCAAACAAAAAACTCTAATTGGGTTTGGTGTGAATAAACGGATATTGTTTAGTTCAATTTAGTTTGGATTAAATAATTTTGACAATGATTTGGTTGGATTTTAAGCACACTATCCTGAACCTTAAGCTTAATTGGTGAATAAAGAACATGAACTTTATTAGTGCCACTAGCATGTAGTTAACGGTGCTCATTCCCCAATAGTGTCTGAATGTGATTCCAAAAATGTCCTTTCATTGCATGGCCAAAACCAAGCAGATATGAATGGCATATTTTTGAAAAACCAAATCAGATTTCATTAATTATTGAATTGTTTATATATATATGAATTGGTTTATATAAGATAAAGGCATGCCAAGTCAGTATGTCATGTCAGGAGCTGTGAAATGAACATAGCATGTTCTCAATTCTCGTTTTTAGTCTTGATCACTAGCAATGTGGGACTAGTTGATTGTCCAAATGTAAAAAGAGTCATATATGCAAGGGACGACAATGATTAGAGGAAGCGATAATAATTGGAATAGAGGGATCAAAAACCATTTTATCTTGTTTGATTGGCTTCTATATGAATAAGATAATTCGTCACTACGATGGGGCATTCATAACAGAACCAGCAGTATTACATGACCATGGCAACATGATGGCAAAAAATATCTGCCAACAATATTGGTAGTGGGGAGTTTCAACATAAAGCTAAAAAGATTGCTAACCTATCAGATACCCTTATCCTGCCATATCTTTCTTAGCATTCTAACTGTCTGACCTGCTTTTGAAATCCAAAATGAACCTATTGCCTGTCCACGAAAAATGGCTGCTTGATTAATATTAATTAAAATGAACTAATTTAAAATGGCTGCTTTCTTGTAAAATGAACTAATTTAAGAGATATATGATTAGTTTTAGAAGTATTAAATTTTTTTTATCTCAAAATTAATTTTGAACCAAATATGTAAACATTTATCTAACATTAATATACTTGAGTTGGCTGTTAGAATATTTGAGGAAATTAAGAGCGGGACTAAACGACTGGATGTGTAGGCAAATAAGGACATTTTGACGGTTAGAAAGCCAGCAAAATGAGATTAATATGAGAAAAGAAAAACGATAGAAAGAAATAAAGCAGTACTCTCGCATGGATATTCAAAAAATTGATAAGGATTGAATAAGTAACTAGTTGGTGTGAATTAATTAAGAAGAGCATCATTATAGTTACCTCTATGATCTATCAATTTGGCACACAATTCAAGACAAAGACACATGCACATGATAATGGGCCACCTACATTGCCGCCCACCCAATCCTTAGGCGAAACGTTGCAAATTCCGTAATAAGATGCATTTTAGTAACTTACTACTCATAAGCCTGTTTTGTTCTTCTGCCAATTTTCAAAATGATGCTTCACGATATTGAATCTTGTTGCTAACGACCATTGCTTTTTCTTCACCCATTATTTATTTTCATTCAATCACTGATGATTAGTATAATTATCAAATTTTACCAAAAAAATAAATCTCAATTTCCCCCCTTTTGAAACCCTAATCTCACATCTTATGAAATTCTCAAGTTTTACTAAGTATTTTACTTCTAAACTTTTTAAATTATTTCATGAATTTAATTTGAGTGAACTAAATACATCATAGCTATTAGCTCCCTTCCTCGTTGGATATAAAATAGTAATTTAAGGGTTTTAGGTAGAAGAAAATTGATGATAGGTTCAATTTGCTTCATTTTAAAAAGTGAGCTACTTGATCGACTTGATTTTGGAGAATAAAAATCACAGATAGTTTGAATTAAAGAGATAAAAATATAAATAAGTCTAATTAATACTCCTTTTAAAAAAAATCTAATTAATACTATTTATTTTTTCTACTAAATAGTTGTTAATTTTTTAAAGAATATTTTACATGTAAAATATTTTTATGTAATTATTTCTAAAATAAATTTATTTTTTTTAATCTTTCTTCCCCGTTTAAGTTTTTTTTTTATGTTACTGTAGTTTGGAGATTATGATTTTCCTTTTTTTATTCTATGCTGATTGATCCCCCAGCATTTTAAAAAAAAAAGTTTAATAATTTTCAGTATTGTCAAACACCGAATTTACCCAGATTCCGTCAACATATTCCTTGTGTTAGGCATGGATCCACTTTGAATTTGTTTTCTTCAAAATAGTATTGACAAAGTTAATTACGTATAATCTCAATTTATAGTTTAAGTTGTCTTTCCTTTTTATATATAGGTAACAGTAACTTGAATTCTAAACAAAGTAATCACACGCATACATACAAACACGAGATCTAAAGAGAACTAATAAGTGTATTTATATTGACAAACAAAATTACATTAGTATTTATAAATTAAAATGTTCCTTTTTCCATGTATTTTGCTATACTATGTTTCAGGATCTCTATTCATCATAAAATATGAGTCATGTACAAGACTTTTGATGTCATACTCGTATTTCTCTCAAATTTGATCTCCCTGCGTTGGTAAGTGATGGTACAATTATATTTGGAACAATGTCAGAATCTTCCTCTTCTGAATTATATTTTCTTCAAAATATAAGGAAAAATATTAATTAGCCATATAGTAATGGAAATTAAATATTCTTTAGAGCCAAAACTGCATGAGATTTGACTAAACATGCAAAGCATATTACGACACTAGATTCTAGCTGATTACTCGCAAGCAACAAAGTAAAACCTCTCCACTTTTTGTTATGGTGTGATTTGATATACGAATGATATTAATAAAGTGAAAAGAAGACCAACATCGAGGATGGCCAAAGAAGAAACAATTAAAATAAAATAAAAAAGTATGAGATCAAACTACACTATACTAGACCAACTTCATATATTATTTAATTATATCATATATATATTGTCATATTATATTTTAACTTTAAGTGTCTTGAATTCTAGGTAATAATAAAACTCATAAATTGGAAATTTCAGCATACCTAAAAAAGTAAAAATAATGTCTTAGCTAAATAATTTATGTTAGTATTTTTATTCATCTTCCAAGGTTTCTGTCGAAACAGTATTTTCTTAAAACAATAAATAGAAATTTGATCATACACATGAAAAATACTATCGACATTATATTGTCAATTAATTAAAATTTGTGTTAGGCATCACTTTTAAGTTAATTAATTATTATAAAATATTAATATATTTATTGTATATGATAATGTGATAAACTCCACTAATTCGCTTAATATATATATATATATATATATATATATATATATATATATATATATATATATAAGAAATATTTTTTGGACTTTTGTTCATTGAAAAAAAAAATATTTACTTTTAATAGTTTCTTTTATAATTATGCTTTGTCTAACTTTTCTTTGTAAGAAAAGGAGAAGTTAAGAAAAAGTAGTTTGACCAAACATTGTTATATTATAGAAACTTTTTTATCAAAATTTACAAAAAAAAAATAAAATATTTGACCGAACATCTCATTTCTCACATTAATGGTCTCATTTGATACCCTCTTTCTCTTTATATATATATTCCAGAAAAAAATTGAATATTTATATATGGATAGATTGACTAATTCTTTATTTATTTATTTATTGTAGGTAGCTAGTCTCCTAATTTAGAGGTGATTGTGCATGTTCTAGGCGTATCAGTTATTCAATATGAACATCTCATAGGGGCTCAAACTTTTATTCATTATGTTGCGGGAGACTAGTTCTTCTTGTTAAAGCTGTTAATAGATTGAATATTTAGTAGATAGTATGATTGAATTACAACACTAACACGGGTTCATGAGGAGGGATAGCCGAATAGGGATCAGAGTTGATATATATAACTAGGTTAAACTATGAATGTCTCTGAATGATTGGCGCTATTTTAATTAAGTCGTGTAAGCCAGAGTTCTCATAACCAAGGACTTATCTCTGTGTTTTGCCTTCTAAAATTCTATATAGTTCACAAAACTTCGCTAAGATAATGCAATGTGATCAACAATGTCCGAGTTGGTTACGTGCACCAAGTTCAACTAATACATCTTTAGTAAAATTTGAATGTGGTGATAATATGACTAACACAATTCACAGGATACTCCACCATAATTAATTAGCCAACTATTGGATTGCCAATGTGTTGCTTTAATGAAGCATCACATTAGGTGAACTCACTGAATTTGATGAATATACGAGACGCATTCTTAGTCAAATGGTGTCTTTATTTTGTGGTACTTTTGTTTAAAGAGAGTAAGTACTGAACCAATTATAATTTGAAGGCATACAGGAAAAAAGTTATGATTTGATAATATAAAAGACCAAAATAGAAAGTGAAGGGTGTACAGTAAATAAGCAGAAAGTTTATATGTGTAATCAAATTAATAGAGCAAACAATTTTTTTACACTTAAATTTTTGCTATTCTTTGGAAGTACAAATTTGTGTTGAAGCGATGCATTAATAACATCTTCATCAATAAATTTTTCTTTGCCTATAAAAAAAGTAGAGAACACAAATTAAGTTAAATTCTACACTTGATTAACCTATGTTTATATGCATGGTAGGAAATATAAACGGATGGGGAGTGGGAGGGAAAATAAGTGAAAGTACTATATATTTACGTAAATTAAACTGGCTAGAATCACATTGAGTCAAGCGTTAATAATAAAAATTATTATTATTATTATTCCCTCTTTATTCCTTTTTCAATTCACTGGTTCTATATTCTATCATATCAAACTCGTCTTAAAATAGTAATGGCCATGTAAGTCACATCTCAATGAGTGTGCATCAACATATATGGAAAGGGGTCTTTGTCATCAGAAAATAGCATATCCCTTCCTAATGAGAGCTAGCTTTAAAGCGGTAGGTCTAGAAAATGGGAGAATATTTTCATTAATTTCATGTTTCTTGCATTGCAGGCCAGACAAGTGATATTTCACTGTATGCTTTTCACATTGTTTACCAGAGATGGGTTCTATGTGGGATTGCAATAGAGAAACATGCATCCTATAGTATGCATCAATTGCCTACCACTTGGTCAGTTGCAATACGTCATATTAATAGTAAGAAGGAGATCATCACTCAATCTGAATTTTCAAAACACAAGAATGGTAAAGTCGTTGCAATTATCGTTGAAAACCACCCTTTTGTCTTGCTCTAAGTCAAAGTATCATTGATTTTTTAGTTTTTTAAATTTATATTGAACATTGTTTCTTGGACCATGACCAATTTGATTACATGTTTTTAACCTTTGGTTTTGTTCGTGAATACAGTAAATAGGACATGCATACATTAAACCTTATAACTTTGTTGCATAAAATACATTGTTGCTCTTATCTATTGATGATATATTCACACTCTCTAGCTAGAGATCACCATTGTAAGTCAGTGAACAAGACTGAGTGTGGGGTATTGACTTGAAAGAATACTGAGCAATTAAGTATATATATATATGTCCTACAATATGTCATGGTCAGTTTGGAATTTGGACCCCATATATTTTCTTCACAATCCCCTTGCCACAACTTCCAATTGCATGTGGTCCTTCTTCCAAGAAGCAAGTTACAGTACATTCTTCTTGTTAAGAATCATATTGTGATCATGATAACGAGTCTATGATCACTTATGTGGCACAGAACAAAGGAAAGAAAGGAAAGTCAGATTTTTCTTAGGGTAGACGAATTCACAAAATGAATGAAAGTAATACAGATCTAATATTGCCCAAATAAAATCAATGTTTTTAAAGAAAATTAATAGGAAAAAGAATAAACCTCTCTAATTATATCTCAGAGGCAGTGTAGCAAATCAAATGCAAGCTTTTGAACAAGAGGTATCGGTACGGAATGAATTGCACTTGCGCAAAAGTTAAACTTAAACCCTTTCATTCTAACCTCCTCGTACCATCAACAAACAGATTTGTAGTGTCCAACAGCCACAGCGGCAGTGCACGTCTAACTGCAAAATACAAAGGTTAATAATAGCCATCATATATACAAGCAAATTAATATTAATATCTATCAGAGAATATGGTATGAGAAGAAAGTTTCAAACTGCGGCTGCCACTGCAGTTTTGTTGCGTTTTAATATTACATAAAATCGTTAACAAATACAGTTGATGTGGCTACAATTGCAATAGCGATGCAGTCATGGACTCACAGTTTTTTTAAAACCTGTGAACATCATATTATACACGCATGAGCATGCTTATTAAACTAATTTATATATGAATTCCAGCTCCAGTAACTAGATATATACTAACAGTTGGTGTAGAGGGGTAGTGAGACAGGGAGGCTGAAGGGTGATGACAGAAGTATAGAGAGCACAAAGGAGTGAGATGCACAATTCATGAGTTCCCTAGCTGCTTTTTATATAATATGCATATCATCATCTGTGCTCTCTATCTTCTGTCAACAACCTTAATTACCAACTAGTGCCTCCCGTCTCACCTTTTCCCCATAAAAATAGAGATAGGAAAGGGATGATGATCATCAAAGAGAGATAAAAGAGAAGAGATTCGAGTTTGGAACTTTGGGAGATGTTAGATTTCTCACTGGGCAGGAGCACCTACTTATAGGAAAAATGCGAAAAGAATGGGTAAAAGGGCCTCCAAATAATATTCCTCTAGATCAGTCAGCTAGCTAGTACAAATGCAATGACACTTTCCATGTACTCTTCATTTTGTTGTAACCGCTTCTCACGAGATAAAACACCCTCTAAAAAGGACACCTTATATATGTAACTTAACAACCCATTCACGTACTCCACGTTAATCCACTTGTCAAATATGCATGCACATAGATTTTAATCTCACACCCCTTACTTAACTTACATACATGGAACCCACTACATAGGAATATTATAGTGTTGTTATTTTTGAGACACTAAAGGCGTGAATTAATTCAAAATATAGTGCAGCTAGCATGCACTACAAGAACTCTCCTTGAAATATTTATGCAACAGTTATTTTATATGATACTGATTTGTACCCCATGTGCAATAGGATTTCTATAAATATGAGATCATCATATTATTTCCAAAGTGTTAATAGAGCTGTGATGCTACTAGACATATATAGTTGTTGTGGTTCTCTCTATCTTTTTAGATCACTTACTGTTAGTGGTATGTGGGTCCCATAATACTCCACTGGAGTAGGGACCTTTAATTTAATTTCATGGGTCCAAGATAGCTAGGCCAGTCAAGTGGTTCAGAAATGGTTAAATTAATTAATATATGCTTGTAATTAAATAATTAGCATTACACGGAGACAAATTAATCTTAATCGCTTTTCTGTTTCTTGAATTGGAAAGCTAAAAGCTAGCAATAGTAATTTGTGTGGATTACTTTACCTTATTTAGAGGCATGCATATGTGACTAACAAGATGGTGCTTGAGCGTTGTGGATATGTACACGCATGCATGGTTGGGAAGTCACCATCAAACAGACAGGTGAGCGCGGATTCACAAATCAGTGTACCAATGAAAAGTGGTAGTGTTTTTCTCTCTTTGTCTTCAATTTTCTGTGTTTGTGATGTATATACCTTATTATTTTTAGTCTTGTGATGTGTCATGTAATATTATTAATTAATTTTTTTACTAAATTTCTTTTAAAAGGTATAGTTTCGTACATTATAAAATTTATTCATTTTTTTTTCAAATATTGCAGAGTACACAATAACAAATCAAGAAAGGGATTTGATCTCTTGTGTAAAACTTACATTACCACACCCAGGTTGTTTGTTGCTGTCATATTATTTGCAACGTCATAATTTAACCATATATAAAATGTTTCTAATTCTTTTAAATTACATATTCATTTTAAAGACTTCTGATAAATATTTTTTCAAACACATAAACCTAATAATTAATCATGTAGATTAAATAATGTGATATTTTGAGTGTATTTGGAGGTATATTTGTTGCAAGTGGAGATAATCATGTCATTTTATTTTTTTTAAAAGGACAGATAATCATGTCAAATGGATTAAAAAATGGAAAATACAACTAGTAGTTTATATGAAAACATAAAAATCACATCAGATGTAGGTGACACATAACCAATTATGTTCTAAGTCAAAATTTGGTGTGCTTAGTTTGAATAGCAAGAAATTGATTATTTTAAAGTAAAGTTTTAGGTTTCAATTTTGTGAAAAAAGAAATTAAATAGGTATTAGATGGGATATACACCGTTATAAATTCAGCTAAACTAATTCAAATTAGTTAGAATTTCAGGATAATAATTTTGAAATATGACATAAAACTTATTTAAAAACAATAATATGCTTATTGAAAAATATTTTTGAAATACGACAATACTTATTATTAAATTACATTCTAGTTATACCAACATAAGTAATAGAGAAAGTTTTAGTTTTAACTTTTAGAACTCTATTTTATACGTACGTATGTATTTTGGACGGCATCAACTAAAAGATAAGTTATATAATAATGCTTCTTTTAATTTACTAATATGGTACATTCACTTTTTATAACCAAAAATTTTTCAATTTTATTTTTTAATAAAGATTTGATATTATAATAAAATTATATTATTTATATATAATATTTTTTTTATTTTTCTCTTTGTATATTAATTATTTTGTTCAATAATTTTTTATTTCTTTCTCTCTATTATATACAAAATTATGTAAACTTAAATTAGACATATATATATCGATTTGGCGTACTGATGAAAAAATATATCGGTTTGGCGTTATGTCATCCAGCATCCACTGAACTCTAGAGGTATCCAATATGCAAGATTGTAAGAGATATGCAGAAAAAGTCATAATAGGAAAAGAAACTTCAAGTTTTGGGGCCCTTTGATCGCAATCGCCAAGGAGTAGACAAGAAGTCGATCAAATTAGTTATCTTTGAACAGAAATCTAGTTTTTATGTCGAAATTAATTGTTATTGGGTTTTGGTCTAGTTTTTCCAAAACTTTTTTCATTTTATTAATAATATTTAGGGTGTTAGGTAAATAATTGATAGGTCTTGGGATGCCTTGGATGTCAAAATCTCTATTGTGATGTTTGTACACTTTAAGCCTTTGTGTATAAATAAATAAAAATTAGTAAGTACTTTTATCCTTTATGATGTGTTTGCTCAAAAAGAAAGAAATAGATAAAAAAAAATAGATTAATTTTAAGAATGTTTAGTTTAAGAAAAGTAGAAAAGAAATTTAATAAAGAAGAAAGAAGTACTAGAAAAATAATAATACAAGACTAATTATCGGGTTTTTTTCATGACAATCAATTATTGAAACAAAACCAATCGATTGTTTATGAATTTTTGTTTTTTTTTTTGTTTTTGGTAATTGAGACAATCAATTATGAGTTACAATAATAATTATTTTTATAAAAAAGTCATAATGTATTAATTTTGCGGGAAAAAAAGAAGAGAAAAGGTTAAGGCTCGCACTTTTTTATTTCTTTCTTCCACCATTTTTCTACGACTAAACATACTCCATTTTCTATTTCATACTTATTTTTTCTTATTTCCCCTGCCTCTATTTTCCCACTAGTTCTCTGCAACTAAAGGAAAAACCTTACTTCAACTCTCATTTTTATACAATCATGCGATAAAAGGTGTTTATACGTTTTTTTTTACGTTTTGTTGGTACACGGTTAAAACTTATATATTTTTCTTTAGTTATTTTTGTATCTTGTTATGTAATTAAAATTGCAACTTATTTCACTATTTTTTCTTATTCTAAATTGTTATTATGTGAGTTATGGAAATGAAATTTTAATTTTAATTGAAAACCAATATTAAAAAATCTTAAGGCTACATTTAAATTTTGTTTTTTATACATCATCTTTAATTGGTTTTAATTTGGCCTTATATATTAGAGGGATTGAGATAATATGTTCCTATATTATATATTTTTATACTTCTTTTAAATATTTCTTATTTAAATAAATTAAAAATATATTTTTTGTAATATCTTCAATTGCATATTAATATGTCATCTAAATACATAGTACGTGACTCAAGTTTTTTAATTACTTCTCTTGTATTTAAATTCAGTAAATATATTTTTTAAAAATTCTTAAATAAAAAATAAGCAGCTTAATTTTCTATAAACAAAAACAAAAAAAAATTGCTTCTTTTTCTCTCCTCATTGTTCCATAAGTCATTTCTTTTAAGTGAAAAAAATGAAAATTATTAAGAACCTTATACTTTACTTTAAAAACTTTTATTTTTAGTTTTAGTTCTACATTATATATCTTTTTCTTATTTTTATAAGTAATTTTTAATTAATTAACACATTGCTAAAAAAATTAAAGTAGTTAATACTTAATAGTCTTTAATTTATATAAAAAACTATTTTAACTTTTCAAAATTACCCTTATTAATTTAAAGGCTCTTAAAATACTGGTTAAAGAATAAATAGCATGGTATTTTATATTGATATTATTTGTTTTGAAATATATATATATATATATATATATATATATATATATATATATATATATATATATATATATATACATTAAAATATACCTTAATTTTGATTTCACATTTCTTTAATGCTATGTATGATTTAATTATACATAATATTAGAATTTATATATTAGGTCAAACAAATTGGATTGACTCAATAATTATTAATATTATTGTTCCAACTAAATTGAGTCTTATACATGTAATGATCATCATTTTTAGAAACGATATTTAGAAGAAGAAAAAAAACCTTCCAGTTCACCTAGAAAAAAATAATCATTTTTAATCCCCAAAGTTTAATTTTCAATATCTAAATAGATGGAAATAATTTTTCATTTTATTATCCCCTACTAAAGACTAAAAACTAATTAATTAACTCAAAAAATAATTATCATAAAAGAAACTATCATAAAAAAACATAAAAGTAAAATGACTTTTAACGATAAGAAACAATGATCGGACTTACATATATTTTAATTAAATCCAATATTAATATATTTGTTTTTATATTTAATGTTTTTCCCATATAATATTGGAGGTCAGTTGATTAAATAGATTGACCCAACTAAAATTTAAAAGAAAAAAGAAAATTCATTTTAAAAAAATTCAACATAAAAATATTTTTTTAGCAAAATAATTTCCAGCAAAATTAAATACATGTGTAATTGTATTTGTCCATAACTTTTCCTTATTTTAGCAACTCTAATTTCAAAGTTATTATTTTTTTTAAAAGTATAAAAAGAACCATTATAAGTCCGTCCAGTAAGCAAAATAATTCTATCATAAAAAGTATTTCACGATCACACATTCAAGACTATGATTACAAATCCAATAAAATAATAAATAATTTTATGACAAAAATATTTCATGATTACAAAATAATTTAAACAATCATTACAAGTTGTTAGGGTTTTTTTTTTTCAAGTGGATCTGGTGAGTTAATTCAGCTATCATGATTAATTTTAACTTGAGTGAATCAGATTATAAATAGATCAGATATAATTTTCAAGTTAATTTTTTTTCCAATTTAACACGCCTCAAATCCGTGATATAACGTATTAATCCGTCGATTATATCTGTCTTGACGGCTCTAGTTTGCATCCATCAGAAGTAACAAGAAGTGTTATTTCTGACTTTAAGCATTATTGATCTCCAACAAGAATAGATGTTGGACATGATTTTATTGAAGGATGTAGTCCGTGTTTGGAAAAGATTAATAAACACGGATCCAAGTTTCTCTATTCACGTTTATAGTTTAAAATGCGCAAAAGATATGGAGATTGATGAGAATCGATTTTGTAAAAATGGAAAAGCAAACATGCTAGTAATAAATGTGTGTCCAAACCAAACACCACAAAGGAATTTAGTGGTGATTAAAGCGAGAGAAAGGTAGTTTATCTCCAACACCTGTCAACACCCCATATCTTCTTTCCTCATTTGGCCTCAGTAACCGGGAATCCGAGACTACAGATGCTACCATAGAACGTTGACACCTGCTCTGTGCCAATGGAAGATATATATACATATATCTTTGACACCTGCTCTGTGCCAATGGAAGATATATATACATATATCTTTGACACCTTTTTTATTTCTCCTTTTTGGGTTTAGGACCATTCTTCACGCCTACGTGTTCAGTGCTAAGTGGTTAATGGATTCTTACTTGCCACCTTGATTGGCCTATACAAAATGGGGTAGCGTTTAGACCACGAAGACTTTCTTTCTTTCATATATGAAGACACCTTTGTTAAAGGGCATGCAAGAATAAACCCTTTCAATGATAACCGGTATCAAACTAGCAGATAACAGAACATATGCATATGCACTTTTACAGTGTAGGGAAGGGCAGAATGATGGAAAGTGGGAACTGAATAAGTATATTATATATTATATGCATTTTGATCTCGAACACATATATAAGTTGATTGACAATTCAGGTCTCTCAGTTTGAGTGACTCATAACTTTTAAAAAAATCTAAAAAAAAAAATATTAACTTTTTGGTGAACTTTTTAATATATAAGTTTTGTTTATTATTTTCTTTTATAATTAAATTTATAAATTCATAAAATTTTATATAAATAAATTATTTATAAAATATGTTTTTGTTGTATAAAGGTCCTTTTTTAATTTTTACTTGAGACCCAAAAAGTATCCGAGAGGGCACTGATTATATGGGATCGATTAATTGAGAATCAGACCTAGCCACACTGTAGAAATATTGGGCAATGAGATAAGGGAATTAATTCCATTTTGCTCTATAAAACTTTTCAACAAACTGAAGGAGAATGATGGACTTAGATCAGTTGGGTCACCCCACTTGCAAAATCAATCGGACCACTGTGATGGCAAATCAAACTGAATCGCATTAGCAATTGCGGCCACGGGATTTTCATTGTCGTTTTATTGAAGCCACGGTATTGTTTCATGAGAATATGGTTCCATTTTCAGATAACAACATTTTTCAATGCAATGAATGAAGCTCCTGCATTAACATCTAGTTGTGACTTTGAGGTTGTTACTGTGACGAGAGAATAGTAAATAATGGTCGGAAGAAGAAAGAGATATGGTTTTAGATTAGTTTAGTAGAATCTTCTATATGTGGAATTTGTTCTTGCACCCATGACCCATGAATTGAACTCTCTCCTTCCCTTAAAAAAGAGAAACTTTACTTCTTTGACACTGGATGTAGTTATGCTTTCAATATCAATCTCACTATGGATTGTCATTTTGTGTTTTAAAAAGGAAAAGAGCATAATTAAGGACGATGAAAGTTGTGTGGTCATTTTGTGAGAGAAAATAAAAAGGAAAAACCTGAAAAAGGTACACACAAGGACTAATTCAAGGACGCTTCATATATGTTGTGGGTCTAGTGTGTCTACTAAACTGCAGTACTTTGCAGTAGGATTGTGGCTCGGATATAAATTATTTGCGTTGAAATTGGATATTGACTGGTTCATTCGTGTACTTCTATCAAGATCATGCGGTAGTAGATGTTGACGGTTAAATTAAGAAACTGTCAAGATAGAGAGTCGTATATAAATTATAATTTCTTAATTAAAGTTGGTGTTCTGGAAGATGTGAATCCTGGATAAGGGTTCAAAACCTCAAATTCTGCGATTTCATTGATCAACGTTAGGTTGATATCTCCAAGTTATAAACGTCCTTTCTCAAATTGATCCGCAGCGAGGAATAACTTTTATCTAACACAAGTCTAACAAATTAATTCACTTCGTCTACGTGTCTGTTCAACCAAACAAGAAAAATATATGAGAAATAATGCAATGATAGTTAGAGAAAAAGAAAGAAAATTCCCTTGCAGTGCTGACCTTAATGAAAAAAAAAATTAAAGTAATCCCAACGTGCTAGCTAGTTGTGTTAATATGACAGTCCTCAGCGTTGGAAAACAGGCTTACTCTGAATTTCTAGCAAATTACATAGAAAGCCCAGATGCAGAATTACCGGAGTTTGTAGAATTACATATGTTGTTGGACAATGTAACATGCAGTTTAATTATGATATTACATATAAAAACCAGAAAGTAAAGTAATCTATAAGTAAGAAAAATTTATAAATTTAATATTTTAAGATTTTAAATTATAGTATGGTGTTATATTTATTTAATATTTTTTCACACACACATGTGATGTGATGATTTTATTTAAGCAAATTCTAACAATATAATAATATTAAAAATAAAGTTAAATTAAGTACTAGGTGACAACACTTGAATGTTTTGTTTGTTTTGGTGGAGAAAAAAAATGATTAGCGAAACAAAAAAAATGTATTATTTTATTTTTCCAACAACTGATTGGCCAAGGAAAGATATGTTAGAGTTTCAGGTAAGTTTATATTTATTCTTTAATTTTAGACCCAAAAATTAAAGAATACCTAAAGCGTCCGAAATATTCTTGACTCAATCAAAAACAGACATTTGTCAACATTTCATAACTTACTCTCTTTCCAACTTTAGTCCTCCTAGCACTGGCATATTCATTTACCCAAAGCTCCAAACCTTAGAGAAGAAGGCAGAAAGAGGCAAAGAGCTTCGAACATGACAGAGGCAGAGGTTTGGTCTTCCTCGGAAGAAACTCTTACGGTGTTCTTCATTGCAGACTAACCGGACGGACACTCTGATTTTATTAACAATGTCATTTTATCCTCCGACACAAGTTTCGACATCACTGCCTCTTGGGACGTTGCCACCACACACCGCTTCTTCAGACATGCCAAGGACGTCCTCTTAGTCGCACTCTTGAACGATAGTGTTATCGTTTCAAAAAAGGAAAAGAAGAAGAAAAAAAAACGACCACCTGATTCCGATAGAGCTTCGGTAGAATGGCATGGGTCTTCTACTCTTCTTCCTTCACCTTCTTTTTTATCTTTCAAGTGTGGGTAAGGAAAGAGAACAATCGGAGTTGTTACTTGTTAGTGACCGTGGTGGGATCGCGGGCTATGGAATATTTTAAAAATTTATGATTATATAAGATTTTAGGTCTGTCTAATATAATTATGGACTATGCAGGTTTGACCAGTAAATTTATAAATTAGTCTACAAATTCTTAATTATTACTTAAATTTAATCTAAATTTAATTAATCTTATAATTTAATTCAAAATTTTTCTGTATTTGTATTGAAAATTTATTTATTTGTGTTAAAATTTTTGTAATTAAATATTTATTAAAAATTTATTAAGATTTTTAAAAAAATGTATATATAATTAAATATAATTGATTTTTTTTAAGAGAAATAAATATATATTTTAAAATTATATTAAAAAAAAAGTTCAATGACTAATTCCTTTTTACCAATATTTTAAATTCGTGGAAAAATGAAATAACTGATCCCATCTACAACGCAGCCAAACCGTTTACACACCCTTACTTGTTAGATTAGGAAAATTGTTTTAATTTAATATTATATAATTAATTAACTTTACACGTGTCTACCTTTCTTGAATCGGATGATATTTTGGATGCATCTTTTCCGACACTTTAGCATTACTCGGAGGAGAATATATAAATTGATTTTCAACATATAAAATTTAAAAATATTAATTTATTTTTATTAATTTGATAAAATATTTTTTTTGTTAGTTCTTGGTTATATAATTTTTTATTTGATGTAACTAATAAATTTAATTATTTTATATCTTTTCAAACATACTGATATGATATTTCATCTTTCTTTATCATAAAATATGAAAAAATCACTTAAAAGCAAAGAAACATTGTAACTTTCGGGATGTTTAGTCGTGTGTTTAACTGATTTTATGAGATTTTAATTGTTACAAAATGTGAGAAAATCACTTAAAAATAAAGAAACATTGTAACTTTCGGGATGTTTAGCAGTGTGTTTAACTGATTTTATGAGATTTTAATTGTTACATATTGTTTAGTTTATTTATAATTAAATTATATGCGTAAATTTACTAATCTTATTAGATTATCGTTTAACATGATTAATACTGAAAATTAATAAAAATATATTTTAATTTTACAAAAATCAAATCAATACAAAAAGTTTTATAAATATAAAATTAATATTTTTTTTAATTTTATAGAGATCTCAAACGTATTTTATTCATTATTTTTTATGCAAAGACAAAAGTATTCTTATTTATATTATATTCCTAATTTTTTATTTCTTATATTTTCTTTATTTTTTTCCGAAACTAACCATATCCTTGGCATCAAGAGGAAAGCTAACAAGCAGCAGCTATTCCTCGCAATTTTATCCATTCAAATAGGCGGTGCAATATTCTTTAGCCGTGTACCACTATACTTAGTAGCTTTAAATAAACGGTCCACACAGAATTGGTTTTCAAGATAGAGATAGAGTAAATTAGTATAACAGTGTAATTAAGAATTAAGAGATATGAGGACGTAAAAAAATTATGTATAGTATAATTTTGTTTGTTTTAATAATTTTTTAATAAATATCTCAAGAATATTGATTAGTATTTATCTTCAAAAATATTATGTATAACTCTTTTTTTTTAAATAATACTCCTTCTAAACTTATTTATAAATAAAAATAATTATTTTCGCAAGTTAATATTATTTAATTTTTTCAATCTCAAATAAAAAATAAGATTATTTGTAAAGTTTTAAAACTTATTATTACGAATAAAAAATATTAAAAATAAAATTAAAATTAAATGAAAATATTTTTAAAATAATAATATAAAATAAAATAGATTTATTTATGTTTAATTCTAGATTATTTTTTGTTTACAGGTGAGCCCAGAGAATTTCGGTTAGCTGTCCAATCTCAGTTATTGGAACTGTAAGATTAATTAAATTTTTATTCACCAATAGATTAAGTAGAAAGAAAAGAAAGTTAGAAAT
The DNA here is from genome assembly GCF_004193775.1 of Glycine soja. Taxonomy (NCBI): domain Eukaryota; kingdom Viridiplantae; phylum Streptophyta; class Magnoliopsida; order Fabales; family Fabaceae; genus Glycine; species Glycine soja. The sequence continues at coordinate 43,646,735 of NC_041006.1, read as the reverse complement.
AGCGAATGTGTAACGGTGATCCGAGTCAACGGAAGAAGCGCATGATATATTCCTCATGCAAAGCAAGGCAACAGCTTGAAGACAAAACATGAAGGATTTTCGTAATGGTTTAGGTACCGAACTGCAAAATGGTTTAGGTTGCCAATAACATTTAATTTATTTTTCTAACCACAAAGAACGTTCAATTTAAATCGTAAGAAGCTAGTTTTTATTATTTTTTTATCATCTCATATCCATCGTAAGGACCAGAAATTAATCTCTAATTCTCTGGCAAACAAGCAAACCATATTGATGCATGCATGTCATGATGTCGCCAAGGATCATATTCTGCAGTGCGGTTTCCCTAGCAACAATAGCAGTTATTCTGTTGGCTGTGCTATCACCTGTGTCCCACAACAAGAGCCATTCAAAGCCATGGTTGGATCTATCATTGTACATCCAACAACCTCAAATAGCAACATCAAATACCCACCTCGTACCTAGGGAAGATGCTGGGGCTTTCATCTTTCGCCGTGTTCTTACGGAGGGGCCAGAGAAGACTTCACGTGTGGTAGGGAGAGCACAGGGCTTTGTGATCCCCACGGAGCAGTTTCAGCAATCTGAGTTCAATGTTATGTATCTGAGCTTTGACACCCCAGATTGTTCGGGTAGCCTCAGCGTGCAGGCTCTTAAAGACAAACAAGAATTCAAGGTGATAGGAGGGACTGGTTCCTTTGCATTTGCTCGTGGTGTCGCACTTTTCACTAAAACTCATGATTATTCACAACAAAGTCAAGTGGCTGCTGCTGCCACTTACCATGTAAAACTTCAGCTTGAGTTCCCAAACCATTCCACCAAGTTACTAAAAAGGTGAAGCAGATTTTTATTACTTCTTAATTTCTGCTTTGTTTTCATTCTTTCTTATTCCAAGCAATTTAACACTAGCTAGCTACTTGCACCCGAGAATCCCAGATCTACCGTTTTTCCTTCTTAAAGTCTTTGTATATGTTATATATATACTTGTATCAACAGCCATGCACGCTTATTAATTCTACTTTTAGGCGTTGTGTTCCGATATATAGAATATTAAGGAATCTGAAATTATTAGATATTCAATTTCTTCTTCTTTTTTGTATACGTAATTCAATTTCTTACTTTTTTAAATTTTATTGTTTAGATAAGGTAATTGATTGGAGAAGTCTTTGAAATTTGGTAGTATATAGTACTTTTAGTTTCTTTTTTCTTGGAGGAGATTTTACCAATAGCTAAAATTTGGTAGTCTAATTGTGTGCGGATTAGGGAACACCAAAATTAGCCTCAGATTTTATTGGTGAAAGGATAAACCTGAGACGTGAAGCAAAAGAGAAACACCTGAAGGCCGAAGCTTCAATTCAACTATTTACTAATTTAAAGAAGAAAAAATAATGCACATGTATTAATTATATTTGGAGTAGATCGTCGTTTTATTTTTCTCTTTTTTTTATTCTTATTTTTTTTTCTCTTTTTTTGCTCTCTTCATACGTGTCTCATAACACAATGGGTATTCATCAAATATTCTTCTTCTTCTTTTTTCTCATTAGGGGTGATCTAGTCGGTAGGGTAAGTCGTTTAAGTTAGCACTAGTAGAAATGCTCTTAGCTGAAATTCTAAATTTCGTAAGTTTTAGATAATTGAATTTCTTCGCTAAAATTTTCAGGATTTTAATTTAAACAACATATTTTTGTACACAATATTGAAACCTTTTATTTTTTAATTTATTAATATACTTTATATTAAAAAATAATCAAGTCTTACATCGACTATAAAGTCAAATTAAAATGTATAAATGAAGAGCAATTCTCACCCCTTTCAACCAGCTTTTGAAATTGAGTTAGGTTTCTCACATTATTCATGATAGGTGTTATCAGAATATATTCAATTCCATACTAATCCATGTTCAAGATCAATAAAAAACAACCCTCTAAAAAAAAGAAATCAAGGATAAATAATAATAATAATAATAAATCAAGAAACCAGGCAAGGAACTAGCTCTTCCAAAAACTTGAAGTTTTCAAGTATAGGCGGCCAACAACTATGGATGTGCTTGTAGTTCCAAATAAACTACCTCAAACCAAAGTTTTTGAGCTTAAAGTCTTAGAATGAATAAGGTAAGAAGCTTAATTCAAACTTAAAAACTACTTTAAGGGGGTGTGTTTCAAATTCCATGTTCAAAGGGGATTTGAATTAATTGATGTAATTTTCTCTAAAAATTTTAAATTAAAATTTTTATTTCAAAAAATCCTTTTCTGATGAAAAATATATATTAGGAAGTGTGAAACTATCATTTGACTATAATTGTAATCAATCTCAACATGACATATACGTACACATATTTTTTAATTTACGAACAAAAAATAATAATATCCAATTCAAATAATATTAGTAGAGATCATAAAAGTCTTGGAGCGTGTAACTATTTATCCTCTATGCGAGACTTCTTCGACGCTAAAAGCTACCGTTATGGAATGAGTTTAAGCAATGTACGCAGAGTTCATTTTAGCTGAACAATGTTTATACACTCAGTTACCTGTATTAGTAATATAAATTATTTCTTTTATCTTAAAAGAATTATCGTCTTTATGTTATTTTATACAGATTGAAAAAATAAATGAAAGAAAATAATAATATTATAGAATTAATCTTACATATTATCATTAATTTATTTTTAAATTTTGTTGTTTATTATTAATATATAATAGATATAAATAAAAAAATTGTAATTAATATTATATTAAAAAAATAAATGATAATTATTTTAAGAAGTAAATTTTTTTCTTACACAAAAATTATATGAGGACATAAGGAGTAATAATTATATGAGATGGAGCATTGGATTGCATGGATCTCTCTTAATTTTATTGTTATAGACTAGGAGAGGATATTAATAATATTGCATTAGGTACTAATATGAGTGTTTGGGACCAGCCATGGGCCATGGGATGATGGCATCACGCGGGTCTGAATGCATGGAAAGACCACTCAAGTCGATGAAATGACCCAACTCATGCGCCAATTGGCATTAACACTGCAGGCTGCTGGGTAAAACGGATTAATTATAATGATGGCTTGGCAAGCTCAAATATTAATAAAAATGGATTATTTTTAACTGGAAGCTAAAACTAATCATTATTTAACATATCTTCTAAGCAAGGATGCTTTAAAGGAGGTGAAATATGCCAGACATTTATGCTTATCTAATTTTGTTTTAAGTAATACGTAGGTGAAAATATTTATTAGAAGTTTATAAAATAGTATTTTGGAGTATATTCCCTAGTTTAAGTCATTCAGATCCTCTCAAAGTTTAAGTAGTTGTTGTATTCTCAAAATGAGAGGATGGAAAAGTTGAGTTGTCATATAATCAAACCTACAACGTTGATTTCTCACTGCATCAATTTTTTCTTCTTTCATTTATCATCGCTACAAAATCAGCTTTCCTGCAAATAAAATAAGATATAGTAAATAATTTTTTATTATAAAATTTTATTTTATCTCTGCATTAATTATTTTTTTATTAAAATACTCTCAATTATCTCTTTCTCTCTCCTATAAAAATTAAAGAAGATGAATAAATTTCCAATAAAATTAAGGATAAATTTGAAAAATATTATAATTATAGACAAATTTAATATTAATAATTAAATTCACTAACTTTCTTAATAAATACAAATTAATCAATTATGTCTTATAATTAGAAATGAGGAGAATATATGATATTAAAAATATAAAATCCGTTCAACTATTGTTTAATTATGATTAGATGATTAAACCTTAAATCATTATTTTCACGGGTTGAATCACATGTCAAGTAAGAATGTTTGTAACTCGGTTTCATTTGATTTTTTATTAAAATTTCATTCGAATCAAACTTAAACACAATATGGATAGGTGTTGTCTATGCAAATTTCTTTCCACCTGTCTCCGGCGCCAATCCTGCCCTACATTTGCCAGCCACAGATCAAATTATTCAAATAATTAAAATTTATTATTATGATTAAAGAAACGATTGGTTGACAGAATTATTTTATATTTTCAACAAGGTTATTCCTAAAAATATAACATTGAAATATTATTCTCGGGTATTTTAAAAAATATATGTTTGGTTATATTTTAATATTTCTGAGAATAGTTTTTAAAATTTAAAGTAATTTAAATAAAAAAGAATTTTTCATGTATATCAAATAATAAATGTTTACATTCCCAATCAGAATATCACTTTTTCATCTCATCCTAATTGAAATATAAATGTAAGAAAATATGATAAAAATAAAATAAAATTATAATATTCTCATAAATCAATAATATCCAAAAATAGTTTTTTAAAATTTGTAACAAACATTAAAATATATATTTCCATCTTCATATTTTTAGGAATCCATTATCGTGGGAAACAAACGCTTCCTAAGAAAGATGTCTAATGGACACATAACCCGTATGTTAGTACACACTTGGAAAGACATTTAACATTGTTCAACCAGCATCGGTTCTCTAAAAAGAGATGTCAAATAATTGGGCAATAAAAGAGTAAGAATTTAATCTAATAAAAACGTTCAACCAACATCTGTTCTCTAGAAAGGGATGTCAAATTATTGGGCAATAAAAGAGTAAGAATTTAATCTTATAAAAACTAATTGCCAGCAATAAAAATAAACACAGTTAAATTGAAAGAAAAAAAGAGGTACTAAACCCAAAAATTTGTTTAGCCCTTCAATTTATTAATCAACTTCTTAATATTCTTTATCATTTTTCTTTCATTTATTATCTAAGAATTAAGTAGACATAGATAAAAAATCGACCCATGTTTCTCTCCTTTGCCACTAATTAACCATATGATCCCAATGGTCCCAACATATTATCTGAGAGAAAAATCTTATACTTTAGTCATTAGTTCTAACAGATCTTATCTTGCACTGATGTTGATATTAGTTATTCAGACGAACATATATATAATTATTAGTAAAATTACCAATAACATAATAATCACCTAACTTGATCAAAATTAGTAAATTATCTTTTTTTTAATTATTCTTTTATATTTTTTAGATTAACTTGTCATTTTGAGATTTTGGTCTCCTGTATTAATTTATTTATACAAAGACTAAAACCATAGATTAAAAACTATGAAAAGACAAAATTTACAATTTATAAAAAAAATACGAGAGGACCAATATCATCATTTTTAAACTAAAGGACTAATAAGGAGATGATTATTTTTTTATCAGCTCTAACAAAGAGATGGTAATTTGAGATGGTTGAGAATTTTTGCTAATTAGATAGTGTGAGAAATACCGCACATTTAAATGAAAAAAGAAAAAAATATAGACAATACTACGAGTTATTTACTCACTTATAATGTAAGAGAAGATTTAAAAGAAAAAGTAAAACTATAAGATATAATTTTTCAATATATATAAAATAACGTTAAAAGTTAATTTATTTTAAAAGTTTAACATAAGACACTAACAATCAAATCAACATAATAAACTTTTTATTTCCTCATTGTACCAAAAAAAAAATCAAGTTAATAAATTTTCAGCCCATGATTAAACTAATTCAACCTAATTTAATACCACCATTTCTGTTTCATGTTTATCAAGGTTTTACTTTTTTTAAAAAAATATTTATGTTTTACAATTTTAGACTACCATTAATTCAGTTATACCCATATTTAGAAATTGTTACATTCCCTTAAAAAAACAATTGTTACATTATTAATTTAATACGAATAATAAAATACTAGTAGTTTAGTATGTGGAATGCATATAATAAATATTTATTTATATAACTAAAATTTATAATAAATAAATACTTTCAACTATTGATAATTTCTTCTAAAAATATTAAACTTTAGTTTAAAAATAAAGATAAAAGGGATAGACTAAAAATATAAGAGGTTGAAAAAAATCTCAAAAATTGTTCTCATTAAAAAAATCCTAAATTGAATAAGGATATTTCATTGGCTTCATTTCATATTTTTCCACCAAACTATCTTTGTTTTGATAATTTTACTGTCCTAAGTTTTTTTTTAAATTTTGTCACTTAAGTTTTTAATTCTTGCATATTTTATTGATATTAATGTGTTACTAAAAAAGTTAAAGAAAAAATAAAATAACACCATTTTATTACCAATTTTTAAAAAATGATATCATTTTATTATTATTATAGTGAGGATAAAATACACAAAAATTAAAAACTCTATGCTTAAATGCAAAAAATAAATAAATGACAAAATTAATGTATGAAAATTAAAAACTTTGGGAGTAAAATTGACGGGAAAAATTGACTGATAAAATTTACAAATTTACAAAATATTTATAATTAGATAACAAAATATGCAATTAAGTCTATTTTATTTAAGATAACACAATTTTATATTATTTAATTTTTTAAATAAGAAATTAATATTTTAGTGGCGTGTTTAATGGATCGTTTATATGGCCAGATTGATCCAGTTTCCAATGACAAAAATGTCAAAACGAAGACCCAAGTGCGTGAAATCCTGCGTTTGTTCAAATACCTTTCAGCAACAGAATGTGGCTTTGCCTCAATATATCCATCATCCACCACAGCCACTACCAATTATATATGTTTATGAATATGGTGAACGACCTACACTGCAGTAGCAGCTGCCACAACTGACAACACTGTTTTGAACTTAATCTGAGGTTGCTAATTAATTAACATATGTGCACGTGGTGAATAGGGTTAATTAATCAAGATATGTCCGAAAGTTGCATTTTCTGGCTCATCAATTGGTCATGACTATCATCACCATTTTTTAAACAAACAAAAAATGAAATAAACGTGGCACAGGTGGGTCTCTCTGCTCTGATCTTTATTATTGGCACCAAGGGAATCCATGAACGTGCATGCAGCGTGCCTAAAGAACTGCTTGGAGAATTTCCTGGCACAATTTTTGCAGTGTTAATAATGAATGAATCGATGAATTGATACATAGTTACTATGGCTATAAAATAATTATCTGACTGTGTATGTAACCGTGCGTGGATTAGATATATACATATGTCGACACTAAGCTAATATAAAATTCTCCCTTTGACTCTAGCACATGGCTTTTACATGCTCTTTGAAACCCTGAATTTCCGTGTACTGTAATTTTACCCTTCAAAGGGCGAGGTATAATTAATCTCGTTGATTTCATTTAATTTATTCTCTAGTAAACTGTTACATACATATTGAATAAAAAGTCTTTTTTTTAGTAAGAACTTGTTTTCTTTCGCTGGTGGTTGAAACTTTCCAAGTAACTCATAATAACTGCCAGAAATCAGAGTTGAGCTTGAGCAAGCACATGCGTTAATGTTAATGGCAACCACCCTTTCCTTCTCCTTTCCCGTGTTCCAAAGCACTCCACTATCCAGAAGAGTCTCAATCTCATGCCACTCATCCAACTCCAACAACGAGACTCTCCGCGTGGCCTTCGCCGGCGGCGGCACCGGCAGCAACGTGTACCCGGCGGTGGCCATCGCGGAGGAGCTGAAAACCGCCAACCCCACGTGCCAGTTTCTCTTCCTCTGCACCCCCGACAGCGTGGAAAGCGCCGCAATCTCCTCCGCAGGCTACGACTTCGCCTCTGTCTCTTCACCACCCCAAAACCTTCTCTTCTTCCCTCACCGTCTCTTCAAGTCTCTGATCCAATGCCTCTGCCACCTCCGACACTTCCAACCCGACGTTGTTGTCGGCACCGGCGGCTACGTCTCTTTCCCCGCCTGCCTCGCTGCCAAGCTCAGAGGCACCAACGTTGTCATCCACGAACCCAACTCTGTCCCCGGCTTCGCCAACTCTCTTCTTTCCTTCTTCGCTGATGCCATCTTCGTTGCTTTTAACTCCACACTCGATAGTTTCCCGAGGAACAAGTGTTTCGTGTGTGGGAACCCGGTGAGGTTGTCTATTAGGAACCTCGTTTCCAAGGTGACCGCCATGTCTCATTTTTTCCCCGGTTCGGATAGTGGGAGCAGGATTTTGTTGGTGCTTGCGGGATCTTTTGGCGCCAATGCAGTTAACATTGCGATGCTGAATTTGTATTATCAGATGCTGAGACAGGATAGTGGCTTGTATGTTATTTGGCAAACTGGGGTTGAAGCCTTTGATGAAATGGATAGTCTTGTTAAAACTCATCCACGCTTGTATATCACACCGTAAGTGCCATTTTTTCTTAATCTCAAACTTGTTTATGAGTATGTGAGGGAGATTGCATTTTTATTTTTAGAGTAAGGTGATTTAATGATTTAACTTTTGATCACTCATTTGGAACCAGACTCATTCGTTCATTCATTTGCACACATTTTTATTTGTTGGATGAAGGTTGGATTGGACGACTCATATATTATCTCAGTCAATCAACTTAAAACACATTCATCTAAAGGTTCTGAATTGAAAAGCAAATGCAGGAAACTCACTCATTCATTGGTTCCCTCATTATAGAAAAAGAACCATCAGTTGGGAAGTAAGAATAATATGGCATTGGCACCTTATTGTTCCAAGTGAACCATGCACCTGTAAATTGAATGCTGGTCTTGTTATGTTGAATTTGATTGTGTTTAATTTAAATGTTGAGCGACGGAATTGTTTTTTGGATAATTTGATAGAGCACAACAGCATTATTTGATTTAGTTGCAAAAGGCTCGGTTGTTGTAGTGGAATTAATCAATCAAATTGACCCCTTACTTCTTGGTAACGACAAGCTCAAAAAATATTCAAGTAATCCTTTGTTGTAAATGCTGTGTGACTCTGACTGCAGAAAGAGAGGGAGAAAGTTTTTTTTCGACTTCATGATGTGAAAAATCATATTCTTTTTCTTTACTTGAATAACAAAAGTCAAACCTACCGCATGATCCAAAGTTCAATCAACTATCTTTAGTGCGCGTCCTGGTGTGAGACCACTCTGCCCAGTGCTCATCAGTGCTTTCTGAAATTGACATGAATGGGAGTCCTTTTTTCTTCACTTCAAAACCATCACCAAGCTGTTTTGACGTTCTTATGTAGGATCAGCTTAAAATTCCTTGATTCGATATAGTGGATACTTAATCTAAGATTTATTTTTTCTTTTTCTTCTATAGTCTTCCATCCATAATTTCTGTTATTTGCATCCACATATTACTAAGTAATAACGAAATTCACTAAAAATTAGTCATAGTTCTGTAGTACATTCTTCAGCAACGAATAGATCATTTGTTAAAAGCAATCTCTAATTTTGCCTGCATCTTTTTTTATTTCACTTGCAATAGTGATAACTAATCTGACGTATCCCCTTTTATGAAGGTTCATGCATTGTATGGGTTTGGCATATGCAGCAGCAGACTTGATTGTCTCCAGAGCAGGTGCAATGACTTGCTATGAAATATTGGCAACAGGGAAACCATCTATCCTGGTAGTTAAATATTGTGTGTAGTCGCTCGTTTCATTCCTTTTGATTTTCATTCAAGCTTTGAATTATTAAAAAAAAAACATATTATTAGTCAATTTATTCAAAACTGAATGTAATAATTCAGCAAAAACTAGAAGAAATTGGAACCAAAGTAGAAAATTTGGGTAAAGAATGGATAGATTGGAGGAAAATTTTGACAAGGTTTTTTTAAGAAATGAGGAAAACTAAATGATGGGTAAGCATGCAAATGGATCTAATTCTTTTTTTTTTGGCCAAAAAAGGAGGAATATGAGGTGAGTTGTAAGAAGACGTCCCAACTATGTTGGCACCCCAACTTCAACTCCCCTGGAGCCACACCCCTCAAGTATTATTGCAAAAAGGAATACCATGTTAAATTTCAACTTAAAACCAACCAATCGACACAAATTGAAGTTGTTCAACAGATATATATATATAACTACACCTCAAGAACTAAGGCAGGCGATGTGAGACTTCCTAACAAATACATCTCACTTAAGATAACTTTAAGAAGGCTTTGGTTACAAAATTTGGAGGAACAAGAACAGGGAACCGTTTGAGAGGTTGAACTTGGACAAAATGGTTCTGTGGAGGAATACATTGAGGCCTTTGAATTGGTTTCCTCTCAAGTACAACAATTACCAGGTCTCCCTTTGTGGACTTCAATCGGAGATTATGTGTCGGATTCATATTTCTCATCCTCAATCCTGCATTCAAGCCATGCAATTGGCAAGAGACAGAAGAAAAGTTGACTGAATCACACATACACAGCAACAAAAATAGGGGGTAGAAAAATAATTGGCAACAAGATGGTGCAGTAAGGCTTGCAAAAAGTATTATTTCATCAGGATGGGAGACAAATACCAGAAGTGCTTCTTCTAAATCACCAGGAGATTAGAGCAATGGGCAGAATCAAAACAATTATGGGTCAAGATTGATTAACTCTTTATGGAATCATAAGGGGTCCTCTTCTACAAATACAATGTACACAGTGAGAAAAGGGTTGTGTTTTTGGTGCGGAGAATAGTTTCATCCCTTACATGAATGTGCAGAGAGACTATTAAGATTAGTAATTTTGGGAGATGATGATGCTCTAAAAAGGGTAGCAATAATGGGATTAGGCGCAGTTATGACAGCTATTGGCAGAAATTAGGAATAGTTAGATATTATTAATTGTGTATTGTTTTATTAGGTTTAGTTATGTATTTTAGTAGCACTATAGCAGTTATTTTTTATATGGCCTGATGGGGTTTGATTTCCTAGTCGTGCGTATGGAAAAGATTTGTTGGGAGAGACAAAACCCACTCCACTTCGATGATCTTTATGCCTTCAAGGTTAGTCTCATGGTTTTTGGTTGGTTGCAGAAAAAAAAATGGCAGGCAGTTATTAAGTTTTATAGCAGTTATTACGTTGAAGTAAGTCGTATAAAAAAAATGGTCTGTAGGCTGTAGGAAAGGAGCGGCTAGAAGAGAGTATTTGGTAGTTCTTTGGACAGAACTATTCTTTGTAGGAGTTGTTGCAGCTCTAGGACAGCCTTTGCTGTAGTTTTCTGTTTAATTAGTGTGTCTAAATCTCAAATTTCAGTATTATATCAGTATAAAAAAGCACTGCTCGTGTGCATGTTTACGTTCCAACAGCTTCCCACACTGCTCTGTCATTAGAATTCAAATACAATACATCTTAAAGAACTGAGTCTGAGAACATCATAAGATCTAATTTGTACATAACTCAATTGCAGAATTTGTGGATGGATGCGGAAATCGTATTCTTCTTCACAACAGTGCTGGGTATTTATTTGGACATGAACCATATACCATCCCCTCAACTAGTATAACGGTAGGCTTTAGAAATATAGTAACAAACTAAGCAATTGCTGTACTTTATATTTGATGTGCATTTCAATCATGATGTTACAATGTCTGATGCATAACTCAATTTCCATGTTTTCCATATTTTGCAAGAATCACATATATAGCTTCCTTTTAAGTTGGATCTGCAGCTCATATAAAGGAAAATTGTGACCTTTTTTTCAATTATTATTTGTAGATACCCTCGCCAAATTTCTCTGAGGGGAATCAGTTCAGAAATGCTTCCTTGATGGCAGATTTAGCTGGTGTGACTGTTATAACTGAGGATGAGCTAGACTCAAGTACTCTAGCCATTGCAATTGAAAAGATTTTAAGTACGTAGTCTTCATCTTCAAAATGTCTGTTATGTGTTAACAATTTCAGTTTTGGAAATCATTCCAGAATCTTTCGTGAATCATGCCATATGCTTTGATGATAAATAAATAAATAAATAAATCACCAAATTACTGTCTCCGTGACGTCACTTATGTCATACAATTCTTTTAATGGGAAATCAGAAAGATAAAGATACATTAAGATTAGTAATATAGAAGATCTCAAGTTTGGAGTACAAAAAGAAGAGAATTAAAGGTTGAACCGGTAGTATTTGATGGTATCTTCAATAATGACCTGTTATTTGTTCAGTGTTGAACCTTTTCAAGGATAAACAAGCTGGATTTTAAGATTATTCCTCGAGACTTGGACCAAGTCCAAAAACAAGATTACCAACAGTAATAATCTTGTGAAACTTATGCGTAGAAAAATTGTTGTTCTATAACCTATTTCTAAAAGGTTATCACAGACAAGGGCGATATTTTTACTGATTGTTCGTATACTTTCAAATTTCAATTAATGATGGCCCTATGGCGTAAATTGTATACTCTGACACGATGCAGTTACTGGCTACCAGAATTGATACTTGAAGTTTGGGAAAGGGTTAAAGAGTAAATAATAATTTACTTTTTATCTTTTAGAACAAGTTCAAGCATTCTTTGACCCCGACCATCTTTCACCGTTTCTGCCTGAAAAGTGAGACCTAACCATCTTCTGACATTTCTTGTTTCTTACTCCTGTTTTTTGGTCTTTCTTTTTTTTCCTCCACTTTCGTACATTATATTTATTTCTCATAGTTGTCTCCTAACTCTCCCATTCAGATCTACATCATAGTTTGCAATATGCCTACTCTAGTACATCCTAATTTTTAAATTATAAAATTTCCCATTAATATAATAGTATGTCACTGATTAACACCTTTACTGCTTGCTGTTTGTATGAATTCACCATGTTCTTTATATAATTCTAAAATTCAGCATTTACCTTTCTGAGTTAAATGTACCTGCAAGAAGCAATATGTATCTCTTTTTTTTCTTCTTCTTTTTCCTTGTTTATTGATTTGGAAATTGAAATGCATGATAGGGGACAAGAAGAAGATGGAAGATATGTCTGAGAGGGCTCTGAAGGCTGCAAACCCCAATGCCTCAGCAGAGATTGCAAAACACATTCTCTCCCTTGTAAATCTATCTACCAAAGAGAAAAGAAATACGGCAACAAAGTAGAATCCTAGCAACTAGCATTTCATGGTGGTTGAAATAAATTCATGCTTACAACTGTAAGCTTTGCTTGTGGGCCAACAACACCGATAGAAATTTCAAGAAGAAAGTTGCACTGCTCTTACAACTTGATAGCATATTGCTAGGAATGTGATATATGATAATGATAATGCTGAGAAGTATGCGAGCTCAGCTCATATATCACTGGCATTCAAATGAGTAAGAGACCAAGGATTGAGACTTTAATTGCTCATGCAGGGATATGATATGACATGAGAGTTGTCTACTTTTTATTTATTTAATTTTGTGAACCATTATGCATGGAGTGGTCTATTTTTTGTGGTTCACATCGAGACATCCTCGTCACTAACAAAGTGCCAAGATGAGTTTGTGTTTTCATGACTGCCCATGTCGATAATATTTGGGAATAAGGAAATGAGTGGTCTTTAAGAAATGAGTTCCATGATGGTGAATGTATTGTAACATTCAATTCTCCAAGCATATGAAAACTTTGTCAGTTGAAAATGAAATGAAGTTTTATAATATTTGTGGCTCACCTCGAGTTTAGTGCTTCCAGTTTGCCTTAATTGGAGAGCTGATATTCATCTTTTAAAAATCTTCTATTGTTGATCTTAATCTTTGCAAAGTTAGTTTTTTTTTAAAAAATACTTTCTATCACCATTTATTAACATGCCTGTATCTAACGATATTATGTTACAATATCGTGTTAGAACAATAGTTTATATCACAGCTAATATATGACACATTTCCATAAGTAGTTCCAAAAATCAAAACCAACGAAAATAAATTACTTGTAAAGATTTAAAGAACTAAGATTTATTGAGATTAAACACATTTAAAATTTTATTTAATTATTTTTATTTTAGACTGATGAAAAATGAAGGATAGAGAAATGGAAAAAATAATGTAACTGTTTTATGAAGAATGGATGTAACCCTTGTCTTTGCAAGTGCTACACAATGAAATTACTTAATACGTGACAGACTCAGGGTTTCTATACCATTTGTGAATCAATTCATTTTAATATGCAGAGTAATTTTCCCATAAACAAGTTACATAATATAGATATTGCAACAGCCAACAAAAACTATCACCATAGGATTCAAAATGGATAGGCATAGTTGAGGACAAGCATTCCAAATAAGAACACCCTACTTCGTCACAGACACAACTTCATTAAAAACCCAAAACAAAAAAATAATAATAACTGCTCTTAAGCAAGGCAACTCTTGCGTATAATATGCAAAGGTCTCAGCCCGAATATAAACCTTTACTCGATAACATATAATTGCCGATTCCTCGCAGAGGATGCAGGAATTTTGAAAGATGAAATGATAATTGACAGCAAAGAATGAAAACTCTTGCTTGTATTGGATATGAAAAACTATACACAAATTTATGGATGAGAATGGAAGCTGTCCAAAAAAACAGAAGGGTTGAGTCACTCAGTGTCGAGCCGCAACTTGTTGCTTACATACTGGGCAGAAATTTTTTTGTGCAACCCATTGTTTTATACACTGAAAGTGATAACTGTGCTCACAATTTAGCCTCCCCAACTCATCACCCGCTTCATACTCCTCCTGAACCCAAAAGCAAGATAAATTATTTTCAATCTTTAAACACATATTAAAAAGAGAAAGCAATGTAACAATTTAATTCGATTATGCAAACTTACCTGACAAATGCTGCACTCTTTATCTACTTGAAGCTTTGATGTATCATCCCAAAATTGAATCCTAGTCTTCCTTATGTTCCGTCCCATCTCATCTTCCTTGAGTCCAGTGTTCACATGACCAATTCTCTCACCAAGCTCTAGCAATTGCTATCAAACACAAACCAGAAGTTTTGACACATATAAAACAATGTGCACGGACAACATAGCATGGGGATATAATATTGTACAAGAAAATAGACATCTTTACTTGAGGAAAAAATCACCTCATAGGACATGTTATCAACATCCAGTCTCCAGTCTCTGAAATGATCATGTGAATTTAGTTGTCCACCCATTAGTAGACTCCCTTGAAGCATCATTATCTTCAAAGTGCAAGCAAAAATCAAGATACACAATATTAGCTTAACTGCCACAAAATCTAAGCAAAGACGTGATTGGATATAACATAATACTCCTATGTACATGCATTCATTATAAAATTATAACTTGCACTAACAAGCCTCTGTTACATCTAATAATCCAAAAACATAGAAACCAAATTTTGTTTGGCCAACGACTAGTGTGGCTACTCTGTAAAGGTAACATAGGTTATGCATCAAACTATATCTATTCAACATATAACAGGACAACCAACTGTAAGTAAATTGCCCAAATATAAGCAAAACTAAACTAACTTCAATGCAATTTGTGTCAGTTAGGAGCAACAGTTTTGGAAATTCATGTGTAAACATGATATGTCAGGTGTCTATTCTACACAAATTGGGTAAACCATATACACATCCACACATGATCATCTCAACCCAACTTAGAAACACAGCACTCAATCACAAAATACACTGTTTAACCTCCTGCCAATCTGAAGGAAATAAGGGATATAGAAAGAAGAGGGAAAAGACTCGACCACCCCAAGACTTTCATTTGGATTTCTTGGCCTATTGTGCAAATGCACTAGTAAATAAGTATTTATACAAGACGCCTCTTCATACAACATACATGACTCTTGGAAAATAAGTGCTTGAATCCAAAAGACACATCCATAGGAATCTCAAAATACATTAACTAAATAATGAATCATGTTTAAGTAAATGCTCCACTAAACCCCACTAACATAATTGTTCCGCTAAATTCCCTAAATTACAACATACAAAAAACCTTTCATTCTTAGCAACAAAAACAGCAACTTTTTTTATTTGCACCTGAAAACATGACTCGCTACATTCATTTCAAGGTGAGCCAAAATTCAATTTTATAATTTAGTGGCCTCAGCAAGCACATGCAAGTCCTATACGCCAAGTAAATAATTTGAATTAATAATTCCAAATTTAAACACGTTGTCATTAAAAAAAAAATCATGATCATTTGATAAGAACACACCAGATTTTTGCTATGAAACACATTCTCAATCGTACTACGCGTGCACTTAACATTAGTGACGACAAAGATAGAGAAAAGGGTATATGTATATTAGAGGCAACCTCAGCAAAGCCATCAGAGGAAGGATCTCTAACATGACGATAGTATGTAGCAGTTCCATAAGTGTCAGACGCAGAGCGTGGTGTGAAAATGTCAGGATCAGTACTGTCCAGAAAAGTGAAGGTCTCTGTGCGCCTTCCCACATACGATGATCGCTGCCAATAGTGTTCGTTAGTTGGAAATCATGTCAAGGCATTGTGAAACAAAAATTATGACCATACAGAATTCAAACGAAAATCCCAACTAATCATTCACGTGTCTATCTAAACCCATAAAAAACGGATCCATGTCTCCCACTTCAAAGGAAGGCTCCACAGCAATCCAATAATCAACAGCACTTCTTTGCATCTAAAACTAAAGGTAAAAAAATGGGTGCACGCGTTTTGAAATGGTGCCCCTAGGCTCTAGCTATTAATGACCAAAATAATTATTCCTAAAAAAAATCAATACTGAGTCATTAATTTTTTTAAAAACGATCATCTCTCTTGTTATTTCCACATGGATAATGAAATGAAAGAAGCATTAATGGATTAATACGGTGAATCGACCTATTTTCCTCGAATTAAAAGTTTTTAATGACTTAATTTGTACTATAAAGAATTGTTTTGATATTGAATAAGATGATCAGAGATCACATGCCGTTGAAAAAAGAAAATAAAAGAACAGCCTTAAATGAAAGCGATCAAAGACTTCAGGCCCATACATAAAATCTACCTTTTTTTTAACTTTGTCTTGTGTATATATTATTGTTGGGAATTTAAACATAACAAAAGTGGCATGGGCCTTCGGAGTGCCGATAAAAATCAAAGAAAAAAACACTTCAATGTTCATCAATGCAAAATCCAATGATATTTTTCTATCTTGCTACTAATTTGATTGATAAACAGAACCTAAGAAAATTACCAATCAAGAAAGGAATTCTTAATGCTTGCAAAAGATCGATTTGGTGGGGTTAAAAATGGAAAATTCATTAATGCAGGTTGTCCATAGAAAGCAAACCTTGTTCTTGATAGAAGACCAATACAAAGAAGAGGTAGAAAAGAAAAAAAAAAGCACTAAACTTTTCAACAGATTTAAGCACCAAATCATTGAAAAAGATCAAACATTGCAGAAATGACAATACCTCCCTGTGAGTGATCTTATCCACATCAATTTTCCCTCTTGCAGAAGAGACATTCTTCCTGGCCACAACACAATCAACAGAGGCAGCAGCATCTGTTGAGAACCCAATTCCAGGGCCACACCAAACATCTTGAAAATCCACACACCCTGGATTGGAACCTTCCAGAACCCCACCATGGAAAGTCTTGTTCTTGCTGCTTCTGTTGCTTCTCTTGTGCTTCTTTTTTCTTGTTTTCTTCCCTTGCCAATCGGCGGAGGAGCGAATCACCGCCGGCACCGACACCTGCTGCGACGAGCCAGCAGTGCAGCCCAACCCTCTGAAGGTTGATGCAGAAAAGTTGCTTTTTTTCTTGCTGTGGGCAGTGGCATTATTGGAGGTGTTGTTGGAGAAAGTGGAGAGGAGCAGGGAGGAAATGGTGGACTTGCACCTAGTGGATTGGATTATGGAAGGGATTTGAGGGTTTGGATCTGTTTCTGAAATGGGGTGGTGATGGTGATGATGGTGGTGGTTGAATTGGTTTCTGGGCCTTCTCCATTTGATGTGTTCTGCCACTGTAGGTGTTGTTGTGTTTGTGACAGGCATGGTTTCAGAGAGAGAGAGAGAGACACGAGAGAATAGAATGGGACTTGGGGGGGTTATGTAAGGAATATGTTTTAAATGATTATTTATTAGTTTGAAATAATGAATTTTAATTTGTGGGGTGCCCTTTTCTTCCGGGGTTGTTAGGTGGGCTCTGCCTTGTCTTGCTGCAATTGTGGGCATATGCTATACTATTCAATCACTAGCCTCAACCCTCAGGCCACACACTGGAATCTGTGACTCGCTTTTGTTTCTTTTTGTGCTTTTCAAGCTAAACTGATGCTACTTATCAAAAGAAAAGTTGAAAATCCTTTCCCCTCTCTCTCAGTCTCTTTCTTTCTCTTTGGAGTCTAGTGGGGGTGCTTTGGGGCCTCAATGGGAAATTGGCATCACATTAGTATAATTTAATTTAATCAAATATGGAATATCTTTCATACTACAGAAAGTCAGACTAGTCTACAGTACTGACACAAAAGTAAAATTTATTTTTTTTAATAAATTTGAAATAAACTGTGAATTTCAAAAATTATTTCTGCCTAATATAGCCATTAAAGGGTGGACACTGGACAGCATTGAAAAGGTTCCCACTCCCCCACAAAAATTGACAAGTCCAAAACCATAGATGTATTGGGATTATAGCATGTACTAGTACTATATTTTACTTACTGGCCCTGCATGGAAATGAGGTTATGGTGTTTTATAAAAAAAAAAAATAAACAAATGTAGTTATGGTGATGATCATGTGAGGAGCATTGAATTTTGACTCAAGGAATGTCTTCCTTGTAAAGCATCCTCACTGTAAATCCATGCAGATCAGTATTGTTTTCTTCTTCTCTGTATGGTTTCAATTCTCAAGGTCAAATACATGGCCAGAAACATTGTTTATTTGTCCCAAAAAAACTCTAGTGAAAAACAGTGTTAATAATTGGAGCCAAGTATCTTTCTTATATTCTATTGGTTGTAATTGGAGCCATGCAGAATTGCAAAATGAAAGCAAATGACTATAGTATGTTTGAAGAAAACAAAAACTTGGTAATTTATGATAGATCGCCATTGTTGGTGCAAACAACATGATATTACAGCTACTTTCCTCTTTGGGTTTTTTTTTTCCCTTTGATGAGTGTATTAGATTAAATCTCTCTGTCTTGAAAAAAAAATGACCCATGTTAGTTCCCAAAAAATGACCCTTGACCCATATGATGGTGTGTTCTCCTTTTAACGAAATGAATTTGGCACCAAAACTTAAGTAGTTTTTTTTTTTGTTTAACAAAACTTTGGTAGTTTATACACATATATATCTGGAATGTTTTCAAAAGGCGTATAAATGACCTTGAAATATTCAAAATAGATAGAAAAATGGGATTGGAAAGGGGGTACTGAACAAAAGCTAGGTGACAAAATTAAAATGATTCTTACAAAAAAAAATTAGTGTGTTGGATCACATCTTGGATTATGGGAAACAAAAGAATAATTTGTTATTAATGTTTAGCCTTAGATAGCACTATATCTTATGTTATCTCTTAAGATCAAATAAGAGAATTTAACAACTTATTTTAACCCAAAATCTTAAGATTCAGATTCATAGATCTTCTTCTCACTTATATAATACTCAATTTTTTTATTTCTAGATGAGACTTCATCTTACTTTCATACTTCAATCATATATATATATATATATATATATATATATATATATATATATATAAGTCACATAATAGTTTCTATTAATGGTGAACACTAATCACTTCAATAAATTATAAAATATGTGATAAATTCTATTGACCTTAAAACCAGACTGTTTTGTAATCTCAGAGCAAATGCACCATTTGAAGAGGGCCAAGGTAAATACTGTATCTTATATAGGTTCCTAACATGTCACAAATTTCTTGAAATTTTAATTTTGTTTTTTGCAGTAGTTTTGCTCAATTAACTTGAGATAAAGTGTTAGCATAATGGATTAATTTGACTCAATGCCTCAAATAATTTAATCCCACTGCTTCATAGAAGGGATAATTTCTTTCTTTTGGTTGGTAGATGGAACTTAGTTGTCACTAATTTTGGCCAAAATCAATTAGGGAAATGCAACATACTGCCATGCTCTCTAGCCTTGCGAAAACTATGATGGCTGAACACATCAAATCTAGCTGATGATTATTCATACTCCAACAAGATTACGGTGGCCATTTATTGTGCAAAAAGTTAGACAATGATCTTAGTATCTTTTATGATGCGAACTATTAAAGACAGAACAATATCATTAGGTTACAAAATAACTGATGGTAGCTGCAAAGCAGAATACTTATATATAGTCTCAAATTAAATGCAGATATCGATGCACTTTTTTTCTTTCTGAGTACCAACATGGCAACATCTACGGCTGCTCTATGTATGTTAGTCCACATAAGTATTAGAAAACGCTAAATTAAACTATAAATGGTTATTGACCAGCGCAATTATTTGTTTGAAGGAATAATGGGACCAAGACCTTTGAATGTAGCAAAAAGAATTACGTTTAAGAGTTCAGTATTTTTTACTTTCTGAAAATATTAAAAAAATAGTTTCTGTAAAAAAATATTTATTTTCAGTTTCTGTATTCTAACACAAAAACATTTACTTTTAATTTATATTCATAAAATAAAATCACATCATTTTTAATAAATATGGAGAAAAATAATAATTTATAAATACTAAAACTGAAATTCGTAATATTTTCTGAGACCAGAACCTATTTAATTCTGTATTTTACGTGTAGTTTTTTAGTATTTGCATTACATAATTTCCTAAATTTCACATTTGAAAATTATTATTCTTTCTTTTCTCTCTTTTTTTTCACGGGAATGTTCTGAATTTATATTTGATTTGGTTTCTCTATGTAATAATCAACAAACGAGAGGGTTCGTGTTTGGAAGGCAGTCACGGTAACAAGGAACAATTCGTTTCGTTGTTATATATATATATATATATTACTCAAGTATATAGTTTTATGATATTTATTTTTTAACTTTTATGGTTTAAAATTGATTTTTTTAGTTCTTAAAGTTTAAAAATGATTTTTTAATTTTTATAATTTCTATTTTAATTCGTTTGATTCCTATAGTTTAGAAATGATATTTTTAGTTATTATAATTTTTATTTTAATTAACTTTTAGTTTTTAATAAAAAATATATAAAAATAATTAACTAAAAATTAATTATAAATTATAAATTATTTTTTTATTACAAATTATTTTACAATAAATTAATTATAAATTACTTACTAATATTTTTATAATTAATTATAATTGATAATATTACTCATATTTTGATGATAAGGACTAAAAAGAAATTAACATATAAAAGATAAATAATAAAAAAATTACTTTCTTTCAATCTATAGGGACTAAAATAAAATTAAAATACAAATTTTAAAGATTAAAAAAACCACTTTCAAACTAAAAAATTAAAAAAAATTAAAATATAAACGATAAAAAAAAATCACTTTAAACCTCTCTCTATATATATATATAACTTCTTTGGTTTGGTTTATGAGTGTGATTACCGCCAAGATGTCATTATTTTAGATGTTAATTCTCTGAAACAGTAAAATTAAAGGTAATGTTGAAAAAGACCAAAAGTTTTGCTACTAGATTAGGATGGGTGTAATCAACAAGGAAGAAAGGAAACTTCATTTTTCCATCCAAAAAAAAGGAAACCTCACTAATGCATTCTTTTTTCTTTTTTTTGGTGTGGAAATGCATTTCTTTTTGGCACCAGTTCAGTGCATTTTTTTTTTCATACATCAAGTTCCGTGTATTTTGAGTATACACTCTCTGAATAATGATATATAAATATTAATATAATATAAACATGTATTTGATTTTTTTTTATCGTAATATGGATATCATTTATTATATTTATATTTTGCTTTCTTTTATATCTTTCTCTCTCAAAGTATATAGGAGTCCATAGCTTTATCATTTCTCTCTCAAATGTATGCAAGAAATTGGTAATTTAATCTAAGAATTTAGGCACTCTTTTATGAGGGATTAGGATTTAAGTAAATTACAGTTTTAGTATGTGAGAGGATGGTTTAGTAAAGTTAAATCCCAATGCTTTTTATCTTAAAAAAATTGCAGTGTTCATGAAAATCTCTAGTGAGATTGGCAGCGGTGCAATAGATTGACAGGAGAAATAAATTTGAAATAGTGGGTCTCACTTGAAAAGTTTCTTGTGACGTATCACGTGGGAGGAGTCAAACCATCGATGCAATGAAATATAAATTCAGCTTAAACGGTTAATAACATACAATTTCTAACACACATACTTTATTAGTGGTTAAAATTTATTAAAAATTACAAAAATAAAAGAAATGAATTATAGAATTCATCAAAATTTATAATTTTCAATAAATTTTAACTATAAAAAGTGTGATTAAAAAAATATAATATTTTTTAGAAACAATGAAAATTAGACTCGATTATATATATGGTTTTAAGTGTACAAATGAATCTAATTTGTGATATGTATATGATCTTCTTTACATTAAACACAAACAAAACTACATTAACTAAATAATAAGCACTAGTTTTCGTTACCTAGTTAATTGGCACAGGGGGTGTCAACCTATAATGCACATTAGAAATTAGTTTCCATAATATATCTCCTTGGTAGGGGCAAAAGGTCCCTCTTGATAAAAATAAAATAATATATATATATATATATATATATATATATATATATATATATATATATAATGGGAAACTAGTTTTTATATATAAAAAAATTGCAATGCAAAGAGGAATAAGGACGGTATAAATAGCAAGCCTCAAGATTGTTGGGCTCTTGCTTTCCTTGGGCCTGATATAGCTACTCGCCATGGATTTGTACTGTTTGCTACGTAAGCCATCGATATAATTCGGCCACGAACAAACAATAAATTTCAATTGGGCCGCGATTGGATCTTTCTTTCCGCTTCTGAATCCGTGCCCTAGCTTCTTCCTCCTCCGCCATTGCAGCAGGGCACACAACCTTCGTCACAAACCCAATTCGCGAGGGATCGGATTCGCCATCATGGGGAAGAAGAAGAAGAGAGTTTCCTCGAAGGTGTGGTGTTATTACTGCGATCGCGAATTCGACGACGAGAAGATCTTGGTGCAGCATCAGAAAGCCAAGCACTTCAAGTGCCATGTCTGCCACAAGAAGCTCTCCACCGCCGGCGGCATGGCCATCCACGTCCTCCAGGTTCACAAGGAATCCGTCACTAAGTATAACCCTATTTCCCTCTTTTCTCCTTATTATCTTGGGTTAGGGTTTTCTGCTTTACATTTTGTTTTATCATTAATCATATTAAACGAAAAAAAAAGTTTATGCCATTTTTGTCCCAAAGAGTTGCCTCTGTTATTAACGTATCCTAAATAAGATGCTAGAAATTTAGTAGATGTTATTTAGTAGATGCTAGGAATTTTGTGAGTTATTGAACGCCTGAGTGGTTGGTTTCTCCTGCATGTTAATGATCTATCCCTTAATGATTCTTTAATAACAAAGAGAAGGAGGTATGTTAGTTGTAATTGAATTTGCTGCTAAAATCCGGCCATCGCTAAATTTTCCGTGTTTCCTTTTCACAATAAATTGTTGATATTTCTCTTTGCTCAGGGTGCCCAATGCAAAGCCTGGTAGAGAGAGTACGGATATTGAAATATATGGAATGCAAGGGATTCCACCAGATATCCTGGCTGCTCATTATGGTGAAGAAGGTAATCTTGTCTGATGGCTTCTATCTCGTGCATAAAATTAGTTTTTGGTAAAAATATGCTTTGCTCAGTTTGCTGTATAATCACACCAGACATGTATGGTGATTGCTGTATACTTTATCCTTGTTTCTTGGTAGTGTTTAATGTCATGAGTGTATTTTTGTGGAACTCGAGATACAACTTTCTATGAATATTGTTACCGATGGTAAAAAGAAACATGAAATGTTTTAATCTCCTTTTTCACAATTGTGTATTTTATTTTTAATCCAGAGGATGATGTTCCATCAAAGGCAGCCAAAGTGGATATTCCACCAACTCAGCTTGTAGGTGGAATGATTCCACCTCCTTTGGGTACAGGATATCCTTCGCGACCAGCCTTGCCCACGATGCCACCAGTGTATGTTATTATTTCTACGTTTCTATTTGTATTCATCTTCTATTTGGCATAAGTAGGAAGTTATAACTCTTACATACTTAACTTTTAAAATTTAAAATTATTAGTGGCACAAATATGCTTACATGCTTACCTCTGTGCTATAGTTATAATCCAGCTGTACCTGTGCCTCCAAATGCTTGGGTGGTTCCACCTCGACCTCAGCCATGGTTTTCACAGCCTCCAGTTGTTTCAGTTCCTCCTGCTGCCCCATACACACAGCAGCCATTATTCCCTGTGCAGAACGTGAGGCCTCCACTGCCAGCAACTGCTCCTGCCCTCCAAACTCAGATTACTCCTCCTGGATTGCCTACATCTGCACCTGTCCCAGTTTCGCAACCTTTATTTCCTGTTGTTGGAAATAACCATACAACTACTCAAAGTTCTGCATTTTCTGCTCCACCCCTGCCCTCAAGTGTTCCATCAGTTACTCCAGTGATGTCTACAAATGTTCCTGTTGATACACATTTGAGCAGCAACTCTTCAGTAACAAGTAGTTATCAGGCTATAGGGGTTCCAGGTAACCTTACATTTTTCCTCCTTTGAACAATTGTGACTGCTTCCATTATTCAAAACAGCTGGAGTGTTTTTGATGAAATTGATAAACTTAGCACTGAAATTTAGTTTTTCTCCCTTTAGATTAATCCTATGTGGTTTTGGTGATTTTCATTTCCTTCTCACTCTTGGTTACTTGTATAGGTGGAGCAGCTAGTAACTCACATTCTTATGCTTCTGGTCCAAATACTGGTGGTCCTTCAATTGGGCCTCCCCCAGTAATTGCAAACAAAGCTCCTGCTCCTCAGCCTGCCACCAACGAAGTCTACTTGGTTTGGGATGATGAGGCAATGTCCATGGTGAGTTGTGTTCTTGAGAAAATATGTAGTGTTCCATTTGACTACTGTTGTTTCTTGGTTGGTAATATTATGATGCTTGGTTACTGTAGGAGGAAAGAAGAATGTCTTTGCCAAAATATCAGGTGCATGATGAAAGTAGCCAGGTAAGTCATACTACCTCTTTAATAGATGGAGTTGCTTTTGCATCTAACCAGATGAGTAGGCTTTATGCTTCCTGTTTTCAGATTCCGTTGTTTACACATTGTTTCCAATTTAAAGAGGTACATTCTGTATAAATTTCTAATTCTTTTTAAAAATAAAATAAATTGCAAAGAAAATGTGATCCTTTTAATCCTCCCTCTTGCTTCCAACCTAAATGGGTAGTGCATGCTATTTTATTTTGAACGGCCTCTATGGTTCCAATTTTTGTGGGCTTCTAAAGATTCGAGTAGGTATTGTATTAATTTCTTTTAGTAGTTAATTATAATTACCACAACATAATTTGTGAAGCTTGCTGCAAACTACCAACTTCGTGATCTTTCACCCCAGCATTTGTACACCGTAAAAGAGTATGTATATATGATTTTTATTGGGTTTGGTTTTGCCAATGTTATTCTTTATATCCCCCTGATTGATTCCTAAGTTTGGGGTTTTGGGTGGAAAATGGTCTTACCCATCAGATTTTTGCCCATTCGTAGCATCATTACAATTTATTTTATGGAACAAGTGAATTCAGACTTGGCCCAGGTCAGCTTCTTTCGCAGAGTTTGGATCTCTTGCATAGGACCATGCTCTAAATTAAAATATTCGGTTTATTGTTGTACTTTGTGGTCTATAATTACCTGCTGATCATTATTATCAATTTATCTTTCAGATGAGCTCCATTGATGCAGCCATAGATAAGAGGATACTTGAGAGCAGGCTGGCTGGTCGTATGGCATTTTAGATCAATCTCATCCACACATTCTTGTGAAATTTCTTCAGTGATATGGGCTCAAAATGGCATTTTAATAAGGCTTTGACAGCGTGTGGTCAAGATTCCTTTATTTAAGGTCCAGAAAGTAACATTGTTATTGGTGCAATTCTTTGCCAAAATGGGCAATGGGCCCTACGGTCATAGTGGAATCGAAGAAAAAATATTGAAATGGTTCTGATTTCTTCTTAGGAAGTTGCAAAACTTTGTTTATTTCTCAATTTCATACCTTTTCTCCCTTTAATGTTTGTAGTCAACCTTTAGGACATGATACTTGAAAGAGTACTATATATTATTTGGTGTAATCTAGATTATTACATGTTTTGGGTGGAAAATTGATGGCAATTCTCGGTTCTTGTTATATGCTTCGTAATTAGTTTATCTCTAATTGAGTAAAACAAACAGTCGTGAAGGGGGGGAAAACCTAACCTATACAAAGCATAATAATACAGCAAAAGGTTTTACTTTGGTGGAGTAAAAAAGACATTCCATTTATTCGACATCAATATGTTGCCAAAAGTAAATGATCTTCGATGAGAGTAGTGCGTTGCAACGGTTAGAGACCTGATAAAACATTGAGGGTTAGACATCAACAAGCTCAGCTTTTATATCTTGCAACATCCATTACTGCAGTGTTTTGAATAAAAGTAGAGAATGCACCATCACGTTCTTGATTGTTTGTGTAGAAAAACTATTTTTATAAATAAGAATAATTTTGAATACTCATTTTAATTACCATTGAACTGTTTAAAAATAATTCTATTTAAGTTAGTTTTAATAATTTTAAAATTAAAACAAAAACAAAAACTGGCCCTTGCTACTTTTCCTGTACGAAGTCCTTTTTTCCATCTAAATTAAAACATTGTATCTATATACCGTGAGCCTCAAGTTCCTTGGTTCAGAGTAGAGGGAAAGGGAATTGATTTTTCAAATGGTCCCATAAGGGGGGCTTTCCCTCTGGACAAAATAAATAAACGCATCAGAAATCCACCATAGAAAAGACAAATAAAAACTAAAGTCAAATTTCAAAATTTGGGATGCAAGGGAACATAAGTTGACGAGTCACGATTTTCCTGTTGGTGGAGGTCAATGCAATCCATACGGAGTCTTGTGTTGCATGCTATTTGATGTGCATGAATACTTGGGATGGAATAATGCAAATTTTACTATAATATCCTTTTTGTGCTATATAATGTTTGAAATTCTGAAGACACTGCCGTGATGCATCAAATACTACTAGCAGATTGTGACCAAAGGTTTCAATTTATCAAAAGTTTAAAGTTTAATATAAGGAAAAAGACTAGTGATAATGACAATTGATATACATCTTAAACCATCTTACACATCACTGGAGAAAAAAATTCAAAAAAGGGGTGTCGGCTTTTGTCTTTGTTACGAATTTCTTTGACAAAAGTTGTCAGGTTACACAATTAAAAAAATATATTTAATGAAGATTCCAAACGGTAGGGAGTTTTGTGGTTAGAGAAAGAAACTAACCAATGGGAAAAGATGGTTACACATATATAGCATAAGGGATACATTTTACTTTTAAATAATTTTGTACCTGAGAAAAAAAAGTTATTTCAGTTCGAATAAAAATCTTTAGTTTTTTTTGGCAAATCAAAGGGATGCTCGCAGTCTTTCAAAACCTTCTGGATAACTGCATACTAGTCATGCACCCAAAAAATAAAATATTATACCAGCCAAATTATTTAATTATAATTTGAAAATGAATACTCTGTCCATAAGAACAGGAAGAGTGATCAACAGAACCATGACAATTGATCCGGGGAGCTAGAGAGAGGACACCCCATTTTTCGATAAATTCAGCAAACTAAAGTTAAAATCACGGATAAGGCTTTGTAGATATTTAGAATAAGAATAAATACAGCTGTGATCGTGTCTAAAAATCCCAAAATAAGGTGAGGGGGTTAGATTTGTTACGTTAGAAATGAGGTAGTACCAATAGCCATACAATTGCTGGTGATAATAAGGATAGAACAGATCACGACATAATCTATTGCTTTCACGTACAGTTGTCCATCCACTCTTTAAAACGACACACCCAAGTCACAGTTATCAACTTAATGCGACCACTTTTGTTTGGCATTTTGTAACTTTTGTTTCAGATCAAGGTAGCTTCTGATAACCTATGAACCCTTTTTTTTTTTTTTTGCTGCCTGTTTTTTTCTTATGAACCTCTTATTATATGCCTTATTTTTGGAATTTGCTCTTCATTCTATGACGTCTCAATTAAAAATTTCGAGTACTACGGGAAAACTTTTTTATACTCAAAACTTCAATTAAGTGTTTGTATTTACACATTAGTCCTAATTAACCATCATTTTCATTCTCATTCTTAGACTGTAGGATAATTATTGAATTAGGAATATACAGTGAGTATTACTACACCACGCCTTTATAACTTTCTTTCTATCATTTTAGGGACTAGTGATTCTTTGATTCGTTAAAGAAGAAAGCTCGAATTTCCCAATGTAAAAAAATAAAGGGACAAAATTGAGGATTTACTTGCAGGTTGTAAAAAAATAGGTTCTAGAGTCTGGTTTAGAATGATATTAAATTATGTTTAGATAAACTTCACAATAAACATTTATATAAGAAAATAAAATAAATCAAATTTCTCTAATAAGTTAAAATTAATTTATGCACTTCTGTTTTTAAGTAAAGTTAGAATAAAACACCTCTGTAAAAAAGTAACTTTAATTTATATGAAAATTTTATTTTATAAATACTTTCAGAAAAGTTTGTCCAAAGAACCTAGTTCCAACTAAAATACATAATGATGCTATTTATTATATGTTTATGGGTCTTTTGCTTGTTTAGAAATGAAGTGAACGTCTTGGCCATTTATGTAGACACAATTTTTGGTTCACTGCTCTGGTTTGTGTTTTTTGTGTTTAATTGAATACTTACTTGAGTCTCCTCCTTTGATACATACACCTTCATTACTACTGAATTTACACCCGTCAACCTCATGAATTGTTTACCGAAAGGTGGTTGTTGGTCTTCTAATTTTGTTTTTTTTCATATATTAGACATGATATGAAAGGAGGAGACTCCTCTAAAGTTCACTAAGTACTTCGAAGATGATAAAATGGCATCATCACTTGTATATTTTAGAGTCTTTTTCACTTTAGATGAGATTTTTCCTAAAAACTGTATCCCTTAATTTGCTAGGAAAATTTATGTTCAATTTTATTGTTATGCTTGTTCTAATAAAAACATAATGCATATATTGCATGATCATCTGTGTTGTTGGATTAAATTTAAAATGTTATTCAGTCCAATTTAACTTAGTGTTCTAAAAATAGCAAAATGTCTCCCATGGAATGGCAATGGCACCCAATCTTGCTGCTGCTATGAAATTTTTCACGATAGATTTATATAGCTTCAAGGATAGTGTTGTGACATTGTGACCCCGTTTTGACTGGTGTTCTTTAGGATTGTTTTTGAAGCACTCTTGAGATTTGAAATTCGTTGGCTTGGGTTTTGGCTTTTGCCTTTTCTACAATGCTTAAACTCCCGTTGGCTTTTAATGGTTGTCACATATCTCTATAGAGACAGATATGCCTTAGTCATGACGGGTAATTCAAAATTCATGAAATTTTATGTGTTATTCGGATTTAAATTAGTAGATCACGCAAATGAGACGTTGTACAACAACAAAATTATTAGTCCACGAAGTTGACAGTGCATTTACTACAAACAGGCAATCAAAAGTAAATATGTATAAAAGATGAAATATATGCATATGATTCCACCAACAATGTTAACAACGCCCATTTTTTAGTCTTTTTTAACACATTATATTGAATGAAATTAATTTACTTATACTCAATGTGTGTTTGTATGCATGGTGAGTTAAACTGGCCATGATTTTTGGAAGCAACAATTACATAAAATTATGGTAAGTTCATCACAATTTGTTGTTTCCAAAAATCACAGTGAGTTACCAATCCGAATGCACACTCAATACAATATAAGTTATAAAAAATTTCTCATGACTTAGAGACCCAATATGAATCTCATAAAAGACCAAAAACGAGATCAACTAAACACACCTGTTATATAAGTATGAAATATCTGTATACCAATAGCGGGATAAGAGAGATTTTGTTGTATCATGACAAGCGATTGAAATTTATAGAAATCTAGTAAAAAGGTGTTCAATGTTTTTTTTTTATAGGCAAATTAAGTATTTTATAAGAGAGAAGCTAATAAAAGGAGCATAAGAAGGGCTCCAAGTAACAGCCAGGTAGTACAAGAACAGCTGCAGGGTGCTGCTAACAGAGGCCAAAAACTATAAATACTGTCTAATTTGAGAATTAAATTGAACAGATCCTTACTTTCTTTCCTACTCGAGTTCCACAAGGATTATAAAATATTAAATCCTTAGTTACGTTTTTTTTTAATTGAAAATCTTTGGTTACGTTACGTCATTGTGATTATTGACAGTAACATGAAGAAAGGGTCAGTGAGTATAATGTTTCAATACTTTTCCCTAATAAAAACCGTTTTTTTTTATAAATTATAATAGTATAATTGAACTGTATATTATGTATATATCACCGTCCTCATATCTTTAAAGTGAGATAAATGTCTTTTTGGACACCATTCCCTCTCCCTAATTTTTTTTCCACCAAAAAACTGTATATTATAAATTTATCAATGAGAAATGGCAAGGGTCCGAGTTAATTAATGATATGGCTCAATGGAGATCAATGTGTCAAAAGTTATATACAATGCATGAGGTATATGGCAGTTAATTTAAGGATTCATGTCCAAATATTAAATATGAAAATGATGTATACTCCCAACTTCCCACCCTTCAAACGATATACTCCATTGAATGAATTTTTAGAATATATAGAACTCTTTGTCATTAAGGGTAAGAGTAATTTGTATATCCTGAGAATCTGCACTTAAATTATGAGAACTGAATGAGAGTTTTAGAAATAAATGAACAGTACATTACTATTTACTACTGACTTCAAGGAGATCGGTACTGTTAGATAAGGGGCCAAGTGGGTCTCTTAACTGCCTTTGTTTGAACTTCTGGTCATTCACACTGTCATTTATAGCTAACATAGAACTGCTTCGTTCTTCTAATAAACTTCTTTATTATTATTAATTTATTTTTAATTTTTTGTATTATCATTATTAATATCTTGATAATCAATGTCTTAAAGTATTGATTAATTAAGAATTAAAAGAATTTTTTTTTATAAAAAATCATATCATAACAAATTTAAAAATCATATAGGAATGTATTTTTACTCATTTCAATAAAAATATTTTATTTTTTATTTCTTTAATCAGCACTCTTGGAAGAGTTATGAATATTTATATTTTAAATTACTTAAGCAATGCCATTAGGTTAGTGGTTGAATTTAGTTACTATTAAGACTAAAAAGGAGTGATTTTAGGGTGAGAGAGAAAGGGGATCCCATAAAGATAGAGTGGCATTTAATATGTTCACATGCATGAATCGAGAAGAGACTTGGTTGGTAGTTCTGAGAATAAATGAGGATTTAATTT
This sequence comes from Glycine soja, assembly GCF_004193775.1. Taxonomy (NCBI): domain Eukaryota; kingdom Viridiplantae; phylum Streptophyta; class Magnoliopsida; order Fabales; family Fabaceae; genus Glycine; species Glycine soja. The sequence continues at coordinate 43,615,522 of NC_041006.1, read as the reverse complement.
AGTGATGGACCACAGCAGTCAGCAGCTCTTTGGATAAATGCCATTTCATCATATCCCCCATTCAGCCCTCCCATATGGCTGCTTCTTCTTCTCGCCACTCCCCTCAATTCACCCCCGTCAGTCCCTTCTTCTTTCTATTATTTCTTCTCATCACTCTCTCTAGTATTTCCTAACACTGTTCTTGTTATTTCAGATTCAAGAGGAGCGTGAATTGGACCCAACTCACCCTCCAACCCCTATTGTCCACCCCAAGAAAAACATATCAGATGGCTCCGTCTCTTGCAACAAGTGCAGGCCTCACTCCCGCGACAAAATCTTCATCCTCCCTTTTGATCACTCCTCCTCCTCCTCTCACAAACACTCTTCCTTGCTCTCAAGCCCCAACGGGATTTTCAGGTCCCTTGTTTCCAAGCTCTCCCGCAAGAGCCCCATGTCTTCTTCCTCACATGACCCTCCCACCTCCCGAGAGGAACATTGGAAATTGGCTGTGGCCGAACTCTCCCACAAGCTTCTCCACGCCACCAGGAAAAGAGACGAGGCCCTCCTAGAAGCTTCCAGACTCATGCACTCCATGTCCCAGTTAGAGAAGAAGCTCAACAAGCTCGAACTCTATTGCCACACCTTGAAATCTGGCCTCGAACAATGCACCAGCTCCACTACTTCTTCTACTTCTCCTTCCCTCTTCAATCCTCAAACCCTCCAACATGACTCCGTTATTCAGCACTTCTTGGTCTCGGTCTCCGAAGCAAGATCAAGTGTAAGGCTTTTGTCTCGCTCCTTAACCATGCAACTGAGGCACATGGGAAACAAGGTGTACGAGAAAGTCTCCTTCCTTCTCCAACCCTACGACGTGAAAATATCTTTCTCAAAGAGCCCAACAAGAAGCTTGGTTTTGTACCTAGAAGCCCTCTTGAACAGAACCTTCTTCGAGGACTTTGAGACAATAGGGTTCCAGAAGAACGCGTGCAACACGACGCTGAACCCAATGGAGAGGTGCGAGGGGAGCTTTGAGTCGTTCAAGATGCTTCACGGGCTGACATGGGAGGAGGTGCTGAGCAAAGGAACGAGGCACTTCAGCGAGGAGTTCAGCAGGTTTTGGCGACAGGAAAATGAGCGAGATAGTGGCCATGTTGGGCTGGAACCGGGCCTGGCCCGAGGCCCTGTTGCAGGCCTTCTTTGGGGCCTCGAAGAGCGTGTGGATGCTGCACTTGCTGGCCAACTCGGTGCACCCGAGTTTGCCAATATTCAGAGTGGAGAAAGGGCTTAAGTTTGATTCGGTTTACATGGAGGATATGGGTGGGGACAAGGCTGGATCCAAGTTGCTCCCTGATGTGGTCAGGATAATGGTTGCGCCAGGTTTTTATGTCTATGGCAGTGCTGTCAAATGTAAGGTCCTTTGCAGGTACTTGAGTAGCAGTAATAATATTTCTAACAAGGAAGACAAAGCTTTAACCCCAACCCATTGACTTTCTTCCTATACAAAAAAAAACATTCAATCAATGCTTTCATTTGTAAGTTTCGAATTTCGATGGATGAATCACTTTCTCTCTAGTATTTTTGTTTTTTATGTTAGCCAATATTGTTCGTGATATTCTATATTATTACTATTAGGCAATCTTGGTGCTGCTGCGTGTTATGTTTTGGGTTGGGATGGTGCCATGGTGGTAGTGGTACTATATCTACTATGTCGACATTTTTGGGTCAAAGTGAACAATTTGGCATTTTCTGGTTTCCCTTTGTTTTATCTTCTGTCTAGTCTATTTGGACTTTTTATCATTTTGTTCTTGTTTCCTAACACATCTCTCTGGAAAATTAACCTTTTTGATGGGATTGGGATAGGCAACTGTGTTCATTTTCACATTCTGATGGGTCCTAACCATGTGGATTCTGATCATACATAATTATCAACTTCTACAAAGGAGGGATCAACTTTTACAATTATGCATCAATTCAATCTGCACGTGTGGTTATGACATTCGAATCCATAAAAATTCCATAATTAAACAAACGTTTTATAAAATGTAAAACATAATTAAACCTTGTATGCCAAGAGTAACATGCTTATCTTTTTTGTGAATGAATTTTGAATAGTATGCTTTTCGTTATCAGCATATCCTCACCTCACGGACACAACGCCATCGGGAATCGCAATGCATAAATACAAAACTATAAATAGTCCAAATTAATATGATGATGGTGGGAATCATACGCATGTTAACATGTACTATGTATGTTTCTTTAGCTATGTTTTTACCCTTCATTTGCTTGCACTCGTAGTACATATGTTCCTAGCTCTTCAGTTTAGGAAGCGCCGCAAAGATGTAATAAAATGTAAATTAAGTTTTGGATGAAATGAAAAGCCTAAAATTCTTTATTTCATTCAATCGGTGTGATTTTAAATTTATCAAAAATAGATGAAATTCTAGTTGGTGCTGAAATGTTAAATTTCTCAAACCTATAATATTTTCTTTTTTTTTATGAATAATTTGAATGACGCTATACAAGATAATTATTTATTTAAACGAAACCGCTGTGATGCTATTTTCTTCCTTCACCTGTTTAATTAGTACTGGGATATTTTGAAATCATATTTATGCATAATAATTACTTTAAACATGTCATTCGTTGTTATTTCAAAGGTGTCCATTATTTTTTTTCAAATTAATTTTGACTTTTCCAATAATGTATTTACGCATTAATTGAAAAATATCAAAGCCATCAATAGCATTGTTCAATTATTTAGGGTATCCTATGCAATCACAAAGAAAATGAATAACAATTCAACAAAAAAGAAGAAGAAGAAAGTGAATAAGCACAATTCAGGGGCAGTAGGAAAGAAAAGGAACTAGAGAGGAATTCAAATAACGTTATTGTGCAAAATCATCATAAGTTCAATTTTTTTATATACGATGAAGGATCTCTTTTATTGCAGAATTTTTTCAAATATTCTTGTAATATATACTACGTTTCTTCTAATGATTACACTTGAAATTGATAGTCTTTTATTTAATTTTCAAGAAAATAAAAATAAGAGAAAGATGTTAAATTAAGAATGATAACTGAATAAGAAAGTACAGTAAGTGTTAATTTACTCCACATTGGGCTAAGAACAATCGAATATTGGGCCCAAGGCATGTACCAAAATGGACCCATGACTGCTTCTCTTGCAAACTAATTGGACTGTATAACGTCAGTTTCCCATTCTTCGTACCAGGGAGTTGCTTTGTGCATCAGTTAAACTTCTTGTGCACCCAACAACTTTTGAAAATTTCGGAAATATCCCTCCCTTATAAGTTGTTCTTCTTCGCTTTCCTTGTTCGATTGCAACATTTTTTTTTGTCCATTGCCTTGACCTTCATTCTCATTAGAGGTTACCGTGAGAGGTGATCATTCGTTGTTATATCATCTTTGTTCACGATGGTTCGTCGACAAGTGATAATTGTGGTGGTGGTTGGTGTGGCCATTAACAGTGGAGGTAAGGTCTGCAACTTTGATCTATTTTTTTCATGTAAAACTTACCTATTAATAATCCGTAAGTTATATAAAATTTACAATCCGTATATTATTTACGGGTTGACAATTGGTAAGTACCATACGGATTGACAATCCATAAGATTCTTAGGGATCGTTAATCTATATAACTCATACAAATTATCAATCCATATGGATTATACGTATTGTTAATCCGTATGAGAGTGTTTATTCCTTGGTGGAAATTAAAAATAAATTTTTGGCATATAATCTCTTACCAAGTCTTCATTGAATTAGCCAATTAACCTTTATGTAGCTTCAAGTTTTGAACCATAATTCAGATTCCCACACTTTATCCTTTTGTTCTCTAGGGGTGTCTATTAGGCTACTGTTTTGAAGTGACTTTCTGTCTTACATGGCTAAACGTTTGCTATCAAGCAAAAAGTTAAAGACGTGTTTGGATAAATAGTTCATTTAAGCAATTAACAAACTTTACCCCAAAGTTTATTAAAATAAATTTTAAAATGTAGAAAAAAATTAAAATCTTTTATAAACTTGATTAAATACCTACTTAAATACTTATAAGTATAAACAACTTCTATAGAAGCTCTTACAAACACCCTCATAATTAAGTGCATCTTTTTAATCCCAAAAGTATATGATTATTGATGTATGATGTAAGAAAATTACGCAGTTAAATGCTCAGGTTTTAAGTAAGAACATAATAACGTATGCTGCACTAGTTAGACTTTCGAATCTGCGTTACTGAATTCTAAAAGATAAATTGTTGATAATAAATCACTCGTCCAAAAGTTTTGTGATAATCAAACAGCGACAAAACTAGTTTAAGCCTTTTATTTTTTATTTTTTTATTTTTTTGGTGATATCAAGGGTTAAGGCACCCCAAGACAGACAAAATTATTAAAAAAACACGGGGGAAACTAATGTATTTCAGTTCTCATTTTTTTGAACTCTAAAATAATAATTTAAGCAAAAGTTAAGAGAGACCACTTTTTTTACGTAAATTAATATTTAGAGCCTCCTAAACGAAAACCCAAACATGCATCACACCAATTAACTATAATACGAAAGAAAAATGCATGATTTTTATTCAAATGCACCACACTACTACAACAGTCTACAACTATAAAAAAAAAAAAATAAAAAAAATAATGTCGGCCCACATCGTGTTTTTCTCAACATCAGACTTTTAATTAATTTTAACTTTGTAAATAACTGTATGATCTTGAACTACCAAAATAGTTCTAAATTTATGGGTTAATTACCAGACATGAGTATGCTAACAAAACCTTACTAAATTAAGACAGATTGTTAAAAAGTAGAAAAAAAATACGCATTTGATTAATTTTTTTATATAATCTATATTATCAATGTAAAAACTTTTATGTTGTCAAACAATAAAAAATTGTCAATGATATGATCAGTAAGATATATATTATAAAAACCAATAATTATATTATACATGATAATTTATTATTGAATAAAAATGAATATGAAATCATTTTACATCATATATATATATATATATATATATATATAAATTAAAAATAATCTTATAAAAAATAAATTAAATTTTTAAAGAAAATAATATAATTAGAAATGAATGAAGTATATAAAAAAATATATATACTCTAGAATTAAAGGGTTTTTTTACAAAGCATTTTTCATCTAGGACGTTGAAAAATGAAAAGTAAGTTGAATTATAGCACGTTTCCCTAAGAAAAGAAAACAGAACATGCATGGTTGTGAAGCCCACAGCACATAGTTAGTGACAGACATTGCATTTGGTGAAGGTTCTCATACTTGTCCCAAAACTCGTCAATTTTCCGGGAATGGGCCCACTGCCTTTTAGCTCAAAAAGTCATCTTGATTACCCAATGCTGCTTTATTTCTCTCACCCACTTACAATATATTGTTTTTATATTTGGATAAAAATAGGTTCTTATCTCACAAAATATATTTTTTTTATTTTACTTCCTCCATCTCATTATGTCTGTCGTATAAAAAAAATTATCTCAAAATAATAATTTTTTTAATATAATATTAATTTTTTTACTTATATAATTTATAATATTAATAATGAAAAAAAATATAAATAAATTAATGGTAAAATAAGATTATTTTTTAAATTTTTATTCTCTTTCATTTATTTATTTTTATTTTTATTTTTTTAAAACAACGTAGGAGGACTAATATTTTAAGACGAAGGAAGTAATTGGTTAAATTATTTTTAATAGTATTTTTAAAAAATATATTATATTTAAAATTTAATCATACCAAAATAAAACAAATAAAATATGAAAAATTAAAATTAGACAAAATTAAAAATTTTCTAAAATGACATAAACTAAAATCACAAAAAAGTTAAGAGAACTGAAATTTTTCAAATCAATAACTAAATAAAACCAAAATTGAAATTTAACCAACAATCCCCTTTATGTATAAAAGCTTATAAGTTTTTTTGTCCTCTCTTTCACATTCATATTCATTTATATTTTATCTTCAAAATTCAAATATATTCCTAATATATATGTGATGTATTCTCTTATGCTTTTAATATTAACAAGGTAACTTAACATTTTGTCTTTTTTAATCTATTATTTTAATATTTTAGTTCTAACTTAAATTTTAATAATATCAAAAGAAATTATTATTAATAATATATAATATTATAAACCTTTTATCATAAATTTAAAATATAATTTATATGTAAAAGTTATGTATTCATTGTATATTTTAATTATAATAAATTTTAAATATTTATAAATATTCATTTATTATAAATTTAAATTATATAAAATAAATATTTGTCCTGTAGTTAATAAGTAAAGTCACTGGGGGCATGGTACTCGACATAGACTTTTGCTTCTTTGTATGATAATATATTGCAAAGAACTTTACTTTTATAATCAGTCTTTAGTGGTTGATTCAATCCACTATAAACTAGTCTACCTAAAACCCATTATTTTTGAAGACTGACTGTTCTGAGATTTTTCAACTGTTTCATATTTAAAAAAAAAAAAAAAAAAAAAACTTTTTCACTCTGGATCATGCTAAAAATAAGTCAACGGAAGTTAATTCAATTTGTAAAGATCAAAATCGTATCTTTTTATAAGAACATACCTTCAAATCTCTGATCTCATTATTAATGTAAGACTTTACTGATAAAATAAGAAAAAAAATACAATTAGTGTAAAAGATTTCCGTATAGCAATTCAGTTTCAAATTATCATAAATAATAATTAGATGTCTTTGGTTATGCGTATGATAAGATTATATCTATCATATTCTAATTAATTGGTAACTTTTACATCAATAATGTATACATATTCATTAAACTAATAAAATAACATTTTACTATAGCATTTTGAACTTTCAGACATGTCCTTCTAAGTTCTACTAGTGACTTTCCATAATTAACTCAACTAAATTATTCTCTATTAAAAACATAAAATAATTGGGAAAAAGTGAAAAGCATCCAAGATTTATTTCCCAACTAACATATTAAATGTAAGTCTATCTTTGCTTTTTGCCGGGTCTAAGAAGATATGTTGCAAGGGCTGGACTTAGAATGAATCTTGACTTCGGCATTACAGAATATGACCCTATTGGAACTGGAAGGTCACATTTTCTATTTACTGTAATCATTAGGACTCCAATCATTTTATTTCAACATTATATGGCCTAATCAATAAAGCCACACTGCCCACACACATATACCTTTTCTTTTTCTGTCACGGGTTACGTTATACTTTCTAACAAATGCCACTAATATATAAGGTTGTAGTCTACATCGCTATAATCCAACATATTTGCGGGCGATTACTTATTTTTAATAGCAATTTTTATACCACAAATGGTGTTTTTTCTTAAATGTAACATGATTAAAGTTCTTTATTTTCTTAGTTTTTTTTAATTGACTTAATTATAGAATTGGTCTCTCAAGATATCACAATGGCACAATTTTGATTACTTTGTGTTCATTAAAAATTTATCAGATTTTGTAAAAATGATACTTGAAGATGACATGAAAGTTGGCATGCTTATATGTTGTCTAGTACCGTTGAAGTATACGTGTAAGATGAAGTCTTACATCGCGTGAGAATGAGAAGGTTGAACACCATATAAATGAGAAGAAGATCCACAAACCTGAACCTTGAGGTTTTGGGTTAAGGTATAATATCATATTCACTTATCTATGAAAAATAATATGATTCCTGTGAAACCAAAGACTCCAGCAAACCACACACCAGATGAGATAGCAAATTCTATGCATCCTCTTACTCCTCTAGAAAAGACAATGTTTCATGAAATGAAGCAGAACCTCCAAATGATGCACTAAAGAAATACCCTACCAATGGTAGACCTTACACCAAATCCGAAACGAGAAAGTGCACCCCAAGAATAGGTGCTATGACTCCTCTCTATCATCCCCCCAAAAAATACACCTACCATTTTTCATAATGACTCCCTTGTTAAGAGAAAAAGTGTCTTTGTGTGAGAGTGTTATCATTTCTTATAACCATTGAGTGAGATACTCAGATTTATATAGTGATACACTATTTAGGGTAGGTTACAATCTTGTAATCATTTTTGTGATAGAAAAATAATTTTGAGACGATTTCATGGACCTAGGCAAGAGGTGTCAAACTACGTTAAATATTCTTGTATTTGTTATTATTTTTCATATAGTGTAATCTTTGTTGTATTCTCACGATCCTTTGTGGGTGTAGGTAATTTTGTTTGTGGGAGCATTGATTACCCAACAATTTTTTACACCTAAGTTATAACACCCCGATTGAATCACACCAGAATGAGAGGGATTTAGTGGTTGTGCATGTACAAGACTATATAGGTGATGATGACATAAAGGAATTAATTAGTATTATCTACACTAATAAGATATATCTACTTTTCGATAGTTCATCACTTAAGAACTCCACAATTAAGTGTGTTTGATTTAGAATAATCATGGGATGGGTGACTTTCTGGGAAGTTTTTCGAAAAGCATGTAGGTGAGGACAAAGCACGTTGAAAAGTCTTGTGTTGGTTTGTGGGTACAATCATTGATCCTGAAAGTTGTTGAAGCAGATTGTCGAGGTCTCGAGTTACAAATGATATCAAAGTAGACCTCTCTCCTAATACAGTGTGGTTCGAGGATAAACCAGGCGGAAGCTGATAGACATATAGCACCCCGATCAAATCACACAAGAATGAGAGAGATTTAGAGGTTGTGTAGGTATAAGACTGCATAACTAAAGATGACTTAAAGCAATTAATTGATACTACTTATACTAATAAGATGTCTCTACTTTTTGGTAGCTCATCACTTAAGAACTTCATAGTTAAGCGTGTTTGGCTTGGAATAGTTATAAGATGAATGAACCATTGGAAAATTTCTCGAAAAACGTGTGAATGAGGATGAAATACGCTGAAAAGTCTTGTGTTGATTTGTGGGGTCAGTCATTGATCCTGAAAACAGACAAAACTGATTTTTGAGGTCTCAAAAAGGATTACTTACACAGAATTATGACTAATAGAGGGTTCAAACCAACAAGGATGTTAAGAGAAATGTCAAGTGTCGTAGTGTGAAAACTGTCGTGTTAGAATTAGTTTTACCTTAAATTATTGTTTTTGTTTTCTCTTGTATTGTTGGGAAGGAAGAGGCTGTTAGGAGTTAGGTAATTCCGTTATTTCTCATGACAGAATTTCGTATGTGATTAGTGGAAGTGTAGTAGTCTTTATAAGGCTTTTAACTAACATCATTAATAGAATACACACGAACAACTTCTCTCCCATTAATTCTCTCATCTTTTCTAAAGACTCTTGATCAACCTAGGTGTTCCTTTCTTTTCAATATCATCGTGTAGTATCTGTCATAACATATTGAGATATTGAAAATCAGGGATGTTACATAAGCCACTATGTCCCTCTGGTTTGCAAATTGATTCCCATTTCAACCAATTAATTTTCCTATTTTCACTGACTCCATGCCATAAAAATCTCCTCTGTATTACTGCATGTTCATTGAGAATCTTCTTCGGAGCCTTGGACATTGATAGGTAGTTCACTGAGAGGCTTGATAAGACCGAGTTGATTAGAGTTAACTTTGACATCCAAGTTGCTAATCTTTTGTGAAATTTGTTTAGGACCGGTTCCCATGTCGAGGATAAGAGCGGGCTTTTTCCAACCGGTAGGCCAAGGAAGTTGAAAGGTGGTGATTGAACTTTACAATGCAAAAAGTCAGCTTCTGCCTCATTAAAAGCATGATCTGTGTTGATTCCGTAGAAGACACGCTTGTGGAAGTTGACTGATAATGGCACAATTCAAACCCCCTGAAAATTGTCTTTATTGCCCAAAAGTTATGAAAAGAAGCTTCCCCCATGAGCACCGAATCATCTGCATACTGAATTATGGGGAAGTTGCAATCTGAATCTAAGTTGACGCCCTTAAAAATACCTTTTTCCACAGCATTATGCACTAGACCGGCTAGCCCTTGTGCGACAATTAAGAAGAGAAAGGGGGCGAGAGGATCTATCTGTTTCAATCCTCTTGAGACCAAAATTGAAATATTGCTATTCGAGACAATTTCCTTGATCCACAATCTCCATTGCATATTGAACCCCAATCTGTTTAACATGTAATCAAGGTAGTTCCAATTTTGATAATACTTTCGATTAGAGCGATAGGACGAAATTCAGTAAAGTTTTGTGCACAATAAATGAAGATGAGAAGGCCCTTGGTAGCTTGGTGTTGCTGTAAAATTCCTGTACGGCTGGGATGACCTCTTCCCCTATTATATTCCATCTTTTTTTGTAGAAATTAATGTTAAAACCATCACAGGTTGAGGTGCTTTAAAGGCTAATGAGAAATGCACTTTGATCTCATTTCTGATAAACACGAGTGGAAAAAACGGGTGTTGTAATCCCCAGCTTGCATCGTGACTTCTCTGATCCCTGGCTTGGGAATTTCCTTCTTCAATTCAAACATTTGTCGAACCCCTTCCAAAAGCTGATTATCTGTTGATCTGAGTTCGTCTTTGACTGCGCCTTTCACTGCCTTCAGTTTCTCATTGATCCCCGCTAATCTCCATCTGCTATTCACTGCTTTGTTCCAATTCGCCCTTACAATTTCAGAGAAAATTTTGAATGTTTGGGGCCCATTCCTTATTATGCACATGCAAAAGTATAAAACAATGCTCAGAGATTTCTCTTAAAACAATGGTTAAGCAATACTAGTAATATTTTAAGAAAAAAACTGATATATGTAAGATGTTTGATTTTTTTTTTTTTTTATCTATGGAAATAGAAGAGTGTGAGAGATTTGTAATAACTATGTATAATATATGATATTTAATATAATTATATAATTCACATGATATATTAAAATGGTGAATTTGAAGATATAAGATTGACTTAATAGTAAAGGAAAAATGAAAAAAAAATTGTGGGTTCAAATTTTTTACTAGCAAAATAATAAATAATATTTATTGATAAAAAAAAGTGAATTTATTCATAAAAGTTTTGATGTAGGAAAAATAAAAAAATCAAATTTAACATATAAAATATATAATTAAATTAAAAATTACATATTCTTAATAATTCTTAATTACATATTTTATCACTCAATTATCATTATTTTATGAATTTTATTATTGGATTTTTTTTTACATTTTACCATTATACTTTTAATTTTTTTCACATTTTATGACTCAAGTTTCTCCACACATCTCACGGTCATGTTTTTCAATTTTTGTACTTTGTATATTTTATCGTCATTTTGATAACAAAACGAAGTTGTTCACATAAACATATGACAATAAGACCATATCTCATTGGAGATATGTCTGGAATTCCTTACACATTTAAGAAACTGATATAATGTGCAAAAATTAAAATAGATGTTGGTAAAATGTGAGAAGAAAACTTAACTGAAAAAGTTCACCAAATAGTGATAATTAGGTGATAAAATAAAAAATTAAACCTTTTTAATAAAAATTAAAGTTCGCCTTTATCCCAACCGAGGAAAAATAAGTTTCTTACATTTTATGAATTGAATCTGATATCGGATAAGAATTAAGATGACAGAGAACTTGGGAATAATAACTGCTAATATCATGTAAATTACTGTGTGATTAATTTATAAAAAGGACAAATAGAATAGTGGTGGTGACATTCACTCAACCTTCAAAAAAATTCTGTCTAAGAAAGAAAGAAAGAAAAGTTATTGATGTTTGATTGATTGAAAGGAAGCTGACTTCTTCACGTACTGAGCATTGTCTTTTCTATTTTCTTTGTTGAGTGTATGGACATGTTCACGATTGCTTCACATCCACTCCAGGCAGCGACGTGAAAAGGGGTAAAAGAAGGGGTCAATAATAATAATAATAATTTCATAATAACAATACCGATATTAATGCTAATAATAATCAAGAACTTAATCAAGCAATGCTATATATCAATCAATACATGTACACAACAAAAATCTTAGTTAAGTTATTATATAAAAAATATTTGAATAGCAGAAAGAAAGGGAAGGAGATAGAAGATAAAAACATACTATATAAAAGGTAAGAGTTGAAGATTGATGCTTTACCTCAAATTCGCCCTAACCTGCAAAAAAGGACGAACCACAAGTACCAGAACATAACCCACTCCTCCTTTTTAAATTTGATGAGTTGGTTTGGTTGGTTGATTTAGTGGCTATATCAATGCAATTAGATTTGAAATAGTAGAGCTTGGATTGGTACCCATAGAAAAGGAATGAATATCTTGTGAGGAAATACGGTCAAGATTGCATGGGGACCATTTTTATTTTTTTTTACCCTTCTCTAAAGTTGATATATACGTTCTCCCCCCTTAAAAAGTAAATTAATGAATTTTATTTTAACATGAAAGGCACAACAAGGACTCAACTCAACAGTGAAGATGGTACCCTTGCTTTGGTTTGTTGTCCTCTAGTAAAATTGGCCTATCTATCTATAATATCTAGTTTTGGTGCCACTCAAAGTGTGTAAATTGTGGTGTTGTCGGCCATGTGGTATGCTAATAAAATAGGGCAATGTTGAGCACTTTCCGAAACAGAAAGTCTTTATTTGATGGGTGTTAATAAATAAAAATGATGATGATCATGTCCTGGTGCCCATACCTATGCTGCATCATCCACCAATGGCATGGGGCAGGTGCCTGTGAGTTTCTTCCCTCCGTGAAAAGGGCATTGCCCTTGCATTTCCATGCATTATGCCCTCCTAATGGGTTGCCTCTGTTGTGGTCCCCTAAGCTTCGTGTCCCTTTCAGCTCACTAAGGATCGATACAATGACCATATTGCCTTATACGTGCCATCATATTTATTTGCATCTCTTGCCACATTAATCTTAATCATCACATTTAAAGTAAATAAACGGTAAGTATAAGAAATAATTCTTAATTATCGCAACTTGATTTCTCATCTTTTTAACTTACGCACAACTTTGTTTAGTTTTGTATTTATTTATCTTAAATTTCTAAATTTAAGATTAGGTATTATATCTTGTATTTTATTAAATAATTGATACATGTGTAAAATGATATTAATTTGTATAAAATAATAAAGAGAAAATGTACAATATTTGCATAAAATAATATTATAAAATGTATTTAAAATATATTAACAATCAATGTTATGTATAATAAGTATATTGACAACCGATTAGTATAAATCAGATAGTAATATATATTGAACTTATGAAGAGAAATTGAGTTTGATACTCTAATAATACATCTTTGAAGAGGAATCACATCAAGTATAACTAAAGTTTTAAATTGAAATTGAAGATTAATATTATACTCAAGTTTAAAATGAAACTTATGAAATACCTTAGAACTTTATTTGATAACACATTTGTTAACTTTTATAATAACTAAATTATAAATCCCACGTAGAATTATTTCTAATTGATTGACTTAAAAAATATTCCAACTACTCATTGTAACATTATACGTCTTTTCCTTTATCAATCTATATAATTTAATCAACGTCATATCACACCTTTGTTATATTTTCGTTAATTATTAAAATATGAGATAAGAAACTTAATTTTAACAATTGAAAACTTATGTGAACCAAATGCAATGCTGATGATTAAAATAGGATGATTAAAAATATATAAAAATTAAAATATAGAGAACAAAAATTAATGTAAACTAAAAAGTAAAAACTCCGTTTAGCATGCTAACATTTATTTTTGTTGAAGCCCAAATATGTTAAGTTGACACCATTGTTTAGAAAAATAAAATATAAATATTAAGGACAATATCGTATGGGGCAAAATATTCTTATGGGGAATCAAATCATTTGCCAGAGATTAAACCATAGTATCATAACTCAAGTGGATATATATCACTTTGAATAGGTATAAATAATTATAGAGACATGCAGAATTTTTAGTTATAAACTATTTGTTATTATTTTCATTAGATGGCAACGTTTGAAAGAGAAGGTAGGCACCAGCGCAAAAAAAAAAAAACCAACAAGAGTTGGCATGCATGGTTCACAAGTCTAATCATGTAATCAACAAGGGGTTTTTAATAAAATCCGTGACGATAGTTACGGATTTCATAGTAGAGAAGAACGATTTGTTAGGTTTCCTCTAGAAGTTTCAACTAATTCAGTCCTAATCATATCTTCAATGTAATCTAAATAAATACAGTCTTTTAATTTTCCAATTTTAATTATATTTTTCCTTTTCTTAAAACGAAGGAAAAATTTTATTCCAATGATCCACTCAAATTTATATATACGAATCTGGTTCTGGGTATCTATCCTGTTTGCCCACAAGATTTTGACTTCTATGGCATTTATCGACACTAATGGCAGATGTTCTTTGCCCTCCAAATTTGCAGGAGTTTATTTATCTGTTTGAATTCTGGGGTAAAACAGAGTAAAGAGAAATTTATGGAAATTTTATCATCAAACACTTTTGTTTTGGAGGGATTTAACTTTTTTAAAGTGTTCCTAAAAAAATAAACTTCTTTTAAAGTACGAGAAATAATCTATTACTTGGAAAATGATCGAATTGTTGAGATTATAATTAATTTTAAATTTTATTACATATATAATTTTATCATAATTCTAACTTTTAGAATTTTTTATCATAATTCTTAACTCTCAACTTTCTAACTAATTAATAACTATAATTCATTTTTTAAAAAAAAACTATGATTATATTTTATTTTCTAAAATACATCACATCATTTTACACGAGTTAAATATATTTTGGAGACTTATTCTTATTCTGACATTAGTTTGGCTTTGATTATAAAGTGTTTTAAATAAATCAAGCTTTTCGGTCTTAAAACAAAAACTTTTTTTATGGAAAAAATAAAAATTCTTATTAAGCTCTATTTGTACAACTGGATTAACTTTACATGTGAAAAATTAACATTTATTAGAATTTTTTCTTTGTCATAGTATTTTTTTGTACTTGACAGCAAATAGAATAATTCTTCAACTATAATTGGGCGTCACAACTCTCAGCGGAGCTTCTCCTAATCAGGGAAGGATGCAAGAGGGGAAAATAGATGGGCCATCGCCTCTGTCTCAAATAATATCTACTAAAATTTATATGCAAGAACATCACTTTATTATAACCATGAATATATTCAAATTAAAATAACAAGAATACTATTATATCTTTTTAGACGAGTTGTAATAATAATGGTATATTTAATATCTTAAAAATATAGGAGTTGATTAATATTTTTATTTAATAATTAAAATGTTGCAAGATAATATTAAATTACTCTATATTTTTATGCGTAACAGAAAATCCAATTAATTTCCATGCGATGCAATAAATGCTGCCTGCTGTTTGAACAAGGAAATGTGACAGAGAAAGTACGCAGAAGAAAATCAAGATATTAAAGCGTATATTTATAATAAATAAGCAGGATCCGTTTCATGTCAAATATTTGCTATTGACGCACTTTTCTTAGTCAAAAACTACTTCTGCTGTACTTATCCTGACTTGTTTTAACAACCATTTCTTGATTTTAATTCATTTTTTTAAGTTGTATTATGTAATATTACATTTAGCAGTGTCCTACTTGGCTTTGGGTTCTGATTCGTATAGGAAGAAAAGAGAACAGAACAGAACATACCAAAAAATAAGAGAGAAAGGAAAAAATGAGAGAAAAAAAGTCAAAGAAAATAAAAATAATAGATATTGAAGTATTTTTTAAGTTGTTTAATAAGAGACAAAATGAAAAAAATGTTTTAAGTTTTTTTCTCATATTTGATTGTATAGAAAGTTTTTTAAAAAAAAAAACACATGCAAGTGACATAAATACTTATACTCTCAAAACCAAAAAATGATGTATTATAATTAATATGTTAATTGATATATAATGAATAATGATACAAGCGTAGTTTGGTCTCTAGATTTTTCTCATAGTGATCACTCAAGTGCAAGTAGTTTTGCACAATTTGATTTTATTGAAAGCATTCGTGGCTTTACTACTAGAAACTCAAAAGTTATATTGCAAAAGTGCAGGTCTCTGTTAGGGTAGGACAATTTTGTCTTAACGGGAAAAGTGCATGCTTATTTTCCTTTTCTGTCCGAAATGACATTATTAAGAAGTACTGCATGAAAACATAACAGGAAATTAAATCATGTGTGTCTCCCATTTGTAGTAGGTGTTCAATGACATTATTGTTAAGCCTTCTTAAAGTACTTAATCCTAAGTGTCTCATCTACACCCCTGATGAATATCTCAAAACATTCGATTATAGTGTATGCCAATTCAGATTGAGTCATCCACTCTATCAACAAGTTATTCATGTGTCAATAGATAAATAACAATAGTGTATTTCTTGCAGCGGAGAATTCTTCATTCTACCAGTTGTATTAACCTCATTTTGAAATTTTCATCATGGTTGTCATAGGCTCCCACAATTTGAAAAAACATGTCTTTGCTCTTTTGTCAATATTTTTCTTTTTTGTTATGTCCTCACATGTTAGAGTCGGCTTAATTGATATTATTTAATATCTATCACTTTTGGTTGACACAAACACATAAGTATAAAGATTATTGCTTTGTTGACTCTAAAGTAGTTATTAATGCTAATTAAATCGACACTAATTATATTTTGTGGTAGTATATTATTATTATTACCTTTACAATTAAATATTATTATTATTATTATTTCAACGCAGCTTCTTAGGCATGCTAGTATTTATATTTAGAAGTTCCACATGCAAGAGAAGTTTTGGATTATAAAAAACTACAAACTTCTGTAAAGTAACATGTACCAAGCTTTTATTAAGGAAAGGAGAAAATAAAAAAAAAAAAAAAAACGAAAGAACAATTATAATTTATCATTATTAAACATGTTGGGGCTTTTGCTTTGGTGAGGCAGGGTTTTATTATATATACGCTTGGTCGCAGTCTTTTCTTTCAGTTTTGGTGCTATGTCACAGATTGTTCCGCATGTGTTTGGACTTTGGACACGAAAGTTTACAACTCATTTTCAATAATTTGTGATCAATATATAGCATTAGCTTGTTTTGTTTTATATGATATAGGACTCTGGTTTTTAAATTTAAATTGGCAGCAAATGCTTAGCGGGGATGAGAATATTTACAATCAAGAAATTGCTTGTTTTCACTTAATAAAATAAAAAAATGCAATGAAACCTTCATTTCGTCTCAGGTCTCAACTGATTTGTTAAGCTTTCAATTTAATCCATAACAATTCACACAATATAAATTAACTATATATCAAAATTAAGCTAACAATGTTTTTTTTTTATTTTCGCAGTGAGCACTTTTTTTTAAAAGAATAGTGAGCATTTACTCCTTCTTAAATAGTAATATATTTTTCAAGGAAACTAGACGCGGTTATTTTTTTTAATTCAAAAGTGACCATTTATTACTTAAAAAGTAGATCCGCGTCTACAAAGAAAATGCGATATATAAAAATAACAACGAATATTAGGATAAACAGGGTTAATTCACCTATGTATTTTAATACTCAAGGGTTCACTTCAGGAAAAAGCTTGTTAAGAGGTATTTTAATTTTAGGAAAAATGTATTTTTAATCTCTATATTTTTTTTGTCAAACTTAGTTTTTTCTTTATACCTTTAAATCGATAAATTTATTCATCCAAGTTCTAAAAATATGTAAATTTAATCATTTGTCAAGGTTAAACTTAACATTCAGTGACAATTTTTTTACCGCGCGCTACAAAGTTGAAGGGGAACTAAATCTTCATATATTGAAGAAGAGTGTTTGCAGCTATCAATCTCCAACAAGGAGCGTTTCTATGAGCTTTTCTTTATTAGGAACGTTTTTAATTTATTTTTTTAACTATTTAACTCTTTCAATCTATTATTTTCAATATTTTTTTTAGTTCTAACATGAATTTAATGTTTTTAATAAAAAATAATCAGTAATTAAAAATAAAGTTGTATCATAATATAAATTATTTATCATAATTCTAAAATATAATAAATATATATGTTTAAAAATATTTATTTATCACTAATTTTTAGTTAAAATAAAATGTATAGATTTAAAAGTAAATATTTATCTTGCACAATGTACATAATCAAATTTGATTATTATAAATTTTAGTTATAAAAAATAAATATTTATTCTGCTCAATGTACATAGTAAAATATTAATTGTATAAGAAATAAAAAATATGAATCAAATTACACTAATGTAAGTTACTATTACACAATTAATAACTTCATATAATTTATTTTATTGATTTAACTATTAGATTATAATTATGTATTATCTTCATTAAATTTGTTAAATTATATATTATACTATGATATATTTATATTTATAATATTATATATATATATATATATATATATATTTATAATATATATATATAACAAAATTAATAAGATATATATTAGAAAGGATTTTATTTTCACACTTTTATATTTTATAATTATTAAAACTATAAATTAGTTATTTTAATATTGAAGTTATAATAATATAAAATTATAATGTAAAATTGCACATTTAATTAGAAATTACATTTAATTCTTTCCATTTTTAAGATATTTGTTATTAATTGATTTTATATATTGTTTGAATTAAAACATAATTAATTGTTTGATATAGAATTTATCTAAAATTTATAAGTAAAATATTTTTAGTAAATGTAAGGTGAATTCCTTGTAACCAAATGGAGATTGTGTCAGACTTTAAATTTTTATCCCCGTCTCTCTTAAATCCTTGCCTACCACACCTTGTTGTAATGTCTATGGTTAATGCCATTTTAGAGTTCGATCAAAGCTAGCAGTCTTATTAAGAACAAATAAAAATTCTATATTTTTTTTACTATTTATGACTTTTTAAAATTTATTTACACCATGACCCCTCTTAATAAAAAAAATAAAAATTATTACCGTATATCTCATTTTTTGATATATGGATGAAAAAAAAGAGAAAGATAAATAGAAAAATAAAAGTGAGAAATTGAGAGATACGAGTTGTAAGAGAAGCTAGATGTGGGATAGTAAAAAAACAGAGAGATGCAGTAGGGGAAAAAAAACTAATAAAATGCTACTAATGTTACCATGAACTAGTCCAAAAAAATAATCATGAACTAAAAGCAAAAATATGTGTTGCAGAATTTAATATCAAGTATTTCTTGCAGATTTTTTTTTTAAAAAAACACTGCATATGTAATCATTTGATTAAACTTATTGATAAGGATACCAAATCTGATTTTGTCCTAGCCACTATACTTTCTTTCGTTACACTTAATTAATTGTATGATGTTAAAATTACAAAGTTAATATTAGAATCAGCACTAGAGATCGTCATTTAAAATCAAAACACTGCCAAAGTCAAGTATATTTGTTTGATAAAAAAAGAATTTACTTAAATGAGTCTAGTTTACGAAATTATGACACTAACTTATTATTAGTTAAGGAGTGTCAGAGTATGTATACATAAGTTGAACCTCGAATAAACTTACTAGTGAATATATACTCGATTGCAACCTGAATTTAAATTAAAAGGCATTTACACTGTAAAAGTTTTGTGTTATTTTTTACAAAGTAAAAGTTTTGTTATTTAATTATAGATTGTTATATAATTAAAAATTGTTAACTTTTATAATAATTACTTTAAAAATATCTTTATGATAATCCCTAATTAATTGATATATAATAAAAATATTTATATTAATAATATATTAAAACAAACTATTGAAATTTAATATAATGGTTCTTTAGGTGCAGATAATAATGGAAATTCTAATTGTAATAAGATATTAATGAAAAGTGCAAATAGAGAAACAGACAGTTTGGTTAATACTGTATTTACTAATATTGAGTTATATGAATAAATAATTGTGCATTTAACCATATTAAATTTGATTATGCTGCATGTGAGGTGGTAAAATGAATTTTAAATAAGATCATATATTGTTTAAAATAATATTTACAGTATGTAGTAATGTAAACTAATACTCCATTATTGAGAGTACTGAACCCAGATAATTGATGGTACAAATAGCTGCATCCCTGTATTAAAATCCACGCTTTTATTTTGATGGAGATTTTGCAATAATGCGAAAGAATTTGATATGTGTTAAGGAGTTGAACTGTGTAAAAATAGGAATATTATGGTTCATAATTTTATTAAAGAATCAGAGTAATTTTAAGAATTTTAAAATGGAAGAATTTAGATAAAATGCAGAGTTTATATTATAGTCCCCTCACTACAACAACAATAATGATAGTTGGCTTTAAGGAAGGTTGACTGTGGAACACAGTGGTGGAAAAAGTACATTTGTACCAACCAATTAAACCGATATTCACGGGTAAAGATTCTTTTAAATTTGATTAGTTTTAAAAATAAAAGTATTTTATAATTAAAATAAATTTTGGACAAATATGATTTTAATGTAAAAAAAAAGTAAATACTACCGCAGTTTAGAATTTACTTTACTAACATGTATAATGTGTGCATTTTAACAAAAAATGTATTGAAATCATCCTAGGCAAAGACATTTTTAGCAACAAATATACAAGGAGATATGTATGGCCAAAACTGGTTCCCTAATAGGTTATTTTATACAAATAATTAATGTTGTGTTAGTTTGACCAAGAGAGATTAAAAAAATAACTAAATTAACCGCTTGTACTGTGAATGTAATAGAACATTACTAGAATGGATTAGGGGGTTAGTTGAAGGTAACATAAACATTGGTTCAGTTCGGTCCAGAGAGCCAACTAATTAATTAATTAAGTAGTTTAATGTGGAGGGTGTTTATGGTAATTCACACGGGAATAAGATCCGCGCCTTGTCGCCATGTCATTATCGCTCAGATTTGTGATTACGATTTCCAGTTTCTGGTTTTCTCTCTCCCCTGTTCCAATTCTTAACGTTGCAAGGAAACGATGAACTAAGAAATGCCCAGGTCACAAAAATAAATTAAAATCATTTGGGTTGCATGAAAGTGTCGTGGTTCGAGTGAAGAAGAGTGTGTGGAAACTTACAATTTTTCAGACATGCAAGTTCCAAAGTGGAAACAAACACTAAAAAGGTAAATAGTTTTTCAGACTCCACTCACCACTGTGCTCTACACCAAACACTTCATTCTTCATAATATTATTGGGTTTCTTCTAAAGCTATCATCAACTTGAAAAGAAAAAAAAAAAAGATTACTAATTTGGGGAGAAGACAGTGAGTTAGGCACAGTTGGTGTGAAAAGAAATTCATTAGCATTGTTGCAACGAGAGAGAGAGAGAGAGAAAGGGCTTGACTTGACCGATGTACTATATTTTGTGTTGTGTGTGTGAACTGTGAAGTGGAAGGAGGACAACACCGTATCTGGGAAAATCATGAAAATTCGATTTAGTTTTGTGATGTATTTAAATTAAGTAAAGCAGCCACACATATAGTAATAAAGGGCATAAAAAAAATAAACAAGTACATAGTCTGTGTGTGTGTGAGAGAGAGAGAGGGCACACACACAGATCAAGACCAAACAAACCAAACTGGTTCCAATAGCCACCTTCGTCTCTTTCATGTACAGACAGGTAAACATGGTTTTCTCTCTCTCTCTCTCTCTCTCAAGAGTCTCAACAACCCCCTTTTTCCATCTCTATCTCTTTCTCATTGGGTTGTGTGCTTCGCTGTGTGTGTATGGTTTTTTGGGGGTCAATCTCTGGCTTTGATTATTATATGGAGGAAAGAGGGTGAACGTGCTCTTCTTTGTCCTTAAGCAAGCACTAGTTTCACGCCTACTCAGCATGATTATTGATTAGAGTTCTCTTCCATTTTTTTATTCTGATCCTTAAGTCCCAAAACTCTGTTGAAACACACAAATATTGGCTGTTGGGGAAGGGGAAGGTGGTTCTTTGGAATTTGAGCTTCTTTTTTTTTTTTTTTATACATCTTTTGAGACTCATGCTTGTCTCTCAATTATTCTTCTTTTAAATCCTGGGTCTTTTGGTTTGAATTTTTTCCATTTCCTTTTCTTTTTCTTTTTTGGGTGGTGATTTTTTGCAATAGGCTTAGCTTCTTTCTTTAATAAGAGATAAAATAAAGAAAAGAATTTGTCCAACTGGTCAATCATTCATTGTGCTAGTTTGCTTTTGGTTCTTCTTTCTGAGTTTTGAATCGCGCAAAACAATGCTGCAATGATGCCGTACATGGAGTTTTGTTTCTGTGACCTTTTTCTTCCAACCATCAGAGAAAAGTGTCTGTGTTTTTGCTAGTACTACTTTCAGCTTTAAGCATAGTGAGGTCCTCCTACATAAACTCTAACCACAATTACTTTTGGGGCTTCTTTTCCGACTTTTATAGATGATGAATCGGGCAGAAAGATAGGGAGGGGCAGAGAGAAATTGTTGGTGATGGGTCTTGGTTTGAAGATG
Source organism: Glycine soja (assembly GCF_004193775.1). NCBI lineage: Eukaryota > Viridiplantae > Streptophyta > Magnoliopsida > Fabales > Fabaceae > Glycine > Glycine soja. The sequence goes on along the minus strand of NC_041006.1, from coordinate 43,593,137 downwards.
AAGAGCCTGAGGCACCACCCCATGGCCTTGAAGTTACATGAGCAAGCGGGGAGCATAAGAAAGTACACTTTCATTCAGGCACATAGGGCATGGCTGCCCAAGTTTTTGATGCTGTGGATCCTTCTCATGGCTCTAATTGGCTGTTTCATCTATAGTAAAATGGATGCTGACACTAAGGTTAGAAGGAAAGAGGTGCTGGGTAGCCTCTGTGATCAAAGGGCAAGAATGCTGCAAGATCAATTCAGTGTCAGTGTCAACCATGTCCATGCCCTTGCCATCCTTGTTTCAACCTTCCATTACTACAGAACCCCTTCTGCCATTGACCAGGTTTGTACTTGATCTTCCCATTCTGCTTTGGATTTGGAACTAGTTAGGGAATGTTGGGTATAATTTTTTATATTTCTGGTATCAGCATCATATGCTTCTAATCTAATTGTGCTGTTTTTCTACTCAGATTTTTGTATATCTTGACTATTGTTCATTGCTCATCAGGAAACCTTTGCAGAGTATACAGCCCGGACAGCATTTGAACGACCATTACTCAGTGGGGTGGCCTATGCACAAAGAGTAGTTAACTCAGAGAGGGGAACATTTGAGAAGCAACATGGATGGGTTATAAAGACAATGGAAAGAGAGCCTTCACTGGTTAGAGATGAGTATGCACCGGTGATATTTGCGCAAGAAACACTCTCTTACCTCGAATCTCTTGATATGATGTCCGGGGAGGTAAATTTCAAACCCTGTCAACATTGTTTCTGCTTCTGTTATCAGTCCATAACTTTTTAACTGTAATTTCTCATTTGCATGATGCAGGAGGACCGAGAGAATATTTTGAGGGCTAGGGCCACTGGGAAAGCTGTTCTCACTAGTCCTTTCAATCTGTTGGGTTCTCATCATCTTGGTGTGGTTTTAACATTTCCTGTTTATAAATCTAAGCTCCCTCCAAAGCCGACAATGGAAGAGCGCATTAAAGCAACTGCAGGGTATGTCCTCATGAATTCCTTTTGGCTTGCCAAGTTTGTTTTCACAAATATTTTTGTGGCTTTTGTCTCGTGGCTCATATGAGTGGTGGTTAAAATCCTAGGTGCATTAATGATGCATTTCAAAAAGCACCATTGGGTAATTGCATGTCTTTTTTATTTTATCTAAAATAAGGGTAATAATAAGTCTAAGGAAGACTTGACCTGTTCTCGAGTTCCAAGTCTCAATGGATAACCCCGATAGTTGCTCCAGCATGACAAGTCAATAAATGATAAAAGACAGACTCCACTCTGGCAGTCAGGCTATTATGTCCATTACTTCTTCATTGCCTGCACTTAAGATAAAAGATGTGACAACCACTTCTGTTTCATTTCCATTGTAGTAGTTATTTTTGTGCTACCAGTCTTTTGTTCTTGACTTTTCTGATTTGTAGTTTGAATTCCGAAATTGCTTTCTATGGAAAACCTGGAGGATGAGTCTGTGACTTTGGTTCAATCTAATGGCTTTATGTTTCCCGGAAAATTCTTTATGCCATCATGTGTTCAATAAACATTTTAATTGGAAACAGATATGTTGGAGGATCCTTTGATGTTGAGTCCCTCGTGGAGAATTTACTTGGTCAACTTGCTGGTCACCAAGCAATTTTGGTGAACGTATATGATATCACAAATTCTACTAACCCCTTAATCATGTATGGCAACCAAAACGAAGAAGGTGATATGTCTCTTGTCCATGAAAGTAAGCTTGATTTTGGAGATCCATACAGGAACCATACAATGATATGTAGGTAGGTGCTTCTGGCTGTTATATATTTTCTGCAGGAAGTTTCAATTTTTGTTCAGAAGATGCTTATCATCAGGTTTTTGAACAGGTATCACCAGAAGGCACCAACAAATTGGATAGCACTTACCACGGCATTCTTATTCTTTGTGATTCTTTTATTAGTGGGTTATATTTTATATGGTGCTGGAAATCACATTGTCAAAGTAGAGGATGATTTTCATCAAATGGAGGAATTAAAAGTCCGAGCAGAAGCAGCTGATGTTGCCAAGTCACAGGTGCTTTTCCTGGCATACTGTTAGCACGGTTCATTAGTTCCTTTGATTACTCACCGATCACTAAAACTGGTTTTTCTTTTAATGTCAGTTTCTAGCTACTGTCTCTCATGAAATCAGAACACCCATGAATGGCATTCTAGGTAACTTCAAGATTCTCTCTCTCTCTCTCTCTCTCCTCTAAAAAGTAACACATTCTTGCATACCTTCTACTTTCTCATTAGTGATGCTATCATTAAAATCCATTTTGCTGTAGGAATGCTTGGTCTGCTTCTAAAGACAGAATTGAGTTCAACTCAACGAGATTATGCCCAGACTGCTCAAGCATGTGGGAAGGCTCTGATAGCCTTAATAAATGAGGTACTTGACCGGGCTAAAATTGAAGCTGGCAAGTTAGAGCTGGAAGCAGTTCCATTTGACATTCGTTCCATACTTGATGATGTCCTTTCTCTTTTTTCTGAGAAGTCCAGGAACAAAGGTTTAGAGGTATGTGTAACTGTTGCTAAACCGATTGTGAAGGCCTAGAGGTCATTTTGGTTTATCCAAGTTGTAGAATTTCATATTTCTTGTTTCTTTAATTGAGGACTTTATTTCATTTTCCTCTCTGTTTCACCTTTCCGGGTTCCTATATCATCGGGTGATGATGTTGCTACTGCGATTCCAATTCACAATTCTTCTGACTTGGACTTAATATGGTTTTGGGAAGTATAGCTGGCGGTGTTTGTTTCTGATAAAGTTCCAGATATTGTTATGGGAGATCCTGGGAGATTCAGACAAATAGTAACAAATCTTGTTGGCAACTCTGTTAAAGTAAGTGGAATTTTCAAAGTTAATTTGTCTTATGTAATGTGCATTTGCATTACTAATATTCATGTTGTGTTGGAAATGTCCTTCTAATCTAACTGGATACAATTTTTTACCTGGGAGAGTGTGTTTGAATCCTTTGAGTTCGTTTTCTCAATTTTATGCAGTAATTTGTTAGCAAGGTACTCCATGATAACATTACTGATTAATATCTTGCAGTTCACTGAGCGAGGACATATATTTGTGAAAGTCCATCTATCTGAAAATAGTATGTCCACAATGAATGGAAAAACTGAGAAATTTATAAACAGAGGATCAGGCGAACCTGTGCATATGTCTGGTGCTTATAATTCCAAAACTTTAAGTGGATATGAAGCAGCTGATGAGCGGAACAGCTGGGACAATTTTAAGCATCTAATTGCTGATGAAGAATTTTTCTTTGATGCTTCTGTTAAAAAGGCAGCCAGTGAATCTTATGAGCAAGTCACCTTGATGGTCAGTGTGGAGGACACTGGAATTGGAATTCCTTTCTCAGCCCAAGATAGGATTTTCATGCCTTTTGTGCAGGCAGACAGCTCAACCTCTCGACATTATGGTGGTACTGGCATTGGCTTGAGTATCAGTAAATGCCTGGTTGAACTAATGGGTGGTGAGATAAGTTTCATAAGCCAACTGCAGGTTGGCAGCACATTTTCATTTACTGCAGGTTTTGGAACGATTGAGAAAAATGCAATAACTGACATGAAGAAACATAATTTGGAAGATCTGCCTTCCAATTTTAGAGGGCTTAAAGCCATAGTGGTTGATGGAAAACCTGTTAGAGCAGCAGTGACTAGATACCATCTGAAGAGACTAGGGATACAAGCTAAAGTTGCAAATAGCATCAATAAGGCTGTTTCTTTATGTGGGAAAAATGGTTCTTTGACCTCGGGGTAAGATTTTAATTTCCCTTATTTTGGTGTCAAATATGAAGATACTGAATGTGATAATAAACGACAACAGCATCAACATTTTAGTAATTATTGTTAAACATGCTTATGAATTATATTATAATTCTTAATCTCTTTAAACTGAGTTTGCAATCTTCATTAAAATGCATTTTCTACAGTTAAATCTGGGAGTATACCAAGCTAGTATCTCAGCAGATTATGGTCTTCCATGTATAGGCTGGCATATGTAGCATAGTCTTGTCTATAACTAAAATGCTAAGTTTTCATAATGAAGTTTTTCCCCTATTGGAGTTTTATGTGGTGTTTTGGGGAGAGCTATCTTCAACTTGATAACAAACTAGGCTACTTTTTTCAATATGTTATAGAATGTGTCTTCACAAAGCTTGACAAATTTTGAAATTTTAAACTCTTTTTTTCTGAGTTTTGTTTATGTACGTGTGGCTCAGTTCATTCACTGAGTTAAACTGGTTGGTTGTGGCAGATTATTTCAGCCCGATATTATTTTTGTTGAGAAAGATTCATGGGTTTGTGGAGAGGACGAGATCTTCAATGTGTGGCAACTGGACTGGAAACAAAATGGGCATATGTTTAAGATACCTCAAATGATCCTTCTTGCGACCAACATCGGTAATGCTGAATTTGATAAAGCTAAAGCTGCAGGTTTCAGTGATACTGTGATCATGAAGCCTCTAAGAGCTAGCATGGTGGCTGCTTGTCTTCAGCAAGTTCTTGGAACAGGGAAGAAGAGGCAGCATGGGAAAGACATGAAGCCTAATGGTTCCACTTTGGTACGAAGCCTTCTTTGTGGGAAAAAAATCTTAGTGGTTGATGACAATGTGGTAAACCGGAGGGTCGCTGCAGGTGCATTAAAAAATTTTGGAGCTGATGTGACGTGTGCAGAAAGTGGCAAAACTGCTCTTGAAATGCTGCAGTTGCCTCACAATTTTGATGCTTGCTTCATGGATATTCAAATGCCAGAAATGGACGGGTACGCTTGTTTGCATTGACTATTGATTATTTCCCTATTTAATAGTTATATTATTCATGCGTTTTTTACTATTCTATTTTCTCTTTATCTCTATCCATCAATCAATCTTTAGTCACACTTCTCTCTTTTCTTCCTTTTTCTCAGTTTGTTGTACATTTTTATTTTTATAAAGTTTATATACAAATGTGATTTCTCTTAAAACCATTATATGCTACTATTTTGATATTTTTTGCTGTATTATTTACAGATAACCTAGATTGGATTGTAAACAATTTCTTTTATCAAAGGCTAGACAATTAAAAGTGTTAACATTGATAACTGCTGTGTTAATATAAAATCTTTTTGCAATTTATATGCATTCATCTTTACTAGTTGAGGTTTGTTGACTATCGCATGGAAGCATGATATATATTAGGAGCATGAAAGAGTATTTGGGAGTAATCGTGTGTCTTGTGTACACGTAGCTGGTCCAGTATTCAAGCAAACACGATTTATATTCAGGGTTGCCTATAACTTATAACAAAAGTTGCATAACATGAGCAAGAATTGTCTAGATAATTTGAAATAGCACATTTATTACTCCATGGATGGCTGCTTTGTTATAAGGGTAAAATATGTTTTTAATCCCTCGCAATAGATGGTTTCTACTATGAGGATTTGAAATGGCACATTAATTACTCCATGGACAATTTATTGTGCAAGATGGCATCTACATTTAAAATTTGAAAGAAGATTTGAAATATGTTAGGTAATAGGTGTATCTTTTAATTCAACTTTATAAAGAAAATAATTTCTAGAATTTTTGTATATTATAATTTTCTACGTTAACTTGAGTGTTCTCTATGATCATCAACCGTGTTGTTGACCCTGCCATCACCAGTTCTTGATATTGAGATGGATTTGATAAAATATCATCATAATATTTGTAGGTTTCAAGCAACTCAGCGAATTCGGATGATGGAGACAAAGGCAAATGAGCAGCAGATGAATGGTGAAGGAAATGGGTGGAAAGACAAGTACCATATACCTATATTGGCCATGACAGCTGATGTAATTCACGCCACATATGATGAGTGCGTGAAATATGGGATGGATGGATACGTCTCAAAGCCTTTTGAGGAAGAAAATCTGTATCAAGCAGTTGCAAAGTTTTTCAACCCCAAGCCTACCACAGACAACAGCCTAATAGAAAATGGCAGAACTTGAAAAGCAACTTAATGTTTAATGAAAGACACTTACTTTCACTACTGGCATTTTTTCGTAGTTTGCTGGTAATTTGAATGTGCTTTAATCAGTTGGTTTTTGAAGATATCTGAGGATATGCATACAACAGGCATATGCAGTGATCATTTCTAACCACCAGCTGAACATGATTTCAATCTGAGTAAATGTATACCACTACCCTCAACTTGTGTACAGATTCTCCCCACGGGATGAGGAAAATCATGTAAATTCAATATATTTTTTTTTCCTTTCTTTTGCATCTCCCGATACTTCCCTATGATTAGGGTTTCACTATTATTATTTTTTTTTTCTCTGTAAAATTTTCTCGTATAGGATTTTGGTAGTCACTATATTCAGAAGAAAAGGGTTGGTTGGTGCTAATAATGCCTAGATCGCATTGGCTGCCATATTCTATTCTATTTCATACTTGAGGAGTTGAATTGGGGTCATACCGTTTAGAAAACTCACTTAAATTATCCATCTCTTATACGGCTTGGTAATACTTCATGATTAATTAGAATATGATATGGCCACGTTGATAGCAATAATAGTATATCAGCACACAACACACCAGCAAGAAAGGAATAATAGTGGGAATTCTCCCCTTCCCTGGTCAAACACTTGGTTGGATGCCACAAGAAGCGCTACGGACGTACTGAAATCTATAAAATTCTAACGAGTTTGATAAATGTTGCCACTAAATATTACTAGTATATGTCTATCTGTGTCAATTACTGAATTATAACTCTTTTCTATATATGTTCCGCTTAGTTAATCTTTATTAAACTCTTTCAAATATATATGGCTCGTTATTGTCTAAAACTTAGTTCTTTTTTTTTTTAAATTAAAAAAAAGCATTATAAACTAATAAATGAACCCTTTCTAATTTTTAATCACCAACGCTTAGGGTCCCACTTTTCCCTAGATTGTTTTTAATCATATATATACGAAAGAAATAATTTAAGAATGTATGTTCAAAATAAAAAAAAATATTTAGTTTAGTAAAAACATACATATTCTTTTAAAAATGTGTGGAAAATTATAGAATATTATTAAATATCACTTAAATATATTTTAAAAATTGAACAATTTGTCTATTTTATAATTTAAAAATATTTGGTTTAATATATGGCTGACTTTATAACATAAAAAGAAAAAAAATAAATGAATTTAAGAATATATATTCTACATTATTTTCAAGGTAATTTTCGTTTAAGGCTCAAATATCCTTTAGACTTTTGCAACTTCTCTTGAATTAAATTCTATTTCGTATATCTGAATAATAAAAAAATGTGATGTAAAATGTTGTTTTAAGAAAGGAAATATGTTAACGTCATATAGTTTCATTGACCTTCAACTTTCGGAAAGTTTTTTTAATATAACTGTGTTATTTCAAGTTTTTAAAAATAATGTTATAGATTATATTTTTAAAATAAATCAACTCAATGTATGCTTGGAGAGCTTATCATTGAAGAAATAATTACTCATTCTTCAAAATCTCTCTCAAAAACTATAAAAAATAAATCATCCTTTCTTTAAAATAAGATGAACTATATTCGCACTTAATAAATTAGTCTTTCCTGACATAAGTTGTCTATTGATCATAGAAAGAACTACAGACTTATAAGGGTTTCGAAGACAGAATATTGAGTTTCGAATATGAGAGTTGACTATGTAAGCACAACATGAAAGCACTATTTTTCTTTTGGAAAACGTTGACATTTTATCTAGGACAAAAAAAAAATCAATTAAATAGAATTGAAGTTCTCAATATGCTAAAAGTTGTATTTTCAATTTATTGACTCCTTAGAAATGAGTAATCTTTGCATAAACATTGCTATTGATCCACTTAACAAGATCTATCAATTCAACGGTTATATAGCTAGGCTAATATAACGAGTCAGAGCTAGGCTAGCAAAGATCATATCATATGATGTTTGCATAAGGCAGAATATCGTACGTAACCCAAAGGAACTGCCAAATGCCAATCCCGGGCAACAAATCGCATATTCATTACCCCCCTTTCATACAGTCCACCACTGTGTTTCATTTTAAATTGACAAGGAAAATCATAAATCTAACTCGATCCTAATTCCTTTTATCATTTCACAACTACCAACTACAATCAATAAGAGATAAGAGAGCTTAAATTCACTTTCAGAAATCAGAAATTCGTAATCTCGAGCTGTTAACAGTAAACATAAAAGATTAACGAGTTTTTAAAAGAGAAAGAAACTCTTTGAAAGTGCCACTACCCTACAAATAGAATCCTTGGCCTTCTTTGAAAGTGCCACTACCCTACAAATAGAAGAATCCTTGGCCCCCCATTTGGTGACCAGAAATTGGAGAAGTACTTCAAAAACAAATTGGAAACGATAAAAAAGAAAAACACATTGACACAGCAGATTGGCCGCACGCTGCTTCGGCACCCCACTTTGAAAATATATAGTATGAACCAGTACACATATTAACTACATATTGGAGCAAATACCACAGTACAGTGCGTTCAGGAAAAATGAAAAACCAAGCCCCAGAACTCGATTTCAAGTGGGTAACAGAGCAGTAGAGTTGATCCATTCACACGTAGGTAGCTACTCTCCTCAGAAGAACCAATTTTCATAAGCACCATGACGAATATCGAATATTTGAACTTAGTGGAATCAGGTCCAAACTCATGAGGTGTATTCAAATGGTTGAGGAGGTTGAGGTTCCTCATCCACAGCCATGGCTGATGAAGAACTCTGCAATCCTGTTGCTGACCCACCAGCAGCAGAACTGGTAGATGAGGGCGTGTCAGTTAGAGCAAGCACTTCTGGCTCAGTAGGATGCAAGTCTCTGAGAAGCACAAATCCTGATGGTGCCAACTTAACCGGAACATATCTGCTATCCTGCAAAAATTTAATACACTTCTCCTGTGCAGGAACCACCCTTGCAGGATTAGTCAGAATCTCAAAAGATGGTTCAGGCTCTGATGTCTTCTCTGTTGTTGGGCTATCAACCTTCAAAAGTTTAAAATTTAAAAAGGTCATCAAGCAAACGAATACATGTGATAAGTCATGGATCTAACAGTTTGTAATCAACAATACTTTGTTTATAAAATCAATTTTGCATTTAAGAAAAAATCTCTACCATCACTCTGCCCACATGCAAAAAATATCCAGCCAAGATCTATCAGGGACTGTTTGATCTCCAGGATCAAACCACAGCCATTTTACAAGAACCATAGCTACCCTCCTCCCCCTCTTTACATACCAAGTCTTGGACCTACTTAGTAACACCACCGAAGAAATTAATCAGCAACAGAACTGCAATCCACAATCCCTAATATTAACTTAATAGTAGTCACTTAAACTTATCAACCTCCCACACAAAACAAAAAATTAGCAACAAATAATTTGGACAGGGAGTAATCAGTACCCACCCATCCAGACTAAATGATGAGGAAGAAAACAAAAAAAATACTGTTCAGACTTAACAGCCAATGCTCAATACAAATACACATAATGCATACTAGCAACTAGCAAGCAACCTCGAGAAAATTTTCAACCTTATCCTTTCTTTTCTATTTTCTAAGGCTTCTAAATAGTTCCTTGAATTCAGAAATATCAAAGGAAGGCCTTCATTAATTAATTAAAAAAAATGCATTACCTGCATTGAGTCTCCATCCTTCTCACCGGATAACTTTGCTTTTCCACCACTTGGTGCAACTGATGCAGAGTCAGGAGCAGATGAAATTTCAGCATTAGCCTTCTGTTCTTCAGCTTTCTTAGCCCTAGCTTTAGCCTTAGCTGAGGTTGACAGAACAGCAGTGGGAAGTTTCACAGTTGAAGTAGTTGTGGGAACAGTAGTAGGCTTGGGATATTCAAAAAGTGAAGGCTTTGCATGTGACAAGAACTCAAACTTCGGGGATTTCAGATCATAGTTCAACCCAATAAAAGCCGTGGGTGAAAAGGCCAAGCTTATAAAATAAATTAGAGGGTACCAATACCAAAACTGGCTAAAAACTGCAAGACCAACCACTGCAGTAATTTTATCATGTTTTGTCTTAGAAAGTAACCTTATGGTCACATTTCTGCCACCAGCATCAAGGATTCCTGATGCCAAAATTGCTCCCATCTTGCTCATGGTATCCTCATGCTTGTCCAGAATAATTTTCTCCAATTGTCGCCTAGAACACAATTATTGTAAGAAAACAACAAATATATAGCCTCACTGTCCAAAATAAATAGGACAGACTTACCTAAATGTTCCCACACGTGAGTCACTAGCTTCACTGATCTGAACCATGACCATAGCCATTGCTATAAGGGCACCTTGACGAACAAAATCAACAACATCCGATGTCAAAGGCTCCAATAAAGAAATAGCCTCACTGAGACCTGTACCCGCACAGGAAATACCCACAGCAAGAGCTGCTCCATATCGAACATGTGGATTGTAAGACTCTGACAGGAGGGAAACAATTCGTGGAGTCTGCAATAAATACAACATTGAAAATATCAACAAGATAACCCAAAAAACCAATACAACCACAGAAAGGCAATCCAGAACAAGGGAAAATAAAAAGAAAAGGAGAGCTAACCTGCTCTGGATCAGAGTACAACACAAACCCTAATGCTAGAACTGCAGTCCTCCTGACATCATCACTCACATCAGACACAGCAAAGTGCAGTAACTGGCGTATGGCCTTATTGTTTGCTGTTCCCCTATACGCCAAGGCCAAAGCATACATGCCACCGTAACGCAATATTGGATCTTGATCCCTAGTCATCTGCTCAATCAAAGTGTCAGCTTCTTCTTCTCTTCCATAAACTGTAAGAGCTATTCCCAATGCTAACCCCCTGAAATATTGAACAATCATAAATATCAAAGCAAGAGAAGCCACAGTTTCACACCTTGTCAAGTGAAACATCTTTACCTAATAATCTTTTCATGTTGAGTCTCATGGGCATAAGTGAGCATCTCATTTGCCTTATCACTGCCAGTTCCAACCATGAGTAAGCCCATACTAATACCAGCAGCCTCGCCAGCAACAGCACTATCAGTGTAGAGAACATTTTTTATTTCTTCATAAATATCTTCATCAGCAGTTCCTAAGGATGCCAAACCAAGACCTAAACATGCACCATGTTGAATAACCTGCCCATAAAACTCACGTTAAATATATAACCATAGGTTATTTCTGGTTCTGCAAAAAAGAACATGAGCATTATTTATAAGCACCTCAACAGTTGTACTGCGCAGGCTATCACGAAGAAATTGTTTGATGCCCTCTCCATGGTTAGCATGAATAAGACCAAGGGCATAGAGAGCACCACCTTCTGAGTATGGACTACCACCAGCTCCAGTCCCACCCTGAGGTAAGTATGGTGCCATCAGTGACCTCCCCTGCTGCAAATGGCCTCTATGGATAACACCAAGACCAGCCGTTGCACTAAATTTGGCCCAATTAGTAGCTCTGCTCAACCAATCCTAAAATTTTCAAGGGATGAAATTCTTAAGGATGGAAAGCAATCAAAATGCATGGGAAATCATGGGGAGAGGGGATAAATACAAAATAAGCTATAGTAACTGACCAAATTTTCCCTGAGGAAAGTATCCACAGTTGTTCCAGCATGCATTATTGCATTGGCATATATTGTAGCACTATGACAGACACTATTCCTCATCTCCACAGACTGCTTTATTGTCTTTAGAATAAGGAGGTCAGACCTAAATGCAAATTGCAACAAAGCAGTGGAAGTGTAAGAATGAAAACAATACTACAGTGAGATTAAAACCAACAATGAAAAAGAGGATATACTATAATATGATCATAGAAATTGCCTCACTTGTTATGACTGTAAAGGAACTGCAGAGTCAACTGTATTGAGGTTTCCCCAGACAAAATTCCCTTTATTTTGTTCAACCTCTCAGCATACATGGTTTCAATCGGATCCTCTGGCACATTGACCATAGGAACAGAATCATCATCGGTCATCTGAACATCATCCTGTCCATTCGCACTAGCATTTTGAGTAGAAGCTGTCTCACTGGGTTTTGGCTGTGCAGTTTCCAAAGGCTGAGACTTAGGTGGTGCAAGGCGATCTCTAACATTTAGAAGAAAAGCTTGGTGCTCATTCTCTACCAGATCAAAAGCTATTTGAAATGCCAAAAGTGCATCATCTTTGTTTTCAGAATGTAAAAGCTTCTCTAGTATGCTTGCAACACCCTCTGACTCATCCAAGAACATAAGACATTGGCAAATGCTCAGATAATCTGGTGAAGGAAGCTTTTGAAATACTTTAACAAGGAGACGGAGAACCTAGACAGAAAGAACAAGGATCAATGTCAACCTTCTATCAGAAACACTATGGTTAAAAAGTATTTTTCACATTTTGTAAGTTGCAAGTCACACCACAGGTCACCAAGTTGTCAAAGAAAATATTTTATCCATTCCTCCTGCTGTTATTTTCAGTTCCATTTCAGATTGTGTTCATCAGATCTTCCACTTCCTCAACCATATAAACCCGTCCAACAGCCAAATATCCATCTCAATTGAGTACACAATAGATAAAGATGCAACATTCCAATTAAGAACCAAAGCCCAGAGAGATATTTCAAAGATAATTAAAACTATAACCCATATCAATAGAATACAACTCTACAAGTAAAGTTGAAAGGAGGAAAAAGCAAATGAAAAAAATCACCAGATGCATACTGTGTATAGGACTCTAAACAACTAGAAAATATTTATTTCCCTTACCTCCTGTCTGTACTCCCTAAGGTTTACAAAGGAATGAGAGATGTAAATGCAATATGATAAAGTTCCTTGAACATTGTCACTCCTTGTAATTGCCTCCTCTAGTTTATCTAATCTCCTGCATTCGGTAGCAGTTCCCATAGCTTGTTGGTATTTTCCATCCACGATACACCTAAATCAGGGAAAAGCAACAAAAAGTAAGGGAAATTCGAGTTAAGATACATTTGGATACAGAAATCAGAAGAATGATTGTGGCTCACATACTTATCCAACAGCCTCTCCACAATTGCTTCCAACCTTGGGTCCACTTTGATAGATTCATCACTTGACTCTGCTGCCTTAGACTTAAGGCTGGCATATTCATCAATGGCTTTAGCTGAAAATAAAATAAGATAAATATAATTTCCATTGGAGCTCAAATTCACTTATATTAGTTAATAACAAATATTTAAGAATACTAAAATGAAAAAAAATCAAACCACTAACAAGTAACAGCAACTGAACCAATATTACCGATTCAATCTCACTTGCATAGACAAAAGGATGCCCCTTGCAAGGTCCATACACAATGACTTATCAAAAAAAGAAAAACAAAACCCAAATAAAAACTCTCACCAAGAAGAGTGTGCACATAGTCAGAATCCTCTGAAACATCAAACAGAGGACCAGCTCCAAGGGCATAAGACAACGAGTCATTAAGTTCACCCAGGTAATAAAAGACCTGAAGATTCATGAGTGAAGCAAAATTAGATCATACAAGAAAAGTTATGAAACCAACATCAGTATCTGGGAATAAAACTTTACAGAAATGAGAAAAAACATATTGCCTTGGGTGACAGCTTTAAAAGTTGAATAAGATCAAAAGGAGATGAAAGACAATACTTATTTCTTATATCTCAAATATTATGAAAAACAATCCATCTCAAAGAAAATGGTTTCACAAGCAAAAATGCCATCTCATAAATTTTCAAAGGAAGACACAAGTTCAAATAATAAGTAGAACAAAAATACCTTTGATACAAGAAGTGCAGCAAGTTGCCTTTGATGTTGATCAAACTCCTCATCTTCATGCAAACTCTCTCTGTTCAACACATATATCAAAACACACAGGTTCAATCCTCAGCACACACCAAAGATTTAATTCACCAAACAACCACCCCAGCCAAACATAAGATCATCAAGCCAACTATAAGACCAAAAGCGTCAATAACAAAGTCTACAAATTGCAGCACAAAGAAGATTTAGCTAAAACTAATTCCCTAGATTGAGAAGCCATGCTTTCAAAACAAAGGTTGAAACCTCGTGCAAACTCTCTGTTTAACACATAAATCAAAACACACAGGTTCAATCCTCGACATTCCCATCAAAGATTAAGTTAAGCAAATAAACGAGGGGCAAAATCAGAGCATGAAGCAAAATAAGGATCACAAGCGTCAATAACAAAGTCTGAGTGATTTGGGAAGTGATATGTTGTACAAAGAATATTCATTTAAAACTATTTCCCTTAATTGAGAAGTCATGCTTTCAAGACCACATCACATTGAATCGTGAAATTTTTATCACTAAATGTATATGCGGAAAGTGGGTTACTACACGAACTCAACGGACCCCCAGCAAATAAAATTTAACTACTAAACCGTAATTAAAAAAAAAAATACAACCCAATAACTGCAATTAAATAGTTCTTTTTTCATCATTCTTAGCTAACATACTCAGATAAACTAAAAGGGCACAGCAATTGAAACCATGTTACTTTCATCTGAACAAAGAAATATAAAACCACACGCAAAACCCAAATCCAAAGAGGCAAAAACACAGAGATCGAAAGGGATAAGGAGAATGCGCACATCTTTGGGAGACTAGTGGAGATCTCTGGCCAGAAGGTGTCGACCAAGTTGTTGAGGTTGGAGAGAGCGTGAAGCTTCAGCGAGAGATGTGGCTCATTCAGCATCGCCAGCATCCCACCCGCGGAGCTCACCAAAGACGTCGCCATGATTGCGCGAAGAGGAGGGGAATTCGAATAGCTGGGGTTAGGGTTATGGTTAGGGTTAGGGCTAGGGTTCGAGTTTTGGGACTTAACGGAACCGGCGATCTGAGAAGGGGCAAGGAGGAAGGAGTTGGTTTTGGGTTTGTGAGTGAAATTGAAATGTCACTTTGTTTTTGTATATAGGAGCATCTTCAATTCTTATTCAACACGAAATGGATCAATTCGTCAATTTTTATAAAAAAAAAAACCTTAAATATAATTTTGCTCTTTTTATTTTATTTGATCCATAATTTCAATTTTTATTTTAAAATTAACATATTTAATTTTTTATTTTAAAAAATTTATAATTTTAGTCTTCATATTTTAAAATATAAATATTTAATTATTATATTTTTTAAAATCTACAATGTTTCGTATTATAGAAAATTCATAATTTTATTTTAATATTTTATTTTGTTATGTTTTATTTCTTAATTTGTAATTAAATAAATCATATTTTAAATGACTATGTTACATTTATGATTCTATTGAATAAAAAAACATAAACAAAATTAAAATTTTGATTAAAATTATATATTTTTTAAAATAAAAGAACTAAATGTCTTTGTTTTAAAATTAGAAAACTAAAATTGTGTATTTTTAAACGTAGACAATCGAATTTCTTAATTTTAAAATAAATGAACTAAAATTATAGATCCAAAAAAAAATCATAATTATATTTAAGTTTAAAAAAATATCAATTCCCCTTTTCCTATTTTTTTATTCTAAAACACCCAATTAATTAATTTTAACTAGATGATAACTAGGTAAACAAAAAATTAAAATACCAATCTCATCGCATTCAACTTTTTTTTAACTAATTTATTATTTGAGAAACATTCAAATATTAAATACAGATATCTTTTCCCAAAGATTCGAACTCTAGCTCCTTTTACATAACCAACTCTCCATTGATATCATATTTGAAATTTAAATACTTCACATCATACATAATCTTTTTCTTGGTCGTATATTTTTATTGTAACTAATTTTGGGTTTTGAACCCGAGACCATTTAATATGGTTTTGCAATAAGCAAACTATTTATTATGGCCTTGTTTTAACTAATTGTTAACACGTAACTAATTTTTTGAAGTCTCAACCTGACTTTTTTTGAAGTACATTGTAGACGCATCAATTTTTAATGAAGTTTGTCTTTATGGTGTTGTTGCATGCATTTGGGATCACAATGGTTGTTTCGTTAGGGCCTCTACCTCTTGGTTTCAAGGGACTCCACTGTCACAATAAGCTCTGGCTCAAGCTCTCTTCATTGCTATTAAATGGGTATGGGCGTTAAGGCTGCAAAAAGTTGTTTTGAGAGAAATTGCAAACATTTGGTGAATTGCATGGAAACTAGAAGTCTCAAATTAACATAATTTGGTGTAATTTTGAAATCTTGTGATGGTTGTTAAACGTGATTGTTATTCTATACAATTTGTACGTCGACAAATCAGTTGTCCATTGTTTATCAGAGGGATATAGATTCTTATTAGTCCTCATTGTTTTGATTTTGTTCCTAGTTGGTATGAAAGAAATGAGATGAACATGTTTTTGACAAAAATAAAAAAGCCACATATTTTTCATATTATTTTTAATTGTAAACATTGTAATACTATGTACAAACATTTAAAAATTCAAATATATATATATATATATATATATATATATATATATATATATATATAAACATTTAAAACAAAAATAGAATGAAAAAATCACAAAGAAGGTAAACAAAGAGTTATAGATTCATATATATCTTAATTTCTTGTGTTATAGTGATGGTTGATGTATATTCTTGTGAAATTTTCTAATTTATCATATGATATTTTAAATTTGTTGATTTATACAAAATTATCTTAAAAGTCATTTTAAACGGTGATTTGTAATTTATGACAATATACAATTATTTTATATTATCAATACATCATCATTAATCTTTTAATATAATCATACATTTTAATGCATTAAAAATAATAAAACTCATTTGTGTTTCAATATTTTTTTAGGATTATTGACCAACATCTACCTACCTACTTTTATATGTACATTTTTTAAACACAAATATTAATTGTTAGTGTGTTAGATTTTTGTTAGTGAAAGATATTTAAACATATAATATCTAAATACACATATTAGTACACGCATATAAAATGGTTTAAATTGGTTATTTTGAATTAGTAGTATGATAAATTTTAATTTTATCCCAAAATTACCCATAACATAAAAATGATTTAAGTGGTGATTACTAATGAATATATATTGTTTTGTTAATGATTCAATAAATACACCATCCTCCATAGAAAATAAATGTATATCATTACTAGACCTCACAAATAATTAAATATAAAAAATAAATTTAACAATTAATTGATACACTTAAAAGTGATTTTATGTTTCTTATAATTATAATTAGGACCAAAAAATATTCTCTTTTGTTTCTTATTCAATTAGTATAATTTTAATACTTATATGATTTAGAAAACAAGATGTATGTATTCTTTAATATTTGATTTTATCATTTAAAATTATGTTTGTATTAGGCAATTAAAAAAGAGAGAGAAAGACAACATCAATCGCATAAAAAATCACCAATAAGTTGTTGGTCCAAGTAAAATTGGATTAGGTTGAGTTCAAGTTCTATAAATAGAAAGTGTGGTTAGAAATGGATTAGTAATGTTTCCAAATAGAAATTAGTCATCACCAAAGTTGAAAGATACTTTGCATTAATGTCATGTTGACCTAAAAAAATCACATGAAAAATCAATTATTAATTAAATCATTATCATTTTGCTAAAAAAGTTAAGTAAAAAAGAACTACGATGAGTTGACATTTGGATTAGAATAAAACAAAACAATGAGTTAACATTCTTTTTTTTCTTTACGGGTCAAAATATCCTTTTTTGGTGTGTAGGGATAAAAAATGGTTTGCCTAAATATTTGTAATGAAGCTTGGTGTTAGTCTTGATTTGGATACGAGTCTCTTCATCACATTAAATTTTTTGAACATTTACATCTTTTGAGATTATTTGTGTTTTCGATAGGGATGGAAATAAGATGAGTCGAGTTAGACTTTGTAGGTCTACATTGACCTTGGTTAAGAGTGTACATGGTCTAAGTCTAACATGTTTACCCGTCAAAGGTCTTCTTTAAGGGTCTGAGTCTAACTTACAAAAAAATTGACTTGGCCTATAAACCTGTTTAAGAGCCCAAATTGTGATAATAAAAGTCTAATTTGTAATAATTTAACATCAAGATAAAGATAAAAATATGTATGTCAAACTTTATAAAAAATCAATTTTAACTTATTTATTTAACATAAACATATTTTAAAAGTTTGATATAACATTCATGATAAGTTATTTAAAAATATATTTTATGATAAGATGTTTAAATAAAAGGTAAATTTAATTTTCAACAAATTTAATTATTTATTTGACTTTATTTATATGAAATTTATAACTTTAAATATAGATGAATGGTACATTATATAAGGGTAAGTATGGTTTATTGTGAACTATGTGTTTACTTTGTTATATTTATCCCATGTACACAAAAATTTGGTAGGCATATTGCATCAGTTTTTTTTTCTTTCTCTATCCTTCCTAGGATTTTTTTTTATTTCTAACAAGTAACCTTTTTCTTTGTTCTTTGACTTGTCATAAATCTTGATTGAAATATAGACAGTTGTAACTACATGTTGTTGATCACTTGATAACTGTGAAATTTAGTTTTATTTGATAGTCAAATTAAACAATAATAGTTAGAATTCTTCTACTTTACTATTTGTTTTTAAGAGAATAAAGAGAATTTTAATATCATTTTAGTTTTTGATAAGCATGATTCAAAAGAAGGGAAACTACAAGTACTTTGGAGGTAAATTGATGTAGAAACTTGAAGAAAAAACATTGAAGAAGAAGTTGAAGTTGGAACATCTCGCTTAGCGCGCAAGACAGACTCAGCGCGACACCTCGCTTAGTGGCCAACCCAAACTTAGCGCAAATAAGACCCACAAAAAACCTGAAGTTGTGCTTAACAAGAATCACGCGCTAAGGGCGTGATCACCACCATACTGGCAAAGGACTTTTCTTGTATTCTTCTACTTTACTTTTTGATCGCATGGATTTTAAGCTAACTAAGGCCTAGGAAGTAAAGGAGAAAGACACATTAAATACACCAAAAACCTGAGCATCTCAAATAGGAAAAACCCTTTCTATAACCATTTCTTCCCTTCTTATCCATTCCCCTTCTTCTTCCATCCTCATCAAATCCTATAGTGTAAAGTCTCTTATGACAATGAGAGACTAAACCCTCAATTATTGGGAGCTCAGCTGCCAAACTCTTGTAATGTAATTCTTTCCTACTATATATTTAATGCAATTCCAATTTTTATGGTTCTTTTACGTGCTTATTGTTATTGATTGTGGTCTGATTACCCATATTCATGCATCTGTGTAGGATGTAGGCATTAGAAAGTGTTTATTTTCCAAAGAACTGGAAAAAACATCTAAATGAAATCATATATAGGAATAGAATGAGTTTGTTTACCCTATTCATGCATCTTTGTTCTTAATGCAATTTATTGTTTTATCTTTGCAAATGAATTTTGGAGAGAAAATAAATAAATCAGACTCTTTTACTTGAGAATTAGGGTTAAAGTATCAAAATGGATGTGGATAAAAAGTAAGATAACATTAAATAGAGAAAAATTATTAACATTACACCTCAAGTAGTTTGGTATGCTAGGCCCCAACATATTTGCATTATGAATTCATCTTTCGCATTCAAAAACTGCTTATTTTTCTTGTTTTTTATCTTTTACTTTTTTTCTTTATTTCACTTACAATTCCTTATCTTTTCTATTTTGTCAATTGGTTAAAAATTGGATTTATACTAATCCAAGTACAAACAAAGTTCTTGTGGATTCGACACTCGAACTTCCCATTTTAACTTTACTACTTGTGACATTTTGGTGCATTTGCCAATGAGTTAACATCACTCATTCATCTTAATTGTTGTTGGGAAAATAGAGAGGAAAAAGGGGAAGAAGTGGAAAAGACTGAAAAAATAATTATAAATCATCTCAGGTAGCAGCTCATATCGAAGAGTAGTTGTGTAGGAAGTCGGAGAAGTGAATCGATGCATTAAAGAATTTTGAATTAATAAAGAAATTATCATATACAAATACATGTTATATTTATTGATGTGCCTTATTTAAACATAAGAATAATTAATAATTGAGAATATTAATTCACTGAGAAAAAATAAGTATTTATCATAGTAAGAGTTTTTTCTTTATAAAATTCCCTTTTAAGCCTCTTGTTTAACCTTAATTATGTTAAATATGTTATGATATTAGTTTGTTGCGGAAGATTAAATATTTATCACAATATGATTCCCTGATTTGGAAGCATACCACCCATGGCAATTATTCTCTTAAATCTAGCTGTGTTGTGGCTAAGTCGAGGTATGATATGGAGGATCCATCCACAAGCTCACCGGTTCTGGCCAAAGCAACATCATTCTCGACAAATGAACATTATATTTTAGAGCCAAGAGAATTGGTACAAGTTCATTGGAAGTAAAAAAAAAAAATAAAGATAGAAAGTTGGAGAAAACATTGTTTTCTGCCTGGAGCCAATGCAAAAGATCCATCTTATCATCCATACTGAATTGTGTTACATCCAAAAAATAATCTAATAATTATTTAGATAAGAATATTTAATTATTTATATAAGATTATAGAATCGATATCTCTATCTAAAATATGGATGAAATTATTATAAATAAGTTCATTTGAGATGGATAATAGATGGATACTTCCATCTATAATGGAAAAAACATGTTGAAACGTCATTGCATGAAATATGAATTCATAGACCCTTTGAAAAATATGAAATTTACACTGATATCAGGAATTGAAGAATTGAGTATTGTGATTTTGGGAATCACTAAGTTATGTCTGTTATATTTATTTATAAGTGTTTATTTAAATATTTTATTTATTCAAAATTTCATGAATTGTGATTCTTTAATATGATTTTTATTGGTACGTAAATATATACATATATAAGTCTTATATTAAATTTATTGTGAATATATGGTTGATTTTTCAGATTGCTACTGAGAATAATATTAGTTGTGAACTCCTTTTAGTTGTTTTATTCATTAAGATTATCATCTCATTATAAATATTATTTTAATATTCATTTTGTTTAAATGTCCATATTTTGATGATAATACTTTTACTTATGGAAATACTTATTTATTTGACTTTATTTATTCTATAAGAGGTATTTTCAAACTATTATAATTTTGGGATTTCATATTCTTATTGGGTATATTTTAGGTAAAATTGAAAATTTGGTCCCCATTTGTCTCAAAATTCAATTTTAGTTCTGTTATAATTTAATTCATGAATTTAATCTCCTAATTTTTTGCAATTTTGTTATTTTAGTTTCCAATTTCGAAATTGGACATTGAGTGCTAATTACTTAACTCTAATTAATGTCCAATGCAATCGTGACATGTGACGATCAACATCTAATAAAAGGGTGACACATGACATTTAAGGTAAAAGAATTAATCATTAATGTCCATTTCGGGATTGATGATTGAAACAATGAGATTAAAAAAATTAGGGACTAAATTTGTAAATTAAATTATAAGAAGATCAAATTTATAATTTTATCACAAATAGATAGATCAAATTTATAATTTTGCCTATATTTTATCATGAGTTGTTATTGTAAAAAATAACATTACAAATTTACTCATTATCGTGTCTTTTATCTCTTTAAGAGTTAACAAAAAGAACTAAAATCTAGTATTTCTAAAATTCTGGATCAAATGTTAATTTTAAGAATTAAAATCAAAAGTGGTATATTTTTTGGTGGAGAAAAACATATTTAACCATATAATTAATAATTAATTATGTAACCGAAAAAAACCCTATAGTTAATTATTAATGAATTCCAGCCAAAGTTTAATTGAATGTAATGGTATAAAGGGACTTTAGTTTAGCTTTTTCCCCTTGAAGAAATGTCCCCAAACCCATTCCGCAATGTCCCCAAACTCTAACCCCTTCCAGCCCTGAAAACCCTAAAAAAAAATTCTCAATTTGCGTTTGGTCCATGGGAGTGCGATTCTCTTCTTAAACCCTCCCTCGCGATTCATCTCCGCCCCTCGAATCTGACGCTTCCACCATAATCGAAATGTCTCTTCCACCCATAGAGTGTGCATACGTAACGGAAGAGTGTATTCGGGAATGGAGGAGTGGCAACCCTGCCCTCAAGGTTTCCCAACCTGTTCCAATGCTTCGCTTTCTCTACGAGCTCTGCTGGACCATGGTGCGTTCCTTTTCACACTGTTAAATTAAATCATATTTCTGCTTTATTCATTTATTTATTATTGTTTAAATTGAAATTTTTTAAATTTCGGTGACGAGTTCAATGCTCCGATTGCTTCATTTTGGGGATAATAGACTGATTTTTGGTTTTTGCTTGCTGTCAGGTTCGGGGAGAATTGCCCTTTCAGAAGTGTAAAGTAGCATTAGATTCTGTTATATTTTCAGATAAAGCTTCCAATGAGAAAATAGCTTCAAATTTTTCTGATATAGTGACCCAGATGGCTCAAGATGTGAGTTGCTGATGCTTTTCTTTGTGAACTTGTTAATCCTTTTAATTATTTTCCTTCTCGTTCGTTCGAATTTTGTTGTTATAGCTTCGAGTTCTCTCTCTCCCCGTCCCCTTTTCAGTATAAATCCTCTAAGAATATGTTATATATCGACTATGAAACATGGAAACTTCTAAATAGTAGCTGTGTCATGGGTTACACGAAATCTGCACTGACTTCAAATAATTTTCGTTGCATTTTTATATTTTTTAAACTTCATGTCTACAAGAAAAGATTAATGACATACTAACTAGAAAAGTTATAAATGTCTGGTTGGGATTCTCCACCTAGTGTCCACGTGGCACAATTAATCACTCCTAGATATTTCAATAACCTCATGACATTATTGATTATTTGTGAGGCATATTTAACAATTAGTGTTGCACTTAAGGTGGGCTAGGAATGACAATAATTTGGGCGGCTTTCCTACAATAGGATTTCAAGTTTAAGTATTTGGGATTATTATTACAAAATGACAAACAAATTAATGAAAATGTTACACACAAGTCATTTTTCTTCTATGTGCTGTGTAGATTGTGCCTCCTAAAGTTATTTAATCCTTCCTTTTATTGTCATCGTCTATCATTTTGAATTGTCTTAATCAAAGGTTGTTACTAGTAAAGATAAGTTGCTAAATATATTTACTTTCCAATACTTTCCCTGAAGGTTAATTCTTTCTTTTTTTAATAAATCTTTACAACTATGATTATAATACGGCCCGCTCGTGGAAAGGAGTAGATGAAAGGAAACAATGGAAGAGCACATCCACAAATCTAGTATTGAGGAGAGTAACAAACTGACAATGAAAAGGATTATATCTTGAAGATACTAATCCTGAATTCAGGAATTACTTTTTTTGAATTTTTTGATTTTTTGTTTGAAATTTTGAATGTTTAGTTGTGATAATGACTTCTGAATTTTGATTACTGATTATGTCTTTAATTGTGGATGTTTGTAAACACATTTGAGCTTTATTATATATATTGTATAACTTTTTTATCTCATACCTTTAATTTCACTGTGGTGGCCATCTGGCTGTACATATTCCCGCTATACATTATCTCATGGTTGCCACTAACTGCTATTTTGGATTGATAACTATGATACTCAATGGACTAAACAATGAATGCGAGCATTCATGAAATGGTATATTGGTATGCCATATGTAATTATGAGCGAGATTTTGAATACTGTTTCAATTTTAAGTATCCAATGATTTATAACTATGCTTGTTGTAAGCCCACTTAATGTAATTATGTGCTCCTGTCTCCTTGATTACAGCATACAATGTCAGGAGAGTTCCGTTCTCGTCTCATCAAACTGGTTAGTATTGGAGCTTGCATACTTTATTTGATGCAAATCTTTATCTTATTGGAGTAACCATTATGGTTCTCATTCGCTTGGAAAATTTCACAATTTATTATTGATTTTAAAATTTTCATTTTTCTAGGCAAGATGGCTTGTGGAATCTGAAATGGTTCCAGTTAGGCTACTTCAAGAACGTTGTGAGGTTTGCTCCCCTCCCTCCCCTTTTTCCTATATTTCATTTTATGGCTTCTGGCTATTTTTTTGAGAAACTTAGCTACGGCATAATATTTAGTGCATTAGTATGTTTCTTGCATTTACAAAATGTTATTTATATGTTATGCATTTGTAGGAAGAATTTTTGGGGGAGGTTGAGTTGATCAAAATTAAGGCTCAGGAGTTGAAGGTTAAAGAGGTGAGTTATTAACTTCTGTATATTTATGCTATAATGCCAGGGGCTTTTGTTTTTCTCTCTTTGCTTTGGTTATTCCTATTTCTTCCGTTTTCTTGTTATTCTAAGACACCAGTTCAAATTGAGTTTTAAAAGGGTAAATAACTTTATATTTTTGTCCAAAGGAAAATGTGGAGGTTGTTAATATCCACCAAAAGGGGAGGAGGTTAGCAATCTAATATGTATGCATGCGACAGAAAGTGTTATAATTAATGAAATAATCCTTCTAAACAAAAGAAAATGATGATATCAGAAAAAACAACAGAGAAGCTAAGAATGCAGCCATCAAGGCTGCCCAATCTCTCTGCACGCCGATGACAGCTATATTTAAAGTCATGCACTCTTGAACAATCATGGCAGAAAATTTAAATTCAATTCTTGTATGTATTTGATTCATTTGTGCCGTTGATTTCAGGTCAGAGTTAATACCCGACTTCTCTATCAGCAAACCAAATTCAACCTTCTCAGGGAAGAGAGTGAGGGCTATGCAAAGCTGGTATAATCATAATTACCTTTCTCTGGACTTTTTAGAATGTTTTCTATGGATTATTTTTTACTTATTACAACCATAGTGATTTTGGCTGAAAATCTCATCTTTAACAATTGTTTTGTTATTGCATGGATCCAATTAGATGTTTTTGTATGTTGAATTGAATTTAGTTAATTGTGTAGGTTACTCTTCTTTGTCGGGACTCTGAAGCACCTACTCAAAAATCATCTGCAGCAACAATTGGCATTATTAAGGTTCTAATGATTTTAAGTACTATGACTACCCCAGTTTCATTTTTTTTCCATTTTGAAACAGTGCTGATTAAGATTACTTCTGCAGTCATTAATTGGCCATTTTGATTTGGATCCAAATCGTGTTTTTGATATTGTAAGTTGGATCTTTTTGATTGATTTTTATTATTAATTCACATTTCTATATAAAGTTTTTGTTTCATGTTTTATTTAACTACTGATGTATGTTTTATCAGGTTCTTGAGTGTTTTGAACTGCAGCCTGATGATGATGTGTTTATAGAATTGATTCCTATTTTTCCAAAGGTGGATAAAATAAAAGCCTAGGCCATTCCTATATTTACTTTTCGACATTTAAGGGACAATTTTTCATCTTATGATTTTATCTCTTTTATGCAGTCTCATGCTTCACAGATTCTTGGATTTAAGTTTCAATATTATCAACGGATGGAAGTCAACGGTCCTGTTCCATTTGGGCTCTATAGACTGACAGCCTTGCTGGTGAAGCAAGATTTTATTGATCTTGATAGCATGTAAGATGTGTTACTGTGCTGCTTAAAAATCACATATAGCATTCTTATGTAGAAGTAAGCAGTCGCAGTAATTCAATACTGAATCAATTTTGGCTCAATGATTGTAAGAGGTGGTGTTGGCATTGAAGGGATTTACAAGTTCCATTCTTGTAATCTCTTGTAATTGATTAACTGTCTTTAGCACCACTTATTGTGTGAGTTGTGCTATTTAAATTTTTAGGGAAAGTGTTTGATGTATAGAAGGGATGCACCATATAATCATACCAGAATCTGAGTAGTAAATTGTAGATTGGCTATAAAATAAGGAAGGTCAAGGCTACCTCTCAAACTGCTAATATTGGTTGGTTTGTATCTTTTGGAGCATTAAGTTTTTTTAAGAGCATTAAGTTTTCAAGTTTATTAGATTATTTTCTCTATCTCAAAAGTAAAGAATGAATTTGCTTACTTAGCTGTTGTCATCGTGTTCTTTGCTATCTCTGGTATTTTTATTCCTTTTTCCATATGCATCTTGTCTTAAATCAATTTGAATGTTTTAAATTATAGATACTTTTTTGTTCACTTATATTGTTACCGTTTATTCTCCACATTGGTACACCATTATTTTTAGAACTGAGAATGATAGTATTTGGATACTAGGCATGGGAAAATTGAGCTTATTTATTTGGGAACTAACTCATACTTGAATTAAGCTTCTTCTTTTTTGGGTTACTAAGTCATGTGTTAATTTGTTGTTCGTATGTACTGCTAATTTGCTGTGATAATGCAACTGGCATCAGGGCCAGAGTTATATCATGTAATGTTTGAGAATTTTACTAACTATAATTTTGATTACAGATATGCTCATCTACTTCCCAGGGATGATGAGGCATTTGAGCATTACAATACTTTCTCTTCCAAGCGCCTTGATGAGGTATTCTTGCTTTTATTGAATACGTGATTAACTTTTTTATACTTGAGTTATTACTATATTATATTATTATTAATTTTTTTTTTGGGATGAGTGAAGTTTCTTATTAGAAAGAAAGGAGAGAAAGTAAATCTGCCAGAGAATAAGAAATTCTTGTATAAAGAAAAATGGAAAGGAAATGAGCCAAAATGTCTCTAGATAACAACAGAGCTATCTAGTCTTTTTCTGTGCTTCAGATTCAGAAGACTTCTTTCTGTCTTGCTTCATCTTAATTAAACTAACTGGGTTGGCTTGTGAAAAATTTAGTTTCACAAGCATGTTTCAATTTTCAGCTCTTATTTTTCAATTGTTTTAATTTCTTAGCATTGGCAGATTTTTTATGCTTGAAGCATGACCGTGTTAGTGTTGATTTTGCATAACATTAACTTATACTTGGCATTTTCTTTTAATCCTATCACCTATTGTTTTCTTATTTTATTTTGAGTAGTTTGATTTCTAAAAGGTTGACAATCTTAATTACAGGCTAATAAAATTGGAAGAATAAACCTTGCTGCAATTGGAAAAGATCTAATGGATGATGAGAAACAGGGGGATGTCACTATAGATCTCTTTGCTGCTATAGACATGGAAACAGATGCGGTTGAAGAGCGGACAACTGAGCTTCAGAGCAGTCAGACTTTGGGCTTGCTTACTGGCTTTCTTTCAGTGGATGACTGGTATGCTTGATTTATAAATCTACTATAGCATGTGATGGTAAAAACTGTTATTATCACAAGCAGGCTATGTTGTTTTTTCTCTTCTGGCTTGCTTTATTTATTGGTGTCTTCACAAAAATGGATAGGCTTCCACCTTTCATCTTAAATTCTTTATGATAAAACATCTTTGGATACTATGCCAAAAATAACCAATATACTAAGCTATTTGGATATATAATGGGTTTTACTTCCTTAACAATGAAAATTGGTTCTATTGTGTGTGGAGATATTTGTCATTCTTCAATAAATTCACAAATTTATCAGTATATCTTTTTACATGGTGACTTAGTCAGCATCATGTGTGGTTATTGAGTTCTATGATGGACTGATGGTTTTGAAACTTCATGGACTTTTGCTGAAGATTTGATTCCTTTCAGTCCAAATTAATTGATATATAGCTCAACTAGATCATTATTTTTATACAATATACTTGTGTTCATAGAATTTCTCTCACATGAATATATACATATACATATATATATATATATATATATTTATGGGATCTTTTGCTTTTTCTCCCCACAGGTATCATGCACATCTACTCTTTGAACGTCTTTCACCACTCAATGCAGTGGAACATATTCAAATATGTGACAGTTTGTTCAGGTAAAGCTTGTATATACTCTTCCTCTCCCTCTCATTCGACACTAGCACAGAGAACTTTTATTTGGGTACATTTGTGGACTTGTATTTCCTTTTTGGAATTGTGTTTAAACCCTTGCCAATGAGTGTTGGATGTGAAAGCTACTGAGAGTAGCTTTTAGATGGATCCATGTTGAGGCTGAGTGAATGTGTAATAGAAAAGATAACAGAGAAAAGAAAGGGGAGAAGAATTAGTTTCATTAACCTAATGAATCAATAGTTAGAACAGCTAACTAACTCTAACTGACTCAGTAACTAACTCTTAATCAACATTTAACTAACTAAGCTAACCTAGCTCAGGTGATAAACTACCAAGGACTGCAGTAGAATAACTGCATGTCCTTTACAATACTCCAATAATGTGAAACCAAACGCACAGAAAATATTCCAAATTTGCGACCAGCAAACATGGGATGCCTGCATGTTTATAGCATGTGCATGCATTTAACATCCTTTATTATTAGGACATCTGGCTTGTGAATTTTGTTATGGTTAACAGTTTGTCTGAGAGGGCAAGCCCTGGCACAGCGGTGAAGTTGTGCCTTGGTGACTAGTTGGTCATTGGTTCAAATCCGGAAACAGTCTCTTTGCATATGCAAAGGGTAAGTTTGCGTATAATGACCCTTCTCCATACCTTTGCATAGTGAGGAGCCGCTGGGCACTGGGGTATGCTAGTAGTAACAGTTTGTCTGAATGCTTGTTTTTGCTATAGCTTTATATAATATGTCTGAATGCTTGTTTTTGCTATAGCTTTATATAATATGTCTGAATGCTTGTTTTTGCTATAGCTTTATATAATGTTGAGATTTTCATCCAGGCTTATCAAGAAGTCAATTTCTTCAGCATATGATGTTATTCGTCAGACACATCTTCAAAATCCTGGATTGTCCACAGGAGGCAGCACTGATGTTATGGATGTAGATAACTCTTCAGGATTCAGTTCTTTCATAGATCTTCCAAAGGAACTTTTTCAGATGCTTGCTTGTACTGGACCTTATCTCTACCGTGATACTGTACTGTTGCAGAAGGTGTACTAAGTTGTTTTGATAGTTTGTTAACTTCATTCTCCTTGCTATGTTTTATGCTGATAATGGCTTCTTCTTCTCTCCCATTTTCCCTCAAAAACATGAGTAGGTTTGTAGGGTGTTGAGAGGTTATTACCTTTCTGCTCTTGAGCTTGTAAGTCATGGAAATGGTGTCTTGAATCCTCAATTACAAGTTCCTGGAAATCTTCACCTACATCTTAAGGAGGCAAGGCTAAGGGTGGAGGATGCTTTAGGAGCATGTCTACTACCTTCTCTGCAGTTAATTCCTGCCAATCCAGCCGTTGGCCAGGAAATTTGGGAACTAATGAGCCTTCTTCCTTATGAGGTTCTCCTTTTTATTAGTTGTTTATCCATTTACATGATTATTTTTAGCTATTATCAACAAGCTCAGTTGATGAATGTTATCTATCTAGGTGCGATATCGTTTGTATGGTGAATGGGAAAAAGATGATGAGCGCATTCCTATGCTTTTAGCTGCAAGACAAACTGCCAAGGTGTGCTGATGATCTATATGAATGTTTGGTACCGTCTGCACTGAATGTTTGAAGCTTGATTCTTTGTCACCCTCATTCTCTTCGCTGTCTGTACAGTTGGACACTAGACGTATTTTGAAACGGCTGGCAAAGGAAAATTTGAAGCAGCTGGGCCGGATGGTTGCAAAATTAGCTCATGCCAACCCTATGACTGTCCTTCGAACAATTGTTCATCAGGTGCTAATTGAGTACAGCTTTTGCACATTGAAAACTGAAGATTCCTGACTGCTTTTGATGATGTGCATTCTATCATTTTATTTTTTTAAAATTGTTTGATGTGCAGATTGAGGCTTATAGAGACATGATTACTCCTGTAGTGGATGCATTTAAGTACTTAACTCAGGTGTGTATAGGTCTTTGTGTTTTTACTTTCCTTCT
Organism: Glycine soja; assembly: GCF_004193775.1. NCBI lineage: Eukaryota > Viridiplantae > Streptophyta > Magnoliopsida > Fabales > Fabaceae > Glycine > Glycine soja. The sequence continues at coordinate 43,563,407 of NC_041006.1, read as the reverse complement.
GTGTTTGCTGCATCCATTATTGATATCAATCATGTCATAATCTGTGACCTCACAATAAGCAGTAAGACACGAATCCTACTTTGTATTTGTGGTGATTATCTATTTTCCATTAGTGAGTATTTGGAAAGTTGTAGTGCTTGACTGATGAATTAAATCTTTGAAATAATTGATCATGGTTCAATTAATTGTATACAGTAAATGAATGATCATTGTTTTTTACAATGCTAGTTACACTACTTTTTACCGTGATGTTTCCATTTTTTGGCTTTTTTTTAAAAACTTTTTTTGCATTCGTTAGAATTCCACTGGAGACACCGGTGAGGAGAGTAGATCAAATGGTTTTTAGCCATATGAAAAGGATATTGTGGTGAAAAGTATTCTTAAGAATTTGGTTTTTGATTGAACTTCAAACTCAATAGTAACATGTGATCCATATAGCTGATCTCACTTTGATCGGATAAGGTGGTTTTTATTTTTGTGTATTCATTATTTTCTGCCTTTTGAAGTTGTTTTTAACATTCGTAAATAGTTTTTAAATCGGAACCTTATTTACTCTTTTCTTTCAATAGCTTGAGTATGATATATTGGAATATGTTGTGATTGAGCGCTTGGTGCTTGGCGGACGTGATAAGTTAAAGGATGATGGCCTTAATTTGTCTGATTGGCTTCAATCTCTTGCTTCATTTTGGGGCCACCTGTAAGCATATTTGTTTCCTTTCCTCTTATATTATTTCAGATTATTGAAATATGAGATCTGGTTTATCTTTTCTTGACAGATTTCCGTTTATAGGAAATAATTATGATCCTTTTAGAGTTTGCTATCAGAATATGTGACTAAATCTTGTTAGTTTGTACGTTTTATTTTACTGATTAAAGCATAAATTTAATAGCAACATAATTGGCTTAGCAATAGGTTGTCTACCATTTGTTGTTTAGGTTACTGTGTCTTTCCATAGCCATTTCTTGCTAGCTCTTATTTTGTTGGAATTATTGTATGATTAAGGAATGATAGTTGATAATGACACTCATTAATCATATTTGTACATTTATGCCTTCCTATAGAATTTAGATATATGTGGGATGCCTTGTATCAAATTCCAGGTTGCAGATCAACCTTAGCAAATGCAGGATTACTGGACATAGCAGCATTTTATGTCCCTGAGTGATAATGTCAGATCAATTCAAACCACTTGGCTTGCAAGTTGGTGGGCATGCACAGACAGCAGTATGATGTGCTTTTTGGTATCTGCTGACAGAGTTTTTGGAATGGGTATCTGTTGGTTGAAAGGGATGGACATTTGTGTTATACTTTCAAAGTTCATGATTATATTGGTCCATTTTCCTTATAATTTTATAAGGGAAATTCAAAAAGTTGAGAAGAGTCATTTAAGAAGTGACTTGTCAGCTGCAATCACCGTACCCTGATTGATGGAGAATTATCTGATTTAAAAAGAAGTTATTAATTAAGTTGGACCTTGGTCTTTCTATTGTAGCTTGGAATGGTCAGTACTGTTGCCATATATGATTAGTTAATGGAGATGAAAGAATGGCTACATACAAATTGCAATGACATCAGTTGGAAGTCTTCAAAGTTTTTATTATGTGAAAGATGATCAATGTTGTATGCATGGTGTGTGTGATTCTCAATGATTTTGTGATCATTTCTAATGTCAATAATGGGATGATCAGTTTAATGGCATTTATGGGGTGTTATGTCCAGGAGGGAGACATGCATATGATTTTACGTTACTGTTTTGTCTATGCTTAATTCATGATTATTTTCAAAGAAGGGAACAGCTTCCTAAGCTATTGCTCTTGTAGACAGGGTGAAACATGAACTGTTTACTGGGTGGTTGCTATGTGATGAATGTTGGGCATGAATGTTTGGTCCTTGTGTTGGGCTGATAGCATGTAGGTTTGGATCCATCCGACGAGACTTCGATTGATAGTAGCATTCTTATAAATGGTCTACTCCATTAGTTTTTTTTCCTCTTGTGACGCTAATGGAAGCTGCAAGATATCAAGGAAACTATTAATTCTTTCGAGGAAGCTGTTCACTGTGACTATCTACAAATGGACCGCACAGTATTATTGTTAGATAGTATATGACAGGATGGTTCATGATTGTGTTGCCGGTATAGCACTGAGATGCCCATCTTCTGATGAACGGATATCATAACAACTTTCTGTAATATCTGGTCTTACTGAGGTATATACCTCAAAAATGAAGAGTGATATGCTAGTAGCTGCCTATTTTTGCCGAGCATACCTGTTAAATCCTGAACAACTTTGGGTGCCAATATTCCGCTAAGATTTTTTTTTTGCCTTGGAGGGATGGGGATTGAAATACCTGAAGCAGTTTGGTTTGGTTATCTTCTCTCTCTTGTGTTCCCTTTTGTTGTATATATATAATATTGAGTATGTAATAATGTAATGAAAAATTGAGTTTGATTTTATTCTGTATTAGTTTTCTGAATTCCTCTGATGAATTCAAGTGTATGATTTTATTGGGTAACTCCTTCAATGGCCCTTAATCTTATTATGGTTTGTCTCTTGAGCTGTAGTTGTTGCCTACTGCGTGCACAACACATATAATACTGAAAGTAGATTATTTGGATTTCCCCCCCTGCTTAATAAAGTTGTGGAACTAATGCCAAATAAAAATAGGAAATTCGAGGAAAGGTCACAATCTTTCATGATTCCGTTAAAAAAATGAAAGAGATCAAAGTAATAACTTAGAAACATGTTTCAAGTAAACATATTAATTAAATTATTAAAGTAGAAAATTATATTAATTTATATAAATAGCTAGTAAGCTAGAAAAGAAGTAAAATAAATTGTTGACTGTCAAATAATGTGAACAAATGTAGGATCTAATGTGTATAATGTCTCAAGTGAATGTGATATAGGTTGCATTGTTGTGTACATTCACCTTTGGGTGACATGAGAACCTGATTTCCTCCCTACATAGTTCAACAATTTCATCATATAATTTGGTAGTTCTTGGGATATGTGTGGCAATTATCATGACACTCTGCATTCAATTTCTTCCTGGTTTGCTTTAAATTATTTTCTGTCAATGTTGGTGTTAACTTGTAACTGATAGTTTGTCTTTGATTGCTCTTGGTTTTATCTTTGCCTATTTTTATTCTAAATTGAGTATGATCTATGTGATGATTGCTTCAAGAAGTACAATGTTCTTTTAATGTTTTTGTTAGCTCAAGTCATTTGTTCATTATAGGTGTAAGAAGTACCCATCAATGGAATTACGGGGCCTTTTCCAGTATCTTGTGAATCAGTTAAAGAAGGGGCAGGGAATTGAGCTTGTTCTACTGCAGGTTTTTCTTTTTTGTTTTTCTTTGTCTTTGTCTTTTTTCCCCCACGAATAAAGAATAATCTTATGTGAGATATGGCTCTAATGAAAAATCCAAATGTTGGCTATAAATAAATATTTTTGCTGGTTCCCAGGAGCTTATTCAACAAATGGCTAATGTCCAGTACACGGAGAACTTGACTGAGGAACAGTTGGATGCAATGGCTGGGAGTGAGACTCTCAGATATCAAGCAACATCTTTTGGTGTAACTCGGAATAATAAGGTACAGAGGAAAGCAAGATATTAATGACATTGCAGTTTGGAATTCTTATCCAGGTGTAAGAGAGACTATTTTTTTTAAGTGTGGAAATTCACTGTGTTAATTAGCACTGGTCTTGTTATTTGGTCTGTACTGATCTGACTGGTTAATTAACACATCAGATTGCATTTGGTTTTGGGAAATTTTGTCAGATGTTTATAGAATGAAAATGGTTTTGATTTGTGGCATTATTGAGCATAAAGACGAACTTCCTGAATGAATAGTCATTTGTTGGATGATTTCATGATTTTGCTGTAAAGAAAGCAATTATTGTAACTGGTCCTGCTTGAATATTGTGTTTTGTGTCGATATTTTCATACTCATGTTATATAGGTTCTAATAAAACATGTGTTGTGCTATGGGCTTCTGAAGTCTCTAGTGTTGAATTTTAATTCTAATTATTGCGGAATTATACCTTGTTTAAGATTTAAAAATGTGACTTGGTGGTTGACATGGTATTTAATAATAATTGCAGGCATTGATAAAGTCAACTAGCAGACTTCGAGATGCATTACTTCCAAATGATGAACCGAAGTTGGCGATCCCCCTGTTACAGCTTATTGCTCAACATTGTTCTTTGTAAGCTCATAAACTTAAATATGTTAGAACTAATGATCAAGGTTCTATTCTCAAAATTTAATGTTTTTGCAGGGTTGTCATCAATGCAGATGCACCCTACATTAAAATGGTTAGTGAGCAATTTGATAGATGTCATGGAACTCTCCTTCAATATGTGGAGTTTCTTTGCAGTGCAGTCACTCCAGCATCAAATTATGCCATTCTTGTTCCCTCCCTCAATGACCTGGTTCACCTTTACCACCTAGACCCTGAGGTTTTTGTTTGCTTTCTACCTCTATTTTATTATGAACTTCTACATTTTATCATGACTATTGCTGCATTGTTTTATCATTTTTTCTCTCCCTTTAATTGCAGCATTTCTGGTACATCATACTTTGCTTGAGCCTGCATTTAATGCTGTTTTTTCCCCTGGACGTAGGTTGCTTTCTTGATATATCGCCCTGTAATGAGGCTTTTCAAGTCTCCGAGGAACCCTGATGTTTGCTGGCCCTTGGGTGATAAAGATGCTGCAAGTGATGCATCTACAAACTTTGAGTCTGATCCTTTGGATCATTCTGCTAGTATGGTTCTAAATCTTGGCTCTGATCAAAATCCTATAAGGTTATAATGCCTAACCTTTTTCACTACATTTCCTTACAACTTTCCATCCTATGCCTTTCCAGTTGATAAATCTTAAAATGTAATTATTATCTGTTTCTGATATGCAAAGTTTATTTCTGCCATTTTGTGGATTGGTATTTACTATTTTATTACTGTATGCAGTTGGTCGTATCTTCTTGATACTGTTAAAACCATGTTGCCTTCAAAAGCATGGAATAGCTTATCTCCTGATCTTTATGCTACGTTTTGGGGTCTTACATTATATGATCTGTATGTTCCAAAAAATCGTTATGAGTCAGAAATAGCCAAATTGCATGCTAATCTTAAATCTTTGGAGGAGCTTTCTGACAATTCAAGCTCAGCAATCGCGAAGAGGAAGAAAGAAAAGGAAAGAATTCAAGAATCTCTTGATCGTCTGATCAGTGAACTGCATAAACATGAAGAGAATGTTGCATCTGTTCGTAGACGGCTTTCTCATGAAAAAGACAAATGGTTAAGTTCCTGTCCTGACACCTTAAAGATCAACATGGAGTTTCTTCAGCGTTGTATATTTCCACGCTGTACTTTTAGTATGCCAGATGCAGTTTATTGTGCTATGTTCGTACACACACTCCATTCCCTTGGAACCCCCTTTTTTAACACAGTCAATCACATAGATGTTCTTATTTGTAAGACCCTACAGCCAATAATATGCTGCTGCACTGAATACGAGGCAGGCAGGCTTGGCAGGTTTCTGTATGAGACTTTGAAGATTGCATACTATTGGAAGGTACTTGTGTTTTTTTCCCCTTTTATAATTTTGATTTGATTTTTTAAAGATAATTCTTGGGGGTTGTTCATTTTTTTTAATGTTAACTGTCATTTTTTTTTCAGAGTGATGAATCTATTTATGAACGTGAGTGTGGAAACATGCCTGGCTTTGCTGTCTACTATAGATATCCGAATAGCCAGCGAGTTACATATGGCCAGTTCATTAAGGTAAAGTTCTAGTGTATGCTGGTTTAAACTGGTGTGAATTATCAATGATTGATTGTTAAAACTAAATGTGGTCACGAATAAATTTTAGAAAAACCTTTTTTCCCCACAATGTTTGAAGTGTATTTTGAGTAAGATGAAAAAGATAGGAAGGATAAAACAAATGAATGTAACGGATAATGTTGTTAAAAGAAAGAAGAAAAAATTTAAGTAGTATTTAAGAAAAAGATAAAAAGTAATAAATATGGTAGATACTATACTTGTCTTGAGAATTTAAGAAGCATTAATGATACAATTAAGAGGTATTTAAGCTCTTACCAAATGGCACAGTCAAAATTTACTTGGCAAAAATGCCAAACAATGAATTTCATAGATAATATCCTTTTTCTAAATGGCTTAACTGTATTTCATCCTGATCTGTTGTTAGTCTACAGATTATTAAATAATGCTGTAAGGACCCATTTCATATTTGCCTTTTGGCTTATAGGTACACTGGAAGTGGAGTCAAAGAATCACTCGTTTACTAATTCAGTGTCTTGAATCTACCGAGTACATGGAAATTAGAAATGCTCTTATAATGTTGACAAAAATTTCTAGTGTTTTCCCTGTTACTCGGAAGAGTGGGATCAACCTTGAAAAGCGGGTAAGTTATCCTTATTGTATACTTTGATTGTGCTAGTAATTTAAAATATTAGCATTTAAGTCATGTTATCTTCCATGCAGGTAGCTAAGATTAAAAGTGATGAAAGGGAGGATCTTAAGGTGTTGGCAACTGGTGTTGCAGCAGCATTGGCTGCTAGGAAGGTATGCTCGTCACTTATTACAAGTCTACCCGTATTTTGTTTCAACGTACTAATTCTCATCCATTATGCAGCCTTCTTGGGTTACCGATGAAGAATTTGGTATGGGTTATCTTGAGTTGAAACCTTCACCATCTATGACTAAATCTTCAGCTGGAAACTCCGCAACTGTACAAAGTGGGATAAATCTCAATGTTTCACAAACTGAATCTGTCAGTGGAAAACATGTGGACTCCGGAAACACAGTCAAAGATCAGGCAATAAGAACAAAAACTGTAGATGGCAAGTCCGAGAGAATTGAAAGCATTACAGTGACAAAATCTGATGCTGGCCACATTAAACTCAAGAGTAGTTCAATGGTGAATGGATTGGATGCTCAATCATCCATGGCCCCGTCTTCTGTACAATCTGGGATGCCAAAATCTATGGAAAACCCAAAGCAAGTGGAAGAATCCATAAATAGAGCATCAGATGAACATGGGACAAGAAGTACTGAGGTAGCATTTAATATCTCAGTTATGCTGTGTGGTTAGCTTTTCCATTTGTAATTTTGCATGATGGCTTGTGTATAATCCAATTTGCATCATGTGTAAGGCTGTTGACTACCTTGGGTGATGCCTCTGCTTAGCACTTGAGTAAAGGATAGGAATTGGGAAGTGTGATCGGACAGAAGAAGTTTTTCTTCTACCATGACTGATACTAGAAGAGTTGAAGAATTTTTTCTATAATTTAAAATTCGTACTGATCATTGAAAAAATCTTAGACTTTGATTAAGCAAAATGTAGAAACCGTTTGGTGCCAATTTTCTTTTGTTAGCGGTAAACAAGAATGTTGCTTTTGGTGCCCTATTAAGATGCAAAACCTCTCAGTTTCCTCCCTTAAAAAGTAACTTGGGACATGATCCTTCTTTTGGGACCTTGTTTTATCCTGAGTATGTTATTATTCTTACAGATTTTTTTCTCTGCTGTATTATTGTAATTCAAGAAAGCAGGAGAGATAAGTTTTATTCGTTTAGTGTTGAGACTTCTTGGATGGATTTTGGGTGTATAAAACTGTTGCATTGAAGATTAAGTAATAAAATCATAGTTGATTGTAAGGATTGGTGGGTTCTAGGGAAAAACCAAGCAAGAGCCAATAAGGATGATTGAGCTCAAGAATTTTTAATATTATCTTGCAAGAATATCAGGCCAGACAGATGAGAGTCTATAGGAAATGTAACTTGTAAAGAAAAGCTGGACATTATGATTGATTTATGAAGACTTAATAACACTTGAATGATGTAGCCCCAAGTTGTATTCTGAAAAGACATTTTAAGCCCTGATGCAGCCTATCCATGGTTGGGGCTGCAGAAATTAATAATCATATAGAATTACTACTATATTTCTCGGATGGGAAGCTTAGTGTTAAATAAAATAATCTTCTGCTGAACCTAATTGTTTTAAATCAATTAGTTTGTTAAATTATAAGGAATAACACAAAATTCCAACTTCTGCTCTTCTCTAGGTACGGCTGCCTGTACTCCTATGCAGGTTGTCTTGCATTCAGCTCGGTGGGACACCTGCCTGACAAGGGTTAATTACTTTAGAGCATATCTTTCTTATGGTTGCATTAGAGTGTTGTTTCCCCCCCTGCTAAAATTATAATCTTTTGTCTTCTAATCTTCAATATTATTATTGCTTTTCATTTTTATAATTTATTCATAATTTGGTTCTCCTGTTTTCAGTTAAGAACTTCAGCAAAACGTTCAGTTCCTGCTAGTTCACTTGCAAAGCCCTCAAAACAAGATCCTGTAAAAGAGGATGGTAGATCTGGAAAACCTGTTGCTAGAACTTCTGGTTCCTTGAGCAGCGACAAGGATCTACAAACCCATGCATTGGAGGGAAGACACACTGGAACTACCAATGTACCTTCTTCAAATGGTAACACCATTTCAGGTTCTACAAAAGGTTCAAATCCACCAGTCAAGATTTCATTGGATGGTCCTGGTAATGAATCCAAGGCAGAGGTTGGAGTTGCCAAGTCTTCTGATATTAGGGCTTCTATGGTGAAGGATGATGGAAATGATATTACTGACAATCCAAGAGGATCCTCCTCTCGCATAGTTCATTCCCCTAGGCATGAAAACACAGTAGTTACTTCAAAGTCTAATGATAGAGTTCAGAAGAGAGCTAGTTCTGTTGAAGAACCTGACAGACTAGGTAAACGACGGAAAGGGGATGTGGAGCTAAGAGATTTTGAAACTGAACTCAGATTCTCTGAAAGAGAGAAGATGATGGATCCTCGATTTGCTGATGACAAATTGGGACCAGAGGAACATGGTCTGTACAGGGCAAGTGATAAGCCATTGGAAAGGACAAAAGACAAAGGCAACGAAAGATATGAAAGGGATCACAGGGAAAGAATGGACCGTCTGGATAAGTCTCGTGGTGATGACTTTGTTGCAGAAAAACCTAGGGATAGGTCAATTGAAAGATATGGAAGAGAACGATCTGTTGAGAGAATGCAAGAGAGGGGTAGTGATAGGAGTTTTAATAGACTCCCTGAGAAAGCCAAGGATGAAAGAAACAAGGATGATAGAAATAAATTACGATACAATGATGCATCAGCAGAAAAATCTCATGGTGATGATCGCTTCCATGGGCAAAGCTTGCCTCCACCTCCCCCTTTACCTCCTAATGTGGTTCCTCAATCTGTAGGAGCTGGTAGGCGTGATGAAGATGTTGATAGAAGGTATGGAGCTACAAGGCACTCTCAAAGACTTTCTCCAAGGCATGAAGAAAAAGAACGGAGATGGTCTGAAGAGACTGTGGTTTCTCAGGATGATGCCAAACGCCGAAAAGAAGACGATTTTCGAGATCGAAAACGTGAGGAAATTAAGGTATGGATCATTATTGGGTATCGATTTTTTCACTCTGCTACTAAGGAATTAAGGATGCGTGCTTTGTGGTAGTTAGGACCAAACATAGTATTATGCATGTTGCATAGCCCTATAGACTAGTGTGGACATTATAATAGTTGTTAAGTCAATTTGGTACCAATTGACAGGCTGTCTTGTTTTTAACAATCATGGATTTCTCTGAAGAACTGTCTCCGTTGATGCCTTGATGGGTAATATGTTAACTATCACTCAGCTGAAAGTGCAATAAATGAAAAATATTAACATATTATGAAAGACATTATCAGGGTTTTATTGTTACAGTTTTAGTAGTTTAATGACCGTAAGTGTATAGAATATCAGAATGTAAGATTGCATCCCGTGGTTTGATTTTCTTACTAATTTATACTATTGCAGTATTACGTACTTAAATTTCTTGCAATGGCGTATAGGATTCAGGTTTTGGTTTTTCTCATTCGGCTGAATATTTTATTGTGTCTATTTAATTTATACATTGTGCTTCTCAACAAATATTAGCCTCTTTGTTTTTGAATAGACTGGATAGATGACAGAAGATATGGCTATCTTTAGCTATAATGTTACGTGGTCTTTCTAATCTTTTGTGCAGGTGGAAGAGAGGGAGCGGGAAAGAGAGAAAGCAAACATTCTAAAGGAAGAGTTGGACTTAAATGCCGCATCCAAGAGACGTAAACTCAAGAGGGAGCATTTACCAACTGATGAACCTGGCGAGTACTCTGCAGTGGCCCATCCACCTTCTTCCGCTGGTACTGGCATGCCGCTGGCATATGATGGAAGGGACAGAGGAGACAGAAAGGGACCCATCATGCAGCATCCAAGTTACATAGATGAATCAAGTCTCAGGATTCACGGTAAAGAGGCGGCCAGCAAGTTGAATCGCCGTGATTCAGATCCGTATCCTTAATTGCATAATGCATATATATTTATTTGTACTACCTGTCTTTCGATATATCTTCTGGTGGAGCACCACTTGATTGTTTATTTCTGTGCCTCATCTGCATATTTTTTTGTTTACTACCTATTAATATCATTCCTTGAAAGAAGCTGCATATAGAGAACCCTTGATAGATGAGTTGCTCAAAGATGCACGATATTGTATGATATTAATGCCTGTACGGATTGCCTGGTGTTCGTTTACTTTTTCATGACCAGAAAAGGTGAGTTAATGTAAAATCCTAGAATTTTTGCGTTACTTCAGTTAAAATGATTTTTTTTTGGGATGGATGTTTCCATTGGTTCAATGCTGTGTCCTTAATTGAATATTAGCTTGTATGACCGTGAATGGGAGGATGAGAAGAGACAAAGAGCTGATCAGAAGCGAAGGCACCGGAAGTAACAAATCAAAAGGGGATTTCACCAGTAAACTTTTTTGAAGGTTGTGTCCGTTTCATGCACGTGCTATAATGCTAACTTTTTGCGTGAGTTGAGGTGGTGGGTTCACAACACTTTTAACTGTCAGCCCCCTCATTTTTCTGGCAACTTGTGCCAAATTTCAGCAGTTCAAATTATTAGTCTTCTTTCTAAAGTCAGCATGAAGAAGTTATGAAAATTCTTATACACTTGTATATAGTGTTGTATATTCTGGATAGCTGATGATCAAATATACTCTGAAAAATCCGATTATTTCGTTTGAACTTTCATTTACATCAATAGCAATACCTAGGAAACATAAATTTTGTAGATTCGTGCAAATGTTTTGGTGGTCTTTCATGGAGAAGTTGGCGGCACCCGTGATTGCATCCTTGCCATTAGGGATGAATCCTGTCCATTCTCAATTGTTGAACGAAGTATATGCCGTCCGGCTCCTGAATGTTATTCTATGGATATTGGGTGTTATACTTGCGGATTGGATCAAGCGCGTGTACTGGTTGGTTATGAAAACCAAGCTCCGGAATTTTAACCTCTGAAATTTTGTGAACACATTCAATTCGTAATGCTAATATATGTTATCTATATTTATGCATTCGTTTGTTAATAGACGAAATTATCAAACTAGGTTAACAAATGCAATAGTTTATGAGTCTATCATTAAGACGACCTCCTCACTTACAAAAAACAACACAAAAGGGAAATTCAATGATAATGAAACTGTAATTAAATTGGAAGGGAACTTTAATAAGGCTCGGAGAATGGGTTATTAGCAGTAGTATTTTTGTTGACTGCCATGTTCCATGTGGCATCTGCACGCTCGTGATCGTGCCCTTCGTTCGCATCAAAGCCATGTTGTTCGATATGAAATCCACCTTCCCATCCCCGATGATTGAACAAGCTGCCCAAGTCCCTCTGATAAGCATGACTAAAACTAATGGAGGTTTCCAACAGTGTTTCCCAACTAACATCCCCATTATCTTCTTCCAATTCTAGTTCAATCAAAGGCTTCTCCTCTTCACCCTTGATGTTAACAACGTCTCTTCTCATCACTATTTGTCCTTGAGAGAAATTTGAAGGAGAATCCCCAGAAGATGAAGGGCTGGTACTGGTAGTTGGCGACGTTGAAGACTCCGTTAACTGCCACATGCCACTCAGAAAACTTTCCAAAGCCTTGATTTGTATGTATGGAATTGGCTCCACCAAAGGGTACTCGTACATACCACACAGACCCTTTGCCTTGCACCACTCATAGAACTCATAAAGCTCATTTGTTTGCGCTGCTGCTTTCTTGTATATATTGAAAGCAGCTATGCAGTTCCTGTACGGCATCTCAAGTAGATTGTCCAAAACCGTCACTATTTCTCTTCTGAACTTTGTGTAGCAAACGAAGCTGTCACGAATTATGAGTTTCATGGCAACCTGCACAATGAAACTTCGCGCTGCCACTCCCACAGGGTAACACTCCATCACCCTATCTATAAGGCTCTGCAGTTGCGGTAACATTTCAAGCACTTGACCCATTTCCTTCATTTTCTCTCGAAAAGTTTCATCCATGGCTTCTTCATTTTGCTCCAAATCTTGGTCTTCCAAATTGGTGCAATCCAGAGCAACACAGTTAAGGGCTTCATCCAGAAGGCGTGCGTAGGATATGACAAAGTTGGTGTAGGAAACCGGACACGAGGAGGAGTCATCCTTGAAATGGCAAGGGTAGAGAGAAATCAAGGCATTGGAACGTGTCCATAAGAGTTCAGTCCAGAGGGAGCTGTTTCCAGGGACAGAACGAAGCAAGCGGTGCAGAAGAATGAGACACTTGAGTGCAACACGCCAGCAACGCGTGGTCCCAAATCGGCGAGTGAAGCTGATGGCAAAGGAGTGGCACGTAGATGGAGAGATGGAGAAGAGTTTCAAGAGGTGTTGTATGTATTTTTCATGCAGAGGCAAGTCATCTGGGGCTGTTGCTTTTATGATGATAAGGTTGATGTCAGAGAAGCCACTCGCTGAAGCAATCTTTGCATAGCTCATGCAGCTGCGCTCTTTTAGACAAGTGCAAACTCGCCGGAACCTCCTCTGCATCTTTTTCTTGTTTTTTACATATACGTATATGAGATGAGAAGGTGGGAATAGCCTTAAAAATGGAGTCCCAAGAAGTGTTTCTTGTCACTATGTGTGTCGGCTTTGGTCTTTGGTACTGTCGGGGCTATAATTACGAGGGAACACAATCGGCTCTCGAAAGAGACAGAAAGCCTGCAAAACTGTAAATGTTTTAAGAATAATGGGGTTATGGACTTATATGGCCCAAATTCAAGAAAGTTAAATCCTATTGTTGGTGTCATACCAAGGTACCATGGCGCAGAATAGATTCTTTGTAATTACTTTACCACTTATTATGGAGTGAAAGTTTAAGAGAATAAATATTGATATCATGATACTTAACCATGTCATTTTGTTTCCTCTAAAGAGGCTCCTTTCCAACATTGTGCATTATCAGATGTCTAATTCCTATTTGCTTGGGAACTACTAGTGGTGGCAAAGTTGGTTTTTTGACCAGGCCACACTCACATTTTATTTTCAGCTCCCTAATAGTACATGTATACTAAACCTCATGAATATTCACATTCCTTTTATCTTTATTATCTTCTTCATAATTTCTGTTATGGTACCAAAGACTTCAATTTTGAGTTTTCCTACACAACTCAATCGCAGATCCTTTTGATGGATCCCATGCCTACTATGAATTAAGTTTTCTCGATGGTTTTATAATGAGAGGCAAAACAGTTTAGCACCTACTGGAGAGGATTATGGGATCACGATCAATGCAGGGGAAGGTATTAAGAACTATGGAAGAGGAAGAGGAGGCAATAGTAATAGAGTTTGAACATATTGTAGAAAAACATAGACATAGATTCTTGGTATAAGAAACACGATTCCCCTTGTTAGTTTTGATTTTGAATATTGGTTTTAATTTTTTTCACCCACTTTTTATGCTTTCTCAATCACTTGACTTAATTAAATCAGGTAATAACAATATTTTAGTTTTAATTATACAATTATTTTGCATTCTGAAATGGTGGGATCAGTTTTATGATGGATGAAATCTTATATAAACAATCATAGAGTCCCTAGCATCAAAACAATACTCATTTCATGTAAAGTGAGTGTATTAAAGGCTAGAAATATTGTTTGCAATTGAAACTATGAGTGCTCTCATTCATATGTTGTTGAATTATGGGACGAGATAATAAAATTAAATATACTGTCATGCTTTTTGTAATGTACAAAATTTATCATTTAGTATCAGAGAGAGACTCAGGTTTGCCTCTATCAAGCTATTTGTTATGATTTTCGGCCTTCAAACATTAAACCTTGTCCTCATAACAAGCATGTGCTATGGGACGGTGATTGCAATGTTTATTTTATTTAAAAGGCAAATTGTTTGTTTTCTATTTGTGAGAGGCTTCTATGTAATGTACAAATTGTTTTGTTTATATATTTTATCTTGTATTAATCCATTATTCCTTTCAAACATACAAACATGATTAAGTTCATTAAAAGTATTTATTGCCTTTTCAGACCGTAAAAGGATTAATACTGTGCTCTACAGGGTTATTTTATTTATTTATAATTAGGAGGGGGCAATGTGGGAATTTTAGCAATCTCAAAAACCCTAATTGGTGGGTGGAATATATATAGCGCGAGACAAGAGAGAATTGGATAGGCAGGCAGTGAGAGACGAAACCCTAGGTTTTAGTGAGTGGCGAAAATGGCGGTGATTTTTTCAAGTGCAATACCAGGAGGGGCAGCACCAGCAGCAATCGAGCAAGTGCAGTGCTTCGGGCGGAAGAAGACGGCGGTGGCAGTGACCTACTGCAAGCGCGGCCGAGGCCTCATTAAGATCAACGGCTGCCCGATCGAGCTGGTGGAGCCGGAGATCCTCCGCTTCAAGGCCTTCGAGCCAATCCTCCTCCTCGGTCGCCACCGCTTCGCCGGCGTGGACATGCGCATCCGCGTGAAGGGCGGCGGTCACACCTCCCAGATATACGCCATCAGGCAGAGCATAGCCAAGGCTCTCGTCGCTTACTACCAGAAGTACGTCGACGAGCAGTCCAAGAAGGAGATCAAGGACATCCTCGTCAGGTACGACCGCACCCTCCTCGTCGCCGATCCCCGCCGCTGCGAGCCCAAGAAGTTCGGTGGTCGCGGTGCTCGCGCCAGGTTTCAGAAGTCCTACCGTTGATTTCCTCCTTTTTTTTTAAGCTATTCATCATAAGTTGTTAAAGTACTTTCTCTGTTTTATTGGTTCTGCGCTGAGTTAAGATCAATCGAATTCTGAATACAGTTATATAATGGTTAAGTTTAAGTTATGTCGTTATTAAATATAATTGCTTGAATGCTGCTTTTATCTTGTTAGTGTTTGGATTGCTGCTTCTATTGCGATAATCGCGCTTGATTGTGCGATTATATAGGATTTTATAATTTGAATTGGGATCAATTATACATCGCAATGGTGGTGCTTTTATTATTGTCATGTTGTTTGTGCGAGGAGGATGTTCAGAACAATGGTTGTCAGGGATTTGTTTTCCTGTTAGATTTTCAAAGGGCATGCCTAACTAGGAGTAGAAGAATGAACAATACGTAACACCTCTTTGACCTAATAAGAGCAAAAGAATAAACAAACAACCTTGGTCTGTGAATCGTCTTTACTTTGCCAACATCTCCTTGTGAAACCTACCCCAGTTTCTCAAATATCCCAATGCAACTTTGCTCACTAAGTACATCAATCTTCTCTCCTTTTTCGTTTTTGTGTCCAAAGAATATCAAGGGCCAGTTTTTATTTAAGCCTTTTGCGATATTATGGAGGTTGTAATGAGTGATTTAGGGTTTGTATCAAACTAATGCATTTTTTAACATTATTGTTAAGCATGCTGGTATGTTGGTCTGTTTCAATTCAAATCAACTAGCGCATTTCTTGTCGATAAATCAACAACGTTGTGCTTTCAACTTGCTGAGCATTAAATAAATTGATTGTAAGTCGAATTCCAAGATTAATCGATATTAGAATTAAGATGCACTATAATTTAGAAGTTGAACATCTTATAGACTATTATTTATCTTCAAATCTGAAGACTATTTTTAAAATGTTAAATCAAAAAAGGAAAAGGAACTAAAATAAAATAAAAGACACAGGAGAAGAATAAATACGGTAATAAAATTGCAAGAAATGTAAAAGGACGAATTGAAGAATAATGGTAGAAATGTGAATTGACTTTTTGAACTAGTAGCCGTAACTGATATTCGGAATGTATGTCTTACAACAATTTTGTGCAAATGTATTTCAGCCAAGAAAAAATGACCACATAAGTCTTTATTTTTGTAGATTTCTGATTGTAACTGGTAAGTATAGTACATAATTGTTTAAGTGACTTCAACCATTGCTAATAATTGTTGTATTATGTGATCTCAGATTTTTTCAACGTTTTTCACTTAGTAATTTTTCTTTACTTCTCTTAGTTGTCTAATCCCAGTCTCAAACTTTGATGGTCTTTCTTAGAAATTTGATAAGTCAAACACAACTCAGAAAATCAATTTTTAAGTTACATGACCCATTTCAGGAATTGAAGTCGGTCACTTTAAATAACACTTACAAAAAAAAAACTCTTGAGTGGACACAACAGGTAATAAGTAAATAATGTATATGGATTAACATGTTATTAAGTGACGATTCTAATATTGAAATTACTAATTATATCAGTACGCCATCTCCTTTTCATAATTATTGATGTTTAAGGTTAATGTATATGATTAATAAATATTTAATAGATGTAACATATTACTATATTTATAGTAAAACGTTTTTATTTGATGTTTGCACTACTAATAATGAGTTACTAAATAAAAGTAAAATTGAAGAAACTGTTAATATAATTTAAATTTCTAGAAAAGTAAATTGTTTCGAGATAATAAAAAAGAGAGACTAAAACGTCATACTCATAAAAAGTAATTTAAAATCATGAATTGTAAATTTTTTTTTACGATTACGTACAATAATTTAAAATCATGATTATCATACTGCGAAAATAAAACACGGGAGAAACGAAATGTGCAGTTGAATAAAGTGTAAGAGAACTAGGTGAGTAGAAAAGAGAACAAAATATTAGCCAATAAAAAATAAAAAAATTGACAACAGTTGAAAAATAAAAACAACAGGTTTAAATTATAAAAGAAGGGACAAAAGATAACAACACTATATACATACTTATATTTTTTCTCAAAGTCACCCCTCAATCCAATGTAACTCTGTCTACGTACATGTATGTCACATGTCTTATAGTACCCTTTTAATTTTTGTAAATGTGTATTTTAAAAATTATTTTTCATCAAATACGACTAATTAATTAATTGAAAACTAGGTATTTTCAAAAGCGAATACCAACATCTAAATTCTAAAATATGTATTCGGTAAAGTGGATGGGGGAGTTATTCGGGTAAACGGTGAAACCCGTTTGGCAAGTTTGTAAAACGGGTCGGGTCAACGTTTGAGGCGCAAGGAAGGTGCGTATAAGCATAGAAGGAAAGTAAACTAGGGTTTTAGCAGTGGTGGAAGGGTTGTTGAGAAGGGGTTTTAGAAGTCCACATTTTTCAGATTTGATTCGCGTTCCTCTTCTCTCTTCTCATCATCAATGGCGACCCCCATTCCTCCCCCTCCTGCCGCCGCCGCCGCCGCCGCCGCCGACACCAAGGTCGATTACTTGAACCTTCCATGTCCGATTCCCTTCGAAGAGCTCCATCGCGAAGCTATGAGTCAGTAACCTCTTCCTTCAATCGCTTCCATTTCCAACTTGCACTACGACTATCTCACGTTTAAATTCCTTTCTTTTTGGACAGTGTCTTTGAAGCCAGATCTTTTTGAGGGCATGCGTTTTGATTTCACCAAGATGCTCAATCAGAAGTTCTCCCTCAATCACAGGTACCTTTATGTTTTCTTTCTATTTTTTAATTTATGAAATTCGATTGTGTAAAGTTCATTTATTATTAATTTGCTGATCTTGTTGTTGTTGTCTGATCAGCGTGTTGATGGGACCTACTGAGGTTCCTTCTCAGTCCACGGAGACAATTAAGATTCCAACTGCTCACTATGAGTTTGGCTCAACCTTCATTGATCACCCTAGGGTAACTTGGACTTCATTCAAATGGCCTTTCAGTTTGTGTTTTTTTATTGATGATGATGCTTTTCTGCAGTTGTTGCTCTGGGGCAGAATTTTGACTGATGGGAGGCTCAATGCCAGAGTCAAGTGTGATTTGTCCGAAAATCTCACTTTTAAAGCCAATGCTCAGGTATGTATATGTGTGTCCATTATGAGTAATGTTGCCTGAGTGCCTATCATTTTCTTATGTTTCACACCCTTTCTTCTTCTGCTACTTCTTTGATTAGTTAGTATATATATTTTGGACTCTATTACGAAAAAAAAAAACTTGTACTGTTTTGTGGTTTCTACTTTCGAGTGGTACCACTTACAACTTATTGGTACCAGAAAAAGTAAGTGTAGAAGTGCCGTGGAATGTCCATTCTATTTATTTGTGCAGTATTTGGTTTATGGTGTCCCCTTATGCCTCTATTGCCATGCTTATTTCTGTTTTGTTTCTTGTCTCTTTTACTCATCATAATGTTCTGTTTTCTTGTCTGCATGTACAGCTCACAAATGAGCCGCATATGTCTCATGCGATGATCAACTTTGATTACAAGGTCAGCTACCTTACTATTTCTCGACTACACCATGCAATGCCTCACCCATCTCCTAGTCATGTTTTTGCATGTTCTTTCTATTAAATTTTGAATTTTGTTAGACGTATATTGCATTGGAGTTTCTTAATGGAAGTTTCACTTACTATCCATATGAACAATCTTCAAGTCTTATTCCTGTTTTATAATTTCATTATGTTATATTTTTCAGGGAAAAGACTATAGGACACAATTTCAACTTGGTAATGGAGCCTTGCTAGGAGCAAGTTATATTCAGGTATGGAATCTGCATGCATATTGCAGTACTTTTTTTTTTATCTGGCAGATACATTGTGGTGTTGTCGTATGCTGTAGTTTATCATTTGAATGATCTGTTGTGAAGTGTATTGTCTTATGCCGTCAAGTCAAGATTTTGATAAGTTGCTCTGAAGTGTATTCGTTTATTGAAGCATTATCATTATTCATTAATTCAAGTAATCTTTGAGATATATTCAAGTAAAAGTGCTATATATATATATATATTGTGTAGAATCCCTTCATAAAGAAAGGATATATTTGAGATATATTAGAGTAGAGTTTTACTCTATAATATGATTATGTTTAATCACTGTACTTTTACAGTTGTCAGTTAGGTTCTGTCAGTTGTATACAGCTGTCAAACAACTGACAGCCTAACTAACAACTTTAAAAGTACAGTGGTTACACATAGCCAGATTACATAGTAAAACTCTACTCTAATAAGATAGATAATTGATCGTTAATGATATTTTTAAATGAATAATAGTTTGGCTACATGTGCCTGATGGGAAATATATCTTACTGTTGCTACCTTTTAGGTAAATAAATATTCATTTATTGTGCTGATTGATTGGTTTTGGCTTATTTGAGGTTGTGTGAAAGCATAGTTTTAAAGTGTGCATGATCATGCCACTATCTCGCCGTTACATAGTAGCTCTACTTTCCAATGCAGAGCAGATTTGACCTGTAGTGCCACAGATTTGAGCAGTGGGCGGGCGCTCTGCGCCACTATCTGCTATTGACTACTGTGTGTGAAAGGCAATCTGTCATCAGCATTTTCTATTAATAAAGTGCATCGGCATTTCCTTAACTAGGTGCTTCTGGTTTAGAGATTTAATTTCATTCAGTTCCTGTGGACACTATTTGCTTGCTTGGAAATAGTTTTGCTGATCAAATTTTTTTTTGGGAGATGGGGGGAGGTGGTTTATGTTTAGTGACTTCTTAATGCCATATTAGTTTTAAATTGTAGATATCTGGGTTTTAAATAGCACCACTATTGTGTCAGACCAGTCCCTGGCTGCTATAGGGGCAGCCGTAGTGGAGAAGTTGATTTTTGCGGATGCTTTTGCAGTTGGAATAGCAGGAATTGCACTTGATAGCACTGCCTGCATGAGTGCTGCACCTCTTCCCTTTTGCTATTTTGTAGCCACAGCCCCTTCTCCATCTGCGGTTACTGTCTTCTCTTTGTGTGAAGCTGTCTGCATTTTGCTCTTCTCCATTTGCAATCAAATCTTCTTGGAAGGGGGAGGCAGTGCTTAGCTGCTGGGGTCTTAGGTTTATAGTAAACAAAACAAATGGTTAGGGTTGGGGGTATTGAGCCAATGGGCCCAAAAAAATTTCAAAGTGTTTTTTCTCTTGTATTTTTCTTGTTTATCTATTTGAGTCCAGGTTAACTTCACTTTTTGTTTGTGATTTTTTGTTTAAAGCATGATATGGTAAATTAAAATAGTTGTAACAAATTTCAGAGTAGCAGCTGTCCTGGTAGAGTTTTTGGGGTCGGCCACTCTGTGCCGCTATCCCGGATTTTAAACACTGATTACTATTAATATTTGACAGTTGTGGAAGTTAGCCCATCTATTTGTTTCTTTAGTTTAATTGACTGATTGTTATTATTCTTCTAAACAAATGCTGAGCAGTACTCTTGATTTCCCTTAATAGCCTGCTATTTGATGTGGTAGAATTGATGGATGTATGTGAGCTCATCTAAATTATTACTGAAAACATCGTCTTTCTGCAGAGTGTGACACAGCATTTATCATTGGGTGGGGAGGTATTTTGGGCTGGTCAGCATCGGAAGTCTGGTATTGGTTATGCTGCTCGCTACAACACTGATAAGTCGGTATGATGGCTTAAGACTTACCCCTTCATACATTATTGATCGCATGGCCCACCCTTGATCCCTCCCTCTTATATTTCCTATTAATCTTTCATATTTGTTTATTTATCTATTGATTTCTGTATTGATATTGGCGGGACCGTTCTGCCTGGTACTATTTTGCTGCTTTACCCACCAATTATAATAATTTTTTTTTCCTAACCTACCTGGATATACATGTGCACAAAATATTAAGAGGATATAGTATGTTTTTAATTTGTCCACTTGTCAACCATTGCTTACGCTGTTTTATCTTATTCTTTTTTTCAGTGATTCCTTTTCCCTTTTTGATTACTACTGAAGTCTTTCAATTTGCTCACCTACATCCAGGTTGCTACAGGGCAAGTTGCTAGCACTGGAATGGTTCTTCTAAGCTATGTTCAGAAGGTATCTGAGAAGGTGAGTTGATAATGACATTATAGATATATATGTTGTTTTCAATTGAACTTTTTATTTCTTATACAAAATGTTCCTTTCAGGTTTCTCTAGCATCTGAGTTTATGTGCAACTACTTGTCAAGAGATGTCACAGCTAGCTTTGGTTATGACTACATCCTTAGACAGGTAGTTTTCTCTTTCTTTCAGGAATTCAATCATGCATTGGAATTTGGAACTAATACGACAGGAATGTGGACCAGTTAGGCATATATTTCTGTCCTTTTTGTCCATTGGTTATAATAATGCTTTCTTGTTCATCTATATCAGTGCATTGGGAGGAATAAATGACAATTATCAACCCCTGCATCACATCTAGATACCTTTTCAAGTTTCACATCTCTCGTTGTTCACCTCTATTTAATTTCAGACATATTAATACCATCAAAACTTCCAAACTTAATGTATGCTCACTTCATTCACCAATGGACGGGAGACAAAAATACCACTGGAACAGGTGGCCAGTAGCAGTAGGTAGTGCACTAAATGTGTAACTTGCCACATCATAATTTTACTCATCTTTTGATACTATCTTTAGTCCTTACTTTTTCTCATCTTTAAATATGTACTATAGAGCCAAATCCATACCTTCTTTAGTGTTTGAATATTCCTTAAATCTTGTCTTCGGAATTAATTTACTGGTTTTGAACTGATCAACAATTTTGCATTATAAATTTTTATCTGGTAACATGGACCTGCATTTTTGGGTGTCTGCTATGGGTGAAAATTAGAGAAATAGCTACAGTCTTGAACTATTAATGTTTTCTAGTACACGTGTGGTGTTTAGAACAGCTAATTTTTCAAATTTCAATTGATACAAATATTTTGACGATATGCAAAATAGCTTTTTCTTTGGAAGAACTGAGGAACAGCGTGTTTATCCTTGGGCTATTTTAATGAGCCCAAAGTTTTTTGCGTATTTTTTTCATGGTAATGGGGATTTAGTACTATTTTATGTTACAAGGAAAGGAAAAAGATGAGCTGAATTTTGAGAATATGCTGAAAAATTAACTGACCTACCCCTGATTACCTTCAATCGGAAGGGATAAGAAATTGAAAGAAAAAAAGTGTGGATGCTCTCCCCTCGTTGAAGGCGATTAGGATCACAAAGTAAAACATGTGTTCATTACAAGAAGTCATGTGGATTACTATGTGGTTATTTTGGATTAGCGAATGCATAGCCATTTAAAATCCTGCTTCTGAACTTTGATAATAATGATGCACATCTTATCTTGGTTACTGTAGTGCCGCCTTAGGGGAAAGATTGATTCCAATGGCTGTGTCGCTGCTTTTTTGGAGGAGCGGTTAAATATGGGTCTGAATTTTATTCTTTCTGCAGAGGTCAGGCATTTTTCTTTTTGCTTTTCCACTGCTCTTTTTATTTGAGTAGGGATGAAAATCTAGTTTGGTGGGGGATGTTGAGTTAGGTTTTGATCGGCTTTTGCATTTTTGCCCTGACATGGTTTTCGTATGTATTAATTGCAGCTTGACCACAGGAAAAAGGACTACAAATTTGGGTTTGGTTTGACTGTGGGAGAATGAATAAACCGAACTGGAGCTGTGTTTTCATTGCTGTACCCAGCTTAGCAAGCTTTCTTGCATCTTTTTCCTTGTTGGAGATTTTTCTTTCCAAAAAAGAAAAGAGGAAATATCGTTTGTGTCGGGAAACACTATTTACAATCCACAAGTAGCTGCAGAATTTTCAATAGTCATCAATTTATTTGGAACTTGGGCAGAAAAAACTCGATTTATTTGGATCTATTGCCCTGTTTTCCCTTGAGGGGGATGTAGAGTGATATCAGTTTAATCCATATTGTGAGATCAATTTCCATAATGTTTCTAGTGCTCGTGTATCTATCCCTGTCCTATACTTAAGTTTAAATGACCCATGCATGCATGGGATGGAATCGTCGCAGCAAGAATGACTTGGTCCGTCATTTTTCTGGCTGAATTCAATGCATACTTTAGTGATAGATTTACTCGCAAAAATAAGAGTATTATGCTAGAGAGAAATTATTTTAGAGACTCGCCATTTTTTACGCAAGCGCTAATCAACTGAATACAAAAGCCCATTGTGTTTTCCAAATTGTAACTTTTTTCCAGTAAAATAATAATAATAATAATAATAATAATAATAATAATAGTAATAACAATAACATAATATAATATAACAATAATTATACGATCAATCTGCCAACTCAGTTGAGCTAAACAATTGTATCTCGTAGCTATCCAAACTCAGACCAAAGAAGGTCACCCACCCCATCTTTTTTAAATTTGTTGGCCTACCAAAACCAATTGATCGAAAAGGAAAATATAAGTTTGTTATTATTGTTAATTTTATTCCATCTTTAATGTTTTGTGATATTGGAATACTTTATTGATCAATAATGTTTTTTTATCCATAAAAATAAAAAATCGTGATAGAAATTTAAAATAATTTACGCATTCTACTTTACCAATTGAGTTAACCTCCTTAGATTTGTTAAGGAATAATATATGATATTGTTGGAAAGATTTTTTTTTTTAGAAAAATGAATTTATAAGGACAAAAAAGAAAAGACGCTGGCTTGATTGGAGTTTGATGAACTTTCTTTTTAAATTCAAACTCGATTGTATTTAAGCTTACAAAGCAACTCAATTCAATTTGATAGCTTGATTTGATTTAAATTATAATTATTTTTTATTTATTTATTTCATAAAATAAAAAATAACATGAAATTAATTAAATAATCAAATACATGAAATGAAAATAATATCAAGCTAATGCATGAGTCGAATTATATGTAGTCGAATCAAGCCTCATGAGTTGATTTAGTTGATTGTCTATCTTATTATAAGATATGTTGATGTTGATTATATTTGTATTCTTTTCTTTATCATGATCACATCAACCACAGATAGTGAAATCGGAATTCCTCTAATAATGTCATTTCTTCGTAAAGTCTTTCTTTTCAACCCTTTCAACAGTTGAGTTATTATAACACTAATTTTCCTACAATTAAGAGTGCGGATGTCCTCACATTTGTACTTTGACCACTATGCATTTTTAATGAAATCTTCAATCTTTGCACCACAAGTAAAACTACTTCAATCATAGAAGTAACAAAATAATAAAGTGGGAACTTATTAATTAGGAAGTGAGATTTAAATAATCTTATATTTTTAATAAATTTTAATTAGTAATAGAAAAAACAAATATTAAAAAACCTTTTCGGTAAAAACTAAAAATGAAGCAGGCCCTGGATGGTATTCTCCGACAAAGCTTTCAATTCATCTTGGACATACTGGGAAACTGAAGCCATACCACTTTGACCCACAGATCGTGCAAAAAGTTGCATACCAACACTGTTAATTAAATTAATTTAATACAAAAACCATGCTCTAGATGTTTTCCACTTGTCTTTTAGACCATGCTTTTTAATTTTCTTTGTTAATAATAGCATAAATTTGGAAATAGAGAGAGGCGTGACACCTAACATAACAAAAACAAAAGCAGAAATAAAATGAATGTCAGGGCTTCTGAATGTTTCAGAAAACAGCCCATTGTCATCAAACATTTTCTCCCTTTTTCCCATCCACCCAATTTAAAGCAGCATTCAAATTAATCAATATTTGAAAGCAACAGCTTTGTGTACGAAATCTAGTTGTCCTCAATTCATGCAAACAAGATAAAGGTCGGTGGGGGCCGGGGCACCTCAATTTAGATCGCTTTCAAACTAAGCATTTTAAATTGTATTTACATGCAGCTTTTAAACCAAGTTAAAAATTCTTTTAAAGTGAATAGATAAACTTGTAGATATTTTTTAACTTTAATAAATTAACATCATAATATATTTTAAATTGAATAAATGATCAATACACTCTTGATTTGAGAAAAGGAATTTTTTTAACTAGCAATTACAAAAATAATTTTATTTTCACATTAATTCTTATTTTTAACAATATTAATTTTAATTTTTACTATTTTTTATAAAAATATTTTTAAAAAATAACATTTTTATGTGTAAATAATATATATATCGATAATTTTAAGGATTTTTATACTTTCATTTAATTATAAATTATTATGTATGATAAATTTATTAAATTTTATAATAACTATAGGATATGTTTGATTTAGAAAAGAAAGGAAATAAAAGAAAAGAGTAAAAATTGAAACGAATGTTTACCTTGTTTAGTAAAGGACAAAACGAAAGAAAAGAAAATTATAACTTTTCTTTTTTCTTATTTAGTTAAATAGAAAGTGAAAAGAAAAAAAATGTGTATAAAAATAAAAATATTGAAAATTTGATCAGTTAACAAAAAAATAGCACTCCTTCCTTCACATTTCCACCCACTTTTGGATGGATAGTCTATACACGTGGGTCTCACCTCTATTCATTTCTCTCACTTTATTTAATACTCTAAACGGATGAAATGAATTTGAAAACTCTATAGTCAGTTTTGTCTCGTTCTTTTCTTCCTAAATCCCTTTGTCTTATTAACAATGATTTGTTATCAGTAATCATTATAAAAAAAAATTATCCTTGAATAGATTTGTTTTTATCCGTAAAAATTAAGGATTATATCAGAAAATTTACAACAATACACATTCTATTAAGCCTAGATTCTTTTAATATATTTGCATACAAATTAGAGTCTCTTTATAAAAGCAAAAAGAAAAACACTTGAAAGAGTTTCACTTCTCTCAATTAAGTAAAAGCTTCTTCCGGATGCTCAAACTTGAAAGTTTATCGGCTGAATTTAATTCTCAATTTTCCATTGTTAATGATTTTAGTTTGTCTCGGGGACACCAAATCTTTGCCACCCTATTAGCTTAACAACCTTATGAGTTTTGACGTCCTTTGTGGGGGACATGCCTGATTATATAAATAATCAAGGTTTAAACCATATTTTCATGCTTATCATTGCTACTAATTTCAGCTTTGCTTTTTAGAATTTTATTTCCTAATATATTTACTTTATTAGTGCCGAAAGAAGCAAAATCTTAATAATATGGAGCCAGAGACTTGGGGACCCGGGGGATTACAACAATTAAAAATAAGTAAACTATAACAATTAAAATTTATGTTGAATCAATTATTAATTAATATTACACATGTAGACACAACATCCCATCACTTAAAGAGGCATGAAGGACAGAAAATAATAATATACGTCATAATACTATACTATGAATACCCTGCTAATCAAAGAAATGGAAATTTTAATTTCCATATCAAAGTTTTGCTAAAAGAGTCATTTGGCCATAAGACCTCTGTAACAGCCGAAAAGTATGCTATGTGAAATAAACATGGTCCACCCTTGGCCATAAGACCTCTTTCGCAAAAGCAAAAGCTAGTCTCCATCTAATTCATATCTATTGATGTTTTTATTTTATTTTTCAAAACTATTTAAGTTTTAAAAATACAACTAATTAATATTTTTTTCAACTACATATAGCTATTCAAAGTAGTTAAGTCAAGTACCCCAAAAGCACACCACCCTATGAAAGCACGAGTTGGAAAAACGAAATTGAAGTTTTGTAATGCAATTGAGTTTAGTTGGTATGGATTGACAAGTTATTTTCATGCCATCAGAAATCATCTTTAAGATGTCTTTTAAATAAATTTGTATAATAATTTACACTTATTATACTTGACAATTTTTTAAAATTTATTTCTTATAATATGTATAAATTAATGGATATTAGATATGGGGCGAAGGGAGTACAGTAAGATGCTGAAGATAAACTTATTATCCATAACAATTTTTTTAATATGCATACATTAACCTCAAACATTAATAGATATTAGATGTGGGGCGAAGGGAGTACAGTAAGATGCTGAAAACTATACAGATATTAAGTAGTAGTAGTGTCGGAAGTGTGTTAGTAGCATTACCTTTGTCCTTGTGCTATACAAGCTCGGCTAGTTACTTTGCTAATAGCAACTGAATCTCAAACTCCCAAGTTATATATACTTAAATCCCAATATGGGGCATAACGGGGTTGAGCTTCCCTCAAATGTTCAAGAAATGTAAAGTCAAAAAAAAAAAATGAAGAAAACCATTAGAGTAGTGTATCTTATTCTAAGACGTGAAAACAAAGACAGGCCTCTGAGGGATACTTTTCCTTGGACGCTTTCTGAAATTCACAACTTCAACCCACCCATATGGCTCAGCTTCAGAGATAGATGACTCCGGTTCTGAATTATGGTTATCATTCATTGTAAAGTCAATGCCTTCAGGTTTTGGATTGATGATGCCTCTAGCACTTTGGTGGTTTGGTGAACATTGATTTTGACCTTGGTATTGGGTCTCCACTGGATGCACTGAGATCTAACAATTGCACATGACTTGAGTCAACAAATGATATACATGTAGACCACAAAATATAAACATTAAATCGGAACATGGCTGTTACCTTGCATGTAATGGAGCAGAAGCGATTACGCTCATCTTGTAAGTGTTTTCCACATTCTTCACACGTGCCCCCTGACTTTGGTCTTGTTGCTATGCCGGTCTCTTTGTATTTAGAGTCGGGACTTAGATCAGCAGACTTAGATTTGGTGATTGAAGGCCGAGGTTTGAGATGCACAATCCTTTCATTATTGGATATGTAAGTCTGCATATTGCATCACCATTGTAAGCAGAAAATTACATTCACCAATCAATTTTCAGTTAGAAAATTAAGTTCAGAGTTTGCTATTAAGAGGAGATAGTTATATTTAATGAGTCAGATATACCAAATAAGCAATGAGGTTCAGTTATAAAAAAGTTTTACAACAAGTTTAATGCCTATATCATTCATTGGTTAAAGCTGATAAAGGATTTCTAGACTTAGTCATAGTAGTAAATCCAGTAAGTATGACAACATCAATGCCTACATCCACTAAAAAAGAACTACTCGAGCTACATCATGTCATCATCATTCATTTGAAAATTTAAAATCTGCATGTAATTTCCATCAGATAATTAAAGGTTATCCTATCATATCTGAGGAAGACAAGTCAAGCACAGTATAGCAAAAAAGAACAAGATTAATATGATGAAGAAATTGAATTGATCAAAGTCATCTAGAAAATCAATCAAGAAACCCTAACTATGAAATCATTACTATCTTGTGACAAAGAAATGAGGACCTGAATTTTGGAGCAATCAAAATACTTCTGCAGCTCGGCATGGCGGAAGACATCCTGGTAGGAATATTTGTAAATCTGAAACCTTCTATGTAGGGAATGAGCTTCCTTACAGTGCCTACACATCCTAAGTGCACAGTCCACGCAGAACACATTCATCTCATTAGATCGAAGATCATGGTGATAAGTACAATAACCAAAGCTGCTGTTCATAAGAACTCCAATCCAATCTCTACTCCTTTCCTTTGGGGAAAGATTCTGCCCCCCCTGCAAAACCCATTGCAAAAAAAGGAATTCAAGAACCCTTCAAAAGCAAAACACAGTTCCTCAACAAGTTAGCAGCTCCGAGAAATCCAACCCTACCCAAATCACAATATTTAAGACACAGTGATAAACTAACCTAATCTAAAGTCACAATTTTCAAATTTGACGCAAACTGACACCAAATTTATGATAGGAAGATAGATTACCCTAACGATCAAAATTAGCTAATACCAAACAGAACCACCAAGAATCAAACAAACGCATCCAAAATACAAAGAAAATGAGCTAGCTTCAACGATCAAGAAATTAATTGCACGCAAATCAAAAGGAATCACAGAGAAAAATCAAAACTTTATGATAACCCAGAGTCCAAAGAGCATAGAATTTATGATTCGCTTACCATCTCGTTGGGCTCAGATTGGGTACACAGTAGCAGTTGCGGCTTGTGAGCAAGTGAAGAAACAGAGACTTTTTTTTTTTTTTCTCTCTCTCTCTCTTCTGTGAATGTGAACGGATTGAAATAATAAGGAAAAAGGGTACTGTGGTTTTTATAACTAAAAAAAGAGAGAGAGATAATACAATTAAAAATAAATAAATAATAAAAAGTGAAAATGGAAACGAAATCGTTTCCTTTTCTGCAAAGAAGTGGTGCCGTACAATCGGCGGGAAGCGGAGCGCGGTTGTGCCGTTGGATTGGAATGTGATCGGACGGTGGAGATTGGTTGAGAGTGAATGTGAGGTGGGACCCAAGAAGGAGAAAAGGGTGGAAACCCCAAATAAAGTCGCTAGCTGCCTCCCACCCATTTCCCGCCAATTTAACCGAAATTCTCGGAATCCCTAATAAATTCCTTATTTATTTTTTAAAATACTACGAAATAAAAGTATTATAATTATTTCTAAGTGGTAGCTCCAACTCATAAAAGCGCTCACGGGAAGGGACTTTTCACATTCAACACTCTTTATCACTTTTAATTCATCTTTAATTAAAAAAGTTACTTTGTAATTTATCTATGCGTTTGGAAGTTAGCTTAATGTGGATGAAGCTAATTTGTTAGGTTAATTATAATTATTTTATTAATTAGTAAATTGCTATGGAATAATTAAGATAGTTTATGAAGAAAATTATTTTTATTTTCTTTGAAGTAAGTTAATATTTATTTTTTTTAAAACGCTTTTATTTGATATTTGTTAAGGTTGAACATAAGTAGAATAGATTCATGAATCATAATAACAAAATCTTCACATATTGATATTAATAATTTGAGGAAGCAAAACATATATAATTCGTCCTAGTTGGTTGACCCACTCAATACGGAGCCTATAAATACCTAGTAGACGTACCTAATAGTTTGTTTATTTGTAATTTAACTCAATTTCGATCTTAAAAATGGCTTAATCAGCCAATCTGCTGTGGTTTAACACCTTTTACATGAAAAGATTATACATACAAAAAAATAACAGTATAGGATGTGAGAAGTATAAACAAATGTTTTCCTTGACAGCAACTCTTAGAGCAATTTCCTTCCAAACAAAAAAAAAAAAACTCTTAGCAAATGCCAAAAAATTGTTAAAAATAACGTTGTTATAAATGCCTTTTTCGAATAATCTGGGAATTCATAACTGGTTTTAAAAAAATTGTATATGTTTCCCAATAATCTAGGAATTCATAACTGGTTAAAAAAAAAATTGTACACGTTTTCGAATAATCTGGGAATTCATAACTGGTTAAAAAATACTTGTATACGTTGACTTTATAAGGAGACTTTTTTTTTTTTTTATGAAGACTTTAAATATTAGAGGTGCAAACATTTGCTGTAAAAAGAGAGAGAGAGAGGTGCAAACATTTAGTTGAAGATGGAAGATGCGAAACTTCGGTGGGATAAAATAACATGATTTTATATGTTTATCTATGTAGTAAATCAAGTGTGATTAAATAAATATTTTGATTTACTTTACTTTGAACCATTGCATTCGGCTGTATGGACAAATCCACATACGAAGTCATAAGATTCGAATTTATTTCTTCTTTTTTTTAATGGAACGCACCTCGCTGTTAATATAAAAAGACTTTTATGCAATGACACCGTTAAAATAGCTTAGTTAATAAGTACGTATACATATATTAATTTAATTTGAGAAAATAACTACTTTATTTTCCTCCTTTGACAAGTGTTAGTAGAAACTTCTTAGGAATGAGACGACAGTTGAATTAAAAACAAACGTTTGAAGTGATGCATGGTCGATCTCTCTATGATGGAGTGGGATGATATGTTTGGAATAAGATTATTCTAGTGTTTAAGTTGGATGGTTGGTTAGGATTGAATTTCTAATGAATGTCGAATCTAACGTGCTCCAAATAGATTGAAGTTCGAGATCTTAACTATGTTTCGATGCTGTTAAGATGCCATAAAAAATGGTCAGTAGTTGAGAAAGTGACTATGACACTCAAGTTAATAAGAATTAATTCTACTGTATTAAAAATGTACATGTTTAATATTATAACACTGTTGATAATATAGACATAGGAGTCAAAGGCGAACTAGATTCCTTGTTACAAGGTCTGAGGTCTCTGGTGGGCAATCATATATTGTTTTAGTTTAACAATGTAAGAACTTTACTCTTGATTAAGGATTTTAGGTGTTATTTATTTTTTACGAATATATATTAAAGATTTTGTTACTAATGGCGACCTTGTAATTTTGAACTAATCCAACACTTTAGGCGTATAAAGGTATACGTGATATGGATTGGGGTTAAGCCCAACTCCTAATCGAAAAAGAATATGAAGTTACATCTTTATGACTTATTCTCTTCGTGGAAGAATTTTTTTCACACCCATCAATTAAGATGAATTGGTGAATTATCTTTCATTTAAAATTGATATACAGCTCTCCTCCTTACATCCATCTCTTCGCTTGTGTTTCTTTATCCTTATTCCTCCATTGTCGTGAGTACCCTTTGTTTATCCTTTCGTTCATCCCTCTTTTTATCTTTACCATTGTTGTTGGTGATGTCGTTGTTGTCAATATGTATTTTTTATTTTTTATTTAATAAATTATTAATTTAATTAATTTCTTTATTTAAAAATTAATTTTAAAATTTTGTCGTTATTTAATTATTTTATAAATAACTTTTGTTGTTTATTTTAAATATTTATTTATTAAATTAACTATATTTGTTTATTTAAGTTGATTTTTAATAATTTTTTATTTAATAAATAATTTATTTATGAATTTTGTTTATTTAAAATGAATGTATAATTTTTTTTCGTTATTTCATTATTTTTTAAATAACTATTTTAATTAATTTTTATATTTAAATAGTTATGTATAAAACTGTTAAATAACAAAAATTCCAATTTTTATAATGTATATATTTTAGAATTTAGTCAAACAAGAAATGATAGTATTGTATATGAAAAATGTTTTTTTTATTAACATACTTATATAAATATTATTACATTAATAGTATTAAATATTTATATAAATAGTGTTTGAAAGTATAAAAAATAAAAAATGAATTTCTTCATTTATTTATAAATATTTAAAAGTATTAAATAGTTACTTGTAAAATAATGAAGTAGTCATTTATTAGAAATAAAAAATAAAATTATACTTTGATTTTGATCATATATTTTAGTTTGCTAGAATTAGTGATGTAAAGTATTTATGAATATATAAAAGTATTAAAATAATTATTTATGAAATATTTAAATTAAATTGTAGTTTAATTTTGATGATATATTTTAGTTTGCTAGATTAATCATTTAATGTTAATTTAATTTTTTTATTAATAGAACGAAAACATTTTTGTTATGAAATATGAAACTCAACTATTATTTGAATTATGACATTAATTGTTATTACGGTTTAAATTTGTAGATTATGATTAGAACTAGAGGATCACGTTGGACTTTAGGAAGAGTTTTAGGAAAAGCCTTAGGTAGACAGGTTAGTGGTGACGCGGAAGAAGCCCTTCAGCGTCGAAGGTCGACAACATCTGCACGTAGACAATGGACAATTACAGTTGTTGCTGAGGATGTTGACCATGTGGATCATGTTACTGATGAGGTTCATGAGCTACCTCAGGAGCCAGTTACGGATCATATCAGTGCTGATACAGAGGGTTTTTCAAGCAGATTCCATGATACATCAGTGTTAACGTCATATGCTGATCATGTGGCAACTAGGGTTTGGGCAGGAGAGGTAGTTATTTGTTTAATTATATCATATTTCAATAATTATTTATCATTTTACTTGAAGTAATTAATTTTAATTATTTGCAAGAATGTATTGAGTTGAAGTTGGTCTCTCATGGGAGGAAAGGAAAGAAATTTGGAAGGTCTGCACCTGAGATTGAAGGCACAATGACTGCTACATGATTAAGTTCTCTAATTACATGTTCGTTGGAGATAGGTGACAAAGGACTTTTATATGCTTTTGCGGAGAAGTGACACAAGGAAACTAATAGTTTTTATATACCGACAGGTGAGCTCGCTATAACCCTTGATGATGTGGCATCCTTATTGCATCTGCTCATTACAATTGCCTTCTATACCTTTTGATCCTATTGATGTAGACGAAGCGGTGGACTTGTTAGTTGAGTCGCTTGAAGTCATTACACAAGAAGCAAAAAATGAGACTGAGCAATACAGAGGGGCGTATGTTCGCCTAACCTGGTTGCGAGACATTTATCGTAACAAATGTGACGCAAGACAATGGATCCTAGCAGCTCGAGCATATTTATTGAATTTAGTAGGTTGCAAACTCTTTGCTAACAAGAGTGTCAGACACATCAGTATAGTATTCTTGAACGCATTTGGTGACCTCAACCAATGTGGAGGCTATTCATGAGGTTATTAAAACCAATACATATTTAAAATTTTCATACATGTTAGTTGTTGTGTTTCTTAGATGCATCACCTTATTCATCCAAACTTTAACAAATCTTTGCTTATGGGGAATCAACTATGTTTGTTTGTTTGACATAGTCAACAAACATTGGTCATGGTGAGTAAACAATTTCAAATTTCATAAGGCAATCATCAAACTCTTGCTTAAAAGGGTAATCCACTAAACTCTCACATGCTTCCATGATATAATCTCATGCATTTTTTTGACCCACAAGAGTCTTACATTTTGCCTTCACATTTTTATCAATGTGAAACAAGCACAACAAGTTGGTTGTCTCAAGAAAAACAGTTTTCACTGTATTCATCAATGGTGAATCTCTGTCGGTAGCAATAACTTTAGGGATTGCATTATGTCTCAGAAAAATACCTCGAAACTGTTCCAGAACCCAAACAACATTGTTTATACGCTATCCCACCAAATAGGCAGATGAAGCTAAAAATGTTATCCTAGTTGGTGTCACACAAACAATGTCAAGTGAAAGTAGTCTATATCATTTATTTTGTAAGTACTATCTATGAGAAATACCAAATTATAGGCATTGGTTAATTTCACTGCATGAGGATGACTCCAAAATATATCATGCACGACATCTTCATCCTTCATTTTATGCTAATGAATATACTGATCGTGTTTAAGAAGCTTCATTAGTTGTTGCATTTCACTGTTTCTGCCTCTTATAAAAGAACATTATGCATATTAACTTCATCATTAACCATTCACCTCTTAAAATTGATTTCGCTCATAGCTTGGGACACTCACATTTTCTACTGTCAGTAACTGTTCGTACTAAATCTTTCTTGTATGTCTTATATTTTTCACTCCTTTCACAACCAATTAAAACATTTGAGCTCCTTCCTCTATTTCTAGTATCTATGTCTGACCCCATTATCACCGCCACAAAATCAATATCATACGCAATAAAGTGAGCCCAATGCAAAACGACATCGCAGGTAGCAAATACCTACAAAAGGGATAATACATGTTTAGTCTTCAAGGGATATTTATTTACTTACTTTAACAAAATACAAAATCATATCAATACTTAAAAGTATTGAAGGCATTAGAACAATCAATATTTTCAAATACACGAGGTTTTTCTCCATTGTCTTTATTCATATTAACTTTTTCAGAGGTTATGTTATCATATATTCACTGGTCTTCGTCCATCTTAACAAAACATTAAAAAATTTCAATGACAAACTAACGACTCCTAACGACACCATACATAATTATAATTATTTATAAACAAATCTATTTATTTTAAACAACTTCCATGTTGACATTTACTTTAAAATCTTTTACATTGCATAAGTATGTCGATATATGAAAATATAGTGCTAATTAAGTTAGTGTTTATATAATTTATCTCTAGTTTTACACATAAGTACGACCCCTTTAAGATTTGTCTGGATCCATCTTTGTCTATATATAAAGATATAAATCTATGTAGTATCTAAATAAATTTCCATACAACCCAAATCCTAGTTCACCTTATATTTCATGTTACAACACCATGAAAAAAAACAATTGTCATAGGATGGTCAAATAAGGCAAAAAATAGAAATATAGTTAATGTAGTAATATTTACACAAATATTATAAAAAATTATAACTAAATTTATTAAAAAATATATTAAAAATATTTTTAATTTTTTTTAAAAAATTAGATTATATGAATTGATAATTCGTATGATTCTTACGGATTATAAATTTATATGCTTATTAGCATATAAGTTATAGGAAAAAAAAGCATACATCCGTTGTTATGTGCAACACCAACCATCACGACAACCATGAATTACCAACGAATCAATGTAACAATGTACTTCGACCAAACGAGCTATAATAAGGAAGAAGGAAACGAAAATGAATGGTGTATGGAAAAAATAATGAAAGAACAAAGGAAGAAGAATAAGTTAACCTAAGTAATTTTAAAATATTTAAAAAAGTATTGGATGTAGAAGAATTTATGCCGATATAAAAAGAAAATCCCCATATTTATAACCATCCAAATTATAGTATTTTTTCACATACTTTCTACTGATTCGTCGTTTTATTCTTCTACATTTATTATTTCTCTTTTTTTTGTTATATGCATGGTAAAGGCTGTATAAAGTGAATCACTTTTCATCCTCGAGTTAAACCCTCATGGTTATAAGTTTTCAATATTTCATTGCTCAATAGTGCCATAATAATCAAATGATTAATTCTAATGTCTTTTTCGTCTTAACTTTTACTCATATTGTCCACTTAACAAACAATGGTACTTTATACTCCACTAGTGACTTCCCCTACTAATTAGGAATAATGCTCAACTAAGATACAATTGTTTAGCTTAATGAAGAACATTGTCTAACTAACGTAAACATTTTACCAAAATAATTGAAATGGCTACACCTTTTTTTCCCTCTATATTATCCCTTTCGACCTTGGTTGGTTTCATCCCATAAGGGATCTCTTATTAGACCCATATCCACCAAAGTTGAAATTTAGTTCCCTTTAACTTCAATTAGTCGGGTTTGTGGGGTTATCAACTGCGAAAATAAGGGTTCAAGAAGTATCATAATGTTAGTACTTCCCAAGAAATGCAGGCAACTTGAAAAAGGAGCTTTAAGTTTGTGCATGAAGGTTTTGCTAACTTGCTATCTTTTGTGTATCGGTGGATCAATTAGTTTTACCTATAATAGGAGGTTAAGGTGACTGCTTATAGTATTTTTTATTATTAATTATTAAAATCAAAATTTAAAATAATTAAATACAGTAATTAACAATCAATTAAACTTTTTTATGGTTTTAATGTGAATACTCTCTCTTTCATCTCTTCCGTCTCTATAAGCAAGATAACAATGACGGCCACTTCATCTTCTTCCCATTGATGTCACTGCATCTCCAGGCGCCGATGTCCTCCTCCACTTCGCCTTCCACTATACTGGGAACCGTGCGTGAAGTTGCTGGCAAAGGGTTCGGAGGAGATGACGAAAGGATTTTCAATTTGTTTTTTCCAAGTTATTTCTTCGACTTGTTGGTGGTACTGTTGAGAAGCTGAGATCGTTGTCGGTGGTGATGGCAGACCTATCTGGTGGACCAATTACAAACTGCTCTACGCTAGCCAAACCCATCTTCTGTTGTAGATCTCAACAACTAGATATTGAGCAAGGATGCTAACGTATCTTGTACTATTGTAAAAAAAATCTCAATGTAAGTGGATTACTTGAGTTGTCTTTAGTAGTTAGGACTTGGGAGTGAAATTGATTTCAAAATGTAAGCGAATCAACCAAGGTGGTAGTAATTATAAACCTGATAATAAGTTGTAACTCTAAAGTAACGTCAATTGATAAAATATTACCTCTTGCATTTCCTGCTATTGACATCAGAGTTTGTAATTTTCGATTTAGTTCTCTTGCATATCCCGAGTTTTCAAAACTTGTCCATTTTTTTTTATCCGAAACATAATTTCATATTTATTACTCCAGTGCATCTTTTTCATATCCAATTGTTCCTATAGCCATCAAATTTGGAGCTCTTGCGGGAAGTATTTGGATGAGAGCACTATCCTTCCAGGTACACGTCAAATGCGAGATAAGACTGATTTTGTGGGCATCTATCACATGGAATATCAATATCTGGAAGCTTCATAACCAATGTTTGTTCAGGGATGGACATTTTGTTTTAGAGAAGACAGTCCAAGATATTAGATTCTTTACCTGGTTCTGGCTTAAGAATTTAGCAGGGTAATATGCACAGTGGCAGATTAATCCCAAAGTAAGTCTAGCAGTCAAGATGGAAAGGTAACGTGGAGCTCTTATATTGTGTGAATGACTATACCTATGGGTCTGCATGCAGGGGACATTCTTGGTGTCAGCAATGGCAGCTACCATGGGATTGTGCTTCTCGTTAATCAGCCTCGGTCTCGGGCTGGTGACTTTTGATAGGGTGTTTAGAATGCATTTATGTGGGTGCGCTTATTGGTCTATGTGCAGAACATGGTTGGTGGGCTTGGTTAGGAAAAGTTGGGGGCATTGATTGTGATTTTTTGGGACTGGTATACTACCTTGTTGGTGGTTATTTCATATTTATGTGGCCTAACATAAATATTTTATGACCATTTTTTACCTGACACATAGTAAAGGGAACTACAATGTTACCTGACCATTTTATTTGCTGATTAAAAAAAAGTATAATTCTCTTTATTCTTCTTTGTCCTTTTTTTCAATAAAATAAAATACCATACTTTGATTGTGAGTTTCACTTTTTTTTTACTAGATGGGGCTAAAATGCCCGAAAAAGGAAGCAACTACACCGAAACAAACCAAGGGAGATTAACTCCCAAACCATCAGACAACAAGAGAGGAGCCTGCTCAAAAAGAGTAAAATCCTCAGCAAGATCTAAAGCCAATTTGCAGTTCAAGTCAGTGAACATTTCTTTCCCGAGCCATAATCAACCCCTGGCACACACCCCACAACTCAGCAATATAGGGGGACATGATACCAATCTTATAAGCAAGACCACACACCCAACGACCCTGGTGATCTCTAATTAAAGCTCCACACCCCGCCGGACTAGCAACACCTTTTACTGAGCCATCAGTATTGAGACTCATCCATCCTCTCCATTTCACTTGGATTTGATGATACGGCTTCCCCCGAAATAATCTGTTGATTTCCATAAGAAGAGAAATAAGTCATGGTGTGACCTTTAATAACTTCCACCAGCCTGAAAGGGCCTAATAAAATGAGGGTTTTGCTCCTTTTTGTTTCTCCAAAACCACAAAAAATAACAAGAGGTAGCCCAAAGATCAGGCCAATTTAAACCTTGCTCTGACTTTTAAGTAGCATTAAGATTCCAAGCTATCCATTCAGAAAGATTTAGCCCAAAGAAGTGGGCCCCATCATCCAAACATTCGTTGCTAATGAACAGTCTCTAAGAACATGGAGAATAGACTCTTCTACATTTTGACAATCACTACAATAAGGAGAGCCAATACCCCCCAAGAAGCCACACGTTTATGAGTGGAAAGACGACCATGATTAGTCTGCCACAGAAACACTTTCATCCTTTGAGGGACTTTCAACTTCCAAATCCTCTGCCACACTTGGCTGCAGTTAAGCTGGTGGAAACTATTAAGTCGCTTATAAGCACGGGAAATGGAAAATTTTCCTAGCCTATATCAATAGTCCACATCCTAATATCTTCCCCTGCTATCTGAGACTGAGGCATAATGGCTCTAATACGCTGAATAAGATCATGAGGCAGAAAAAGGTTCAATGTATATAAATTTCATTGGCCACAACTAGTGGTCAAATCACTGACAGTTAAATTCTGGAACTGATCAGGAATGTCAGTAATAAAGTCTGCAACTTTAGTATTCTCATCTAACCATTTATCATTCAAAGCATTAACCTTCTCCCCATTCCCAATGACCCACTACTCTTCTTTAACCAGAGGAGCTGAATGCTTCACAATATCTATCCACAAAGGGGAGTCAGTTCCTTTGTAATCCATAGCCTGGGCAACATTAAATCTTCTGGAGTATTTTCCTTTTAGCACATTAGTCCACAGATTATTCTCCCCATTTCCCAACCCAACTTCATGATGCAAGCTGTGTTCATCTCAAAGAGACTACACATAGCCGTACCCCCATTGTGCTTGGGCATCATTATCATCTTCCAATTAACAGCATGGGCCCTCTTGTGCTCAGCATTGTCCCCCAAATAAAGGCTTTTTGTACCTTTTGAATCTCTGCAATAATATTCTGAGGAATGATCATTGTCAACATAGGATAGGCAGGGATAGGTTGGATAGCAGTCTTGGCCAAGGTGATTCTTCCAACTAAGGACAATGGAGAGGCTTTCCATCCCGCGAGTTTGGTATTCACTTCTCCAAAAGATAAGAAAAGTCTCCTCTTTTAGGATTTTTGCCTAAAAGAAGTACTCCCAAATATTTACCCAATGAAGTGGCCTCGTTGAATCCTAATAAATTAGTGAAGGTGGCTTTGAGCTGGGAACTAACATTTTTGGAAAAAAATATGTTAGACTACTCCACACTAACTTGTTGGCCCGACATGCTACAAAATTCTTCCAACACTCCAGTCACAGTTTGCATTTGGGAAATGGATGCTTCTCCAAATATAAGCAAGTCATCAGCAGACATCAAGTGGGAGACAAGAGGCCCCTCTCTTCCAGCCCGCATCTTGGAACCATCATCAACACGCTTGGAAATAATGCGTGAAAGTTTGTCCAGAGCAAGAACCAAAAGATAAGGGGACAAAGGGTCCCCTTGTCTTAGTCCTCTTTCCGGTGCAAAGAAAGGAGATCTGTTACCATTTCATAACACATTGCTCTTCATGATGACATTAATCAAATTAGGAGGGAAACCAACTTCAACTAACACATTATGGATAAATTTCCAGCTCATGCGATCATATATGCTTTGGCCAAATCAACTTTTATAACAAAGAACCCTTTCCTCCCCCTCATCCTTCTCATAGAATGGAGCATCTCCTGATGACATTTTCATGAATAGACCTGATAGGGATAAATCTAGTCTGAAAAGGAGATATGATTCTGGGCATGATGGACTTGAGTCTATCGACTATAACCTTAGTTAGAGTCCTATAGGCGGCATTACATAAAGAAATAGGCTGAAATTGATTAACAAATTCTGGTTTACTAGACTTGGGGATCAAACAAATATTTGTGAGAGTCTATTGACCATAACCTTAGTTAGAGTTTCACTTTTTTAGCTTTGTGGTAGTCATCATAAATTCATATTCGTCTTAGAATTTTGTCCACCAATCATAATAATTCAATATTAACGTGAAACTCCCTTTATAGCCTCATTTTGGAATTAAAGCAATGGTTCTACCTTCATGTAATTTCCTATAAATAGTGTTGACCCCTTTTGGCTACTATGAAAATATTATTTTGTTACTCAAATGACCAATCAAACTCCAGAAAGGGGTGACTTGAGTTTCTTAAAAAATTGCAAAATAGTTTCCCTATTTCATGAATGATATATATTAGAAGCGGAGCGATTTACACCTCCAACATCCGGTTACCTTAAGTGCAATGTCGACGCAAGCTTCTTCCAGCAGCAAAATCAAACAGGTGTAGGGATGTGCATTCATGATGAACTTGGAAGATTCATTATGGCTGGGACAACTTGGAGGGAGCCATGTTTACACATTCAAGAGGGAGAAGCATGGAGTTTGTTATCAGCCTTACAGTTTGTAGTCTCTTTGGGTCTACAACATGTTATTTTCGTAGTAGATTGTAAGGTCGTAGCTGACAAAGTTAGTAAATGTCTTGCCGATTTATCTCAGATTGGGTTACCTAGTTGATGAATCTAGGAGTACAATTGGCCCATAATTAATCCTTTGATATAGGATTTGTTTAAGGGATAAACTAATGGTGTTGCTTATGAATTAGTAAGGGTGACTCTGTTTTATCTTGACTTTATACTTACAATCATGTAATTCTTTGTGTTGAGAACTTGATTTTTATTTTTAGTGAAATAAGATAATTATTTTTTAGTAAAAAAATATGAAGCTAAGTGATTTTGTGCGCTTCTTATTTTTTGAAAGTAGAGATGTGTATGTTAATAATAAAAAAAAAAGAGCCCTTAGACAATACATCATCAACAATGTCAAAGAAATAAGGAGGAACATTCTCAATCCAAACACAATCTTGTGTCAAAAAAGGCGAATCTAATTAGACGGCGATTAGGGTGCGTAAGAAAAACTCCTTAGGCACAGTGGGAAAGTTGCTGAAAAAAAATAAAAATGCATCGCGTCCGTCCAAGTTTAAAATTAGAAAATCACACGGTGAAGATCGATTAAGTTACCATGGAAGTGTTTACACCAGATAAAATAAAAAAATGTGAGATTTTTTTTCTCTCTCCTCCGAGTTGCCTTTGGTCTTCGACCACCCCTTTCTCCTCTGAGCTTCTCCCTTTGGTCTCCAACCACACCTCCTTCTCCGACACCATCTCTCTCCTCCAAGCTTCTCCCTTTGGTCTTCGACCACCCCTCTTTCTCCGACACCATCTCTTTCCTCCGAGCTTCTCTCTCCTTTGGTCTCGAACGGACATGATGTATTCTCTGTTGGAGGACGACAGCGGCGGCGGTGGTGGTGGGAGAATTCCTCATGGATCTTGACCTTGGAAATGGTGTGCATGTCGTGCGAGAGCTTGAGTTTCTTGGCGGTGCCGTTTTCGGTGGGTTGTGTTGTCGTTTTCTGTCAGCGGTGACCTTCCAGATAAAGTTTCCGCCAGAGTTTGTGATGAAGGCGTTGCCGCGGTGGTCGACGGTGACGTCATTGGCAGCATCGATCTCTTTGGAGGAGAGGGAGGAGAGGAAGAGACGGCGGTGGGAGCGGAGGTCGTAGGCGACGAGGGCGTTGAACGGAGGGATCCAAGGAGGAAGCGCTACGGTGATGATGGTGTGGGTGATGTTATGGTGTAAACAATCCCATCATAGCTTAACCGATCTCCACTGTCTAATTTCTTATTTTAAATATGGACAACAGCGATTGCTTCTTCTTTTTTTCCAGCAACTTTCATTGGGTGTGGAAGTAGTTTCATTTTCACACTCTAAAATTCGCCATCTAACTAACCTATCCGGAACTCTATTAGCTTGTCTATTAACAAAAGACTAATATGAGAGGACGTGCCTCTAAGCAAAACAGCACAGTCCTAAAGAATGCCAACAGAGTAATTATTTACATCATTCGACTTCATGCACCAAGCAGAAACCAACCTTTGACAATCAGATTCATAATGAACCATAGCAAATAGTAACTGCATCCCTTTAGACCTATCGTAAATAACACAAATTATAAGTACAAATTGAAATATTCTAGGATCATACCACGTTTAGCATAAAAAAAGGGTACCATATTGGTATAACCTGTATTGATACGAAAAAATAATAATTCAGAATTCAACTTACTTAGACTTTTGAGAAATAAAAAAAATTATCATAAAAGAATGTAATTTGTTTGATTGTATTAAAAAGAAAATGAAAAATAACTTAATTTTATATATTCTTTTATTTAAATTTCAAGATTTTCTAACTCTCTAACAGAGGCATTGTGATAAAAGTAAGGTCAAGAATAAATATTTACACAAACTATCAAATAATAATGTATGTGGTGTTTAGTTGACTGGTAAGTAAGGGAAGGTAGAAATTGAGGAGATTGAATTGCAATAGCAATGAGTGTGTCTTCAAATTCGAAGGAATCGATGGAATTATGCATATTTGATTTGCGGAGAGGCCAACACGAAGGCCAAGAGCTCGATAAGATTCTCTTCTTCTTCCCCGCCGGTTTGCCCTTTTCAAAGCAACTCTCCGTCATTGGCCTCAGCGAAGGACTCATCACTTTCACTAGGTTTGTTTGTTAGGTTACCCTGCTTATCTCTCAAATTATTTTACTAATTGATTCATTCTGCAATTCCAGAATCTTCTCGCCAGAGGCTGCCTGCGACGTCATCGAAGCAGAAAGACATTCTCATGTTTTCTACGAGGCCGAACCCGATATCTGGATAGTCATGGTTCCTTCTCCCGTTTCTCCTCTCTTTCTTTTCATTCTCAAATCACAATGCTTGGAATTGTGTATTCATTTGATATGAGTTTGTTTCCTTGTAGGTTGCCGACAAAAGCAATGATTCAGAACCTATATGGAGAGTTGATGCATTAAGAAAAGTTCTCAAGGAAATTCACTCACTTTTTGTCATGTTTCATGGATCTATTAGAGCAATGCTGGAGAAAGAACCCGGCGGAGGACTAACAAGACGGCATTTGTATACCTTTATCATGGATTATCTGAGGGGTAAGTCATCACACGATAGCTAGCATGCCTATCACATTCTTCCTTCATTATCAACTTATGATTCAAAATATTTCATTCTAAGTCATAATTGTCAGCATGTAAAAAGCGGTCTCCGTGGGATACTTGCTGCTGTGGTAATGGTGAAGTTGCTGTATCAAATGGTTTCCTTTCGCTTTGGCTCTGTCCTACCTGACTGATGCTCAAGTAGCTTCTGTCTCTCATACCTTAATTATGATTTTTTTCTCTTTGAGCCAGATTTTCTTGCGGGGAAAAAGCTCCTTTTACCTTCATTCCGTGATTGCTTAAAGGAACGTGGAACTGTTCAGATGCTGACAATA
This sequence comes from Glycine soja, assembly GCF_004193775.1. Taxonomy (NCBI): domain Eukaryota; kingdom Viridiplantae; phylum Streptophyta; class Magnoliopsida; order Fabales; family Fabaceae; genus Glycine; species Glycine soja. The sequence continues at coordinate 43,519,727 of NC_041006.1, read as the reverse complement.
GGTCGTGAGGCTGCAATTGAGGTTCAGGTTAGATAAGTTTTAAATTGTGGTTTGAAAAACTACAAAACTCATCCAAAACTAGGGCGATAGAGATAATGCTTCAGTGTTTTTTATGCTGTATTTTTTCTTTATTGTTATTTCACATGTTTCCATTGCCTTGAGTGTGCTGTTGATTTGTGTATCATCTATAATATCTCTGTCTCTCTGCTTCACTCTTATCTTATTTTCCTGGTTGCTCTTGCTCGTAGAGTCCTGTTTGCATACATATTGCGATGATTTTATTTTGGGGATAATAGACATTTGAGTTTGGTATTACAAGCTTCTTTAAAATTTGGTTTTCAGTTGGAAGAGGGAGAAAATATGGTGTTCTAATTTTATACTGGACCCAACTATATAGGAACATATGGAGGAGGCCGATGTGTCTTATTAATTGACTTAACAATGCTGTCTCAGAATCACAGCAATTCTAAAATGATAGGATTATGAGTTGTCACAGAGAACAAAATTGTTAGTGCACAAGTTTTGTGGTTATCTAATCCTTTTGTTTCCACTTTCCTTTTTTATCTCTTTCCCTACTTATTAGCCCACAAAATCATTAACTAGCACTTGTTATTAAATAGTAACAATTGTAAGTGTAAATATGAAATGAAAAAGATGAAATTACTTACACTATAGCACCTGTTATCATTTGTGATTCATTTATATATAGGTGGTGATCTTCTCATACCAATTGTAACTATTAGCATACTCACACAGTTCTTATAAAGTAAATTAAGTTTATAAAGTTTGTTGTCACAAAAACAAAAACAGTTGATGCTTCATCTGTCACTTATTTTTAATTTAAATATATTTTTTAAATTATAAGTTAATGTTGATTATTATATTATTTTGCATACTCATGAATGTTGAATTTATCTAAATTTTGATATACACCATCATCAAGATAATATTATGTGATTCAATAACTGGATTGGTTGAATTCATGTTCAACAATTACTCATCAATGGTTAGTTGATTAAGATGAAACATGCTTGCATATTTACATTTGATGTACATGTGTGTTACATAAGTGTTTTTAAACTTTTCATTTGTTAGGAATGTGTGTTTTCATTCCCTAATTTTGCATCCGTTGCCCACTTAAGCTATTGACTATTTGCAGCAAGTTTAGATGAAAAAAGGAAGAAGTTTGGCATGTTAATGGCATTCTATTTTGTTGATTTCTTCTTGTTTTGGCAGTCCCTTGTCAGGGTGCTTGAATCTTCTTCTGGAAACACTCCCTGCTACTCTTTGGTTTTATTTCAAGACCTGCTAGTGTCCACAAGTCTATCTCCTGTAGGTTTAGTACAAATTTATTCTTACTGAATTTGATTGGGCAAGATGCTTGGTCATTCATTAAGTTACTTAATTGACCTTGACTCTTTTGTCAGGATGACACCATAAATTTATTCACATATGCTGTGCTAAGGTTGACTCCCCATGCTCTATCTTCTGGAACAAGTTCCTGGTCCTACTTACGGAAAGGAAGTTCTGCATCCAATGTTGCCACTGAGTCTAACATGGCCCATCCAAGCTCTTTGTCTGAAAGTTTTTATGGCTCATCTGATATGTCCTCTGGTGAAGATAACCACTATCATGTTGTGAGGCCCCTACAGAGTGACAAATGGTCTAAAGGAAAAGATGGTTATCTTGTCACTGATTTATGGGGTGCAGAAGTTGGTACGTGGGTGTTTGCCTCTCCAACAGTTTGGCTTCAACATACAGGAGAGAAAATGTATCTTTGTGTTTATCAGCATAGAAGCCTTACTTTGATGCTTCTGATTCCTGTATCATCCATTCCTAACGGGGAGCAAGGTGTGTCGGCAGTGAGGCAGCAAGTTGTTGAAAATGTTAGTCTTCTATCATAGTGATTTTTTTTGTTTCCTAATGAATTCTGATTAGCTTTTGCACATAATATGAACTGACACTTAACATTGTAGTGTTTTCCATTATATTATTTAGGGTTCAACTTCATGCATGGTACAATTCACTGACAGGACCCCTTTTTGCTGTTATGTTATGCCTAAACATGTCCCCTAGAATTACTTTTTACCACTTCTATTCTCTCTCCCTTTTACTGAAAAGAATTCCCAAACATGGGAGAGTGGAGAATGTTACTTTTCATTTTCCTTCTGCCACATTCCTCTCGATCCAAGCATAATAGCGTTAGTACTTTGAGATTTTTTGGTCACTGTATCATTGAATTCTCTTTCATAGCTTATATACATGATTTGTATCTGTTCTATTGGTGACACCAACATTTCATTAAGAGAGGGATTATAGATTATTCTGCTAGTTTATTCTAGTGCATTCTGTTGTTTTCTGTGTTTTACTTTTGTATTGCTTTATGTGCGATTTTATGACATCAGACATAATATACGAAGGCGTGTAATTGAGGGAAGTTGTTAATAAATGCACATAGTTCCTCAGGATAATAGAACTTTGTGTTTTTTGGGATTAATGTCTCCTGTAATAAATGATGTAATGCTTTTTTTTGGAAGCATTTTACCATCATGTTTTTTATTTTCACGCATTTTACCACCCAATTTTTTTTTGTGCAATGTACCATCATCTTGGTAACAAAACGACGTCGTTTTGCATAAATTGGTGACAAAATGAAATTGTTTTTTAGAGACACGTCAAGACTTCGTTCATTACACATTTAACAGATTGGTAAAATGTGTGAAAATTGAAAACATGAAGTAAAATGCACAAAATAAAACTTCGGTAGTAAAATGTACAATGAAGCTATCTGCTGCTAAATATTCATCACTGAATAGGATTCTAATTTGATCTGCTTGATGATCTGATAATGTCTGTTTGACAATGCATTGTGGTTCTTCAGTTGGGAAGCATATGAAATTGAACTGAGATGTTTAGCAAATGTATCTTTTTCTCTGATCATAATTTTTTTATTTTTTATTTTTGCTGAATGCATCAGGCATCACTTAAAATATTGAAAGTTGAAGAGAAACTATCGAAAGGATGGGGTGGAGATAATGCTTATCACGTTAGTGGGTACCGCTACTTACTTGTAGATGGTGATAGAAATGTATCCAGGGCTTCTCCAGCAACAAAAGTTACAACTTTAACAAAGGTGTGTGTTGGTACCTTTTCCCATTTTTTTTAATTAATATGTTATACTAAATTGACAGATATGACTTGTTATTCAAGCTTCTGATGGCACTTTTTTGTGTTTGGCACTATAATGTACTTGTCACCAATGCTCTCGTTGCCTGTGAACCTACTGACTCGAAAACATTTTTAACTTTTGTTCTTTTTTGTGCCTGGTACAGGAGTCCTTACTTGCTATGAATAAGCTTAGGCAAGAGGTGGAGTTAGAGAAGAGTAGAGCAAAACTGGATAGCCGTAATTGTGAAAAAGACTTAGAGGTGTGCATTAGAGCAAAAAATAATGCATGGGTTATTTCTCGAGTCACAAGAGGGAAGGAGCTTTACATGGTTCTAGAGAAAGCTAATGAAACCCTTCTATATGCTTCAGATGCTGTTGAGAAGTTTAGCGACAGGTATGCTATTGGTTTTACCTATCTCATTAGTGTGCTTAATAGTGTGCTTCCCAAGCTTAAACTGTTATCCTTCTTGTCGCAAGAATGATGCAGAGAATTGGGGTGGAGGGTGACCTTATCAAGAAAACATTTTTTGTTTCCACTTTTAATTACAAAAATGTCACACTGGTTTTGCTTTGTTTCCCGTCTTAAAAAGTTTATATAGAAAACGGTGAAAACAACTTTTTTTTTTCATTTTCTATTTTCACTTTTCCTAAATAAACCTAATATAGAAAATAAGTTAAAAAAAGTTTTCTCAAACTAAACTTCACTTCACAGAAATTGGGCCAAATAAGAAAGATCTTTCAAAAAATCAACTTTTATTTTACATGAAAAAAGTTTTAAAAAAGGAGCTTTCAAGGAAGCTAGTTAGAAGTTTTTGGTTTTTGGTTCGTTTCCATCATCATTTCAAATCCCAAAATACACTACCCAAGAAATTTGAAGCTGTTTTTCTTCTTTTTTTTTTTTTTTTTTAACTTTGAAGTGGAGTTTAAGCTCTAATATATGCTATACTATAAAATCTTATAAATTTCAAGCCAAAAGCTTTTATTTTACCTGGGTGAAAAATATTCTTCCCTGGTATTTTTTATTTTCATTTTCTTTCATATAGTCGTCCGCAGATTATGAGGAGTTTGACAATGATAACAAATTCCCACTAAACCTAACTATGCAGATCTGAGCATCCCTAAACCCACCGAAAAGGCGATTTTTAATTTTCTTTCTTGGTTGAGTATGGCAGGTATTGCAATGGAACATTTTCTCTGGACTAAAGAAAACCAAGCATGTGCGACCGAGGAATAGCACGTTAGGTCTTCTAACTGTTTACCCAGTAAAGTCGGGAAGTTTTCCACTGTTGATTTTTCTCACCGGGAAATTCAAGAATGGAAGAAAGAATGCTACTCTGTGTATATCTCTCTGTATATTAAGTGTAATTTGTTTATACTTGTTAAAGGGTGCTTTATCAAATCTTGTCACCGGTAACTTTCTTTTTAATCCGAAATTGGGTCAGTTCCGAGAGAAATTGTTTTCCAAAAAGTTTCATTTATTTCACAATAGACTTTGAATTCCTAAAACTTAATACTAAGTCTATTGTACCAATTCTTCGATCTTTAAAGCCAAACATCAAAATCTTTGAAGATGTAATCTTTAGGGTTTAGGTTGAGTTTCTTTTTAAATGCTAACTAGCGAGAAGCCCGTGTCGATGCACGGGCTCATACTTTAATTTTGGTTATCATATTCTAATTTCATTGATTCTGGTTGGTTCATAATTGATTCCCCTCTAAATCAAACTAAACCATCTCGATAAAGAATAAATTGATTTGGTTTGAGTTATCAGATAAAAAAATTAAAAAAAATAAAAAATATTGTTATTGTCAAATAATATTGTCATAATATAATATAAACATATTTGAGTTTAATTGATTTTACATCAATTAAGTAATAACAAAGATTATAAAAAGTGAAATATGAGATCTAATTTGAACTCATTTGTAATTTTAATTTGATATGAACCAATGATTTGAATAAATCCAATTTTTTTTAGTTTGGATCAATTTGGATTTATGAGATTATTAAATTGATCCAAATCTGTGATTGTTCCTCCTATAATCAATAATCTTAGTCATTTATAAATTTTTTATAATGAATTATGTTTTAAATCGTCATTTATTTAAAATAATCATCGACATCAAATTAGTTTGATGAGAAAATTAAACATATAATTTATCAAAAATAATTACGTATGATTATTCTGTTTGATTTATTAAATATGTGATAAGTCAATGAATTGATAATTCAACGGGAACTAAACTATTAAAAAAAAACTAAAATGAAAAATACTATATTTAATCTAAAAAAAAAATAGTGCATCTAGCGATTGCCATTGAGGACAATTGTAATTTCCTTTAAGAGTAATATAGCCCTTAATTACCAATTGAGAGATTGAGATGTGCCAAATGAATAGATGGAGCCTCCTCCAATAGTTGAAGTCTTCTATGAGGAAAAGGGTAATTTTGGAAACAACTTACATGTTAATATTGACAGACAGCAAGCACATTTCACATTATACTTAGATCTTCTTCCTTCACTCAATCAAGGTATGTATTCTTGCTTTTCCTTCTTTTCCAGATTTATGCTTATGTTCTCTGCCCTTATGCGTCTATTACATGCTTCTCTCTCTGATGAGGATCCGTTTTAGTTTCACTTTCGTTTTACTAACTGTCGCTGCTCGTCATTTCTCTTTTTTTTTTTTGTGAATTTTACAAAAATAATTTGGGTTCCTTCTGCCTTCTTGGAATCCTATGGTCCGAGGTTTTTAGGGTTTTTGAGACATGTATGTTCTGGTTTTTTAGGGTTTTTGGGATTCAGGTTTTTAGGGTCCAAGCATCATGGTTTTGGGTATAGTTTTTTTTTAATATATTGACTTCGATTTTGAAGTGATGATTTCCTTTCTCTGATGTCTTTCTGGAGACCTGACGAGGGTGATCTGTCCTTTGTCACAATATTCAGCTGTTTTAATTATTTTTTGTTGTATAAGATAGTTTCTTGTTTGCTTGCAGCTTCATGTCTAGATTCCCACTTTTACTTGCACATTGTTAGCCCTGTAATTTTGAAAGTTGAAATCAATCAAATTAGCCCCTGAAGACGATATGGTTTTGGGTTTCTGAGAGCGTGGATGAATGCTAGCGGCACTCTCCGACACTCTTGATTTAACACTTCAATGATTGACTAAAATTTATTGGAAAGTCCCACATTTCATTTAATGATTATTGATTTAAATGTAGGATCCGTTTCCAATAAATTTTTGCCAATTCATCGATCAAGTCTTAGAAAGAGAACGTCAGAGAATGTAGCTAGCATTCCATGAGAAAAAACCGAAACTGAAGAGGCTTTCCAATGTTAATTTTTTTTCCTCCCTGCCCCATTGATACTGTCTTTTGTTTGCAATATTCTGCTGTTATAGTTTGTTGTTTGAATCATGGTTTCATTTATGGATCACATCTTTTACCTGTATATCTCATATTAAGTCCTGTAAATCTGAAGTCTGTTCTTGCCTTGAAAGTTGAAACCTATCAAATTAGCCTCTGAGGATGATGAGAAAATATAACTTTCATTCTTCCGAGTTTCCCATGAGGAAAGTACATGGAGACCTGAACTGAAGAGGCTTTTTTTTGTTTATCTTCATATTCAGCTGTTTTAATTTTGTTTTGTTGTATAGGGTAGTTTCTTGTTTGCTCGCAGCTTCATGTACAGATTCCCACTTTTACTTGCATACACATTGTTAGTCCTGTAGTCTGCCCCCACCTTGAAAGTTTAAATCATTCATATTAGCTTCTGAGGATGATCAGAAAATTAACTTTCCGAGTTGTCCTTGAGGAACATACATGGAGACCTGAACTGAAGAGGCTTGCTAATGTTTTTCTTCTTTTTGTTTCTCCCTTTTTCACCCTTTTCTCATTATTCTGTTATAGTATTTCTAATTCTCTGCAATTGATTTAAAGTTTTTGTTCCCAGTTTCTTAGTTTCATGTTTTAATTCATCATTTGATTCATATATTTTCTCTTATTTCAGTTTTGACTTTATTTGGAGTTTCTCCAAAATGAGGTATTGGTTCTCTAACTCTTCACCTGGTGAATTCTGTCGGTATCTTTTATTATTATGAAAATTTCACCTTTTTTTTAATTACTAATCATTTTTTGTTTTCTTTTTTCCCGCTTTGTCTTCTCAAGCCGGCCAATGGAGGAAGATGTAAGTTCTTTTAAGCATATTCATTATGCAACTTAGGTTATATGCCTATATGATCCTTACACTGTACAATTGTTTTGCTTATATTATGCATAATCATCTAGGCTTTTGGGTTTTCTGTATTTGACTATTTCACTATTTATGCAAGTTGAATCTTTGTTTTGCATAATTTAGCCCAATTTTTATTTTGCATTGCTCATTTGTAACCACTAACCAGCCTAGCTAAGCAAAGTGATTTTATTAACTTATGATAATGGGTCACAAAATCCTTTTTTCTAAATTGGATCTCAGGTTGTCAACAGACAAAAAGTTAACATTCGGGGCATTAGACTGGCTTACTACGCTTTACTATCTTTGCCAAGTTAACATACTTCATTTTACAGACTGTGGGTAAGAATGAGGAAGAGGAGTTCAACACTGGACCGCTGTCCGTACTCATGATGAGTGTTAAAAATAATACTCAGGTATGTTGGCTTTTATATTATATACAACGTGGTTGTTGTATGATATGCTGTTTTACTTAACATTTTTACTTGTTCAGGTACTGATAAATTGTCGGAACAACAAAAAGCTTCTGGGTCGTGTAAGGGCTTTTGATAGGCACTGCAACATGGTTCTTGAAAATGTGAGGGAGATGTGGACTGAGGTATGGTTTGTCTTTTAGATTTACTTCGCTTTCACTTGTTTGCTACATCAGCTAAGCGATCTGTGCGTACAATCAGGTGCCAAAAACTGGTAAAGGAAAGAAAAAGGCCCAGCCAGTCAACAAGGATAGATTCATCAGCAAGATGTTCCTCCGTGGAGATTCTGTCATCATTGTTCTTAGGAATCCCAAATGAGATTCTATCATCAATTATTCGCGTAGACATTAGCGGAGGATGTAGTTGGTCATTTGATGAGGACGCCCTGGATCTTTTATGTACCCATTAACGTGTACATCTAATGTTTTGTATGGATTAAAATGTAAAGTTTTATTTGTTTTTTTTTTTGTTCTTGCGTAATTATGCTGGATTATTGAATATTGAAGGAGACTATCAGTTTGATCCTTCGATATCACCCTCTTTCTTGTTTTATTTTTTTAAGTAATAAGATTATATATATAGTTTTTAAGTATTGAATATTTATTAAATCCCTATGTTAACATATTTGTATTTGCGTTTGTGGACTAATTTGAATTTTTTTTTTTCAATACTTGAGAGATTATTCATAAATGATAGTTTATTCATTGGATTTTGTTCCGCTGAAGGGAACAGTTTCCACTTGAAGATAAATCAGTTATATGCATTCTTAGTATATCCATCTTCCTCAATAATCGTGATTTATCCATTCTCTACTCTTAAGAAACAAATTCTTCACAATGATCAGTATGTCCTTTTAATAGTCGAAGAATGAATAGGTATTCTATTAAACAAGCGGTGTGCAATGGAAATAAACTAGACTTACAGCGTGGTAGCTTAACGATCATCAAATAAGCAACTGGAAGAAAATAAAACAATATGTACTTCAAGCAAGCCACAAAACTGAACTATAAAATAAAGGGATAAAGGAAAACATAGAACTAGGCGTTCTGTCAATGTGTCAAATTTACACGACTACATAAATGTTTGTAAAAATACAAAATTATCCAGAATTGAAAATTCTTATTAAATAGCTTTAAATTTATATAAAATTTTACACAAATAAAAAATTAATACTGGTAATTGCAATACTAGATAATGGCCTCAGTCCATCTACCACCATATGATCTTGTGGTAAAATGGTTAAAAAAAAGTGAAGAATTGGAATATTTTTCAAACATTAATTTTTCAGTAGTTATTAAGACTATTTACTTTATTTTATATTAAAGGAGTTGAATCCTTGATTATTGGTGTTGGAATATTTTGATATTCCTTAGTTTTTTTTTAAAAAAAAAAGATGAATATTAAGCTATTTTTTGAACTGTCTTTGAAATTATTGAGAAATGTTTACAACACATTTTTTTAACATATTCTATATTATTGTTCAAATTTATTAAAAATTTACAAAATTGAGTTTTATTTTTATTTAATGAGTTCTCCCCAAATTATTTCGCACGTTTCTTACTATAATGCTTAAATGCATGTTTTGTGTCAAAATATAGAACATTGTTTTCTCTCTTTATCTTTTTATTTTCTTTGTGGAATTTTCTCATTGTCATTCGAATATTTTGATAACTATATTAAAAAGTCTAAGTTGTTATAACTACTCCCTTTTTCTTAAAAAGATTAATAAATTGTGATAAACAAGGTTTTCTTTGGAAAGATGGTTTCAGAATTAGACTACAAATGATCAAAGTGATTGCGAATTAAACCATGGGTGAATTGTACAAATTTTCTATATAGCAAATTGAATTTTGTCATTTGTGTTATTAGTCATCACCTATATACTCGTGCATTACAGGCTTGAGGGACTAAATCAAACTTTATTATCTTTGCAGTGTGTCTGTTACAGTTATCACGAAAGCAAGATACACCACTGTCCCTTCCAACTTCTAAATACCAATTAAAAAATTAAATTTAATATGCTCAAAGCTTTGATTTGCTTAAAAGAGTACCTAGACTAGCTAACATAGTATTAGATGACTGGATTTGCAAATTTTGATTAGGTGGCAATAGGGACCGATCTAGAGGTAGGTGGACAAGAGCCCGAATCCCTTCCCTTAAAAAATTTCATGTGTATATATAAAATTAATTGTATTTGTTATTTTATTGCAATGGTTAAAATGAAATTAGTTATGTGTTTATTGTTAGGCTTAGTTGTACAATATGTTTCTTTATTTTGCCTATTTAATTAAATCGACTCTCTTATTATTTTTTTTACTGTTTTTGAGTCTTTTATATTTTAAAATTCACTATATTAGAATGAATATGACACACTACTTGACCATTCTACCTACATATTTATTTGAATATTTAGTGTAAAATATGATATTAATATAAGTTTTATGCAAAAATAATTCAAAATTCAAGTTTTATTTTTTTTATTTTATTATATTTTTATAATCTATATATTATCTTTTAAAATATAATATATAAGATTAAATTTTATTTTTGTATAAATTAAAATATGTATACTCATATAAGATTTATTTTATTTTGTATATAATATTTTTATAATCCTATTTAATTTTATCACATTATTCAAAACTTATTTTATATCATAAATGTAATATAAATTTTATATTTAAAATATTTATAAATGTGATTTAATGATAATATTTTTTTATTTATATTAAGATATTCTTATTATTTATTATAATGGTACTTTTTATTTATATTTAATTTTATTTAATCAGGTACAGAATTTAAAAAAAATATAGTAAAAATACATAATTAAATAAAATGACAATATTTTCTATTTTTTTAAAAAAATATGTGATTTATTGACATTATTTTTTATCTATATTACAATAAATAACATGAATATCTTAATATAAATTTTAAAAAAATATTATCACTAAATCACAAATATTATTTTAAAAGATAAATAAAACTTATATAAATATATATATTTTAATTTATGTGAAAATAAAATTTAATCTTATATATTATATTTTAAAAGATAATATATAGAATTATAAAAATATGATAAATTAAAAAAGAATAAAATTTTAATTTTGAACTATTTTTTCACCAAATATTTGAATGAACACTTGAGTGTAATGATAAAAAAATATGTTTCTTACTTTAATAAATAAGAAAATATTGATCAACTTTCTAGTTGAGTTAATTTAAAATTTAATGGTTAGTTAAAATTAACTTTAGAGACTAAAATAGTGAATTAAAAAATATGAGGACCTATTTAATGAAATAGACAAAATAAGAAGACGAATTTTATAATTAAGCCTTATTGTTATTATAATAACAATTAAGTTTATTATCATTTAATATAAAAATTAGCTACAATTTTGTGTAGAAATAAAAAATTATTATTTATTAAAAGTTGGACATTTAAATAATTATAAAGAAAGGGAAAAAATTCTAGCCCCATTTCTGGATCCGTCCCTGGGAGGCAGGTGGTCTCGTTCTAAGTGAAAAATAAAGTAACTTGATATAAAACTGCTCAACAAATTCTTTATTCAAAAGATTAAACATTAGGTTACTCTCCTTTGCCATAACCAGTGCTTGTTATTCCCGGTGAAAAGGATTGCAGATATTACGCACCAAGACCTTAAAAAAACTGTTTCCAGCTAGTGTGCTACCACATCGTTGAAAAGATACTTGGACTAGTTAAACATCACAAAAGAAATGAATAACCACATACAACTAGCACATACAAAACTGTTTCAAAAGAAGCATAATCTTTAAGTACCAGATCCTTGAAAAACCAGAACTCATAGCAACATCTCAGCAATCTGGATTGCGTTAAGTGCAGCTCCCTTGCGAATTTGATCCCCACATACAAAGATGTCCAACCTGTGTGTATATCCAGCATTTATGTAAAATTCTCACAAGAATGACCAACGCTAATTGAAAATTGAAAAATGATAATATATTGTCATGGAAGAGATTTACCCTTGATTCCCATCCTGAGACAGGTCCTGCCGAATCCTACCAACAGCAACATCATCCTTGTTTGACACTTCCAGTGGAGTAGGAAAATGATTGGATTCACGATCATCAATAACCACTACACCTGGAGCATTTTTCAGAATATCTCTTGCAGTGTCCTGAAGAAATTAAAAAACAAATGAACTCATAAATGAGATATTAACTTCTGGAGAAGTTTTCTCACACAAGTGCATCTCATATTTTTTTTCCCTATATATCAATGATTTTGGGCATGCAAAGAATGACAAGACTCTGCATGTTCCAACAATGAATACACCAAGAATCATAAGGATTGCTGTTTTATACCATTAACAAAACAGAAACAAAGATCCTCTAGATATATGATAAAATGCAAAGGCCAATACATTGAAGTCAATCCTCTATTATTTTTGTCAGAAGCCTTAGGGTTGTCGTTTAAATGCTAATGACTTTACATCTAAAGCCAGTTAGTTATCCTTGACATTTTGAAAAATTAACATAAGGAAGATGTCAGCTGTCGGCTAGTTCACAAATTTGGTCTTAGCCTCCTAGGTCAATCATACAGGCAACTAAATGTCAATGAAACAGGGGAACAGATTATTATTAACCATTGATCAACAAACTTCAATAAAGGATATCAAACAGTTTTAGCTAAAAAATGATTAAATTAAATAATAACATGCAAGAAACTTTGTGTGCATATTTTTTTTAGTATAGGCAACAATGAGAGGTTTGAACTAACAACTCATGCAAACTATCAAAACCTCCCACCACTAGGCCAACCTTAAGAAAGTTAATTTATGTGCATATAATGTCATATCAATTTAAATCCAACTAACCATCAAACACCAAAGATTGCAAATGTCATTCCTTTAGATTTTTGAAGAAGGGGGGGGGGGGGGGGGGGGGCTGTTATTAAATTTGAATCCAATATACTGAATTACAAAAACATGGAAAGGGTTAGTTGTAACTTGCAAGCTAGGAGTACTAGGTCTGGATTAAAATTCTGTATTCAGTTTTGGGACGTAAAGCAATGTCAACTATGAGTTTTGGCAATGGCATAACACATGACAACATGAAGTACCTCATCAAGGGGTCTTTCAAATTGAAGATTCACACTCTCAGCATGAGCTCGCATGATGGGAACTCGTATGCATGTGGCAGTTACTTTAACATCCTTGTCATTCTGTATAAGTGCAAGAGTAAAATTAGCAACTATTCCATAACATGAAACAAAAAACCTAATAAACAATTTATAAAGATTCAATTTCAGTTTACCCACCCAGATTTTCCTGGTCTCCTTGACCATTTTCATTTCTTCTTCATTATATCCATTTGAAAGAACAGACGCATTATGTGAGAATAGATTAAAAGCATACTGCAAAAACAACAACACCATCATGAAGTAGTTCTTAAAGCATCAATCACAAGAGAGGCATGTACAGAATTGTGCAAACCTGTCGGTTAAATATTTTACAAGTGGGTGGTTTTCCTTCCAACACCTTTCAATCAAAAAAAGAAAATGATTAAAGACCAGAATTAAAACCACTGTCTCCTTTCACAAAATCTTCAAACCAATCTAACAAACTATACAGAGAGAGTTTAATCCAAACCTCACGAGTTTGCAGCTCAAGCTCTTCCATTGCAGCAGCACCAGCACCACTCGCAGCCTGATAGGTACTAACAACCATACGTAACACCTGCAATATTCAAGCAGAAAGGCATCACACCAAAGCATACAAACACAAAACATAAAAATTTGCATTATAAATAAACTAGTGTCTAAGCTTCTAATTGCGGAAGTAGTGTGCGAAATGCATGTCCAAAATAACAGTAATTTGGAACAGTTTGAGACGGATGATCGTGGAATTTCGTGGTTAGTTGCGGAAGAAGTGTGCAAAATGCATGTTGAGAATGTATAATCCAGAAAGTGTGTGCCTCACTGATCAGAATATTCTAAATTTTGTAATAATTTATAATATAGAAGTGGATTGAAAAGGCAATGTTGGACCTTGGCACGTCGATGAAGAGGGGTAGCAGCCATCAAGCATATAATGGTGGAGCAATTAGGGTTAGCAATGAGTGCGCCCTTTCCCGTTCCGGCTTTGATGTTTTGCATTGCTTCGGGGTTCACTTCGGGAATTACCAAAGGCACCTTCTCGTCCATCCGAAACGCGGAGCTGTTGTCGACCACGACCGTTCCACGATTGACGGCGATGGGGCCGAAGTGCTTGCTGATGGAGCCGCCGGCGCTGAAGAGCGCGATGTCGACACCGTCGAAGCTCTCCGGCGTGAGCTCCTGGACGACGTAGTCCCTGTCCTCGAAGGTGATGCGGCGGCCAGCGGAGCGCTTGGAAGCCAGCATATGAATGGAGCGGTAGGGGAAGTCGCGGTCGGAGAGGACGGAGAGGAACTCCTGGCCGACGGCGCCGGTGACGCCCACGACGGCGATGGAGGGGCCGTTCTCGCGGAGGGACATTCGGATCCTGGAGGAGGAGGAGGAGGTGGGCTTGGGGCGGGCCGGGAGGGGGCCCGAGAAGAGGTGGTTGTGGCGCAAAACAGAGAGTGAAGCCATTGGGATTTTAGGCTGCGAAGAGAGAGATTAAGTGTTGGATTTTAAAACAGACCACCACACTCCAACTTGTCTTCCAATTCCATGTCCCAACCTTTTTTTCTACTTGTTGGTTTCAAAAACAACGACTTAGACTTAGAGCATTAAATTATATACATTTTAATTATGAAATAACTAGTATCTAAAAAAGAGTGGAATCAGGTAACAAAAATAAAATCGTTAAATTTCTTTCCAATAAACTTGGCCTAGGGACATAAGTTTTATCCTTTCCCATCGTATCAGCCTCATTGTTATTAATAACATGTGGGCAAGGTACATCTGCATATCTACTTTGTTCTTCAATCAGTGTCTCGTTCACTTCCAACGGATTATTAAAAGCTTACTCTCTATGCATATACAAGCCTTATAATATTAACAAATCCGAAATTATGGTTGTTGTGTCTTTACACTAGTGGTTTCCGACTTCGAAGAAGGAACTCCAACACCCAGCGCCCAACGTCACCACCCTCCATTCCTTCCTCCACAAGGACAAGTGACAACGGTTCAATGTTTTTGCCTTGGTTTTAAATTTATATTTATGGTAGTTAGTAGTTGTATTTCTGTTATTTATTTTATTTTTTTAGTTTAATTAGTAATTCAATTTTTATAGTTTCATAATTTGTATGTTTTAGTCCTTATAATTTGTGGTTTTTTTAATTTTTATAATTTGTATTTTGATTATCTTTTAGTTTCTATAGTTTAAAAGTGATATTTTTTTAATTTTTATAATTTGTATTTTAATTGCTATAATTCATATATATATATATATATATATATATATATATATATATATATATATATATATATATATATGTATGTGTGTGTGTGTATTTTAATTGCTACAATATATATATCTACAAATTATTTATCCCAAGTTCCAATTTCGATCCAAGGCCACACATTTATTCTGGATCTTTTTCATTTACCCCTTTGTGGTACCGATATAGTTTTGGGTTGCACTGGATCAAGTTATAAGGCCCAATCACCACAAATTACAGAACCTTGACCATGTTCTTCAATTATTTGGGCCAAAATGTCTAGTTACATGCATATGTGCCCATCACACCTTCACCAGACTCAGCCCAACAATTGAAGCGCTTTGCCCACACACAGAGCATTTCAGCTTTCTTCCATTTGACACTAATCCAAGCCCAACCCTAGTTTTCTTCTTCCACACCACACCCCTGCCACGAACAGACCCCACCTCTAATCAACTCTATTCTCTGTCACTTCCCAAAAAAATTTCAAGAACCATCCCACCTTCCCCCACCCCGCACCATCCAACATCATATTCACCTTCTTCCAAATTCACTACCTATCAACATCAAGCCCTATAGATATCCCCATTTCCAAAAGGCCGAAATCAAGAAACAGGTAACCACTATGCTCACGGTGGGACAAATTCAGCCTAGCCATAGCCCATTTTCTTCATCAATGCTTCTCGTCAAGAAGAAGGATGGCAGCTGACGTTGTTGTGTTGATTACGGGGCACTCAACGCAATCACGGTTAAAGACCATTTCCCCATGCCCACCATTGACGAGTTGTTGGATGATCTAGGCCAAACCTCTTGGTTTTCGAAGCTCGACTTATGCCAGGGCTTCTATCAAATTCGTATTGTTGAGGACGATATTCACAAGACTGCCTTTCGCACGCACCAGGGGCACTACGAGTTTAACGTGATGATGCCCTTTAGCCTTTGCAATGCACCCTCAACTTTCCAGGCCACTATGAATGATGCACTTCAACCATTCCTCGGGAAGCATGTGGCGGTATTTTTTGAGGATATTCTCGTCTACAGCCTCACTTTGTCTTCTCACACAGAGCACCTTGAATCTATTTTCGAAGGTCAATTACAGCAAACCACCACCATCATTTTCATATTATTTACAGGGGACCTCTAATGTGGATACTGCTGATGATCTACTGGCCACTCAAGTGGAGATACACACGACACTCCAACGACGTCTACTTAAAGCTCAGGCTGTCATGAAAGCCTGAGCCAACAAGCATCATCATGATGTTCAATTCTCACTGAGGGACTGGGTCTATGTCAAGCTCAAACCTTATCGTCAGACATTTCTGGCCCCAGTTTACACCAAACTCTCTAAATGTTACTACGAACCTTTTTGGGTGGAGGAACGAATTGGGCCAATAGCATATCGCTTACAGTTGCCAGCATCTTCAAGAATTCATTCGGTATTCCACATCTTTCTTTTGAAGCCACATCAGGGGCCCTTGTCGGACAGTCCCGCCATATTTTTCCCTTCTGCCTCGAACCACCACCCAGTGGTCCAACCACTTTTTATATTGGACTGGAAGTGGGACTCCTTGTTAACACCGCCAACCAAACTCGTTCTCGTTCAATGGGAGGGCTTGGCCCCGGAGGACACTACTTGGGAACAGTGGGACACCTTGTGTAGTTCATACAACCTTGCATACAAGGTTGTTTTTCTGAAAGGGGTATTGATAGCAATAGCACTACTATACTAGAAGCCACCAACAACATTAATAGGCAAAAGAAAGTTATAAGGAAGCCCATTTACCTCAATAACTACATGCAAAGTTGAATTCACAAGGCATAGCTACCAATTAGTTTGTTATGGCAATTCCACTACGTCAGCACTTCTAGTCTCACTTAGTCTGGTATTACCCATTATCAAATCTGTTATAACCACATTGTATTCAGTTAGACACAAGATCATTGAAATTAGTATAAATATGAGTAAAAGGAGGAATAAAAGGTAGACTGGAACTTATCTTAATTTTCATTCTCTTGCATTCTTTTTTTCCTTCATGCACCAGTTAGCTATCAACGATCTAAAAATTTAATAACACTACACTAAACACCAAAAACTCGTTTGGTGATGAGAATAATTCTTCTATGACACAAATGGGGAAGGTATGTGACTTGTGGAGGAGTTCTCCGGATTCCTTGGATCATGTAACATTTTCCTGGGAGAGTTATAAGATATAGTCACTACCCTTTCCCTTGCAAATGACAAAGGATTCACCCATATTTGTATTGAATTTGACTCATCCATCCTGTTCAAGGATTCCCTTTCTCTTCCCCATATTATTAAAGTTCATTGTGTTTTTTTTTTACATCTTCAATGAATTTTCTCACACCCTTCGTAAAGAAAACTTCGTAGCTGATTATTTAGCTAGCTTACTCACTCCCGACACCCATTTCTATTTGGTATAATATACCCTCGAGGACTCTCTTTGTAACAATATATATATATATATATATATATGATCGAAAGTTGGGTTGTTGATAAAATAAAAAAATTACTTATGGTCCTCCATTAAAATTTCTCATCTCTTTTTTCTCATCTTTTGAATCAAACAATTTTTTTTTATGTCCTTTTATCTTCTTTTTTTTTACAAATAAATCAAATAATCCTTAAAAGGATAATTTTATATCTTTTTACAATTCCTCTTTTACTTATAAAGAAATCATTAAATAAAATATAAGTAAATTTAATATATTAGAAATATATTTAATACTTACCATATAAAAGAAGTAAAATGATGTGGACTAAGAAAATTTAGAATTTTTTCTTTTAAAATATTGATGAAAAAAAAGAATGATTTATTGAATATACCATCAATCAACTTCATCCCAGGATTTTTCATTATCTCTTAAATGATCCTTAGTAAATTATAACGTAATTTTTTAAGTATTAGAAATCATGTTAAATAGTTATCTAGGTATTAGAAAATCCTTTAAAATGATTCCAACATTAATAAAAATATATCAATATAGAATCTAAATTAATGATTTTTTATGTTGAATCGATGTATATTGAATATTTTTTATAACAAGATATTCAATACTTAAACATTATATAGTTTTATTATTAATTTAAAATTTAAATAATTTTTTATATTAAGTATAAAATAAATTGTGTTCATATATACTCAAAATTAGTCTTGTGACAAAGATAATTTTGTATTAAATGAGAAAAAAATACTTAAAAGAAGAAATTAACCATTTGTTTGGTTTCCTAAATCACATTCGGAATTAACGAGAAAGTATTTCGGACTAGAGGCTGTATTTATGCGCATAGCAACAGCCAGCAAGGCTTTGTTTGGTTTTGTAAATCAGATTCGGAACCAATGGCTGCCACCGAACACAGACTAAGCTTGGAACCTGAGAAAAAGAACCTTCTCAGACACCACACCGAGAAGCACTTCACAGCCGGCGAAATCGTCCGCGACATCATCATCGGCGTTTCCGACGGCCTCACCGTCCCCTTCGCCCTCGCTGCCGGACTCTCCGGTGCCAATGCCACCTCCTCCATTGTTCTCACCGCCGGCATAGCCGAAGTTGCCGCCGGCGCCATCTCCATGGGTCTCGGCGGGTACGTTTAACCAAACTCTTCACACTCAATTTAACTACTTGAGTCTTGAGGTATCATTTCACGTTGCACAGAAAATTTAATTACGGAGCAAAAGGGGCTAATGTTTCACTGTGCAGTTATTTGGCAGCAAAAAGTGAAACTGATCACTACGCCAGAGAGTTGAAAAGAGAGCAAGAAGAAATCATCGCCGTGCCAGATACTGGTTTCCACTGCTTTCTTTATATTTTTTTCATTTTTATGAGTGTTTTATTTCACGGATTAAAAAGCTCATTAACGGGCATTTCAACTTGAAAATGTAATATTCCGATTTTGGTCTTGAGTTTTGAACAAGTATTTCTGGGTATTTTTCATTTCCGGGGAAGGAAGTAATAATACTTGAAACAAATGCCCTTTGTTAACATTTTTCTGCGCGCGCTTATGAATATGTTGTTGTGGAAAAAACAGAAGCGGCAGAGGTAGCAGAAACACTGGCTCAGTACGGAATAGAGGCACATGAATATGCACCTGTGGTGAATGCTCTCAGAAAAAACCCTCAAGCATGGCTTGATTTTATGATGAAGTAAGTTCATACATTCTCAATTCATTACATAGTTTAGCATGGTTTTTTGTTTGTTAAAAGTCTTCCTCATAGGAAATGTGCAAGTTTTGGGGCTTATGATGGGCTGTTATATAGTGAATGAGGACAAGTTAGAATGGTGACCACACACTAGTGGGAATTTGTTGATAAGTGTTGAAAAGTGACACCACCGAAAGGAATAGAGAAAGCAAAGTAGGTTTTCACTTTTTTGAATGTGGGCATCATGGGTCCAAAGTTTGAGCACGGGCAGACAAGTTGAGGATTCCGATTTCCAACTAGTTGTTGACATACTTGCATTGGAGGGTGAAAACAAGGGGAAAGGGTCAGATCATAGGGGCCAATTCTGACTAGTGATTGCAAATGGGCATCTTTTTGTGGTTTTTTTCTGTTATACAACTAGTTTGGATGACTCAGTGTTAGTAGAGTCGTGTTAATAATGCTACGTTTCTGGTCCAAGTAGATGAATTTTTATAATGTTTATTAAGATTGTGCTTAAAAATTGTTTCTTTTATAGGTGTGTAATCCATGTAGTGAACCTCAATTCAGGCATATAAAGCTATTGTTGTTGCTTGTAGTAATTGTTAAAACATATTCTTCAAAAGAAAAATGTAGTAATATACGTCCATTGTTAATTATCTGGTTATGACTTTTTATAGACAAAATATTATGGCACAATTACTGTTTAAAATCATTAAAAGAGAATTAATTTGGTATGAATTTGAATTCAAATCCAATTAATATTTTTTGTCTTAACTTTTCTGTTTATTAGGAGAATTTTTTTATAACAAATACGGAGTTTGATTAGGAACTAAATAAAACTTGACTAAATATTATTTTCGTCAAAAATTAAATTTGGGTACTACACGAACCTGATTAATATCTATACACAGAATTTTAAAATTTGACCCTATATAAATCCTTTCGAAAACATTATGTTTACTGTTTATATAGTTTTAAATTGCAAAATATTAGTAGTTGAGTTGTTTTTGTTTATTTCTAATTGCAACTTCAAAAAAAATCCCAAAATATAGTGCATATTTGAATTCAACATGAGTATTGGAGAGAAAAAAAAGAAGGAGAAAGGAAACATGGACAAAAAAATTATGAAACACGTAGACAATTTTTAAATGTATTATTCTAAGTATGGATGAATATTGTCATGGTCAACGGTGACTTTGGAAATGATAGTGTTGAACAAATTAACTGGTTGTTAGCTTGGCGTGACAGATTTGAGCTGGGACTAGAGAAGCCAGATCCAAGGAGAGCATTGCATAGTGCAATGACGATTGCCATTGCTTACATATTAGGTGGGGTTGTTCCTCTCGTTCCTTACATGTTCATTCAAAAGGCAGCAGAGGCAGTTGTGTTTTCAGTTGTGGTTACCTTGGTTGCATTGCTGATTTTTGGCTATGCAAAGGGGCACTTCACGGGCAATAAACCATTCAGGAGTGCTTTGGAAACAGCTCTAATTGGTGCCATCGCCTCTGCAGCTGCTTTTGGTTTGGCAAAGGCTTTCAATCCATAGATTCTCGATACTTTGTACTTGGTGGCAACTAATCTAATAACTTTTGCATTCTTCCCAAAAAAAAAAGAAGTTTCTTTTCAACTTCTTTGTTGTTAGTTGTTACTTGTTACATATTTTCATTTTTTTGTACCATACAGTTACCTGCAAGTACAACCGTTTTTATTAAACTTTGGTGTGAAATATTACCCTTACATTAGAATTGTCTCTTTTGTTGTATAATTGTATATTTGAGAAAATTTTGAATTCGGTTTCCGTGTTTTCACTTTTCAGTCAAATTTAGTCTTGATCCATATATTTTTAAATTGAAGAATTTAGTCCTTTAATTTTTGAAACTCATGAATTTAGTCTCCCCACTACATGAATTTAGTCCCAGCTCAACATAACAAATATCACTCATCCAACACTAGCTACTTGTATTCAACCATGCAAGAACTTACTTCATCATGAAATCAAGTCATGCGCCTCTACCCCGTACCCGGCCAGTATTTCTGCTACCTCTGCCGCTTCTGTTTTTCATTTCCACGATAAATTAAGCAGAATATGTATTAGTTATATTTCTGGGAACCAATTTTTAATCACACTTAATGAAGTAGTGGAAATTAAACCAGTTTCTGCCACGGCTATGATTTCTTCTTGCTCCCTTTTCAATTCTCTGGCGTAATGATCGGCTTCACTTTTTGCTGCCAAATAACAGCACAATATGCAACATTATAAGTGAAATTAAATCAAGTGTGATCGATCGTACCCGCCGAGACCCATGGAGATTGCACCGGCGGTGAGAACGATGGAGGAGGTGGCATTGGTGCCGGAGCTTAGTCTGTGTTTGGTGGCAGGCATTGGTGCAAGCCTCTAAAATTAATGTCTGAATCAGATACTCTCACTTAATCACTTATATTTCTATAAATACTTCTCCTCAAACCTTATTTTACTTTTGAAAACACTTCCCTAAATATTTATCTCTGTCACACAGTCTATACGTAGATATCTTTTGACAATCCGATACATACGTTACAGCTGTCCATGTTATTTCATTCATTTTATCATATTAACATACGTTGCACCGCATTCACACTACTAAATTAAAATATTGTATCACCAACCATACAAAAAGTACTTAATTTTATTTTGACTAAACTAAGGCACGAGGCACACACTTAGACTGGTTTTTTATTTGCTTATTTTTATTAAACCAGGTCATTCTTATCTTATTATTTTTTTATGTGAGAAATAAAATGAAGGCTCACAAGTAAGCCCATTTGACCTGCGAGTTAAACAGATCAGGCTTAAAAATTCACATTTTAAACCATCTCAAAAAATTTAAGTCTGTATACCATGCAGGTTGTGGGTTTCACGGGCAGCTCATGAACCTAAACCCAATAAGTGAAGCATCCGAAAATGTTTTGAAGTTAGCTTTAATCCAACTTAATTTATAATGAACCTTTTTGTGGTGCAACAAAATCTCTTTGCCACCATATCAAAACACAACAGTAGAATTATAAAGTTCAGACGCATGAGGACTACGGGAAGTAAGAGAGAAAAGGGAAAGAGCATTATCAGAGCACTGGCTTCTGCAATAATAATATGCAAACGAAGCATGAATTTTATGAAATTTTATAATATATATGAAGGCAAGTGCCACTGTTTAATGTGGCACAAAAAATAAAGTTGCCGTTTTCCCTTGCAGTTCTCCAAATAAGAAATATTTGATCCATTATATATAGGTAGCCGCACTAGTGCACTAACATACGACTCCTGGTCTCCGACACCATGTATCAAGATGCCAAAATCTGTCAACGAGGAAAATCAGGATTAGTTTTCAGACACAAATTGAACCTACAAACAGCAGAATACCAACAGAACCTTCATAGTCTAAAATATGTTCTCAAGCACTCTATCAAACAACACAGAAAAAAAATATTACCATACATATTTAGCATCTCAACATACAAATGAAAGCAGACTTACAAGGATTTTAGATGAGGATCTAACAACTGCTGAAGGAAGATGGGAGAGAAAATAATTGCGACTTAATACTATGATATAATTATAGTGTTGAAGTAATATGTGAAGACAGCTCAGCTGAAAAATATCTGATGAACATTATTACTTCCTTCCCTATATGTTGTTAGTTTCAGAATCTAAAGCTCCATTAGCTCAGTATGAGACAGCCCATATGAAAAATATTTGATGGATATTATTTTATGAAGACAGCCCACCATGTGCATACAACTCCAACTTATTCTCGAGTTTTCTCCATCTCTACGATCATCGATTCAAAAGTTCGAGAATTTTCATTTGGAGTCTCAGATATTGTTGGTTCCATCTCCATTCCACTGTTGGTGTGCCCCTCACTTTCATTCTTAGAATCTTGAATGTTTCCCAGGAAAGGACTGCCAAGAAAAAGCTGTTCCCATGAACCATCATCAGGTAAATCTGGTAGGAGAAATGGAGAATGATTTTCTAACGGAGACAATTTTTCATCCAGAAGTACTTTCAAGAATTCAGAACTGATGCACAAGTCTTTCAGCCCATCAGCAGAAAGCTCAGGTTCTGGTTGATTTTCGAAACCAGGAGATAGAGGAACTACGGGCTTTAGTTTTTCACCTACAGGTGGTTTATACTTTATTATCATCCCATCAGAAGCAACTGGCTTGTCATCTTGTTTATCTTGATCCAATCTATTCCATGATTCAGCCAAACGCCAATTATTTTCCTTAGGATGAAGAAGCTGAACCATGAACCCAGGGCTTTGCACAACCATGACTAAGAATGACAACATCTGCTGCTGATGCTTTTCCATTCCTTGAAGGCGATCACTCAGGAGCAGCAACTTACTCTCAGCAGATTCCTGATGTTGCCTAAGTTTGACCAATTCCTGTGTGAGCGAATTTTTATCAAGTTTTAGATTCTCAACTTCTTTCCAAAGGCCATGATTTGGTGCTTCTTGGGATGGTTCATCACAATTGTCTTGCTGTGGCAATGCCTTTTGCTGATCTGCACTGTGTGGATGTTTCCTTCTATGTATATTCTTCAACAAATGCTTTTGACCCCTAACAAAGTTTTCATTGGCAAATTCCCAGGAATCCGTATCAATTTTCCTGAAACCCTGATAGATTTTACAGTTACCAATTAGTCACTTTGAAAAAAGACTCCTCTCAACCTCGACAAATGACACAAATATAAAGAAAGAAACATATAGAGGCAACAAAATGCACATCAATATAAACAATGTAGCTTCTCACAAGGTCAGGTGTTATTTAAGAATTATCAGCCAACAAGGAGCCCCAAGGCTAGGTTGTTATAAAACAAGGAGGCTAATTCAGAAAGCAACAACTACTATCTAGGTAATGAAGTCAGTAATAATGGAATGGACAGCAAATTTTCTTCCAAGGCTAAGTGCATGATTGGATTTAAGTTTGTAAACTTAAGTTTGCACGAATTTCATTTTGCAAACCGATATTGCTTTCAATTGAAACTTGGTTTCAAGCTAAATGTAAGTGTGAAAACATACTTTGAAGGAAACCAAACATATCACCAAAATCATAAGTGGAAGGAGGTGAAATGGAAACCAAAATTAACCAGTTGATTGGATGCGATCTTCTTTTTTGTAATTTGTAATACACGCCAAAAAGTACAAATGATGTTCTACAGTACAAATTGTTGAGCGGGTAAAACTCATGCGAACAAATACCAAATTATTTTGTATCTAGTTCTGCGCACAATCCATGGTAAGCAAGAGCGAGTGTAGAATTTCAAAAGGCTCACTCAACAGAATTATGTATATCAGAAAGTGAGTTTATGCATGAAAACAATAACCTAATTTTTGAAAACCCGCAACAATATCCGGCACTATATAAGAATAATATTAAACTGCAGTCAATTTATGAATAGCACAATAATCATTTATTTATTTTCAGATAGCAAGAGAAAGAAAATTGAATGGAGAGGGGGAAGAATACATAGATATTGAGTTGTCTGATGAAACTTGAGAAATTGTTGTGTTTGAAATAGGTAGGAAGAAGTGTGACGGAGAATTGAGTGATGTCGGAGATGACGAAGCTGACACCGTCGTGGCTCCAACAGATAACGGAGTCGGTGTTGCAGTCTTGGACCATATCGTAACATTTTTTCAAGAAAGGAGGCACCGAACCGGAAGATTTCACCATCGCCAGCGATTACAACAAACAAAAAAGAGAAGGCTGTGCGCCTCCTTATGTATGCACCTTTTTCTTTTTTCGATATTTTATTTAAGAAAGAATATTCCTATGCTTATGACTTATCTGTTTTAAGTCCTCTTAATGTACTCTATAGTTTAATTTACTTTTTTAATTTTAGGTCGGTCCAACTCTCCCCTACTGAACATGCACGTCTGTTGTGTGTGTATTACTTACTTGCACAAGGAGCCATTCAACGGTCCAGTTACAAAATTCGAAATGGGGATAACAATTCTTTAAAAAGTTATATAAAAATACTTAATGAACAAAATATTTTATATGGTGCTTGTGTCTAATATCATATTTCCTGATACAACGAATTTAGTGCCAATAAGAATCTAGTTCCATGTTATTTTTTTATTGAACAATGAGTATAAATCCTCAAATTCACCTTTAAGAACTTAATGGCTCTTCTATTGATTTTTGGAAATGCAAAACTTTTACTTTGGTCTTAAGAAACTATTAATATTAATCTTAAAAGAAAAAAATATATAATTGACATTGTCAATTATTATTATTTAAATATTAGGGTAACTTATTTATTTTCTTATAAGATATTTATATTTTTAAAGACTAATGTGTCAGTCACCAAAATTATCAACTATGAACTTGAAATGCATTATAGATGACCGTCATATATAGGGGTAGAACCAGGAAAGGATGGGGTGAAATTTTTTCCGCATGATGAGTAGAACCAACAATAATTAATTTCTACCATTAATAATACTTTACAATTAGTCTAATGGAAAATAAAATATCCCATGAAAGTAAATAAAAGTGACTATATTTTCTGAAGATAAAAAACGCATACAAACAAGAAAGCATTGTTAGGGCTTATTACGCCCCTGGTCATATACCAATATACCATGGTCAAATCATTTTTATTTTTGCTTACATACCATGGTCAAATTATTCAAATAAGTATTGTGTGAGTTTGTTTTTATTAAGGAAAAAAAATGTTAATTCAATTGGTATTCTAAATTGATGGGGTGCATGGGAAAATTCATTAAAACAAAAAACGTAAGAACAAGACCAATTTAATGATGTCGTAAATTTGTCCAAACAACAAAAAATAATAATTTAGGTCATAGACTTATTACATTTGTTGAATTCATTGATGACCAAATTGAATTGTTTGGTTCAATCATTTAAATCATGAAATTGGTATTTTCTAGTTTGATTTTGCTACTGTTATCTATTTATACTCCACCTATATAATTTATTTAACCAATTGAAATCATTAAATTATTAAATCATGACCTAATATTTATAACTCATTCTTTGACACATAACTTTTAACACATTCTTTAATATTCGATAAATTCCATACTGATATTTTTTAAAATATTAGGCTTACGCTCTTCTAATAAAACTCACATAAAATCTAGTAATATAAAAAAAATATATATTAAAAAGGAACGTGTCAAATATTTTTTTGACCTTGAAAGTTGAGCACTATTTAGGTCAACAACCAGGTCAAGCAATAAATTGCTAATTATTTAAATTATAGATACGGGTCAAACTAGCCCACATTGGCTGAGGCCTAAGGAAACATTGTTAGTGTAGATCATATTTATCGCGTGATGAGTTGGGTTGGCCCAGTAGTCTTGACTCTTGACTTTCAAATATTTCTGACTTTATCCCTTCTAAATCATTAAAAAAAAAAAGATAAACCCTTTCAATCTAACAATGAAGCTGACCCAATTGCTTAACCAAATATTTTTTTAAGTTATGGTAGAAATAATGGGAGCTATAATCCATAGACTATAGGAGAATACTAAGATTTTATGTAATATTGTTGCAGTTAGTGATAATTTTATGTATTATGTAACAGGGACATGTAAGATCACAAGAGCATTCGAAGTTGTGGACGCTTTGCTGCAGTTGAAACATTTGCCTCTGACATTTTTAGTCCAGTCAGCAAGTTTCGGATACAACTATTATTACATTTTTTTTTTAAAAAAAAAAAAACTTTCGAGCATCATGAGTCCCTCTTTTTAGTATACCTCTTTCCCTAGTATCATCTACGTTTTGTATCTTTTTTTATATAAATTTATTTCCTCCTTTTTCATGTGGAGTTCCATGTGAGCTCCCCTAAATATTTACTTAAATAGATGTTGACTTTGATCGATTCCTTGTTAATTTGTTGGTCGCAACTCGTAAGTCGTAACTAAGTTCATTGGTGGGAAAAAGGTTTAAAAAAAGGGGGCCTTAGGGTCCATTAGTTTTGCCAAAATTAAATATGGAAATGAGGCTTGGTGCTAGTCTGCTCATTCACACCATTCCACTTTGCCTAATGGCATTTGAATTGGGTGCACATGAACAAAAGAACGAGAGAAATTATTAGGAAAAGATATTCATCATATTAATATATTATTATGCTGTCGTGCCCTTTAGAGATGGAACCTGAAAGATTAGTCCAGTTTGTAAAACAACTCAGTTGTAACAAGGAATAAGAATAGTTACAAAAAGTAATCATTCACTATCTAAGCCAAGTTTCTGGAGGTGGCATGTAGCAGTTTTGAATTAAGAGACAAGTATTTGGTTCAAGGTGAAAGACGGAAATTATCTCTTTTCAGCAGGGAGAATCAAGTTCAACCAAAAGAATGGTCGAGCAGAACAGAACAAGAAACATCACGCTGTTACACCTTTGTTCAGCTAAATGTGCAGAGGTTGGCCTACCTCCACATTAGATATTCGTAGCAGTGCACAACCACAAGTGAGCACCATAGAGTTAGGAAAAAAAAAATGGATTTAGACCATAACCCAGAGCAACCAATATATCACGAGACAGGATACCATTCCACAAACAGCTTGATAAAGAATGAATCAGCAAAGAGCTGGCACTGGCAGCATCCATATACGAAGACCCAGCTAAACCATGAGCATTTTGGAAAAGCATTAACAGGATGCCATCATACAGAATAGGACAACGAGAAATTGGACTTTCTCGTGAATATGAAGGGGTTCAAATACAACACCACGTTGTATGGATATTAAATTTATGTGGCTCTGTAGAACTGACTGATAACCAGTCTTGGCTTATTATATGCCCTAAAATCCCCTCTAAACTGAATTTAATCTTGCAGAAACAACCACTCTATTCACCGAAATAAAGTTGTGAAATTTTTGACCCTCCACAGGGCATCAAATGATTATAGCCTCGTACGTTAGGCTTACCCTTTTTATTCCTAAAATGATGAGGGAATTTCTTTGATACGATATTTTTTTTTTTTTTGAAGAGTTCTTTGATAAGATTATTGATCCAAGAACTGTGAGAAGGTATTCATGCAATCTAAACACCAAGATTTACCTCTTGACTCTTAAATCTGCATCCTCCAAGTTCACCGGACAAATGAGGGATTGCTGATCCACCAAGACCTGGATATTGGATCTAACGTTAAGGACTAAAGATCAGGGAAATGCTCTCAAATCATCAAAGGACATAACATTTAAAAAAAAAAATCTATGCACTCGAGAACTACAAAAAATGATATAAGGATTAAAAAAATTTCATTTTTCTATTTTTTTGCTTGACAACAAATACAGAGCAATCAAAAGCAGCCTTTTTCCAGAATTTCTCAACTGTGATGCAAATTGATAGAATGTTAATTTCCTTCAGCAGAATCCTGCTATCTCTTGTAGATTGTCACAGAGAGAAAACTTATTTTTCTTATTTTGCCAATTAATTAAGAGCCAACGAGCAATTATATAATCTAAATATTCTGTTTTCCTTAATTTTCTTATTATAAGCATGGAATTTCTGACATTCATGTAACATAGCATAAAAAAGGAAAAGCATAAATAATTCCTTAAATAACTTGTAAAATACATTAAAAAGGATATTTGGAGAATGTTATCTTGTCTCAGGCAGAAAAGATTGACATCCTTCAGCAATCTGCATCCGGAAACAAAAATGGAAAAACAAGAAAATTCCAAGTTACCTTTACAGACACCAAGAATCCATTTATGAATAGAAAGGATAATTAAGAAGAGTGAATAAACATATGATAATCAGACATTCAGTAAGGCTACCCATGTACTTCCATCAGAGATACAAAAGAAGGTAAATAGCATTTTGCTCTGTTCATAAGCCTTAGTGCTCTCCTTTTATTAAAAATGGGGAGGAGAAACAGAAGCCATAATCTCTAAGAACTCCTTACTAAATTGTAACTCAAAAAAGCCCTAACTTAAATAATTTATGTTCTTGAAATTTTTGTACAAATTTAGGCAATATATGGGCAAAGAGAAAGACAATGGATATTCTCAAGACTCATCACTGGAATTCAGAACTCAAAAGTGTATCTTTTACATCTGTTCATTATTTATTATTTTGGTTGAATTATTAAGTAGGAAGTCAAATAGGTAATGAAATACATAACAACAAGACCTTGTGCTGAACCCACCAGAAATTTGTAAAAGTGATTGAACACTCAAGTGCTGTTTAAGGTAGGCAATCAGAACTGAATTCAAAATGCTTACATGAAATTGGACAATGTGTAATCAGGATCCCACCTCCCAAGCCCTCTCTTCACCAAGCTGAGAGCACATGGGCTTTATCTCCAAAAGCAATTTTGACTGCATGACTTTCCTACGGCATGGCAGCCAACTTTGCATCCCATTTTTTTACCTTGATTACAGTCTGTCCTTTTTACACTGATTTAGTAGCATTTTAATCCACCTCAGTTCGGTACTGCTTATGCAGCTACAATGTTGACATGCTTGGTTTCCACTTTCCAG
Organism: Glycine soja; assembly: GCF_004193775.1. Lineage (NCBI taxonomy): Eukaryota > Viridiplantae > Streptophyta > Magnoliopsida > Fabales > Fabaceae > Glycine > Glycine soja. The sequence goes on along the minus strand of NC_041006.1, from coordinate 43,489,803 downwards.
TTATTTCACCAGTAATCTCCACAGGAACAAGACCCATTCTTAAAATGGTGAAATCGGCTATTATCCCTCACAATGATTTCCCTGCCAACAATCTTTGCCATAAATTTAATTGCAGTGTGGCAGTCCACACACACCCGAATGTTCTTTATTACACGGATGGTTGTGCCAGATGTAGTGCTAATGATGCCAAATGCTATGGCAAGTCTCTCACTGTGGGTGCGTAATAAGTCGCGTTTATGTTCCTCATCAACATCATGGAGCACCTCATTTGTGTCAAGGACATAACCTTCTTTCTCCATCTGTTCCAACAAAATATTCAACGCCTCGTTTATTTTGTCATAATATGGATGTGATTTATCTCCAGCCAGAAAAGTATGTACTTTGTTTCCAACCTCAATCCAGCTGCATGCTGGAGTCTTCTTCAAGCCCGTTTTCCTCATGCGGACTCTCAATTTTGCAGCATCTCTCCATCTTTGGGCGGCTGAGTAGATGTTTGACATTATAACATGTGCACCCATGTTTCCAGGGTCAACCAAAAGTATCTTGTTCACAACCTTTTCAGCCAATTCAATATTCTTATGAGCCCTACAAGCAGCCAACAAGGTTGACCACACACTTCCTGTTGGTTCCTCTCCCATGTTAGAAATAAAGTCATATGCTTCCTCCAATCTTCCAGCTCTACCAAGCAGGTCCGCCACAGCAGCATAGTGCTCCAGGCCAGGAGCAACACCAAAATCCCGTTGCATACTGTTAAAATACTTCCAACCTTCATCTACCAACCCAGCATGACTACAGGCAGTTAAAACAGCCATAAATGCCACATAGCAGGGCTTCACTCCATCAACTAACATCTCCTCAAACAAGGAAACTGCATCAAGGGCATGCCCGTGCATTGCACATCCCATAATGATGGCAGTCCAAGAAACCATGTCACGGTCACACATCTCGATTTTGTTGAAAATATACCTAGCCATCTTAATGTTCCCACATTTGGCATACATGTCCAACAGAGAGCTGGCTATAAACTTGTTATCATCAAACCCAAGCCTAATTATGTATGCATGAAGCTGCTTCCCCAAATTCAAGGCCGTCAAGTGAGCACAAGCTGGTATAACACTCGAGAACGAGACCTGCATTGGCTTCACTTTTTCCTTCAACATTCGACGAAAGAAGCCGAGCCCTTGATCGAATCTCCCATTCTGCACACAGCCAGCAATGATGGAGTTCCACGAAATGGCGTCTCGATTTGACAAGAGGTGAAAGGCACAAACCGAAAGCTCCACTTGAGTACATTTGGCATACATGTCAATCAAGCTACTTCCAATGAAAACATCCTTATCAAACCCGTGTCTAATGGCGTAGCCATGAATTTCCTTTCCTTTGGTAACATTAGCGTGCTCCGTAAAAATAGGAAGAATGCTGGACAAAGTGAAGGAATCAGGTCTCAAGTTTTCCTTCCCCATTTCCTTAACCATGTTCAATGCCTCTTCGTACATCCCATTCTGTGCATTCCCAGCAATAACAGTGTTCCACGAAACAACATCCCTCACAGGCATTCTGTCGAACAACTTTCTAACGCTGTCTATTTTCACGGAGTATTTATTATTATGGTTATGGCGCGCTTGGGGAAATTCGTGGAGTGGGGAAAGATGAGGGTGGAATTTGGAGTACATGTTCATCAAAGCGTTGGCGGTGTACAAGTCGAAGTGGAAACCGAGGCGAATGACGGCGGCGTGGAGGGACTGAGCGAGATTGAAGTGTTTGAAAAGCGTGGATGCTCTGAGGAGGGAAGGGAACAAGTGGCGATCGGGGGAGATGCCGAAAGAGCGCAAGAGGTTGAAGGAGGCGAGGGAGTGGCGGAGGAGGCCGTGAGAGGCGTAGCATTTGATGATGCAAATCCAAGCCAGGGAGTGCGGTGTTGCTTTGGTGGTCTTCACGATTTGGGCGTGGAGCTGTTTCACGTGGCACGTGGGAACCACCGTGTTGGGGTTCCGGAGGAGGCTTCTCATCACATTTTGGCTGGAACTCATTGATGCTTTTGCCGGCGACTTTCCTCCGCCTCCTTTTTATCTCCACTCTCTTCCCCCGCCTCTCATGATCACTCTATTAAGTACACCCCAAAATTTTACTTGATGTAAACTTTGGACTATTTTTTGGTTAACTACGTATACTGACATAATTAACTTTATTATTACATTCTGTCATAAGAAAAACAAAAAACTTTGCTATTAAATATTTCAATAATTTTATGATAGTATCATTAATTATTTAACAAACAGAATTAACCATTAGATATTCTTTTATTTTCAATTATTTATAAGACAAATGAGCTTAGAGTGAAAAGACATGACGGATGAATCTCTTACGCATACCCTTCGTGATTGTCAGAATGTGAAGGAGGTGTGAAACCAATTCGTTCATCGTGACCATTGGGCTAAATTTTTTAGCCTTGACCTTCATGATTGGATAGCTTTTAATCTCAAGGGGCAAAACCTTAAGGCCCCCGTGGGTTCCTGGCCTTCTTTTTTTGGGATCATGGTCTATCACCTTTGGAATGACAGTAATAATCTTGTGTTTGGCATAAGTTCTATGTTACAATCTGGTTTGATTTATCAGGCTTTAGCCCAAACCATTCACATTCATAAGGATCTTAAGCTGGTCCTCTTTCAATCTTTGATGATGGCATAAAGGATGAATCTGCATTTGGAAGCTTCCTCCCAAGGAGTTCTTTAAAATAAATATTGATGGGTCTTTTCCGCCAAATTCGCGCACAAGGGCTTGTGGTTTGAATGGGAAGGAACTAAATTGTTTCACCAAAAGGTTAGGATACTATAATGTTATTTTAGCTGAGGTTTGGAGCTTGAGGCTGTTCACATGGTTGAAGGGATCAAGAATGTTCCTAATTCTTTAAGACCTTTGATCCCGAAAATCAGGAGGATGCTTCAAGCTAATGGGTGACAAAATTCCCTTCTGCACATCAATAGGGAAGCCAATTCTGCTACTGATTGGGTTGCCAAATTTGGCCATCAAAGAAATTGGTCTTTTTCATGGATGAGTTACCTTATGCTTTAAAAGCTCTAGTATCTGATGATGTTAACAGAGTTGCTGCTAGGCTGTTAAGGCTGCCTTAAGGGTGTTTGGTTCGACTTTTTTTGTTTTTATTTTCATTGGAAATAGAAAATAATGATGAAAATGCGTTTGATTGAATTTTTAAAAACATTTTCAATGAAAATATTTTCTCAAACAAACTAAAAACTGTAAATAATAAAATCTCATTTTAAGTTGAAACCAGGAACCTCATATTGAGTAAATCTAAAAATACATTTTCTTTTGAAAATACATTTTCAGTATTTTTATTTATTGAAAGCAGAAAACAAAAAGTTAAACCAAACATGTTTTCATAATTCTAATCTTTTGAAAATGAAAATGCAAATCAAACAAATTCTTAATTTTTCGTTTTCTGTCCTGAGTATCGAAAAAAAACTATTTATAAGACAAAATTAATTATATCACATGTATAGTTGTTCACGTGATTATAATTAACATCATAATAAGTCATGACGCTAGGAACTACTTGTGAGATAAATTAATCATTATTAGGCATTTAAATAGCCTCACAACACTAAATCATATAACTTTAATTATGCACAGTGACCTTATCATGATTGGAAGATTCAATTAACCTAAGATAGTAATTGGGAGATTCAGTTAATTAAGGATAAAAGAATTTCTTTTGACGAAATTATCGAGAATTATCTCATCGCGATAAAAGTTGACAACAAATAAAAAACTTAGGATAAAGAACATTTGTTGAACAACTGAAGCATATTTTGCATGATCGTCGTTCTCATTGATCAATCAAATGCCAATATGGACAATCGGGTCTCGACCAATATGAGCAATCTTAATGGTGAAATTGACTAATTAAATCTCATACCTTTGAGTTAAAGGCAAGGCTAATTGTTTCAAAAGGAAAGACTAATCAAGTATATAGTTTTGAAAAAATCTAAACGATGATTATAGTCACTTGAGGTTTGTAGTCTATAAGGTTGAGCACTTCACTTTTGTAAAAGCTTGCTTTGAAGAGAAAGATGAATCATTATTTAAAGAAACTGTTAAATTAAAATCAGACATTGAGTTAGTACAAGTTTCTAATACAACTAAGGTTAGTAGTAGTAACAATGATAACAACAACAACTATTTATTTGTGTTTTTTAAGATAAAGTTTTTTTTGAATGGTCTAGAGTTTGACCTTTTAATCAAATAGGTTTTAACAAAAACTTTGACCTAGTTTATTTATTGGAAAAGCTTGGTTTTACCTAAGTCTGATGTAGGTTATAAGTTTTTGTGATACAGTTTCACCTATTTTCACCTTTAGTCATAGTATTATTAATGTTTGCTTTTTGTTATGATATATCAAACTTGGTTGGGAGAACTTAAAATATTGTTGTTTTGTTTTGTTTAATTGGGTTAATTTAATGTATTTTTTTCATTTACCTTCACAATTATTCACCTTGTTGATGTATGGCCAATCGTTCTTAATTTTTTTTTTTAACTTTGAAGACTTGACAAGTCGTGTTCATGACTTTGTAAGTCGATTTTGGCATTCTCTCTCTCGTGCTTGGAAGTCAATTATGGTCATGTTGCTAATGGGCTTCTAAAGTGCTTGGTGTCATTTTTGCCAATTTCACCTTTGGGTTTTTTTCTAAAGGAGGAGTGTGAATAAAGTGACATGGTTGAAGAAGGTAAAAAAAAAAAAGGAACATAGGAAGGATTTAAAGATAATTTTGGAATAAATTTAAAATGAAAAGAAAAAGAGAAAGGGTGTGAGAATTAAATTTGGGGTGCAAAAAGTAACTTCTCCCATAGATGGAAACCTAATGGTTGATTTAGTTGAAAACATTAGTTTAATTAATATTATTTTTTAAAATTATTCATGCCAATAATATAATTAAAATTAATAATTTATATTTCTCTCGCTGGCACACCATTCTAAAATTGACTTTAATTGAGTGTATTTTTGTAAATAAAATTAATTAATACAAATGATGTTTTATATTAAACATTACAAAAAGAAGAAAACACACTTTTAATTTGAATATTATAATGAGGACCAAATGGATTAATATTTTAATTAGAATAATACTACGTATAAATAGGTTGATCTATCAAACTCAGGAATTTTTTGAATGTCCACCTGATGCACGAAAACTTTGCATTATTAGTATACCCCTTATCGTCAAGGTGACTTCAGCCAAAATCTTGTTTCTTTTGGCTCGTTGCACGCGCACGAGACAAAAACTGGACTTGTCCCTATTCCTTTTATACAGGGCAGCCAATCATTTCAATTTGATTTTACTCATTAATATTTAGTTTGACTCAAAATTTAATTCAAATTTATATTTTTTTAATACAATTTCGATTTGATTTAAATTTATGAACAATTCGATTTAACTTATTAACTCAAATACCATGAATTAAAAGTTAATTTTTTAAAATTTTAATTTATTAGTAAATTTTACATAAAATAATTATTTTTATTTTTAAAAAGATAAAATTAAACTTACTATATTAATAGGTTGGTATAACCCAAAAAAATATAATTACAACTAAAATATGTATAAATAAAAACTACCTATCATACATATATAAAATCATACAAAACTTAATCAATTATATATATATATATATATATATATATATATATATATATATATATATATATATATATATATATTCGATTAATGATCAAACAATAAATTATATAACACTTAAGTTTGAATTATTTATTTAATAAGTTTAATTTTTAGCTTAAGTTTAACTCATTTGGTTTAGAGTGAGAAGTTTAACTCATTTGGTTAGGCCAATGATTAAAAGGAATATAGAATTTTAATTTTTTTATAGTTTTGTAATAATTTTTCTATATTATTTTTAGGCTTAAATATGCTTTTTTTTAAATAAAAAAAATTGGGTAATTTTTTTATTAGTCCCTCAAATTTTTGAAAAGTTACTTTTATTCATTTTATGTTCATTGAGTTCATGGTTTTATAACATGATGATTTTTAATCGCTATTATTTATTTATTTTTAACTCAATCTTATAAAAAATGATTTGTGATGATTTTACACTGCTAAAATATTTGACTTGTAAGATGATTTGGTGGCATTCTTTTACATATTTTGGTGGTTTTAAATAGTCACAATTTTTTTAAAAAAATTAAATTATAAAAAACATTTCTTACAAGTGAAAAAACCACTACATATTATGAAACCATTAATGCGAAAGATGGGAGGGATTAAAATAAATTTTTTGAAATATGAGAGACTAATAAAAATATATTTTATTTTGAAGGACTAAAAACAATATTTAAACCTTAAAGTTTTTATTTATTTTATGCCTCCTTTCTTATTCAAAATAAAATATGATATGTTATTAAAAAATGTTACTGTTTTAATTAATTTTTCTAATGTTTTATAATCACATATTCATATTAATTGAATTTTCAATTCTGTGATATATCAACATATTGAGGAAACACGAAAAAAGTAAAATTATAAAAGAAATAAAACTAAAATTAGTATTTTCATAAATAACAAAATATACGTAAGTTTTGATATAAAATAATATCTTATCAATAATAGATGATAATGATGGAGTTAGAGAATTTTTTTTATGAAACCAAATATAAAAATAAATTAAATCATAGATATAGTTAATATCTTAAAAATATATATCCATGCCAAACTTGATAAAATTCGATGAGAGTGTGAATTGATTTTAAAAATATAATATTACTTCTTTTAAATCATTTTGATTTTTTTGCGAACGAGAATAAGAAGAGTCAAATCTGTCTTCTTATATACCTAATTATCATGCATAATTTATATGTAAATATTTATGTGTATGTAATTATTTTTATAGATATAAATTAAATAATAAATAATAACTTAAGAGAAACTTAAATAAAAAACATGATATATATATATATATATTTATGATATCGCGTGTCTATTTTTAAATACTCAAATGTAAAAGAATCTTATTTAATATTTTCCAGGGACTTATAAAATCTGAGAATAGACTCTAATTTAGTTCATAACTCAAATTAACAAACTGATTATTTTCAAACTATTTTCGAGTTAATTAGTTTCTTTATCACCCCTATTTTGTCACAACCCAAAATTCAATATCATTCCCGCGTGTGAATGGTATTTCTATGTTTCCTTCCTTCCAGGATCCACCAGAAACAAGCGGTAAGAATAACCAAGACCGTGTTCTAATTCAAAGGCTGAAGTAATGATAGTCAAACCTAAAACTTTTAATAAATGATGACTTCAATAATATGAACAAGAAAACTTGCCATTTTTTTAAAAAAAATAATTCAGAATTGTCCTATAACAATTTTTTAGTAAGCCTATCTTATTTTCTCAGTATGTATTGAATGTCAAAATGTGTTTTCCATTTTAAGTTTCTTGCAGCAGGATAATTTATAAGAGAATATTACATTACTTATTTTTAAACCTTGTTGATTTTTTTTCTCTGAATAATTTATTTATTTTTACATTATCAATCGATTAAAAATTATTATATATATATAATTTTAAAAGTAATTATTACAAAAAAAAAATAATTTTATAATACATAATAATTTATGATTAAATATATTTAAAATGTCTTTATATAGAGTGCATTATAATTATTATTAGCAAAATCAATAGTTTCCTATTTCCTATTTCCATTCACTACCCTTTTGAGGAGAAAAGCCGGTATATATTATTAGTGAAACATTCATTCAATGGGTCAAGAAAACAGAAGATGGGTGAAGGCATAGTTGAGAGATCGCTGAACAGCTTAGGAAAGGGCTTCGACTTGGCCTCAGATTTCAGGCTCAAGTTCTGCAAAGGCGAAGAGCGTTTGGTTCTTCTCAACGAAACAGAGAAACGAGAGCTCATGGTGCCAGGTTTCAGACCCATCAGAGATGTCTCCGTTGACATCAAATGCGACAAGGGCGATCGCACCCGCTACCAATCCGACATCCTCACCTTCACCCAAGTAAGACATTTCATCAAACGCTTTGTTGCCAATTGTTAAAAAAAATGAAAATGAAAATGAAAATTGGTTTCTGGGATTTGGTCTTATAGATGTCAGAGCTCTTCAACCAGAAAAGTTCAATCCCTGGGAGAATTCCATCTGGGTATTTCAACACCGTGTTTGGATTTGACGAGGGTTCATGGGCAACTGATGCAGCTAACACAAAGTGTTTGGGTATTGATGGCTACTTTATCAAACTCTTCAATGCTCATATTGATCGGTACCCTCTTGTTCTGTCTCAACAAGTCCTTGAAGCCGTTCCTTCTTCCTGGGATCCTCCTGCACTTGCAAGGTAATAATCATTTCTACCTAGCTATTAATTATCTTCTTTCTTTTCAATTTTAATTTTACACATTAATGCAAATAAAGATTAAAAGCAAAGTTAAACCGCCCCACAATGAACTGGTCTATGTGGGCATCACATCCACTACGGAGTGCCTTTCATGCTAGTGGTGGACTTCTTTGTCTTGACTTTGTTTTACCCATAGTGGACGAGACAATTCAGAATCAATATTTTTACAGATTATATACTCATTAAATCATGTCAGTATAATTTTTAAATCGGTCAAAAAGTCAATAAATTCACCACACTTTATGAATGAATAATAATATAAAAGTTCTTTATAATGCTAATATGCATGGACCATTTAATCTTAGTTTGATTCTAATTTTTTTTAATGATTTAGATGAATTTATTGCAAAAATTTTTGGTACATAATTAATTTTTTTATTATTTTCGATTTTGTTGGTTTTTTTAACAGTAATATTATTTTTACACTATAATTTCTTAACTCTTATTTTACACTTATTTTTTCACAAGAAAGGGATAAAGATAGAAAAATATATAAAGAAAACCAAGGGTAAAAGCCATAGTTTTTGGACGGAGGAATTTAAAATTCTGATAAATTTTAAATTTTAAGAATTTTAAATATTTTAATTGAAATTTTTTTATTTTCAAAATTTTGTGTTTGGATAAAAAAAATTAAAATTATGAGAATGAAAAAAATAAATAAAAAAAGAAAAAATATGGTTGGTGTGCTAGTTATATGTGTTTCTTGAAGAAGCATGTAAGAAGAGAATTTTAATTTCTCACATCGTAGAAAGAAATTGAAATTCCAAATTTTTTAATTCTTCATAAAAAACATTCAAATAATAAATTTTAAATTACAGAAATTTAAATTCTTTTATAAATTACTTTCTTGGATTAAAATTCTATATCCAAACGCACTCTAAGATTTGTGAATTGTCGGGCTAAGGTTTGTGAATTGTCAGGGATTTTTTATTTGGGAAAATAACACCACTGATTTGTTCGTGAAATACTAGTGCGCATGCTGAATACTGATGTAGTTTGGAAATTGGCAAAACCTGTAATGTTACACTTTCATAGCACACAGATGCTTATCTTGCTGTACCTATGTTAGCTTAAGTTGACACGCTCCATTTTATATTTTTTTTCTTGGTTAATAAACTAATAGTCAACTCCATCATTATTGGCTTTGAGCCTTTAAAAATTATATTATCTGTTTATATCAAAATAATTTCGCCTGAGGAGAGGAATAATGGAGCATTGATAGTTAAGTTGTTTAAAAGAAATTAATTAGAACGCTACCACAGTGTTTTATATTTTTATTATTTATTCGTCAAACGCAAAATAACACAAAATATCTATATTAACTCATCTTTCGAAAAGTGATTATTTCATTAAACTTCAAAACTATCCTTTTTCGGTTGATTGAAACTAGAGATTGGCATCAAGAGCGTCTAGAAGAAAATAATTTAAAGTATTCACTAAATTAGATTTTTATTTCTTATACGAGACTAGGTTAGAATTTTCATTAACGATTAGTATACTATTCATTTGTATATAGTCAAAATTGTATTGAATTTCTAGGCTGCTAGCTGGAAAGTGAAAGGAAAACACACAAAATATTGTCTCTGATTTTTCTGGTCCACACTTGTTACTCAAAAGAATGCTGTCATACCACAAATTTATTGGTTTAAACTTATGACGCTCATCCTTTTTTCAACTAGAGTTTATATATATGAAAGCTTAAAAAATTAGAAAGCAGATAGTTGTTTCTTTATTACTCAAAGATGGACATGTACATCAAGAGCATCAAGGCGAAAACAATTTGTAGTATTGACTAAATTAGAATTTTCATAATTCGAAGGGTTGATACAGTCGCATTCACAAGTAAAGGCAATCTATTTATCTGAAGAATTTGTATTTGAATCCCATCATATAAAATTTTTTTTTGAACTATCAATAATCATGTATGTGAGCATGATTAGTCTTTGATCAAGATAAAAAAAAGTTTAGAATTTTCATTAACGATCAAGTTATGGAGTTACAATCAAACTTGTCTTGGATTTCTAGGCTGCTAACTAGCTGGACGACCCTAACTTTTTGTCCTCATCGCAATATCTTCTATTATTAACAAAGCCTGTTTACACTATCCATATATTGTTATGTCTTGTTCATATCAGTGGATCAGTACAAGTCAATCGTTTGCCATGTTTTAAAAATAATTATGATAAGGACATTGCAATGATTTTGGGCATCTTCTAAAGGAAAACGTAAGATCGAGGCTAACTTAAAATCATCATTGATGTCTGAGTATGACGATTATCTTCCTTTTTTTTTGTTCAGTTATCTTTTTATTTGCCTAAAGCTTGTAGGATTGCACTAAAAATGAATTTTAAACTTAAAGGTTTATTTTTCCAGAAAAAATGTTGGGTTTTATTTTAATATGCCAAAAAGATTCAACAGTCGGCTAAGAACACTTGCAGGGCTACAGTCAATTTCCAGCCTCAAAGCTTGATTAAAAAGATGAAGATTTTCAAAGATATTTTTTGAGCCGGCTATTGACTATGCATCCTAACGGTTTAACTTGATGTATTATAACCCATTTGTTGACTAATATTTGTTATGCATGCCTATTGTAATGCACTACTCTAAAAGAGAGCTTTGTATGAAAACTTGGCTCTCAATTCATTTACCTCTTCTCTTAAGGCAAAAAACCTTTTTCAATATTTAAATATAAATTCATTTACCTAATCATTTCTAATTACTACTGAAAAAACTAAGACGGCTATTGTTGGATAAATTTGGCTTATGCTATTGGGCATTGCTTTTTTATTCTGTGCTACCTACCTAATCATTGAAAACGATTTAAATTGTAGAAACTAAACTTGCTTTGCAGTTCCTTGATTGATGTTCTTTAAAGGTGAAAATTTTATCAGATTCATCGAGAACTTCGGGACACACATCCTTGTGGGGCTTAGCATTGGTGGCAAAGACTTAGTGTTGGTCAAGCAAGACGTGTCTTCCAACTTGGAGCCATCAGAGCTCAAGAAGCACTTGGATGAGCTTGGAAATCAATTATTCAATGGGACATGCAATTTCCTTCCAAAATCCAAAGAACAAAAATATAAGGTTTCCTTCGTATAAAGTAATAATTAATTAACATTTTACAAATCAGAGCAAATAAATAAGCCACTATATTTTTCCATAATTTTATTATGATCTAAATAGTGACAATGTTTTGCTGAAATACAGGCACCGCAAGCTTTTGATGTCTTCGGTCCACAAATTGTTGCCTTCAATAGCTCTACATCCGTTTGTGCAAAAGATGTAGGTTCTACCTAAATCCAAATAATAATTTTCCAATCTTCATGAATAATTGAATATTCAATATTTTAGATTGAAAATATTTCTGATATAATTTCAGAAATTTCTGAAAAATGCTAATTGGGTTAATCATAAATTAATTAGGGGTTTCAGATATGATATTATAGATAAATGAACATGTAGGGAATTACGGTGATATGTGCAAAAAGGGGAGGAGATACCCAAGTGAGCGACCATAGTGAATGGCTTCTGACAGTTCTAAAGAAGCCAGATGCTGTTGATTTTAGCTTCATTCCTATCACTTCTCTTCTTAAAGGTGCTCCAGGCAAAGGCTTCCTATCCCATGCCATCAACCTCTACCTTCGATGTAAGTTTATTTTATTTTCTCTTCTTCTGAAAATTAATGAAAACAAAACAATAACTGCAAAACATGAAAAGTACATACTCCCATGTTTGGAAACCAGTAAAACACATGCCAATTTGTCAATAGTAATTTGGCTTGTGTCAGTTTAGATTAAACTATCTTTAAAACTTTTTGAAAAAATTTACGTATTATTTTTAAGACTAAATCAAACATGCATTTAATAATATTCCAAACCAATGAAAGACATACCTGTCAAATATTTTGTTTAATGCCCTTAAATTAATTGTTAAAATATTTTAGCTTTGAATTATATTCACCAGTCACCACGATTTAACAATTAACATCAACATTTCTCTCTCACACACAGCGAACTTAATAAAAGATAACAGCAATGCTAAATTACATCACATGGGAATTTTCTGTAAGAAATCCAGTATTAATGACATGGCTTATTTTCTTAATTAATCAAATGCCGGATGTTGAAAACTTCATCTTCGGTTGAGCATTTGAAATTGTGTCTTAGCAATTCATGAAATAGTATTCGTGTAAATTAGCAGATCTGAAAAGTCAATATCGTAAACAATTAATTAATATTTTCCTCTATTCAGATGCTGTAATACTCATTGATTGATTAAGTGAAGAATGGGACGCGGGTTTTTCTCCAATTATGAAAAAATTAGGGAATGTGGTTGGTAAGATATGAAGTTTTATCTTTTTTACTTTAACCCTGGTCTCGTAACTTGCAAGACGCAGAAAAATTATTGACAGAATATAATGTTCTTTTCTGCGGCTTGACCCGATTTGGATTTATTCCATGAATGTCACGACGATAATATAATTAGTTGAAAATGGTGCGTGAGTGAGTCCATTCCTAAGTATATTATAGCTGAAAATCAGTTTTACTAGATACAATAAATTAACACATAAATTTTAGAGAAAGCTTAAGCATTTGACTTCAAAATTTAGACATCAATTTTGATTTTAACAATTTTGGACAAATGAGAACGAAATAAGTTGATACAAAATGCAGATAAGCCTAAAATGTCAGATTTGCCATACTTTATTGACTTCTTCCAAGCGGACAGGCTTTGAGTCCCCATTGACAATGTTTAACCATTCTTCACCAGGCTGTCACTTTTTGATTGTTGAACTAATAAAACGAATTAAATTCACATCAAATGCAGATAAACCTCCAATGTCAGATTTGCCTTACTTTCTTGACTACCAATCACACAAGCTTTGGGCTCCCATTCACAATGATCTTCCACTCTGTCCAGCTTCGAACAGAACTAACCTTTCACCTTCTCTTAGTTTCAACTTGATGGGTCCCAAACTTTACGTAAACACCTCACAGGTAGTACTTTCAAATCATTCCCTATCAATAATTAGACTTTGTCATGTTCTTCTGCCTAAGTATCTTACTCATAACAGGTAACAGTTGGTAAAAGGCCAATCACAGGGATGCGCCTGTTTCTTGAGGGCATGAAATGCAACAGGTTAATTCCACACTAGTCATTTTTTTACTTAATTACATTTTTAGTCTCATGCTATCACAGTTCTGCAATTTTGGTTACACTGATTGGATTCTTAATGTTTTTTCTTATTTTTTTTTATGTTGTTATTTATAAGATCCAAGTTTAAAATGATACTTATTCATTTTTATAAGACTCAATCTATAAAGTTTTTTGCATTAATTATTTTTAGACTAAAAATACCCTTATTAAAAGAACAAAAAGAATGTATTAATAAATAATTAGAAGAAAGAGAAATATCAATGACAAGAATACTTCTATAAAAAGTTATAAATTTAAGACTTAATTATAAAATTTGTCCTCCTATTTTTTCTATTATACTAAACTGGTTTTCCTATTTTTTAATTCACTATTTGAGTTTCCCATATTTTTTAAAATACACTTAGATGATCAATATTTTCTTAAAAAAATAAGAACTTAAAAAGATGTTAAAAAGGACTAGAGCGATAGTCCTTATGGTAAAAAATATATTTTTTTATCATTACATCCAAGTACTCATTTAAATATTTGGTGTAAAATATAGTATTAATATAAGTTTTATGTAAAAATAATTCAAAATTTAAATTTATTCTTTTTTAATTTATTATATTTTTATAATCTTATATATTATCTTTTAAAATATAATATATAAGATTAAATTTTATTTTCACATAAAGCTTATAAAAAATAGAGTTTAATATAAGTATACATATTCTAATTTGTGTGAAAGTAAAATTTAATCCTATATATTATATTTTAAAATATAATATATAAAATTATAAAATATAATAAATTAAAAAATAATAAAATTTGAATTTTGAACTATTTTCGCATAAAACTTATACTAATAGTGTATTTTGCACCAAATATTCTAAATGAACACTTGGGTATAGTGGTAAAAGAGTGTGCTTCTTACTTCAAGGAGTACGGATTTTGTCATTCCTTAAGCATTTTTTTTATGGTCAGTTAGTCAACAATTAAAATCAATTATGCGGACTAAGATATTGCATTTTGTTGAAATATAGGAGAACTTGGTCAATTAGTCAATTAGTCAATTTAGTATAATAGACAAAATAGGAAGACAAATGGGAGTATTGTTTACAATGAAGGCCCGTCATCTTGATTTCATCCAATATTTAAGTCATTAATTTGCTTAGAATGAGAAGACATTCATTTTCATGTTCATTTTTCTTATAAAAATGATAATTTATCCATAAATATTGTCAACATAACAATTAAATTGATAAAGTCAAAGCATCTTAAATATTGGATGAAATCAAGAACATTATTGTATATGAAAGAAAATTTGAGGATCTTATTTGACGTAATTAGAACACGAGGGACTAAAATCGCATCATTGCAATACTTGAAGGACTAAAAATGCTTAAATAGAAAGTAGTTTGGTGAATGGGTGGTGCTCACAAGGATGTTGGTGACAGGTTAGCCATACACGTGCAACATCTATTAAACCCTCCAATAATGCTGAACAACAAAATAGAGGACACACCAATATGGTCAGAAGAAATCAATGATGACCGTTTCTTTGAAGCAATCAATGGGAAGAAATTTTCCCATGTATGTACAGCACCAGTGAAATACAACCCTAGATGGAGCTCTGACAAAGATGTGGCCTTTATTGTCACAGGAGCCCAGCTTGATGTGAAGAAACATGACTCAAGGAGTGTCCTTCATTTGAGGCTGTTGTTCTCTAAGGTGTCTAATTGTGCAGTTGTAAAATCAAGTTGGACACAGGGCTCCTCCGGGTTATCCCAGAGGTCTGGCATTTTCTCAGTAATAAGCACATCAATTTCTGGTAAAGACCAGAACCAGAAAAAACCAGTTGTGGTTTTGGATTCAAGTGTGTTTCCAACAGGACCTCCAGTGCCTGTGCAAACACAAAAGCTGTTGAAATTTGTAGAAACGTCACAGTTGTGTAAAGGTCCACAAGATAGTCCTGGCCATTGGTTGGTCACTGGGGCAAGCTTGGTCTTGGATAAGGGTAAGATATGTTTATGGGCTAAGTTCTCATTGTTACATGCTGGTTCATGATTATATCAATGCACAAAATTTGAAAAGCAAGGAAATTTATCAAA
The DNA here is from genome assembly GCF_004193775.1 of Glycine soja. NCBI lineage: Eukaryota > Viridiplantae > Streptophyta > Magnoliopsida > Fabales > Fabaceae > Glycine > Glycine soja. Next base: position 43,474,113 of record NC_041006.1, on the reverse strand, counting down.
TCATATATTTCTCTGTAAATTATCACATGCATGTCCTAACTATGGGTATGCTCTTGTCTAGTTAATATCTTTAGCGGCCATAGACCAATTATTTCTTTCATTTGTATAGCAAGAGATCTCTAATGAGTTTCTTGATTGAAGAAATTACAATTTTTTCATTTATCGGAATAAATTCACGTGACAGAGATTTTTTTAAAAATAAAATTTATAATTTCTGCAAGAAATTATTTCTTAATAATAAAAATAATATTTATCTAACACATGACAGCATTATAATTAAATATAATTAAGTGAAAATAAAAAATATAAAAATATAAATTTCTTAAAGTTTCCCGCAATTTCTTGTGATTGAAATGAAATTATATATAATTTTTTTAAAATAACATGATACCATGAGAATAAAAAAATAACTTGAAATTTTCACTTAACAAATTTTCATTGGAGATACCGTTAGTAGCTTTCGACAAAATAAAGGATTTCCATGATTGTATATTTCTGGAATAAACGTATTTCTAAGCATGCTGCCGTTGAGATTTTTCTCTTGAGTTGAATAACAAGCGCATAATAGAAATATCACGAATTTCTTTAAACTGATAACTGATTCAAATCATTCAATGTTTTTCAACAAAAAAATAAATTACTTCTTTTTTTTGGCTGAAAAATTAAACTGATTTTTAATTAACTTATTTATTAAAAAATTGGTAGTGTATTATAATTAAACTTGAAAATGACATTTAAACATATATAATACTTTAATTCTAGAGTTTAATTTCAATATACTCATTGTATAATTACCAATCAATTAAAAACCATAACAGGTATAACTTTTAAGTGGATGTTGAGAAGAAGAAAAAAACTTAATATACATTACTTTTTTTTTTTTTAATTGAATGACACTATTAAGAATTCTTTACACATGGCATATTTCTAATATATAAAAATTGTTTTTAAAAAGAAACTTCATGAAGATATATATTGTCACAAATACAACCTATTGCAACAAAGAAGAAAATAATTTTTTTTAACAAAAAGCATTTATTATTGGCAAAATTATATTTAATAAAAAATAATTAAGAATACTGATTATGTAATTTTTATTATTATTATATATAGTAAAATTGTTAATTTTTAATAATTAATTTAAAATTTATATTTGGAATGAATTTATTATTGATTCTTTTAATACTTTAAGAAAATTAAATTCTTAGTAAAATAGTAGTGATTAATTTTTCTAAAATAATGTCACTTTTCGAACAGTATTTTAATCTTTTTTTAATTTAATTCATTAAAGAAGCCAATTCGGATTCGGATTCGGATTCGGTGAGCTGGTCCGTTTCCTTGACGAAATGGCGTAAGAATTGATTGATTGATGGGAGCAGCGAACCATATATACAATTTAATTTGCGTTCACATGAGAACCGTCGTGACGTGCATTTTCTACATTGCAACACCGCGATATGAACGATGCAAAATAGTTTCAGATACGTCGCGTTGATTGATTGATATGAAGTGGTTGACTTTCTGGAACTGCATATCTATCCTCGTGTTGTCTTTTGCTTTCTTCTTCTTCTATTGTCACACATACACATCTACTCCTTCCCTCATGGCTGAGCAATCTTCCAAGTCCATTTACGATTTCACAGTCAAGGTTCGTTTTTTTGCTTCTAAAATTGTTGCCTGCTCATACCCAACTGTTGTTTCTCTATAGTTACGTGAAAAGATTGTGGCTTGCTCATGCCCAATTGTGTTTACACTCGAATTGTTTGATGGGTGAGTGAAGATTATCTAGGAAATATCAGGGCACACTATGATGACAATTATATTTAGTAGGTTCTGATTTTGTATTTTTTGTATTTCAACTTTTATGGAGATCAATGAAGCTCTCTGATCTAGTTTTCTTTTCAATTGATTGATGATTTTGCTGATTGCAGTATTTAGATTTATTTTCCCTAACACTTTTATTGTGGTATTCATGGAAAATGAATTGAGTTCGGATTATTCTTGTTGATTATTGGTTTGTCTATGCCCTCTTCTGTATATCATCTGTGTCTGTTCTGTCCTACCAAATTGTTTGGGATAAGGCTGGTAGATTTCATTGCTGCTAATTTTATTGTAATTGCTTGGGTGACGTTTTACTTTTATAGTTTTTTTTTTTTGTTTCTGGTGTGGACTATAATTGCAGGACATCAGTGGAAATGATGTGAGTCTGAATAATTACAGCGGGAAGGTTCTACTGATTGTGAATGTCGCCTCACAATGGTAACATAATTTGATTCATACTGAAATTATTTTTGGGTCATTTCTTATAGCCATATATCAATTTACCTATGTATTTTTTTTATGCATCTCAGTGTGCTCATGTTTACTTTGACCTTATTTATCTGTTAATTATTCTGCTTTATATTGCTCTACCTTTTTTAATTCAGTCTCCACACAATCCCTTTAATCTAATAAGTTTATCAAAGTTGTAAATATGTACATGCGTTATAGATTGTAGGAAAGTGTTGTATAGTTTGTTAAGGTAAAGAAGATACATTCCTGGAGTTTACACATTAATAGTATATTTTGTTTGATTTGTTGCTAAAAGAGTATCTCCATTGCCGTGTTTGATGTTTGACAGTTTGAGAAATGCCATGGCATTAGCAAAAAACTATATATAAGATTGGACTTTCGTAGGTGAACTTAATGTGAACTAATCCCTATAATTATACTTATAATATTCTTATTCATTGCTGCAGTGGTTTGACACAGACAAATTACAAAGAATTGAATGTATTGTACGAGAAGTACAAGAATCAAGGTTTGTCACTTTACTGAAGGACAAAAAAAAAGAAAGAAATATATGTCAACTATATTTATGAGCTAGTGAATTTTTAACACAGAATTCTAAGTTGTCTCCAGGATTTGAAATCTTGGCATTTCCATGCAACCAGTTTGCTGGACAGGAACCAGGAAACAATGAAGAAATTCAGGAAGTTGTTTGCACAAGGTTCAAGGCTGAATTTCCTATCTTTGATAAGGTGATTTCTGATAACCACGATGTCATTCACAGGTGTTTCCCCATTTTTTATTTGGAACTCTGTTAGTTGTTCACCTCTTATGTGTACTAACCTATCCTGGTCTGGAATGCTGTAAGTTTGCCTGCATTGGCACTATTTATGCATGTGGAAGATTTGTCTGGATACTGTTCTGTGTGGCACTTTATATGGAAATAATCCTAAAATAATTCACCATAGGTTGAAGTCAATGGGAAGAATGCAGCGCCACTTTATAAGTTTTTAAAGGAGCAGAAAGGGGGAATATTTGGTGATGGTATCAAGTGGAACTTCACAAAGTTCTTAGTAAACAAAGAAGGGAAGGTTGTGGACAGATATGCACCTACCACCTCACCTCTGAAAATCGAGGTTAGAGATATTATAGTGCTTATATATTTTAGGTAGGACTTTTATATATAATGATGCCAGGCAAAGGGGGTCAGTTATAATTAAATGCTGGGTTGTTGTTTGGGCTATTGGCATAAATTCTACTTATCCTCTATTGCCTAAGCAGAAACCCAACATTTAACTGTAACTGAATTTCTCTTGCGTCATGTAAGATTATATGTCAGTAAGTTATATTTTTCCTCTCGCAGAAAGACATAGAGAAGCTTTTGCAATCTTGAATAGTAAGATTTGATTCTACATATCTAATGTGCTGAGGTTAGTACTTCAATCATTTAGTTTTCACCTCATCCTTTCTTCTGGATGAGTACTTGTGTGAGCTTGTACTAGTTATCTTGTAGATTCATTCTCAATCTTGCATATGCTAATGTACATTCATTTGTTAAAATGTCCAAAGTTCCAACAGTTTCACCTCTATTTATTGGAACATGCAACGAGCAAATCAATCTTTACTCCACATAAATAATTTGAATAGAGTTCATTACTTCAGTCGTTCAGAATATCTCATAGGTGTCATCAGTTTTCAATCAGTTTTTATGATTTAAATTGTGTAAGATATCATCATCTATATCAAAATACAAAACATGAAATCATAATATGATCTGTGATTCGCTAAATCAAATCAAAAGAGTTAGGATGGCCCACCGTAATCGACTGCACTGTGGTATATTTTAGGAAAAATTCTTAGGTTGGCATGGTCTATAAAGTACTTTCTGTGTTAAGAACATAAAATGACAAATGGTTTTACGTTTTTAAATTTGAGTCCCATCAAATTGGATTTTCTTATTGGTTTACTGCACAAAATTTAGTTACTAATCCAGCTAGCAAGTCTACCTTAGAATTCTTTCAGAAGGTCGTGATTGCCCTTAATCCACCCTTTATTTGAAAGTAATGCTCTTTCCCTATTTATGTATTTGGAACTTTTTTCCCCTTAATTGAAGTGTTTCCACGACAACTGTTAGTCTTAAGAAAGCTACATCAGCTTATGTTTTGTCCTTCTGTTCTTTTGTGCAGGACATAGGGAATCTGTCCGGTGCCTTCGAAGGACAAGTAGCAATATGTATCATAAGTTAATATATGCCCTGAAAAGTTCTTAATGTATCTCGTGTATTTGGATTTTGGATTGCTCAATAAGTATAAATTGGTGTTCTCACTCTGTTACCAAAACCATAAAATAATAATATATTTGGATGCATCTTTATGTTATTATGCATGTCCATACTACGTGCGTGTTTGGAGCGTTTGTTAATTCTAAATCAACTTATTCTATAAAATTGATTTTAAAGAAACGTGATTACAATGAAATGTGAATTTTGTTTGGATATTTGTATTTAAAAATTGATTTTTACATTCAATATTGTTTGGAAACTTGTTCTCGAAATCAATTTTAAATGTGTAAATTATTAAAATGGACATTAATTGTTTGGAAAAGTATTTTGTATCAAACATTTTAAATAGTTAAAAATAAAACATAATTAGGAATATGTTGTTAGGTAAGTAAAATTTAAGTTGATATTCTTTTTGTGGAATAAAGTGCAGCACATTTTCTAATAATAACTTATTTTTATATTTGTTAGTGAAAGAGTATTTAGTGCATGGATAGGTTGGTGAGAAAGGGTATAAATGCTAGAATGAAAATATATTACTGGTGTTGACTATTCAAAAGCAAAGAAAAGAAGGATAAAATAAAAAATAATAAAAAATATTCACAAAAATTGATTTTGTTGGATCCATAAATTACTTTGAACAGTTTCAACATGAACGTACGTCTCCCGAATATAATCAATTACGACGCGAAATCCAAACATCTTGGTCAACATCAATATTCACGTCCAATGAAAATTAACGCGGTTCCAAACATACACCTTGATTAATTTATGTATTAATCTATGGACTATGTGATGAGCATCTTAGTTTTAGATTTTGTTTTAATAATTTTTTCTAAAAATATTTATAAGAAAAGAAAATACCAAGGTAAAATGTGTAGAACTTTTCCTATACAAAATTATGTACTTTAACTTATTAGTTGATTTTAGCATATAAGAAAAGTTAAATTTATTTTTTCTTCTTATTTTCTTTTAATACGAGTGTTTATAAAAAAGTTTGTTCAAAAAAGGTTAATTGGAAGCTTTCTGTGAGAGGGAAATGATTTATTTGGAGAAGGCATTTACACTGGTGGCAAAAGGTAAAGAAAAACCATAAAATCCAAAATTAAGGAAATTTTAATTTTCAGTCAGGGACAGGTATTTTTACTTTGAGTTTATAAGTTGAAATCACTGATAGGGCTTCCTTTGTTTCGAGTGCTATAAATGTTCCTCTCTACATGTTATGATCTTCAAACGATTTAATTGATGGAAGTAGAACAAGCAGTCTACTAATTTCTCAATATTCATACAAACTAGGCAAGGGAAATAAACTTTTCCAAAAAAAAAAAAAGTCTTTATACCAAACCCCAAAAGAGTAACTTATCCTTCTCAATTAGTTGAATTTGGAGAGTGTCCAGTTAAATGAATATGAACAACAGATTGAAATCAGCGATGAAGATCTTGCCACGTGTTCCATATTACTTTAATTCTCTCATTAGTTCCTCCTCCACTCTCTCGGAAGCAGGAAAGACTAGAGTGCAAGGAAATTAAAATTGAGTTACGTGAAACGATGAGTTTTGATGAATAAATCACAGTCCTTCATTTTAATCCTACGGTGCACATTGGTTAAACTGGACACTCTCCAATTTTTCTCAAATTGAGAGTTATCGCCTTCGTTTTCTTCTACATACAGTCGTCGTTGCCCAAGAACGCAGCACTAGCCACTACTGTGGGTGAGCACCCAGCAAGTTGGAATCTTTTTTTTTTTTTTTTAAAAAAAAATTTGCGACACAAAACTTCTTCACTGTCGACAACAGGACAACATTGGAGGCTGCAAATTTTGTTCTTTTTAGGTTGTTTATTCCTCTCTTCTAATACCTCCCAAAATGGCTTCCACAATATTCAGAAGCCTCCAAGTTCACCCCTTTCTGCTTTATCCAACAACATTCCTCAGACGAAGAAATGAGGTTTTTCATTTGGCGTCCAAAGCCACACAATCCCAAACAGACACCCAACAGACCAAGGTTACAACAAGCAGCACACAGTCCAAAAAGCTCGACAAAATCCCCAAAGACTATGAAGCCATCATTGGGATTGAAACACATGTTCAGCTCTCCACTCTGACCAAAGCCTTTTGTGGTTGCCCTTACAGTTATGGGTCTCCACCCAACAGCAGCATTTGCCCCATTTGCATGGGCTTGCCTGGTGCTTTGCCTGTTTTGAACTCCAAGATCATTGATTTTGCTGTCAAGTTGGGCCTTGCTCTTAATTGCAACTTGGCTTTCAACTCCAAGTTTGACAGGAAGCAGTATTTCTACCCTGACCTTCCGAAAGGGTATCAGATTTCTCAGTTTGATGTGCCAATTGCCACTGCTGGTTTTCTTGATGTGGATATTCCTGTTGAGTTTGGTGGGGGCCACAAGAGGTTTGGCATTACAAGGGTTCACATGGAAGAGGATGCAGGGAAGCTCCTACATGCAGAGAATGGAAATTACTCACAGGTTGTTGTTTTGTTTCTTTACTCGTATTTCAGCTTGCAAGTTGCAATCTTATTATTTAGGTTTTGTTTGGATAAAACTTCTAAATAAGACTTATAGAAGGGGAAAGAATAATAAGGTAAAATGAATTAAGCTCATTTTTTAAGTTAAAATTAGCTTATGCAGAAGTTAAAATAAACTTTTGGTGAAGTTAAATGAGAGAACTTCTATAAATTAACTTATGAGAGAACCTTAATTTATTTTACTTTCTTATTTTCTTCAAGTGCTTATTGAAAAGTTTATTCAAACAGGACCGTATGATGCTTTTTTATTTGTTTGACATCCAAGTTTCAGGTACCTTTTAACATTGCGGACCATTGACGGACTGCATTTGTTCATTAGTACATTTATGTTTATTTGAGCAAATCTTTGTACTGAATCGGTTTTCACATATTTCTTTGATGAACAAATCATATTTTGGAATACATTAAATAGTTTGTTCCATCCACTCGTTGACATGAATAATTACCAAAGGCTCAACAACTTTTATCTATGATATAAGCATGTTAAAGTTGGTGGCATTTCATGGCAGGTTGATCTAAATAGGGCAGGGGTACCTTTGCTTGAGATAGTTTCTGAGCCTGACATGAGAAATGGTATTGAAGCAGCAGAATATGCGGCAGAATTACAGAGGTTGGTGCGGTATTTGGGAGTGAGCAATGGCAATATGCAAGAAGGTTCTCTTCGTTGTGATGTAAATGTATCAATACGACCTATTGGGCAATCAAAGTTTGGGACAAAGGTATCTAGCTATTTCTTCTATATAAAAAGACTTTTGAAACACCTATTATTGGACTTTTGGAATTGGCACTTTCTTAAATTATTAGGAAGCTTTTTAAGATTACCCTCTCCACTATTTTTAAAAATTACACTTTCCTCCTCTAAGAGATGGAATGTGCTACACTTAAGTCCATTTTAGTGTAAATGACGGTGGTGAGCAACTATGAACTCCCATGGGTATATTTCCTCTCCGGGAGAGGAGTGTAATTTACCCTTATATTTTTGAAAGCCATGTGCCAGAATACATTTGTGTTTTGATATCTTGTGAAATAGAAGTCCTTGTAAGCAATAGCATAAAATATGAAATTTTAGATTTTACTTACCTTGATAGCATGACATTTTCTCAATAGATGTATACTTTTTCTTTAATTTCTCCCACTTGGGTGGGTAAGGGAAGGCATAGTCTGGAATTATTAATGTGGTTTTCTTATTCTCTAAAAAAACAGTTACTTGCTCGGAAATTTCCTCAAAGAATGAAATGAAGAGAAATTGCTACAAGCAGATCTTGTGGATGAGAAAATTTCCTTGCCTTATCATATTATTGCAATATTCTATTAAAAAAATGGCTTGGCCCTTGCCTTTGCAGAAATGAAGTGCCACAAAGTGATATATTACTCTTACTTTTTGTTGCAATGCAGTATGAACAAATACTGCAGGTGATATTACAGATTTAGCAACTAATATGGTCAGTTTTTTATGACAGGTTGAAATAAAAAATTTGAACTCATTTTCATCAGTGAGCAGAGCTATTGATTTTGAAATTTCTAGGCAGGTGCAACTCCATAGTCAAGGCCGGGAAGATCAGATAGTACAAGAAACTCGTTTATGGGAAGAAGGCTCTCAGGCTAGTGCTATAGTGTAATCTTGTACTTTTCTTTCTAGTCTAGTGTAGCAAGTACAAGATTGTTTTTCATTTTTATTTCTTCAGACTTGTATTCTTAAATAACTTCCGTTATTCTGTTTAGAGAACAATTACAATGAGGAAAAAGGAAGGGCTTGCTGATTATCGATATTTTCCAGAACCAGACCTTCCAGCAGTAATCCTTTCTCAAGAATATGTTGATGGTATAAAAAATTCTTTACCAGAGCTTCCAGAAATTAAGCGGAGAAGATATGAGCAGATGGGCTTAAGCATGCAAGATGTTCTTTTCCTGGCTAATGATAAAAATGTGAGTTCTATGTTGTTTTGTATTGACTGAAAATAGGTGAACATAATAAAACAATGTACTAAAGATTATGATAGAAATATTTGAAAGAAATAGATAAGTAAATACTATCTGCTAGATATCCTACATTCCACTACTCTATTATTATTGTTAAGAAATGTACTTAAGATTTGACAGCACCCAAGAAATACCATATGGGCCATGGAAAAATCCAAGTGTGATAATGTTATGTAAATATAAATAGGAAAACTGGAAAAGAATGTTAGTCAGCTACTGTTAGGATTTTATAGCCATTGGGTAGCTGCCTATAAATAAAGCACGGTTGTTGTGTTTTAGACAAACTGGAATAATAATAATAATAATAATAATAATAATAATAATAATAATAATAATAATAATAAATGTCCATTAGTCAGTTCTTGATCTCACTGTTACTCTTGTTTCTTTGTCCTCCCTGTTTTGTTCTTCTTCCCTCTTCCTCTTTCTTTATCATTCCGACCTAAATCTTATGTCATCAACTTTTAGATATTGTACTTCTTTTGCCAAAAGCTTAATAGTACATGGCATTCCATTTTGTTCATAATCTCTACTCTGTTCACCAAGTCCAAACATAGTAAGGATTGATAGAGTGAAAGCTCTTTTCTTGATTCTAAAGTTATAAAATACAACCTAGGGAATTACCTATAGATTCAGGTTATAGATCAAACCTAATGCCAGAAATTTGTCACAGTTCACATACAAACTCAAAATCTGATTATGAAATAGTTTCAGGTTATGAATAATATACCTTATGCATGCAAATTATCAGTCCAAAATACAAACTCATAAAAGCAGACTATGAACTAACTGCCTGTTTGCAAATTACAAGCTGCAACCGGGTAAAAATGAGTGTTGTAAATTGTTTGAGTCTAATGGCATTGTGTGATCCATGTAGCTGACCTCACCTAGTGGGATAAGGTTATTGTTATTTTTGTTGTTACATATACGATGGTCTCCTTTGAAAATAAGACACAACAAACCAACTAATGTTATTCCAGCAAAATTAAAAACACCGTACGACTCAATGAAAGAGAACTGAGGATGTATTTGGATAAACAACTTAATTAAGCACTTATTCAATAAACTTGGCCATTAAATTTAATAATTTATTGAAATAAGTTGAAAAGAGCTTATAGGAGTAATAAATTGTTTTCATTAGCCCATATAAGATCCATTGATGCTCTTCAAATCACCCCCCTCAATCAAGAACAGTACATATTAGAAAGCTAAATAGTAGATGTCAATATAAAGTGTATTACCACAAATGGTCTAATGCGATTTTTATTTTCTGAATCGATGTATTAGATTGCAGATTTTTTTGATGCAACTCTTGCAAAAGGTGCTGACCCAAAGCTGGTTGCCAACTGGATAATGAGTGATATTGCTGCCTTCATGAAAAATGAAAAGTTGACCATAAATGAGATAAAGCTTACACCTGAAGAGTTGTCTGAGTTGATAGCTTCCATTAAAGGTGGAACCATTAGTAGCAAGATTGGGAAGGAGGTATGGTTTTCTTTGGCACTAATGAGTGGTGTCTAGTTTGGGTCTAAGCTTCCCTGATTCTCAGACATGATTTTGAAACATTAAGCTGCAGCCAGCAATTATATTGTCATTTCTTATCATATCTTCTAGCATTCTCATTACTTTTTCAGATGCTTTAGTACATTGGAAAGTTAGTTGTGTTGGTGTACTTTAACTATGAACCAAGCCTAGTGTGGGCATTCATTTATAAATATGTTGATCTCTGAAGTTTAATTCTCAGACATCTTCAATCATCATTAAACCAATATCTTGTTCCTGTTAAAAACATGTACCATTGTCTAGGTATAGTGTACCATGTAGATATAGTAATTAGTAAAATTGGATCTTTGTATTTATTACACTCATTTTGTAACCATCAAGTTTGAGATATAGCTGGAAGACATGGTTTTCAGCATAAGTTTCTCTTTGTTCTCTCCAGTTCCATTTGTTTTCTGCTTCATCCTGCATGCCTAGTTAGACTTTGGATCCAACTGCCTTATTTGATGAGGCTTTGATTGACTTGGCACAGTATACAGCAGTTGGGTCCTTGTGTAGTTCCGTGCCTTCTATTTGTCTCAAGGAATTGGAAAAGAAGAAAAAAAAATAGGCAGTTGTAGCTAAATTATATAATTATGGGCATGTTTTGCATTCTGTATTTTTACAACGTGTTCATGTGTTTGCAGATACTATTTGAGCTATTAGCCAAGGGTGGAACTGTGAAGGAACTCATAGAAAAAAAGGACTTGGTTCAGGTAAGTTGTAGGATCAACTGTTACCCAAATTTTTACCATGTGGTGTGTGAGTCAGAATTCAGCAAAGGACAACTTAATTCTTTGATATTGAAGCATAAAGTTGCTAGTATGGGTTTAAATGCAAATTTAACAACACTACTGGATTATTTGGATTTTGTGATGTTTGAGATGTTATTTACTGAGTTTTTAATTTTTTTTTTTAAAAAACTGAGTTGGTTTGAACATTTAACGTGAAAACTCTTCTTTGAGGTTGCACACTTACCCCTCTAGCATTATTTTTTGAAGCCGAGAATGAATAAAAATGTTGGAATGTGCCTGTGCCTTTGGAAATGCAGATAGCAGATCCCGTTGAGATTGAAAAAATGGTGGACAAAATTATTGCGGACAATCCAAAACAGGTAGAGCAATATCGAGGAGGCAAAACTAAGCTACAAGGTTTTTTTGCTGGCCAGGTATGAACATGTAGAAATGGAAGGATTTTTATGTTTGTTCCCTCTACATATGTTGGTATTATATTGGTTCGTCCAAATGCAGGTAATGAAATTATCTAAAGGAAAGGCAAATCCAGGTCTCCTTAACAAGATCCTCTTGGAGAAATTGAATTCAAAGAGCTGAGATTATTATTATATCTACACTGCCTAGCATGACTTCCAATTGGATAAGTGCTGACCCTTGATTTAACTGTTATCTAGCCAAAAAACAAATTGGAAATGAAAAGTAAGAGTGAAACACTCGTGTTGCTCCTTTCTAGCCTAACTGATTGAGTTCTGAAAATGCTAAAGGATCTTCTTCTGTAAGGATACAAGCATTATATGCGGTGCTTTAAAAGGATAAGCTTTCCAAAGCATGTGATTTATATTTACATTCCCAATAAATTTATGGCCTTAAAGTTTCTTTGTATATCACATGTATTTGGATTATGTAACGAGAATATTTTGGTGTTCCTTCTCTTCCCCTCACAAGAGCACAAATGTAGTTGGCTGTATTGTCTGTTATTCTTTACGATCAATAGATTGATTTGGAATGTCCTGTACGATCGATCCATATATTGGTTTGTGTATTACAAATATACGTTGATTTGCCATGGTTAATAATGCTCTTTTTATTTTTTTTTTAAATATACGTATATTTTAAGTTTGAAACACCAGTGCATTGCACAAATTACAAAAATGAATATTTTTTTATATAATTAAAAATTCAATTTAAAATGGGTTTGAGAAAACAGTTTAACTGAATAGTTTAAAGTAAATAAAACTTGATCACAAAAAAGTTTACTCATAACATACATTTATCAGTAAAATTTATTGAAATAAATTTTAAGAAAATATTTTGATCGTGTTTGTTGTGGAGGAATGAGAAAGTAGTTTGTTCTTTTGGGGATTTTAAATGCTTAATTTGAAATAAGAGTATTTGAGGGCAATCTGTCTTGTCTTTTATTTGGATCTTATAGTGGTAAGCTATATTTCTCTTTTGCGTTTTGAGACCCCTCTGTTTTTAAGTGTCGCTTGGCTGTGTTGCCCTTTTGCGTTTCAGAAAGGGAAAACAATTAATAGCAAATCACATTTCATTTTTCCATGCGAACTGCGAGAACTTTGTATACAAAGAAACGGTCTTAGTAAAGATCAACTACCAATCAACACAAAATGTTCCAGAATGTTATTCACTGTAGCCATTCGGGGAGGACAGAAAGGCCATAGTAATCAATTAGGCTTGACATATGTATTGTCCTCTCTAAACTTGGCAATTTGACTTCGTATCATTTGCTCAACATGAGGTTGAACAAACATATGGGTATTATCCAAGATATGTATAATGAACTTGTCAGATGCAGGCAATGAAGCATTCATGTTGATGATATATTGTGCCATAGGTATGTCACTGCACAACCCAATATAGCTCATCATTTATTCAGATAGCAGTAGAGAAAGTAAACCATGTCTACTCAAACACCTCAAAACTTGATGCCAATAGTGACTGGTTGTAGGTGAAAAAACAGAAATAGATGATTGTGATTGTTTTTAACATAGTTAACTGTTAATAAACCTAAAGACAAGAAGTTTTCTAGCCTGGAAAGAAAGGAAAAACACTCCTTATAGTTAATGTAGAGGTTCCAGCAGTTGCAGATAAAATTGCTAGCTGTAAAGCTTTGTAAACAAAATAATTTGAATATCAATTATACAACTTTCAAAACAGTATAGTATATGGGAAAATTTTCAAATAGGAATGCAGAAAGAAAATTGTGTTACCAGGAAATAAAGACCCCTTTAGTGGCATTGACCATGTCGTATAACCTTCCTGGAAAGAAAGCAAGACAAGTTACAAGATACCACACCATTCATCATCACAATAGATACCGAATAGTAAGCCCCAAACATTGATTAGTAGAACTCAAATCCTGCCATTGTGATTCTCTCACAACACAATTCTAGTTATTAAACCAGAAGGTTTATTTTTCTTTCCTTTATACATTGCTATTAGAATCAATTACTGTGGTATAAATTCCTTTAATCCATCTCTAAGTTCAAGTTAAATCAAAGAAATTATATGAAGTGTCTAACTTAACATCAACAATGAAACAAGAAGCACATGTCAATGATGTCATGTGATCAAATGAAAATGAATGGAAAAGGGTTGATGCAAAAGCTTAATATCATCACACGAACTTCATTAACTAAGCAATTTCTCACAGTGCAAATGGTTCTGACAAGCCTTGAACAGTGGTAACCCTGTGTCTCTTGAATAGCAGAGCCACTGCTATTCAAGTAGGCATGATGACGGGGTTTTTCCATCCCCGCCCTGACTCCCCAGAAAGCCGCCAACCCCAATCACTGACCCCTCTGATTATATTTATCATCACTTTATTTATTTGTAGATAATTTTGATTATCCCCTCTATTATTGTCTATAATCTGTTTACGCTTGCTTGCCTGTTGGATTAAAAAAAATCAATGAATAAGCCAATGGAGATATGCCATGTTTTTGTCTGCACTGCACTAAGATTTATCCCTCATCACGAAACTTGTACCCCATCAATAATTAGACACACAAACAAGTTTAGCATCACAGACACAGAGTCCAGCACATAGAAGCAATAAATCATCTAGACTAGGGTGCGGAGGTATAAATTTCAACACACCCGTCTTCCATTTTATAACTTATTCATTTTAAAGACGAACTATTTCACAGTGATTCAGCGAAGCAAGGAAACCCTAAAAGAAGGTTGTAGCAAGGTTACCTGTAAATTGCCTTTCTTGGTGGCTGTCCCCTGCGAGACAGAGAGGATGATGGGATTGGAAAAATCTTCGGTTGGCATGAAAAAAGAGAATGAGTGAAAAGTGTCATGATTTTTATTTTTAAAGATAAATTTATGAAATTTATTGTATCACACTTTTGTTATTGTACAAAAACCAGCTAGATCACACGGTTCACAATTCTAAACTAATGAAAATACCAAATTAACTCAAATTTAAAACGTAGAAGACTAAATTATTATCTTACTTTTCACTTTCTGTGCCATGCCAAACTAAGCATTCAAAGTTTTTTTCTAATCCCATTCTCTCTTTTGCAACGACACTGCTATGCCCTCATCTTTTATCTCTTTCTCGTCGACTAGTTTCTACAATGCTCTTGTCCCTGTTTCTCTTACAAGCTTTCATTCTTCTCTCTTTTTCTTCAGTGACAGGCACAAAATTAAAAAAGCAATTTACATTATTTAATTTGGACCTTATATTTTTAAAATATTCAATTTAATCTTCTAATTTAAAAAAAAAAATATTGAATGTCACCCTTTCATCCAAATTCCCGCTAATGGTATTAATAGAACTGAACTTATTCCTAAATCTTATGAAATATTAAATTGGGACTTCCTCTCTTTTCTTAAGGTATTTGTTTTTATTTTAGCATGATTATTAAATTAAAATTAAATATTTTCTAAATAATATTTAAATATGATTACTTTGAAAATACATCTTATCTGATTATTCGATAAGTTTGACACTTCTTAGTTGTGACAACTTAGTGTTGCAATATTTAACAATAAAATAACGGAAAAAATATCCATTGGAAAAATGTTTTTTCTATCAAAAGAATTATGTAATCTTGATTATCCATTGCATCTAGGAACAGGTAGGAACATAACAATTTGATGGGATAAGAAAACATGTTCATGTATACTTTTCCTTAAATAAAAATATTTTGCTTTGTAAATAACTTAAATAAGCAAGAGGAAAAGATAACTTTATTGCAAAATACACATATAGGATTCCTTACGTGTAATTGACTCATGTGACAATGTGAATTTTTTTTAAAAAAAAAAAGTGAAATGATAGGGTCCAGGTTTCAGAAGGAGAGTGACAATGTGAACTTAAAAAAAAAAGTGAAATGATAGGGTCAATTGGTTTCAGACAGATTCAGTTTTAAAAAAATATAGATTGATTTTTTTCCCAATAGAAATACTAATCCTAATTACCCACCAATACCTAACAAATCACACCACAAATATTCTCTCACTTGCTTTCTACGTTCTAAGCAGCAATGGCCCAAGTTTCTTC
The DNA here is from genome assembly GCF_004193775.1 of Glycine soja. Taxonomy (NCBI): domain Eukaryota; kingdom Viridiplantae; phylum Streptophyta; class Magnoliopsida; order Fabales; family Fabaceae; genus Glycine; species Glycine soja. The sequence goes on along the minus strand of NC_041006.1, from coordinate 43,458,244 downwards.
CTTCGAGAAGGTTCAGTATCAATTCCCTGAAAAGATTAGGGTCCTTGTCGTTGATAATAACCCCACAGATCTTGACTTCATCAAGCAAATATGCAATCTATGCAATTATGAGGGTTAGATATGCGATCTTTAATTGCTTAGAGAAAGATATAATCTTTGTTTTGTTAATGACAGTTTTTACGTTACATTGCAGTTAGCACATGCACTGAATCTACACAAGCATTGAATCTTGTGCTGGAAAGAAAAGATTGTATTGATTTGATACTCATCGAGGTTCATATGCCAACCATGAATGGCTATGAATTCCTTTACCGTGCCAGCAAGGAAATTGATGTTCCAGTTATTGGTATGTAAAACAAGTTGTCCTGTAAATTCTTGCATAAGTTTTGAACTTGTTTTTACTTATCAAGTGCAATATATTATGCAGTGATGTCTCTTGATCACAGCAACTATACTGTGACGCGGGCTGTTCAACTTGGGGCTTGTGATTTTTGGGTTAAACCTTTGCGTTATTATCAATTCAAGAATATGTGGACACATGTTTTAAGGAAAAGCCTGAAGGAAAATAACATACAAACAAAAGATTATGTTGGCAGCTTGGAAGATGGTGAGCGAAGCAGAAAACGGGGCAAGGATAATTCTGAATTTGGTTCTTCTTCTGTTGTTAGAGACCAAAGCAATAGCAGTTCCAAGGAAGCTGAAGAATCAAAGCATCGTGTTTCCTCAATGAAGAAGCCCCGTGTAGTATGGATAGCGGAACTGCATAGTAAATTCGTCAATGCTGTCAAAAAACTTGGCCTTCATCGTATGATTTTTCAATTGTTTAATTGTTTTTCTCTATTCACAATACTACATGGTTTTTCTCTTTCTGTTTAATTTTTTTGGTAAGATATATATAGATATATATAAATCTGTCACTTAAAATTTTCTCCCTAAATTATTATTCAGAGGCTGTGCCAAAGAGGATTGTTGAAGAGATGAATGTCCCTGGTTTGACTAGAGAGAATGTTGCTAGTCATTTACAGGTTCGTTTTTAGGTGTATTTAACAATTTTCCATACCTGCATCTGGTAACAAGTTACTTAAGTAAGGAAAGAATGATAATCAATGAATTTGAATTTGATCAATGATCATCATTCTTTCTATAAAGTGAACCCACCAGCAATCTAGTCTAAATCTAAATTTATAATTAATTCAGTAAGTTTTCATAGCCAGTTAATTGAAATTTGTGTAGAAGCTTACATAAAATATAGTTGTCAAGTGCAAACCTTTATTTCAATCCAAATCGAGGAATTAATATTATTATTTTGCATGAATAGTAATTAAAATTTATTGTCATTGTGATTGATCACTAGTAATTTTATATTATTGTTGTCATTGTGATTGGCAGAAATATAGAGATTATTTGAAGAGAAAATCTGAAATGAAAGAGACACAGACACAGGAACACACCGAGATGCAATTGCCTAACATGGTTCCAGGGACTACAGAATCCAGGGTAGGTGCATCATCTATAAAAACACAATAATGCCCTCATCCATGTCTTTCTAACATGGCCAATAATTTTCCTCAGTCCATAAGGACTCTTGCAGATCCATCTGTATATGGAGCACAGCCCCCATCTAATGCGAATGTGTCAGTTGGTGCAATGCAGCAGTCACTGATCCATCAACAAATGATGATTTCTGGAAATCCAGCTTCTTCCGTCTCTAGGAATATTGATTACGCTCAATCTAGTAATCCTAATCCACTCGGATTTCTTCAAATCCATGATGGAAACACCCTTAATCAGTATACTGCTACAGAAGCTTCCATTTCCCAACAGCTTCAAAACTCAAGTTTGACAAGTGGTGCTGCATCATCAGTGTCTCCCTATGCATATGGTTCCACATCACCCATTCTTTCACTCAGTCTAGGGCTTCCTAACACATCAGCAACTGGTCTTAGTAACCAAAATTCCTCCACAGATGTTGTTGATAACACAAAAAACGAGGATCACTGAATTCAATAGTTAGAAACTTTTTAATACCTTTTAACAGTACCCCGTGCTTTATCATGTTTTTGTTATGTTTTGGGGTTTATCGTAAAAATGATTACTAATCTTTCTGGATATATTTTTGGCCACGTTATATTCAGCATATTTGTTATACACTATCTTATCCCAACTGTATAAGCATTGTTTGGAACTAAGGATTTGGTTTAATGTTGAGGATATAATAGCATTGCTTGGAACCAAAATTACTCCTAGAATTATGTTGAAATAAAAAATTACTATTTCAGTAAATTATATATAATTTTCTACAAAATAACTTTTATTTTTTTTTATAAATTATGAAAAGTTATAAAAAATTATAATATTAACTAAACTATGCGTGATATCTTAGAATTATAAAAAATGTATAGTTGAAAAATTAATAAATAAAAACTTTTGTTAAAACGACAGTAAAATATGTACAAAATTAGAAAATAAAAATATTCGTCTATATAATTTTTATTCCCTAGATGTTAGTCTTGTTTTTTAATCTTTCTTACACATATGATATCTCTTTGGTGTTTAAGTGGTGTCATTCTCGTAAGTGCATGAGAGTGCACTAGTATATGATATCTTATAATTTCTAATTTCTAAATACTCGTAGGTACTACTTGGCAAGAATCACAACTATACTAGTCCTTATATTCGAGAACATTCTCGAGTGAGGTTGAATGTTTAAGTGTCTTTGGACCAACATTTTTAATTACTTCATCATATCAATAATCTGAAATGAAATAAATTAAGCAGTCTCTGAATAGAATATATTACGATAATTTCTGGTTGATTAAAAATATAAAAATCTTCATATTTATAGTGTATAAAATTTAAACTAAAATAGTAATTAGAATTCGAATCACATATTTATAGTCTATAATTGTACTTAGAATATTATTTTTTATTTATTAATTTTAATCCTTCATGCTAACATGTTGCGTTTCTAATTTGAATTTTCTAAATAAAAAAAGCTAGGTAAATCTCAAATTATTGAGAATCTAATTTCTTGATTATATTATATTATATTATTTTACTTTTTTTTATTCTGATATGAGTCGAACCTCATTCAAGTTATACAATAAACAATATAAGTTAAATTTCATTTGATTATATTTTCCTGTTTTATTAATTTATTGATTTCTGAAATTTGTTCAGTAACTTTTTCCTCAACTTTAATCCAAATTAAATCTAAAACTATTTTTTTAATCCTACATCTCGTTTTCTTTTAGTCAAATCCTGAATGGATTTTAATAAATCACAATCAATATTAATTGACAGAGACATATAATCAATCAGAATCAATATTTACTAATAGATTCATACATATTTCTTGATTTTACCATATTTGTATTCATTCTTAAATTTAATGACTATATATCATAACAAAATTTACATTACCGATCAATAAGAAATTATCATCAGAAATTTAGTATAATTTTTAATATAATTATTGTAAAACAAGCCAGAAAACATATAATAATTTATAATTAGATAAAAATATAAAATTGTTTTATACTACTAATAGTATATAATCCTGTTTTCTCTCTTTTTTTTCTTTGATTTTTTCGATGAATTAAATTTCATTTTAAATTAATTTTGAGTGTATTGCATTCTTCGTTTCAACTTTCGTTTAATTTAGTGGCAGTATTTTCTAAATGAATTCAATCAATTACTAAGATTACTTTTCCCCCTTTCGGATTATTATTATTAGTATTAGCGTAAAGTGAGTCGGTATTTATATTTTGTTATTGCGTTTCCTTGCATTTGATATAATTTCTATTATTTCTTCTTCTCGAAAAATGATTTTTTTAAATACAATTTTTATTTTTTATTTTAAAATCTTAATTTTGCTTTTTAAAAAATTTCTACCAACATGAATGTGTAACAACAGTTCCCACATTATTAGCAAAACTACCCATTAAACTTTGTCTTGATAGAATTGTCAGTAAATAAATATCAACAATTTTTTAGAGAAAAAAATATCATTTTCAAAATATAATAATTGAGACCACTTTTAGCCTTAAATTGAAGGATTTAAAATATATGTTATTCTGTTTTTTTTATCTCCAAAATCTTATCTTCTAATATATCATATCCGTATCTTATCTTTATTAGACATTAATATTTTTATCTTTATTAAATATTGTTTTTTTACTAAAATATTTTTTTATTTTATAATATATGACTATTTTTATTTTAGTTTTCTCTTTTTTTTGGTATCCATTAAATTTTTATTTAATTTTCTATTTATGTGATGACATAATTATCACATATCCGGAAATAAGTTTGTTGCTTAAATGAAGACTGAAATTTTTAAAAATAATATATGAAAAAAATTATACTAAAAATAAAAATTTATAGAAGGTAAAATAATAATGCTACAGATTAAAATAAAACAAAAAAAATCAATAAAAAAATAAAATAAAAATTAAAGTCAAAACAAAAACAAATATAATGAAAGTAGTTGAGTTTTAACAAATAAATTTGAAGAATGAGAACAAAAAACCCACTTGAATAATAATAATAATAATAATAATAATAAAAGAATACAAAACCCACCCCAGCTTCACCCTCGTTGTTGTACCTTTTTAAAAAATAAACACGTGCACGTAGAGCTACTAACAAAGAAAATAGTACATTTTAAATTTATTTAAAAATAAATGAGACAACGAATTTGAAAAAATAATATGTATTTTTTATATAAATTAAAAACAAACATATCCTTAATTTTGTTTTTTAAAATTTTTTATCGACGTGAAACTGTAACCGCAATAACACTCTCACGTTATTAGTAGCAAAACTGTTAAACTTTGTCTTTTTTAATAAAATTGTTAATAAATAGATATCAACAAAATTTTGAGAAAAAGGTATCAAAAGATTTTCAAAATTAATGCAAGACAATTTACTCTTTTTTCTTTCCCAAACCTAATTCAAACATTTGCTAAAAGACAAATTGAATAGTTGTGCCATTATATATTAGGGATGGTGGCTTTGTGGTATGGATGAAGGGAAAGGAATAGATGAAAGAAGGAGATGATAACAAAAGAAAAACTTAAAATAAAATAATTTAAATCTTGAATTCTCACAATTAAAAATGAATTTAAACTTGTAATCAGTCATACATTAAAATAAGACATACTAATTTATAAAAGAAAATCTATAAAATAACATAAAGAAGAAGAACATAAGATAAAAAAAAAAAAAAAAACACAAGAGTTTTTTCTCCCTACTTGTTTTACAACTTTTTTCTCCCTCCAGAAATTTTTTCAATTTTTTTTTTATTTTCTAAAGTTCCTAAACTATCAATTAATATTTAATATTATCAAGGGTAAAATAATTTTAAAAAAGTAGAGATAAAAAACAGTTAATTAATGCAAATGATATCCCTTCATATAATGATATAATATAAAGATGATGATATAGATAAAACTATATCTACGTAGGTAATAATTAATGTCGGGTGAAGTGAGGTTGAGAACAAAAGGAATATCTGTTTTCGGTTATATTGTTTCCCAAAATACCTTGATCTCTAATTAATTAATTTAAACCAGAGAGGTGTGCATTTGAATTTGAAACAGAATTACTTATCAAGTAACTACCGACCAGTGTCATCAGTACATAACAAATCACAGTAAATTTAAATTAAATTCGTTCTCGGTTCTAAGGTCACAAACTGGTGAGCAATGGCCAAAATTCCAACTCAGGAGAAGGTTCCCAATCAATGTCCTGTCGTTCTTAAGGTCCTTGTCATTGATCATGATTCAAATGTTCTTGAAAACGTTAAGCAAATGTGCAATGGATGCCATTATGAAGGTTTTTTATACCATGTTTAATTGTTAACTATTTCTTAGAGAAAGTTTAGTCCATTTTTTAATGATTTTTTTATTTTTTTTATATGGCAGTTATCACATACTCTAATGCTCTACTTGCATTGAATCATGTACGGAGAAACAAAGAAGGGATTGATCTGATACTCATTGATGTTGGTATGCCAAACTTGGATGACTATGAATTGGTCAAGGAAATCCGCAAAGAAATTGACGTTCCTTTTATCGGTGTGTGACAAAACATTGTCCTACGTACAAATTCAATTGAAGTTGTTTTACTTATTAAGTGCAATCTCTGCAGTGATGTCATTTGATGATTCTAGGAGCAGTAGGATGGAGTCTATTAAACAGGGGGCTTGTGATTATTGGAAAAAGCCTTTTCATGAGGATCAAGTTAGGAATATGTGGGTGCATGTTGCTAGGAAAGCCTGGAATGATAATAAAGTAGATATAAAATGTGGCAGATTGGAAGATAATGATAAGAGAAAACGGGAGGAAAATGATTCTAAAGCAACAAGAGGAGGAGTCAAGAGGGGCAGGGAGCCAAAAAGGGTCAATGCAGGCACATCATCAAAGAGGCAACGTATAGTATGGACAGACGAACTGCATAACAAATTTCTCGATGCTGTCAGCCAACTTGGGGACATTAACAGTATGATTCTTCAACAATTGATTTTCTCTTTCTCTTTTGTTTTATACCCATACAATTTCTTAATTATTATTTTCCAGCTGCTGTGCCAAAAAGAATTCTTGAACTGATGAATGTCCCCGGTTTGACAAGAGAGCAAGTTGCTAGTCATTTGCAGGTTCGTTTCTCTGTGTATTTGGATTTTCCATACATGCATTTTGTGGTGTTCTAAACAGTAATTAATATCTCATTGCCATTGTGATGGGCAGAAATATAGACATCAGCTTCTGAAGAATAATTCTAACGAAGTGAAAATGCAACAAAAGAATGGGGAGCCATTGGCAACTACAAAACCTGCAAGACTTGAGGATCAAGCTTTTGCTGTTACTGGCCGTGTTCCTTGTGAGATGCCAATAGAGGAGCAATGGCCTAACCATCCTGGTCCCGGAGTGGAACAACAGGGAACATCTTATGGTCATCATCCTCCTCTTAACATTGGCAATGCCGAAACAAGAATTCCTCAGTCCATGATCATGAATGTAGATGAAGAATCTGGATATAGAGTATGGTCTCCATCTGCTGATACAATGAGACAACTGAGTATTCAGGATAACAATGCGCTGACGATGGTGGATACATTGCACTTGCAGCATCGGCAGCAAAGACAGGAGCCACTTATAATGCATCCTCCTTCAGTGAACTTGCATCCATCTTGCATCCTGCAGGTGTCTGAAGACTCCCCCATTTTCCACGGCTATACTACTCCAGCACCAGCACCAGCACCAGCACCAGCACCACCAGCTTTTCATGCTGCTGCAAATACACTTGTTCCCTATGTCTCTGGATCCAGTGATTCACTCTATCAGCAGCCTCCTCTTGTGAATTTTGGATATGATGACAAACAAATGTACATTCCAGGGACACCTCGGGGACATCAAATTAAAGAATCTGCAGGCGACGAGGATCACGATACTCTTGTAGACATATATATGTCCACCAATACAGGTATGGATTTTGCATCCAGAAATCACTTGGTGCGTGTATGAATTACAGCCACAAAATTGATTTTGAATTAAATTAATTTTGGTAACTTTTACTTGCTTCAAGTCTATCATCATGTTTATACCTCATAATTGGTTATCATAATTTTAAAAATAATCCAAACATATAAAATTTAATCAAAATTAAGATAGATACACTTCACCATGATTTACCATAATTTTAGAGACTATTCAAACACACACTCACTAAGGATAAAACACAACAAAGTGATGATGTCATTAAACTATTAAAACACTATTTCCCCCATGCCTATAAGCATAGTCTCCTTTTTCATGTATGCTCGTTCGTTTAATACTAACTAAACATTACTATCCACAAATTTAACTTGAGCTTCAAAATTTTAACAGGTGGCGACGACGTTGATGAAGCAGCCGCATAATCTCCACCTTTAGCTGTTAGAAGTTTGATATTTCTTTTAAGTGTAGTGGTATTATACTATGCAATTTTTTATTATTTTTTTGTTGGGGTGCAATTATTCTGTAAGACATTGGTTAGACGTAATTGTGTTATTTTTCTTCTTCTAATGATTACTTATTTAATGAGACGAGACTTATTAAACAAATTATGTGGAGGATGGTGGGCAATAGTTGACCAACATCATTATTACATAGATCTAAATATTTTACACAAAATTCGTTTTAATACTAAACTTTTATGAGTCCTTTCGTTAAAAAACAAAAATCTTAATTTTGTTACTCTAGTGCTTGTACAAGCAAAGTTTGGTTATATGCTACAACCTAGACTCAATTTTCATAATTTCATTTTCTTTATTGTTCTAGACCATTGCACTTAAAATTTAACGGAAATCCAAGAGAGAGCTAAGACCTTTGAGAAATACTGCCAGTTTCACGAGATTTCAATCCCTCGTTTTTTACGGCGTCATTGTATTTCTTGACCTTTTTTCTTCTCTCCCTTTATGGGTGCATACATTGTGTTGAGACTTGAGAGTGTCGTTTCTAGTTGCAGCCTTGCAGGGATGTTTGCTTTCCGTGATAAATAACCAAACATCATTCATTAGTTATTCTGTCTTGAAGTCAAAATTTGAGGAAATAGGTGGAAACTAAGTTAATAAGAAGCTTAGACGAATTAATTCATGACTGTTTTTTTTCCCACAGGATTTATGACTCTGCTTTAAGTAATTGTAAGTGGATTAATTTTGTAATGTTAATTATATATATTTCAAAATGGTTAAATGCTATTTTAAGAATCAACATAATTTATTTTTCAAAATAGAAAATAACTAATAATCTTTGTGTAAATACCTCTTAAATATAAATTGTTTGAGATTGGTTTTGTTGTAATTCATTTATTAAAAGAACCAAATATGTTCAATTTATCTAAATTTGATATGCATAATCATCAAGATGACATCACATAATTCAACAATTGGATTTACAAAGTATGTATTTATAAAAAGTTATTAAATACACAAATAATTAAATAAATACATTATAAAAATAAAACAAATTTCGAAATTTGGATATTGGAAGGGCATGCAACTTATCTGCATCAAATATCAGATGCAATGACAAAAAGGTTAAGGTTTGTGCATGTTGTTCACTGCCTAACACAACCCTACTCTTTTAGTTGGGCTTGGAACCAGTTATGTAAAGAGTTGTAATAAAGTACAAAATAGGCAGAATGTTTTGAGTCTAGAACTCTTCAATTTAAGTTTAATAAAATGTTTGTTTTTCTTATCTGTTAATTTCTATTAAGTGTGTATGTGTTCAAATGTAAATTTGCATTTTAGTTGGAACTTACAATTCATTTAGGACCCTAAACTCTACTCCCCTCCATTTGGCTGTGCTTTACAAGGAAAGAAAGACAGATGGAAGACCTTACGTAAACAACAATTCAAAGAGAAATGTTTCTCATTTGCACTTCCCAATAGCCTGAAATTGACCTCCTACAGAGTACATACTATCCAAGAGAAATGCTTCTCATTTGCACTTATAAACAACAGATTCCTCTAATGTACCTATTTTCTCTTTTTTCTGCTGGCTGAAGTAATTAGAAAGGTGAAAATAAAGAGTAACAGAAAAGTATATTAATGGAAAGCTTTCCCTTTTGAAGCTTGCGGAGATCGTTGGCTTTGTTCTCCAATTCGCGTTGAATGGCTACTGCTTTGCATTTTGTTGGGTCGGCCCAAACCATCAACGGACCAGCCCAATCACATTCACTCCATCTCTTCTAAAGGCAATTTGCTATTTCTACTCCCATCTTTTTATTTTTAATAAACTTCACCCCCTAAAATAGCCTGGTTCCAGAAAATTCACTCCCCTTTTGACCTCTTTAATGCATTGATTCATATTTGAATTTATTTTATGTTTTTGTCCTTTACTTTTTTGTTGTATAAGAAAACTACTAAATATATACAAACAATCTTGATCCACAGGACGATCCAAGAAACCTTATAAAGGGAAATATAATTTTTTTTCTTCCTTTATAATTATTTAGATGTCTAACTTTTAATAAATAATAATTTTAAAAAATTACTATTTTTACACATAAAATTGAAACTAATTTTTATATTAAATAATGAGAAAAACACATAATTAATTTTACACTAATTATCACTTTAATCATTACAATAAAACAACAAATACAATTAATTTATATATATATATATATATATATATATATATATAATTCTCAAGAAAAAACATCTCGAGCCCCTGCTCCCTCCCTCTAGATCCGTGCTATTAATCTATGTATTGGGTAATAAAAACACACAAGTTTATATCCATCAACTTGACTTGGTATATGGTTATATTAGAGTGTGCCTAAGTTTATAATTTACTATTTTTATACTTTTTACTTTATTTTTCCTAATATTATACTTTTATTTGACTTTATTAAGTTATCTATTACTTCGTGCGGTATGTACAACAGCACACAATAAACACAACAATACTTTGTGCGGTACATGTTATCGTGTACATACGGCAACAATTTGCATTGCAAGAAACCAAAAAAATAAAAAAATTAGAAAAAATGTATAGGTTTTGCTTAATAAAATTAGTTGAAAAGTTGTTGGTAACAGAAAGCAATTGAAAGCTTGAAAAATTAATTTATTAAATTATAAGAGTTCAGTAAAATTAGTTGTTAAAATAATTAAAAAGTGTAAAATGATTGAAAAATAATAAAGTTATGATTTATTTAAAAAAAACTAAAAAATTATATGAATATGTTGAAGATAAAAATGTAAAATATATATATATAAAGTAAAAGGTTAACGTTTTAAAAAATATTATTTTAAATAACATTTAAAAGATGTTAGAAGTTACTTAAAAAAGTTTGTTTACCAAATAATCAAACAAAATTTTCAATAATAAATAACTAAAAACAAACTTAAATACCTTATCAAATATAGCATAAAGTCGAATATAGCCTTAGACTATATTCAGCAAAACCAACTGGAAGGTTAGTTGGTGGTTGAAAACTGAAAAGTTAGCTTATTAGATTATAAATATTCTATAAAACTTATTATATAAGTAGTTAAAAAGTATAAAATGATATAAAAATAATAAAATCATAATATATTTAAAAAGGTAATCAAGAAATTAGATAAATATATTAAGAATAAAAATGAGAAAATATACAAAAACTAGAAGCTAAAAAGCTTGTATTTTAAAATTTCTACTTCAAGTCACTTTCCCAAAAACATAAGAAACTATTAAAAAACTTGTTTACCGAAAAGACAAACGAATTTTTTCATCTATTAAAAATAATGAAAAACTATCTAAAAATTCTTACCTAACATAACCTTAGTCTCTTTCTTTTTGGACTCTTTTATCCTTATAAATATCTAAATGTTTAAAATTTATCCATATAAATTTTGGAGTATGTTTTTCATCATCACAAAATATAAATGTGTGATATTTTGATTCAAAATTATTTAGGAGGTCTAATCTTACGTGTCAATGTCAGATCTTTATTATATATCAACTAAAACTTGAGGTGTTGTCCCACTCATATTGACATGTAAGACAAATATCCTAAATCCGGTTTTAAGTTAAAATATTATACATTTATATTTTGTGATGATCAAAAAAATAATCAAAATTTCTTAAAGAAGGATTCCGAATATTTCGATATTTGTAGGGAAAAAATATTTTATCTTTTTTAAAAATTAATAATTATGCATTGTGATCGGCCGTTATTTCTTTTAATAGATTTTTTAAGGCTAAAATACACATAATTATATCTTGTGATTTTTTCAAACTTAGCCGCTAAACATTTTATTTTGATGGTGAAAAGCTGGAAATTTAATCAGACAAAAAGGCTAAGCCACTAAACATTTGGAACTTATCAAACCCAATGACAGTATAAATTTAACCGCGCAAAACACACTTTTATATTACCGAATCAATATACAATATTTTATTTTAATGAATCAAATTCTAAATTTCGACCCTCATAAATTTGTTTTGCAATTAACTTATCAAATTCTTTTTTTTTTTTGCACTTTAATCATATTTTTGTTTTGCTATGTCATATTGATTTAATAAGAGCTTTTATTTGGTAATTGATAATTATCCATGTGGTCATAATTTTGACGTGGATGGATATTTATGTGTAAAGCGAAGAAGACATGACTACGTGGGAGCAACTTTCAATTTTGAAGATATTTAAACAAAGACGTTTAAAATATTATTTTTCATATATCTCAATACGTCTTGAAAATAACTCTTTACCGGAAGGAGAAATAATTTCATACTGGACAAACTCTTTATTATTAATTCAAGTAAAAAACTTAATAAATCATGAATTTATATTAATTTTTAATAAATATCCATTGATAATAAAAAAAAATATTTGAAAGAAAGGGTGTGAGATGATATTTGTCTTGATTTGAAATAGAATAATAAGAGGTAGTTGTTGCAGTTGTTAGATTAGAGATATCCATTGTAAAAATATCTTCCTCCTTCCATTCCTATTCCTATGACGTGGTCGGAATTCACTTGCAGATATTTTTCTATCAAACAAAATATCATCTCATTCTCAGGTTAGTGTTCCCCACGTTGACTCCATTCCCTCTTCATTTGACCCCTCCTTTCCCCCACAAACTACGAAACTGCCACAGCCCCACTCGTAGTAATTCACGCCTCTCCCGGGGGCATTTCCGTCACACCACTCCAACATCTTTAATATTGTCAGAGAAGGAAGGGAAGCAGTTGTGCAGAGATTGTTGAATCATCACATGGCTGTGACAAAAGAGAAAGAGGATGTTCGGAACACTGGGAAGAGATTGAAATGCATGAGGAATGAAGAAGAAGAAGTTTATGAAGAAGAAGAGAGTGAGCTTCCTTTAAAGCCAGGATTTTTCTTCTACCCAACAACACCCACTTCCTTTGTTGTATCTGATGCTCTTGAACCCGATTTTCCCATCATATATGTCAACAAGGTCTTTGAAATCTCCACTGGATATCGTGCTGACGAGGCCCTCGGTCGCAATTGGTAAGGATTTTCTTCCTTTTCTCTCTCGTTTCCTTTTCTCCAAATTCTGACCCTTTTAAATCTGGGGTTTCGCTCTTTTGTGCATTTCACTCTAATTTTTACTTTATTGGGTTGAAACCCTTTTTCGGGTCTTTCAAATGATTCTGTTCTTTCAGATCTATGCTTCAGTTGAAGTTTTGGATGTTTTCCATTGTGTCATCTAGTTAAGATGCGGGGTTCTATTGTATCAAAATTCATTATTCTGACGGCTTTTGCAAGCTACATTTTTACTGAATTATGAATTTGGTTGCCAGATAAGTAATGTTTTATCCCTCAGTTGGGTATTTTTCGACAATTTTGCATTTTCTATGGTTAGCTCTTCTATTAAACTTCATGTTTCTCCATTTCTATGATTTTCCAAGCTGAAGTATTTTTTTTCACTCTTTTTTAATTCAATCCTTTTGGAACCCTTGTTTTTACTTTTTTACAATATGGTTGCATGGTGAAAGTTGTGATCAGCTGAGCACTTCTAATTTTCCTTGTTAGTGTCATAATTAATTTTCAGCGAAATTTACGAAGTATCCAATCCAAAACTAAATATAATAAATATTCAAATATTGTAAAATATAGATTTTCCTCTGTGTAACCACACACAAAAAAATAGTAGAAATGTGAATGATTTACTGTTTGAGGAATACCTTTTTAAGTTTGATTTTTAAAAAAATGGGTACTTGGAATTTTATGATACAATTTTTATCATCTGTTTGGGCCTGTTCTTCAACTGCCTCTGAAAAGGATTTTTGATAGGAGGATATTGATTAAATATGTGACTTTCCTATTGTCAATAATATAGGGAAGCTAGCTAGTTAAGAGTTTATTTTCTTTTAAATCCTTCTTCCAATTCCTTCCTTATTCATGTAATAACCGCAGATTGATTTCCTTTATACTGATTTGGGTCATTTTTAGAAGGAAAAAAAGTCCCAATAATTGCTTTGAAATTTCTCTTGTTTCAGTCGGTTCTTACAGTATAGAGATCCTCGAGCTCAGAGGAGGCACCCTTTGGTGGATCCTGTTGTTGTGTCTGAGATTAGAAGATGCCTCGAGGAAGGTGTTGAGTTCCAAGGTGAACTTCTGAATTTCAGAAAGGATGGTACTCCTTTGGTGAACAGACTGAGACTTGCGCCAATTCATGACGATGATGGAACTGTGACACATGTGATAGGTATCCAACTCTTTTCTGAGGCAAATATAGATCTGAACCGTGTCTCATATCCAGTCTTCAAAGAGACTTGCAATCAAGATTTTGATAAGACTGGTAAATATAATCCTAAGAGTGGACAATCATTGTACAGTCAGCACCAAGAGATGTGTGGCATTCTTCAGCTTTCTGATGAAGTCTTGGCTCACAACATTTTGTCACGCTTGACACCGAGGGATGTTGCATCCATTGGGTCTGTATGCAGGAGGATCCGTCAATTAACAAAGAACGAGCATGTCAGGAAGATGGTATGTCAAAATGCGTGGGGCAAAGAAGTGACGGGCACATTGGAACTGATGACCAAGAAGTTAGGATGGGGTCGTCTGACTCGGGAACTTACCACTCTCGAAGCTGTTTGTTGGAGAAAACTGACAGTTGGAGGTGCAGTGGAGCCTTCACGCTGCAATTTCAGTGCTTGTGCTGCAGGAAACCGACTTGTATTGTTTGGAGGTGAAGGAGTGGATATGCAACCTATGGATGACACTTTTGTTCTAAATCTTGATGCTAAAAATCCAGAATGGCGCAGGGTTAGTGTGAAATCATCCCCTCCCGGAAGGTGGGGCCACACGCTCTCATGCTTAAATGGTTCTTGGTTGGTGGTTTTTGGTGGGTGTGGTAGGCAGGGATTGCTCAATGATGTGTTTGTGCTTGATTTGGATGCTCAACAGCCAACATGGAGGGAGGTTTGTGGTGGAACACCACCACTTCCTAGATCATGGCATAGCTCTTGCACAATTGAAGGGTCCAAATTGGTTGTCTCCGGCGGGTGCACAGATGCTGGGGTACTTCTTAGTGACACATATTTACTGGACCTCACAACAGATAATCCAACATGGAGAGAAATTCCAACTTCATGGGCTCCTCCTTCTCGGTTGGGGCACTCACTCTCAGTCTATGGGAGGACTAAGATTCTAATGTTTGGAGGACTTGCCAAGAGTGGACACTTGCGGCTACGATCAGGCGAGGCTTATACAATTGACTTAGAAGATGAACAACCACAATGGAGGCAACTAGAATATAGCGCATTCACAGGGTTAGCGAGTCAAAGTGCTGTTGTTCCTCCTCCTAGGCTGGATCATGTTGCTGTCAGCATGCCTTGTGGGAGGATCATTATATTTGGAGGTTCCATTGCTGGTCTTCACTCACCATCTCAGCTCTTTCTGTTGGACCCCTCTGAAGAAAAACCATCCTGGAGGATCCTCAATGTTCCTGGGCAACCGCCGAAATTTGCTTGGGGTCATAGCACTTGTGTGGTTGGAGGGACAAGGGTGTTGGTGTTGGGTGGACACACTGGGGAGGAATGGATACTGAATGAGTTGCATGAGTTATGCTTGGCAAGTCGACAGGACTCTGACCTGTGAAGTGCATAAAACCAGACCCTCTTCTCTCAAGACAAGATTTTGGTTGCAAAAAGGTTTTGGGTGGCTTTCCTTTAGCAGTTTGGTTTTTGTATATGAGCCACTATTACATGATTGTTATATGAAATGACGTGTGTATTACCAGTGTTTTTGAATGATATATGATGTCATCTGGCTCCTCTGTACATCATAGAGTTCTTGGCTGTTGTATCATCCCTCCTTTTTCTTTTACAATTAGTTTTGTTAATAATTAATTCATTTATTATTATTTTTTTATATTAACTCTGATATATAATATTACGAAGAAACAAAGAAACTGGCGGGTAGATTCGGAAAGAAATTCAAGGAAAAATAGTTATGCGGATTAAAAGTAAATGAAGGCCTAAACTTTAGCCTATAGCGAAGTTATAAGCTCTCGAAATTTAACCATTGCACAAAAATTATAGGCTCTTGCTATTTACACCCTTGTTTTTCCAAGTACATCCCATACCCCCTCCCTTTCTACCTCCAATTATCCATTATACCATTTTTCTTAAAGAAGTAATCCCTTTTCCTTTCTAAAATCACATATACTTATTCCAGGGATGTATCTCCAGAACTATGATTCATAGTTTCAGAGATATATTTCTGGAATAAGTATGTATTTTTTTAGTAAAATATCACTTAAAAATTAAAATAGTTGGCGAAAAATTAAAAAAATGATAAATACTTATTTTATATCCATATTTGTTAGTCTTATTTTCGTCTTATCATTAATGTTCTTTAAATATTATCTAAAATCTTATTTTCATCTTATTTTTATTATTCTTTAAATCCTAATTTTTAACTAACTTCATCATATATTTATTATATAATACCGTATTTTCATCATTATTATATAATATTTTGTATTTTCCTTCATGTGACAATGCAATTCAAGGTATGTTCATCACTAATTTCATATGACATTGAACCATTGATGTAGACTTGTATTAGAAAATGCATGAATACACTTAAAGGAAAGAAATCATCGTCAAAAGCTTTACTTTGTAATTAAGGTGTATAATATATGAAATTAGTGATGAACATAACTTAAAATGCAGTACCACATGAAGGAAAACACAAAATATTGTATAATAATGACGAAAATACAGTATTATATAATAAATATATGGTAAAGATAGTTTAAAATTAAGGTTTCAAGAATAATAAAAATAAGATGAAAATAAGATTTTAGATAAAATTTAAAGAACACTAATGATATGATAAAAATAAGATTAACAAACAAGGAAATAAGATAAATGTTTATCACCTTTTTTTTTATTTCTCATCAACCATCTTAATTCTTAAATGATATTTTATTAAAAAAATATATACATATTTTGGAAGTATATTTCCAAAACTATAAATTATAGTTCCAGAAATACATTTCTAAAAAAAGTATATGTAATTTTTTGGAAAGACATTTCTAGAAAGCAAAATGAGTGTAATTCTTTAAGAAAAAGGATATAAGGAGTAGTTGAATAGAAAGGGGGTATGGGGGTGTACTTAGAAAAAATGGTATGTAAATAGTAAGAGTAAAATTATAACTATGATTGGCCATTTATTTATTTAGTGTAGGATGTCCGATGTCGTACACAGAAGTAAAGTAATAATATCTGTTATAAAAAAAAAATATTTCTGTTTCTACTTTCAATATGGCTGTTTTTCGATAACTTTTAGTAATTAAATTACTTTCGTGTCATTATAGTTGTGCCAATTTCTTCTTCACGTTATTGGACAATTTTCTAAAATTTACTAGTTTTCAATCAGGTCCTAGTTAATTATGAAATTTTATAACGAAGTCAGTGAAAATATATAACGATTCAACATCGCTAAAGTGCAAATGATGATAAATACTACTACCTATTAATGCAATTTACATGGTCATCATTCAGAAATCAGAAGGGTGAAATTCAAATTTTTACAACTGTGAATGGTCATTTATTAAAACATTTAATAAAACTATAAAGACTAGTATTTATAAGCTAGTTTATTGCTTTCGGTAAAGAAAAATAGGCTAGATTATTGCTACGCAAATGGTCACCTCGGTTTTATTTGACAGTTTGTTAACCTTTGACGCCTCTAATTCAAACTTATATAGCAGAGAAAGAAAATAAAGTGATTTAATAAAATGGAAAAAGTCCTTTGAAAATAATCAATATGGTCGTAAAAACCAAATATCTGAACAACTCGTAAGTTACATAATATCACAACATAGAACTCGGATGCTTTATACACTGTGGTCTGTGGGCCAAAAGAATTATTCGCAAGTGCGAATTCAACTTGCCATAACCGTAGACTTTTCTGTTCGTGTTTGATTAAAAAATAGTAAGAATGATCAATTCTATAACAAATCTTGCTCGTAACATCTGTTGCAAACCCTGGGATCTCATTATTTCCAAGCCACGGAGTCAATATCATCCCTAGCTTGCTTGTATAATTCAAGCCTTTTAGCTATTTGATTTCTCCTTTCCATAAGGGCCGGGTCTTCGTCCAACATAGCACCCAATTTCTCCTTCTGCATAATACCACCCAGAATCAGTTATAATTGCCACATAATGTTGCAAAATGCTGCTTTCATCAAATTCTAAACCAATAAATCCCTAATATTGTGCCTGACTATTTGCTAAAACAATTTTCACAAGGGAAGTAGCCAACTTTCTATTGTCTTTCCCATAAAACCTTTGTTAATTTGCATATATGAGCTATAGTATATGATCCACTAAATATCCTACAATACACTTAAATAAAGTACAAATACACAGCCACGGGGAGCCTGACTAACGACTGTCCCAAACATATCATCATTTCCAATCCAAATTCAAAACCAATATCTTCTCACGTCCATATTTTTATCAATAATTTCAAAAACTTAATCCAACAGTGTAGTTAGACTCATCGTATGCACCATTTTCTACATGTACTTCATGATATTGACAAAAAAAAAAAAGAATTATTCCGTAAGCTTAATGAGATACTTGGACCAAGTTCATTAAGTTTTCCCATGGACATAGGCATTGTAATTTTAATACAAGTAAATTCACACAACCCAAACGTAATTATAACTTATCTACACCTTGAAAATAACATATTCAAGGAACGAGAGAAGATTGTGCCTAAGATGGGAAAAATCATACCTCCTTCCTCCCAACATGAACATAAAAGTGGTTTAGCAATGATCTCTTAGCCTCTCTAACTTGACAATGAACCACGGCCTTTGGTATAGTATTCTTAAGTGTATCACAAACCATACCGATATAGGAATTTACATTTGATCCTGTAACAACGAACAGAATAATGAATGTATAACCTGGTAGATCTGTAAAAACAGTGACGAAGCCAATTCCAAATTAAGTGGGATTATCACATTTAAATTTAAACCATCCTTTAAAAAGAGATGTTGAAGGTTAAAATTTCAATGCATCTCACTATTTTATAGTACCAAAAACTTACACATAATATGAAACTATGAGAGATAAGGGATGTAAACATTTTCCCCAAAAGCCTAACTTTTTTTAATATTTTAGTGCGAATGAGCTTATGAAAAAGTTTGTCTATTAAAAAATCACCTTTTTTAATTGAAAACAACACATGCTAGCAAAAAATTAGAAAAAGAAGTTCCAATACATTGATTACAAACATAAAATAACTTACTTTTAATATAAGACAAGTTTTAAAAACAACAATATTATACTTAATTGTTGCAAAAAGGCTCAGAAAATTATGTACCAATTTTGCGCAGGTGATTGTCAGTATAACTATCCATATTGGGGGGACCATTCCGATTTGGATTTGGTGGTCCGTTTGGATTCTTTTCTGGTTCAAAATGAATCTTCCTGAAAAATTCCACTGTTAAATAGCTAGACTCCATATCGACCAACCGTAAAACTGTTTTCCTGCTTTCTTCTCGGAATTTTTCCAGAGCTTCATTTGCAGCAGTAGCTATATCATTTGAAAGTGTCGGAAATCTTTTTAGTTCCTACATGTCATCAAGTAGAACAACTGTAAGATTTAATTCTCTCTTCCCTAGTGTTTTTCCCCATCCAAATTCACCCTAATTCCCTTCAAATTCTAAAGTTAATGTTTGAAAAGGAACCCTAATAATTACCTTGGCCGCATGAATTAGATGTAAAATACAAACAGTCACATCCAACTCCCATGTTTATTTTAAAATCATGATCTGTCAGAAAAGGGTTGCATCAACTAAAACATTGCTTACCTCAGTTTCTGAAATTGACTTCCGCACAAGTTCTTTTAAAACAAAGTGGACCTGTAGAATAGAAGAAGCATGTAATTTATAAATGGAAAGAACAAAATCTCACTGGGCAATTTAATACAAAAAAGAACAAGAACAAACACTTATTACAGAAATGTAAATGAGGAAAACCATTCCTTGTGGAGTAACTTCTTTATTTCATTTTAGTAACAAAAAGAAAAGGAAAAACACGGGTTAAACAGCCATCATGTGGTAGACTGAAACATGCCAAGTGCCAACAATGAGTATGAGAAACAAATTTCAAATTTATAGTTTTTGGTATGGAATACAACAGGATTTCACCATGGGAAATGATCTATGATTAGAAAGAGATTCAGAAAGCAAAAAGAATTCAGCAGGGATCAATGATTTTGGGTTGAAGTGGGAGAAAAGAATGGTCCAGGTTTGGGTTGAAGTGGGAGAAAAGAAGAGGAAACTATTGAGGCCATTCACAATAGTGTGCTTATATATATTCATATGATCTCATGATTTTCACTAACTTCATTTGGCCTTGAAATCCTTCATAATTACCTTCTGCCGGGATCAACAATAAGATGGATCACTTAAAAGGTGATAAAGCTTTATTTTGAAAAAAAAAAAAAGAAGCAGTACAGCATCTGTAAAGGACACACGTCTAAACAAGTATTTCGTATCAATATCTGGTAATTTCATCAGACCGAGGAATAGGATGCCAGATTAAAACAAAATGTAATAAAGTCAAGAAGATTACAGCATCCACAGAGGCTTCAGCTGGGCCTTTGAAATAGCCAATAGACCCTTCAATGAGTCTTCTATAACCCTGCTCTGGAGCAATCAGATGGGGCTGATACCCATCAGCTTCAGTGACAACTCTCTGGACATTTTTTAAGGAAAGATGGCGATCGAAAGGGAGCTTTTTTAAAGCAGCCGGTAATTGGTGATCAAAAACTCCATATATCCGGTCCCCACCAGGACGTCTGAAATAGAAATTAGTTGGTTAATCAAATAGATTAACCATCTAAAAAGGTTAAAACCATAAGGCATAAAAAAAAGAGTTGCATAATTATTTGTTATGAAAAGAAAACAAAAGTATACTAGAAGCCAATTCTAGAGCTCAATAAGAGCACTTACCCTCCGTCCAGGTGTTCTCTAAACACTTTGTCAAATGCACGACACATCTCTAAAATAGTGTAAAGTTGGGCCTACATAATCAAAAAGCACCACTTAAAACACTCAGAAATCAAGTATTTTCAAATCAAAGAAGATTTATTTCAGCATAGGTTTCTGTTCTGACCCCTGAGTCCACAGCAATTGGCCTGCCAATACGGTCCAACTCTGCATTAAGCTCGTCAATAGTCTTATTTATTAAGGCAATGATACTAGGTATCTTCTGCCTGATAACTTGCTCCAAATGCTGTAGTTATTAAAAACCATCAAAGGAACAATCAGAAATCCATTGAAGAATAGCAAGTTAGTAATATATCAAAATGTTACTGAAAATTACTTGAATTAAATAAAAATAGGAAAGAGATTACCTGGGATAGAAGCTTAGCAAGATATTCTGAGCCCATTTTATGTGCCAAATGTCCATATTCAGGACTTGTCTCAAAATATTCACGCTCCTTCCTACGAGCAGCAATCATGTCTACATTTCTATTAATATCAGCTTGTGAACGGTTCACA
This sequence comes from Glycine soja, assembly GCF_004193775.1. NCBI lineage: Eukaryota > Viridiplantae > Streptophyta > Magnoliopsida > Fabales > Fabaceae > Glycine > Glycine soja. The sequence goes on along the minus strand of NC_041006.1, from coordinate 43,436,709 downwards.
ATTCCAACCCATGGATGCTGCAGCCTGTATTGCCTTCCCTCGAGAACCTTCAGGATTCACATAAAAAACTTCCATCATTTTGCAACTTGCACTCAACAATAAACTATATACTCTTATTTAAATGCATCAAAGTCAATTTAAGTTACTGAACACTGAAACAGAAGATGGTGATATTTGTAAAGAAAACATACGTCAACTGCATTAGTTCCTTTATCCATAAGATCAAGTTTGGTAACAACACCAAATGTTCTTTCACCTGAAAAAAATATAAAAGAAGAAAAGTTTTTTCTAAATAAATGTTGGCCAAGAAAGAATGAGAAAAAAGAAAATTGGAAGAGACAGCGTCTACCCTTGGAATTCCTTCCAATATAAACAGCCATACCTGAAGGGTCAACTTCTCTTGCGATTTTTATGGCATCAGAAGTAGCAATATCTTGATTTGCAGGAGAGATAGCTAAGATAATGCAGTTTGGCTTCACAATCAAAGAGAACTCAGTTAGATCATTCAGAAGAAACATCAAGAAGGTAATCTATATGAACAAACATAGACAACGAATTTGGCAGAAGTATATTAGAAAGGTAGTTCAGTTTGCTTAATAGTTAATTACCTTCTCAACATAAGAACGGACCATATTTTCAATATCTTGAACAATACTCTCCTGTTGTCCCTCTGCAAATTTTCATTATGTCAGATTCTGATGAGTCTTCTCAGAATACTAATCAATTTGTAAAACCATACTGGGAAATATATTGAGGCTTACCTACTGCAACCTTTGTTAACCCAGGAAGATCTATGAGGGTTAAGTTCACAACTGCAAAAAAAGCCACATAAAATCATCATACATCTGACATCTCAAACCAAAATGTCATATAGAAAGAATTAACTACATCTTTAATATTCCCATTTCCCAACAAGGAGGGTAAGGATTAAAAGAGAGAGCTGATGTTCTTCAACCAAAAGAAATTAATTATGATTTCCAAAATTTAATAACCAGCTAGTGCATACGGCAAGGAAATTTTCAAACCTAAAAAAATGTTAAGCCTATCTGAAGTGAACTAGAAACTATACCAGAACTATCACTGTTTATAATGATTCTCAAAACTATTAGAGTCAACCTAAAATTTTCCCTGAAATCATTGTTTACCGTGATTTCCAAAAAACCAAAATCTTTTGCAACTAGGGCCCAAAACTTGAGAATACATAGCATTTACACAGAAACTAAATCAGCAACCTAAACAGCCATAAAGCTTCAATTGCTGCCAGAGTGCACTGTTAAGTTAATGCTATGAAATATGAATATTGTTCATTATTCACCAACTATTCTACACATCTGAGTCATGTAGGGCAGGCAACTTGAAGAAATAAAACAGAAGATTAAGTCCTACAAGTTTTGGAAGAGAAGATTCATTCAACTACTTCACAAAATGTAGCCATGTTTTAAATCATAAACCATCATTAGCCACCACAATCAAATGTTCAATGAGGTGGAAATGATAAGAAAGACATTCAGGACGGTTTTAAAATAATTTATAAGTTATCAATCAAATGCTTTCAAGATTTTTGTCATGTTATCAACGGCCAATACAAATACAAACCATTTGGAGAATAAATGCTGAGGTGAATTGGAATATTAGAAATTTGCTTTGTCTTCCCAGTTATACGATCTGTTTCATCCGATATTTCCTTCCTCACAGCAGCTGCACAGGCATTAAAGGAACGTTAGAGAACCAATTAATCGAGATTCAAGACATTACACTACAATTGTATAAGCTCTAACTGCAGCTGTTACTCGTTAGCCCCACACTGAACAACGGACACACAGACAAACATAATAAATCCCCAAGCTAAAACAGGCCCATCTATTTTCATTTCAAAGCTAGAGTACTAGCAAAATTATTTACACTTATATTAATAAACAAATGAACTGAAGATTATTCAAGCTGCTGGCTGTACGTGATGTTATCCACTCATTATTGCACATCTGGCTAAAACAGAAATAGAAAAATTTAGTTAGAAACTTCATTTACCAAAGTCGGTGAATCTCCTTCTTGGTATGTGAAGAAACTCAGCATACTCCTGTGTCCCATCTTCCGTCTTGTGAAGTTGCAGCACTAGTGGCCTCCGTGTAACAATACCTTCAAGAAAACAAAACCGAAAAAAAAAGTAAAAAAAAAAAACCATTCAGAGGAAAGGAAATAAGTTATAACCAATAACCATCTTCCACGGAAAACAGAATAATAATAATAGACCCCTGGGATAAGCTATTTACAGTTAACACAAATCTCTAAAAAAATCTTCATATTTTCTTACCAAACAACAGTAACCACTTTTGCTTAATGGTGTTTCATTTCACACTAAGTAACCACTTTATGAACTAAATTGCTAAAGAGATATCGTGAAATAACGAGAAATTTTTTTTTATTTTGGTCAGCGAAATAACGAGAACATAGTAAGAAAGAGAGTGAGATTCACCAGATCCACGAGGCAGAAAATCTCTTCCGACCACACTTTCTAGCACCGACGATTTCCCTGAGCTCTAATATTCCACAAAATGATTTTTTTTTTAAAAGAAGAAGCAGATAGAAAGCATTGTAGTTAGAATGGAGAAGATGTTGGTTCGGTACCTGTCCACCGACGACGGCGACGGAGGGAAGAGCCTCCCAAAGCGACAAGCCCTCGCCACCGTGATCGCCCAAAACGGTGCAGGCTCGTTGGATCTTATTGATGAGACCGATCAAGCTTGTCATCGTCGCCATTTTGGATTCGGAAAATAGATCAGATCGGATCGAAGGACAGGTTTACTGAACGGAAGAAGGAGATCTGACGAGACAGAGGTTTATGGTTTTAGATCAAACGCGCTTCGAGGGATGCAGGATTAGTGCATCCAAACAGATGGGAATTTCAAAACGGAGAAACCAGCATCAACAGAAAAAAAAAATTAATGGAGGAGAACCAAACAAGGAACCAAACGGTTCTTATTTCATTTGTATGTGATGGGGCAAATCGTCATTTCGTAAGTTCCTATGAGGGTTGAGCAAATGAAAAGAAGGTAGTTCTAAAGTCATTTTTTGAATGATATTGTGACATGACATTGACACCCTCCGAATAAATGAAATAAAAATTTAAATTCAAACATATTCGCAACTGTGTTTTCTTGTTACAATATTAAAAATAACTAAATTGCTTATTTTGTCTTAAAAGGCATTTCAAATTTGTGTTAACATATAATAAAAAAATAGCTATAGATAAAAATTAAATTAAATATGATCATTTTACGAATAAAAATATTAGCTCAAGAAACTGAATTCAAACATATTTTTTTTATTAACATGGTTAATATTCTAACATTGGCAACAAAGTATTAAAATAACTGAATTAAAAAAAAAGTAAGAAAATATTTATATGTTGGATGAGGCCTAACGAACAAAAGAGGAACTGTTGGGCTTTTGTTGGAGCTTCACTTCAATCAATGGTCACTAGAAGAAAAGTCCTCAACTTGTTATCAACCCTAAACGTTTCTGAGCTAATTCCCCACCACGCCAATGCGTTTTTTCAACACAACCCCCTTTCCAAAACCCTTAGGGTTTATTATGGAACCCAAGCATCAGTATCGAAACTCCCCGAATACGAGATGCCATCGGTAACATGGGCGTAATCCAGGGTCGCAAGGAGAACTCGTTTCGCGAGTAATCATCTTCGATTACCTCAAGTGTTTGGGAATCATCCCCGACCAACTGCACGACCTCGAGCTTCCCTCCACCGTCGACGTCATGCGCGAGCGCGTCGAGTTTCTCCAAAAATTAGGTCTCACCGTCGACGACATTAACAATTACCCTCTTATGTTGGGGTGCAGTGTCAGAAAAAACATGATCCCCGTGTTGGGGTACTTGGAAAAAATAGGGATTGCAAGGCCCAAGCTTGGTGGATTCGTTAAGAATTACCCGCAGGTGTTGCATGCCAGTGTCATAGTTGAGCTTGCTCCTGTTGTTAAGTTCCTTAGAGGGCTTGATGTGGAGAAAGATGATATTGGTTATGTGCTGCAAAAGTACCCTGAACTTCTTGGCTTCAGTGGCTTATCTTGTTAGTATTGGTGTGAACCCTAGAGATATTGGTCCAATGGTCACTCAGTATCCTTATTTTTTAGGGATGAGAGTTGGGACTGTGATTAAGCCGTTGGTTGATTACTTGGTCGATATAGGGCTGCCGTAGAAGGTTTTGGCGAGGATGTTGGAGAAGAGAGCTTATGTTCTTGGCTATGATCTTGAGGAGACTATGAAATCTAATGTGGAATGTTTGACTAGTTTTGGTGTGAAGAGGGAGTGTTTGGCTTCGATTATTGCTCAATATCCGCAGATTCTCGGGCTGCCTCTTAAGGCTAAGTTGTCCACGCAGCAGTACTTTTTCAGTTTGAAGCTTAAGGTTGATCCTGAAGGGTTTGCACGTGTGGTAGAGAACATGCCACAGGTGGTTAGCCTCCACCAACATATGGTTATGAAGCCGGTAGAGTTCCTCCTTGGAAGGATGATACACGCGCAGGACGTGGCAAGTATGGTGATCAAGTGTCCTCAGTTGGTGGCACTGAGAGTTGAGCTCATGAAGAACAACTATTACCTCTTCAAGAGTGAGATGGGGAGGCCCTTGCAAGAGCTTGTGGAATTCCCGGAGTACTTTACTTATGGTTTGGAGTCCAGGATCAAACCCAGATACCAGAGGCTGAAGAGTAAAGGGATAAGGTGTTCCTTGAATTGGATGCTGAACTGTACTGACCAGAGGTTTGAAGAGAGGTTGCAGGGTCATTACATTGAAACTGAAAGTGTAGGCCCCAGATTCTGCATGGGAGGGAAATTAGAGCTACCAGGGAATGGCATAGTGTCAGATGAGGAAGAGGAGAGTGATGATGAAGTATTATACAGACGAACTGTTTCTCTTTAGCTCCACGATTTTTTGGTTTTTGCTACAGTTGGTAAAACCATTGCAAAGTAATACTGTCATCAATTGGAGAATTAATTTTATCTATTGTCCCCATTTGTACTGTTATTGCATTTGTATTGCCAATAGATGACATCAATTTTTCTATTTATTCGTTATGCGCAATTGTCTTTGGAGGCGGAATAAAGTTTGAAACCTTAATAATATGCAGTGTTAGTTGTTTCCTCCATTATTTAATAATAAACTAATAGTACAACAGAATTTTGAAGTCTCTTGGTGTATTTAAGTAAGCTGAAAATGTCAATTATTAAGGCTCTCTGCAACATGCAAATCAATCAAATTAAAATTTGTTAAAGAAATTTATAGGGCGGTATAGCTCCTTTGTGTGCGTGTGGATTTCTGTTTGAAAAGCTCCAAACATGGGCAAAAGCATGCCTGTTGTAGTTTTGACCCAAGCTATGGTTTTGATTTTGACTTTTGAAGTTTCTTAACAGGAAATTGAACACACCGTTAGAATGGTCATGAAAGTATCATCAGTATGGAAGTAGATCACAAAAAACCATAAAACACACAGGCTTTATATTTATAATTTATCTCCTTTCATGACATTTTTCTATACCGTTTCAGCAGCCAATGTGAAGTTCATATTCTTGGATGTTTTTGTCTTCAATTTCTGCAATCGTTTGACTGTTGAGACCGGATGAGACATACATACCACACTGTGAAGGCCGACGCTAGGCAAGGGTCGTCTCTTTCAACTCGGTTGGAATGGGTATGGTAGGGGGTGTGATTTGCAGAGCTTTTGACAATTGAATTTGGGGACATGCTAGGTGCACCCAACAATTAGGTGAATGGACAAAATTGTCCTTGTGCCAAAGTTTGAAAATAAAACTAATTTAAAAAAAAATAATTTCTTCCAGAAGAAGGTTCTTCCGGAGAAACTACCGAAAGAACTTCTTCCGGTAGCTTTGTTCTTCCGAAGAAGCTACCGGAAGAATTTTAACTTTGTTCTTCCGGAAGAACCTTCTTCCGGAGAAACTACCGAAAGAACTTCTTCCAGAAGAAGGTTCTTCCAGTAGAACAAATTGTTCATCCGGAAGTTCTTCCGGTAACTTCTCCGGAGGAAGGTTCTTCCGATAGAATAAATTGTTCTACGGGAAGAACCTTCTTCCGGAAGAAGGAATTATTTTTTAAAAAATTAGTTTTATTTTCAAACTTTGACACAAAAATAATTTTACTCATTCACCTAATTGCTGGGTGCACCTAACATATCCCTTGAATTTGGATCGATTTCAGCCCAAAGAAATCACATTCACTACGACTTTTTTTTTTTTTTTAAGAATAAGGTTTATACAAATCAATTATTAATAAAGAATATTAGTGGCTTATCCCGAATAAAGTATCATCATTCTCAATTTGAAGAGCCTCGAACAAATATTCAATAAGTTTTCAATTTGTGAACATTTAATGGAGCCAGAGGAGTATAATTTTCAAAAAAGAAAAGAAAAGAAAGAAAGACAATGCAATTTAATGGAGCGAGTTTTACTCTAAAGCATTACCAACAAATTTCCTACAAAAACTAGTTTTAGATTAAAACGTTGTTAGCAAACAACCACTTGTCGTGCATATATTCTTTAAGCCAGGTTATTGTGGCTTACTGGTACGGATATTACCAAGTTTTAACAACGGAGTAATAAAAAGGCAGCCCTTCGTGCTTCACACAAACATGAAATTGTAAATCAACTTGAAACTATTAATGTATAACACAGCCAAATAAGTTTAGATCTTGATCTGATTACAAAGATATTAACAAACCTGTGATGAGAGGACACAATCACACTATCTGCGTATTACAAATATCAACTGCAAAAAGGAGAAAGGGGGGATATAAAGCTACCTATACAACCACACAGCCACTCAAAGAAAAGCTGAAGGTTAGCTCCAAGTTAATTTTCTTCCTTTGCCTGGCTTCTTAGCCGATCTCTCTCTAAGCAGGAAATACAAGAGTCTATGTCAGACGCATACCGATTCCTTAAACTCTCTTCTCACCATCAATCCACGGCCAATAACATAAACAATGGACATCGGAATGCCAGTTACAATCTTATAATCAATTGGGGTGGGGGGGAAGACAAGAGAAAAAAAATTAAGTAAACAAAGAAGGGCAGAAGAACGATGCTATGAAAGTTCACTCCTTAGTGCCTCTTCAAGAGACATATTGTCATTGTGTGCTGCGTGTTAATCCTCCCCGTGCCACATTTCTGCGCAAATGTAACATTCCCGATCAGTCATTCAGGAGTTTTTGCAAATTGAACAATTGTTGACAAAGCATCAACAAAATAAATACTATGCCTACGGGGATTTTGACAATTACATGCAAACGTAGTTTAAGAAGTTTGGTAGAAATGACAACAATATGTTAAAAAATATTTGGTAGTGTCATTTGAAGGAAAATATTCTCACACAAGAGGACAATATAGAGAAACATTCTAGAAATAATGTGTATTTACAGAAGACCTGAAACAAAATCATAACATCTGACAGATAATTTATGTAAATAATGCCAAGGTGAGGTAAAAGATGTACCATATATGCAAAGAGATACCAAATATAAGTTAGGATCTATAACGATGTTCTTCCTTTTTCAGAAAATTGATGTAAAGTTTTTCAATGCACATCACTTCATCGCATTTGTTAAAAAGCCTAGGCATTGTTCAGTTACCAAAACAAGAGGCCCAGGTGAAAACAAAATTATCTAATAGGTAGATTACGGGTGATATTCAGTGCAAAGAGAGACCATAAACAAATGCACATCCCGTAAACTAAAATTCAGGAAATCAAAATAGTTCACAAGTAACCTTGAACAGAAACACTTAATGAAATATACCTGGAAAGTAACAGTGAAATACACAAACACAACAACAACAACAAAGTCTTATCCCACTAGGTGAGGAGAAAGTAACAGTGAAATAAGGAAGAAAATGAATCCATAAGATGCACAAAGTTCATAGTAACAAAATCATTTATAGAACAGCAAGACACAGTACTCCATTGAACAAATTGCACAAGAATTAAACCAAAAAACAAAAACAAAATGATACCTTCCAGAAACAAGCTGATGCTGAGCACTGTTCACAGTGCCCTTTACATTGCTGAAACGCTTTGCTCTGCTCTCTTGTTCTTTTTCCACACGCATCGCAGCTACCTCCTTCTCCATGGAAGCTACTTCTCTTCTCATCTTCTTTGCCTCAACTTCCATGGCTTTGGTCAATGTATCTACTTTCTTTGCCAGCATCTGACAGATAACAACCATTGCAACAGTTAGCTAAGATTATAATTATCAATTAGAAATCTAAGATTAATATCCAAAAACAAATAAATACTAACTTCAATGGCATCATCTTTATCTTTTAGGCTTTGATCTTTCTCATGACCAGCTTTCCTCAAGGCTAAGACCTCTTTCTGCAGCAAATCATACAAAACTCCCGGAACACTATCCTCTGTATCAACTGTAGGTAAGTCATTTGGTTTATCATCGGAATTTCCTTTCCATTTATCATTTTCCTCCCCGTCTTTGGTTCCTTCAGAAGACTGATTGAATGAGTAACTTGGAGGCTTTCCATTTAGAAGAATTTTACTCCTTTCTAATGACCTTGTGCCACCATCAAATGATTTAGATGTGCCTTTGGCATGCTTCAAAACTGTGCTTGAAGACACAGAAGACCTAATTTGAGTGGACGGTGATCTCTTCAAAAACCCATTAGATGCTAGTTTTGAGATGTTATCAGATCCCCCTAGGGATTGACGTCGAGAAGGCCCATTGCTAACACATCTTCCCTCTGAGGTGCCGCGATTAATACTGTTAGAAGTTTCTCTCAAACTATCCTGTAGCACTTTAAGCCTTAATTGATATTTTTCCTGAAAATTGTAAAAGGTTTACCTTGAGTAACAGCAGAAGTAATCTCCTAAGCTAATACATGGGGGCTGAAAAACCAGATTATTACTTTTAACTGTGCTTCAGACTTTGCAGTGCGCTCAGTTATAGCAAGCTTGTCCCGAAGTTGTTGCATCTCTCCCTATAAGAGTGTAGTTTGGTAAAAACAAAATGAAAACCACATTGAAGGGGAAGCCAAATGCAGGAAGATATATACTTTAAAAAAAACCACGAAAGTTTAAATCCAAAGGAATCAGAAATAATATTCACCTGCAAAAATCGTCGTTCTTCAAGCCATTGTTTCACAGGCATCACTTTGTCATTAGCATCTTTCCATTCATTTGCAACCACTACAGCTACTCTGTTTGCTGTTACCTTGGCACGAGCTAACTCTCGGTCAAGAGTTTTTCTTTCTTCCTATATAGTGTCAAAACAAATCATGCAACAATTAAGATGCTTTTAGGTGGATCAGTGTAATAATTGAGTAAACAAACTAGAAGAGTAAAGTTGGTAAATTTAACACATTACATTCATTTCTTGAACTTTCCGTTGATAATCTCTCACAGCATTGGCAGCTGCACCACCTGCAAGGACAGCCTCTTCTAGTTCTCTCACGGTTTGGGTAAGCTTTTCAACCTCTGCCACCTTCAGTCTATGCATTTTGTCCAAAATTTTATTTTCTTCCTAGGAGAGGTGATGATGATACCAAAACCAAATATAAGAAATTACATTATTAAGGCTGGCATACTTGGAGAGGGAAACACCATACGAAATTGCAAATACCTGGCAAATCTCAATCTGTTTAATTAGCTCTTGATTTTTATTTTGGAGATCATCCACCATGGAGGCTTTAGCCAAGGCAATCTGTACAGTCTTCTCAGCTTCAATAAGTGCTGCTTCTTTAGATTTGGTAAGACGATCTAAAGCTTTGTTATCATCTTGAAGTTTAGCAATCTGTAAGAAACAAATTGAAGAAAATAATGACATAAATCACCTATGACAAGTCAGCTTCGGTCCCCTTCATCAGTTTCTTCTCATGGGAATCACTGTTCATAGAAGACCAGTGTAATAATACCTCTTGCCGTGCAAGCTTAAGTTCAGCCTCCAGAGGAGCAAGAATGGCCTCTATAGGAGGCATGTCATCGTCCTTCTGAGCAGCATGGACCCTTCGAAGAGTGGCTTCAGCTGCAAACTGAGCTGCCATCGATGCTTTTTTTTCATCATTGATTTTCTTTATTTCAAGATTCTGCAAGAAATACCCAGTTTATTAAACACACCACGTAACCTAAAAAATTTACCTCTCACTAAGCTTGATAGAGGCTTCAAGCATTACTTTGCTTTCTAGAAGAGATTCTGTTAATTTCAGCTTCCCCTCAACCCTTGACAATTCTTCAGTAAGCTACAGTGCAAGGAAAAAAAAAAAACAGAAAATACAGTTACATTTCAAGTTGACGCAAAATGATGAAAAAACAGCAGTAGCATGAATAAGTGAAATTATGGCATAGGGACAAGTTTTCAAGTAAACCATGCACAAGAAATAATTGAAATCATTATAACACCACCAATAAGGTTAAAATATAAAACTGACAAAGTAACCCCACCCTCTACATCAGCCAAAACATAATTACAATTACTTGCATAAATATATGACACGGAAAAACTGACATAAATAATGACTCTAGAACAACAAAATATATACAATAAAAACACCAAAAGCAAACTCGAATCAATATCACCAACAAACGAACACGGACATATACAGAGTACTTTGTAGTAACAATAATATATATATATAAAAAAATCTCTCTTTGGTAAGTAATAAAACCAATCAGCAAAGAAGCATTGTCCAGCGCAAAAGTAAAAACCTGAAAAAATTAGTAATAAAGCTTCCATAATCCTAAGTCCTAACACTAACAGTAACAGCAATGATCATTTTGGAAATCTGTAATTAATTTAATTTCAGTTGAATAGTACAACGAAGGCGAAAATTAGAAGGTAACCTCTTCAACGGCCTTTTCTCTGAGTCGTTCGGAGAGCCTCAAGGCTTTGATCTCTGCCTGCGCTTCTGATAATTCTCTGTCCTTATCTACAAACACACAACACAGTGAGTGAGAGTCATTAGTGAAGGAGCAAAATCAGGTTAAGAACTCGTCAGATCGAGTCGCATTTTCGCACCTCTCACTTCATTCTCCAAGCGATTAAGCTCCACCTTCACCGGATCCGAACCGTGCAACAGGTTCATGAACTCGTCCGCGTCGAGGCTCGGCCTCATCGAATGCGCGCGCCTCCGCGAAGAGCTCTTCCCTTCCTTGAAAGATCCAGACACCGCCAACGGCGGCGCCGGCGTGGACACCGTCGCCTCCGCTACTCCCTCGCCGGAAACCTCCGCCATGGTCGATCTAACCGATGCCGAAACCAGTCACATCCAAGTGCTGGTCCGAGCGAGAGTCGCAGAGAAAATGCTGCAGCGGCTGGTCTGAGAAGGAGACGGCGGTTTTAGAGAGAGAAATTGGGAGATAGATGGTTTCATAGTCTGTGCTTGTTTCTCTCTCTAGATTGTGATTTTAAATCTGGGCTTTGTTTCTTTTCCACTTTTTATGATTTTTTAATTGTTGCTGTGTGAAGTGAGAGTGAGAGTGAGATTAAATAAATAAATCAGTGTATAGCTGGCTGTTGTTGTTAAGCAGACCAATACTGAGTGAGTGACAGGGAAACACTTTCTCATCATCTTAATAAAGGAGGGTTGGGGTTCAAGATAAACCGGTAGCGTAATGCGCACTCCATGCATTGCACTTGCAAGTCAAAACATCTTGGATATGGGTGCGTAGGATAGCAAATGGGGCCCAGCTAAATGAACCTGTTTGGAGTTCGACAAACTCTCTCTCACTTTAACCCTGATTTTCTTTATGCTATTATGGGGATAGTTTGAGTCAACTTAAATTGGTAAGAACTTGTAGATGACCAAGAGAATCATGGATAACATTCGAGTGCTGCTAAGATAATGTTAAAAAAGGGAATTGTATGCTCGTCTCCAAATTTGAAAACATCTCAATTTTAGTACAAATAACAAACTATTACATTCGGCTTAGAATATTGCTAATTATACATTTACACCCTTTTCTTTAACCATTGTTGCCAAAAACGGGTAACTATGACTATGAGTTATGCGCCTTTCTACAAATTGCTAAAAAGATTATTGATTATTTTAGAGTTAGTAATCGATCAATTTAGTTTTTCAAATAATACTTTCTCTTATATAGGCTTTAAAAAAATGAAATTATATAAATAATTTCTAAAATATTCAATATCTATTCATTTAGTTTCTAGATTGATATATTTTACAAACATCTAAGAATTAATTTGAGGGTTTTTTTTATTATTGGAAGATTATTTAATATTTTAATACTTGATGAATTACTTATATAATTTGTTTATTTTAACTTTTAAGAATAGGAGAGAGAATAATACATTTTGCAAAATTGATGGTTTATTTATTAATTTATGATGATCAACCAGAGAGTTCAAAAACTCCTGAGGTTTTCTTTTGATTGAAAGAAATTCTATAGTCTAATAGTTCTTTGGTGCACTGCTCTGTTGATTTGTAAATTATGTCTGCCTTTACAATGAAATTAAAGTGTTTAGATTTTGATATATTCTAGCGGTGTTGGCATGCCTTTTGTGATTGGATTACAAACTCAACAGAAAGAAAAAAAAAAAAGGCCTCTCATATTCCATGTAGTCAAGTTTTCTCCAAATTGTCTAAGGTTAGTTTGGTCTTCTTTTGTGACACTGTCCCATGTAACAACACCATGTGAAATAAATCTTTCGCCAGTACTATGATCATGCTAAGAAATCTTTAAAATCGTCATTAGTGACAGATTTTCTAGAGTTGTAGGGGGTGTATCGTAACCACTTTATATTCGTAAGTTGTGTGCTCCCATGTGGAGGGTCCTTCCCTCCATGCTTGAGGGTGGCACCACAAATATTAGGGGGCCACTACTTTGGATTCGCAAAGTAGCATCGTAGTTTCGCTTGCACAACAACCTAAAATTTATAGCGGTGACTTTGTACTGCTATCAATTCAACAGTTTGATTATCCTTGGAGGAGAGGTTGTGATCACTTGTGTGGGGTATAAACAGGTTTCTTTCTAATATTTATGCCCGTAATGTGACCACTTACCTCATGCAACACCACTATACAACCAGTTTAATTCATAACCTGTAGGCAGAAAAAACACAATACCCAGGAATGTATTTTACAGCAGCACATAAAATTTGATTGTTAGTTGACATACAGTTTAAGGTATTATTGAGTATTGAATTAAAATATACCAATAATTTATTCCCAATTAACGATAGCACCTCATCACATGGGACGCAAGCAGATTCAGCACGCACATCCAATTAAAAGAATGCTTAGCGTTAAAAATGACAACCAAATACAACTAAGATATTGTATTAAATCAACTCTCATGGGAATGCAGAAACACATTTTCTTTTCTTTGAATTATGATTTAGTTGGGACAGCATGAAAAATTTAATAAACCCCTGTTTGAAAGTTCAGTAAATAATATCCATTCAACTAAATTTGAGAAAAAACAAAAAGCATGGAGATATATAATATGTCCTTCAATAGAAAATGAAATAACAAAAGGTAGCAAAACATATAATTACTGGGTCCTAGCATGCTTAAGACGAGGCACAATCATCCGATAACATCAAAACTGCTGCTGCTTCTGCTAACTCAAGCCTCCACCCTTTCCTCCTCGAGGATAAGGGCCTTCCCTGTTGGCTTTGCCAATAGATCAGTGTACTCTTGGAATGGTGATTTGGAGAACCGAGTCTCCTTCCAGAATTCAGGTGTTAGAAAACCGTAGGTTTTCAGCAAACAGTCAAAAGTAGCCTGTAAAAACACAAGTGGCATTATTATGAACACGGATAAATTAGAAATACCTAACAAGTTTCATATTATCATCAATTGAGTAGTTGTTTCAGAGTGTATACAAAGGATTTATACTTCAAAGGACCAAAATAAATAATAATAACTAAGAAAACATGCTACCAAAATAAATACCATAAGGATCTATAAGGAATTCACTTTTCAATAAGCACTGTTGTAAAAAAGAAATCAAGGCAAAATTATCTTTTGAAGAAGCTAGGTGAGATTGACGTTACAACTAGTGCATAAGCGAATTATAACTTACGAAAGAATCCTATTTCACTTTAACTTCTTATTTCTTTGTACATTGCTGAGAAGTTTATTTAAACAAGGTTTACATTTAACATAGAACTTGTATTTCTTCGTAACCCTTTACAACCAGTACAATTAAGCATTAGACACAAATAAACGTCATAAAGAAGTAAAGAAAATCATTTGCATTCCTAATGTAAAATTGTGCACAATTCCAAGTGCTAATCCAATCAAATAAAAGATATAGACATCCAACACCATTAAAGTCGCGTAACAATAATGTTATCAACTTGCAAAGAGAAAGATACATATAGCAGCATCAGTAAAAGACTAAAAAAATGCAGCGCACACTCAAAAGGTCAAAGGGTGGGTCCTAACTTGGATGAAAAAAGCTTAAAACAAAACGAAGGAAAACATGAACGCAAGCACGCCATCACAAGTACTTGAGAGAATTCACGTTCACAGAAACATTATTATTATTCATTTAACAAATTCACACACATTTGATAACTTATTATAAACCACGATAATGAAGCTATATCAGACAATCAATTAAACAAAAGAAAGACATTAAATGATTATAAGAATAAGAGAAGTTAACAACCTTGACGAAATTTCCGAGGGTTTTGGTGGAACCCCTGGAGGAAGTGAAGACGTCATCGATTCCAGCGAACTGCAAGACCTTCTTGGGGACCCTAGCGGCGACGATTCCGGACCCACGAGGGGCGGGGACCATGCGGACGGTGACGGAGCCACACTTTCCGGTAACCTTGCAGGGAACGGTGTGGGGCTTTCCGATCTTGTTACCCCAATAGCCTCTCCTCACAGGAATAACAGAGAGCTTTGCGAGAATGATGGCGCCGCGTATGGCGGTGGCGACTTCCTTGCTGCACTTCACTCCGAGACCGACGTGGCCGTTGTTGTCGCCGACCACCACGAAGGCCTTGAAGCGGGTTCGCTGACCGGCGCGGGTCTGCTTCTGGACGGGCATGATCTTCATCACCTCGTCCTTCAGGGTGGGCCCCACGAGGGTGTCAATGATTTGGTGCTCCTTGATTGGGAGCGAGTGTAGGTAGATCTGCTCCAGGCTCCGAATTTTCCCCTCCTTCACCAGGCGCCCCAGCTTCGTCACTGGGACCCACTTCTCCTCCTCGTCGCGGCGCCCTCCTGCCCTGCGCCGCCCTCGTCCCCTGTCGCCGCCGCGTCCACGACCGCCAAAGCCGCGACCGAAACCGGCACGGTCTCCGCCTCCACGTTCGGCCATGTTGTTGTGATTGAAAGAGAGCGAATAGAGAGAAATGGAATGCGTAAGGTTTGGCTGCTCTAAGTAGGGTTTCTCTCTGGTGTTGGTGTTATTATATGCAGCAGGGGTAGTAGGGTTTTCAGTTTGCTGTGTGTGGTTAGTTTCCGGGTTTAGTCAAAGCCCACTTAGGGCTTATCCAACTACTTTTGGCCCAACTATTTCACAAACTTACCAATCTAACTTTTTGCGGTCTGTCTAAATATTAATTGCACCCATAAGTCACCAAATTGACACCCATACTTCACAAAGATTATTATCAATCATCCCTTTCTATAGTTTCTATATTTTTTTAAAAAGATATTTGTGTTTTTAGTTCTCAATGAAGGACTAAAACCATATCAATTTTAATAAATAAATGGACTAAAAATATATTAAATTTTTAGAGACTAAAATCAGCATTTTCATATATTTTTGGAGATCAAAAACATATTTTACTCTTCAATATTTTAGATTTGTTGTAGTCTTGCTATATTATACTTACCGTTAAGTGAGCTAATTGAATGCTTCAGTTAAGAAGAGAAACATACTTCTAAGAGATAAGTACAGTTACGCAGTTATGGATTAAAAAGAAAAGGGACATGGATCCTCCAAAATAGTGTTTGAAGTCTCCCATCCAACTTCGGTCCACTGGCATGCAACAACCGATTTACAAATAACAATATTTCACAAAATGTGAATACAAAACAAGGACAAATCAAGGAATTTAACACAAATAATTAATATATTAAAATTAAAATTAAATTGTTTTAATATTATGCAAGTTCGATCTTTAGCAAAGAGTTCAAGTATCAATTGCAACCAGAGCAGTTTAGACCAATGCTTTGTATTACTAAGATACAATCATTTATAATTTTTTAATAGTATAAACTAAACATTTTAAGAGTCAAGATCCATGCAATTTCAAAAACAGCAGAGGATCTAAAGTCCAATTAAAACTCAACAGTAAAAATTATAACTAATTTTAAAATTTGTCACTCTTGATTTGATTGCTATCAATCTCAACTGTAATTTACAATGAACAAAGAACAATTGTAAGTCAACTTTATTCTTTAAAGTACATCTCGTCAACTTTAGAAAAGTCGTATCTAATTTAATTTAGTGACTAAACACTTGGGAGAAAAATACCTAAGGTGATGCTTTCATTATTTCTTACACAAATTTTTAACAACAGAAAATGAAACAAAAATAAAAATATTTTCTAGCAAACCATGACCACGAAGTGTGGCTCAACCGGCAACTTAAAACAACAAAATCTCACACCTTCAAAGGACAGAAGACCAAAATCACTAGGACAAATCGTTTGTGCCCAAACTGAACACTGAAAAAGTTTTTTAAAGATAAGCTTTGAGAAGCAACAGTGTGAACAAAGGGACGGGAACGGTTCTCATGTGACCAAGCAAAAATAAAGCAATTATCTTTGTTTCTACCAAAACAAACAAACAAAGAACCATAAAATACACTCCTGGAATAAGCTGAAAGTTAGACTGCCACACTTTCCATTGTTTTCTCCCATATAAACAAATTTGATACAAGAAATATGACGATTTTCAAATGACTAATAAAGGAGAAATAAGGATCAAATGAAATCGTTAACTTATTTAAAAGATCTCTATACGGCACCTTTCCTTCTTACCTCTACCTTTTTCTCTACTGAAGCAATTAAGCAACAAAACAATGACAGCTAAACCGAGCAAATTGGGAGACGTTCTATTTTTTCATGTCTTGATATTATCTACATATACGCATCAGCGGTTGAAAACCCTGAGCTGTTATATAATAAAACTCAGCTTGATATAATATATCTTTGATCGCCTTTAGTATTGTCACACCTGTTCATTTCCCTTGAGAATATTATACTTGCAAAGAGGACAAGTTGCATTCATCTTTAACCATTTCACTATGCATGTAGAATGGAAATGATGGTTACAAGGAAGAACATGAAGTTCAGCTCCATCCTCATAAGAAGAGATGCATATACAGCATTCCTGAAAAGGAAAAAGAAATTTGATTTATTACTTTCATAAATCTTTTAAATTTTATTATCCCAATGAAGAAATTAGATTTTTTTCCCTTTTTGGACAACCATAAATTCACACACAAAGAACTTACGGAGCTACAGCATGAATCTTTATATGCAGTGACTAAAACAGAAAATCAAGGAACCTCTTGCAGAAGTAATTAACTACACAAGGCTGAAAGAAATTAATTATGTGTTCTGTAAAACATACTGCATCCTCTGGTGAAAGTGTTCGTTCATTCACCGAATAACCGTTGCTGGTCTCCATAGGAATCATTGATCCTCCTCCCTCACCAGGTGTTTCCTCATTGCTTAACAATTGAAATCTGTATTTTGGAAGTATACTGAGATCTGATTCTGATGCACCCTCCTACAGTCTCATGAAATGAGGCAATGAGAACAAATAGAAAGCCAACAAATATTTGAAACTTTTTGTCATGATTTATTATTTTAAAAAAAGGAGGCATACCTGTCCTGCAACAGCATAGAGAATAGCAATAATACAGGGCAAACAACAACAGAGGGCAATTCCAATCAAGCATGCCAAAACAACACAAAAGATAGCAAAGAAGACATCAAATGCCAAAAAGACAACAGACAACCTGTACAAAACCAAAGAAGATATTTAATATCAGCAACATTGCATAATTCATCATGCAATCAACCAATTTTCTGTCAAAAAAATAAAAGCAATATTAAAAAACAAAATTAATTTTTAAAAAATCCTCTGTAAAGAAATTTTTAATTTAAAGAAAGACTATTTAGCTTTTTCTTTGGTCCATATTTAACATTCTGAGGTCTAATTTCACAAAACAAGAGTTACTCAATTGATTTCTCATATATTAGGATGGATTATGACATTGCAATCAAGAAAAAAAGGCCTTAACTTCATAAGAAATGGCATTAGTAATATAAGCATGGAGATGAGTGGTTTTCATACATAACTTTAAAATAAAAATAAAAGAGATACATCACAAAACAGATAGTATACTTGAAGGCGCCTTGCATTGGTCTATACTAACTGAAAATGGCATATCATTCTTATATAAATAAATAAACAAATATGAGCATACCTTTTGTAATCTTTTGAATGGAAAATCAAGATACCTCTGTATGCAGGTAAAATATTCTTATACAAGAATGCAATTTATTCATGCAAGAGCAAGTATTGTGTGTGCACGTGCACACCAATGTAAAGAGTTAACAAAATAATATAAGAATTATTCTTGAAATTCAGTCTAAATAAAGGCTTACCAGTATAAACGTGGAGCATCTTGCAGCAGAATATCACCACCAGAGACAACCCAATAAAAGCCCACCATCCACCAAAGTAATGAAATCATGGTATTCAATGACGCACATCGTTTTGTGAATCTGGGTTGTAGGTAATCAATTTCAGTATACCCAGTCAAGCACAGTCTAAAGGAAGTATATAATAATAAACCAAACAACATGTAAATAGTATATTAAAATGTTTTAGCAGCAAGGGCACTCATACAGTAAGAGACATTTAATTTTCTTTTCCCGCAGTGAATGGATAATCCAACAATTAGTTCTCATATTACACAAAATGAAGTATAGTTTCTGTACCAAAATATTCCATTGGCAAAAATCTTAATGACACTCGTACCTTTCAACATAACAAGCTAAATACCACTTTTACTAATCATACACATACACTAGAAAAGCTAATTATACCATAATGCTTTCACCCAAACATTATCTATAACTGCAACAGTCTAGTAACATCTCAGTCACCTCTGAATCAACTAAAGCTAGCATGAACTTGGTTCACATACCAGGGTAGGCCAGTAGTAGAGGGCTTCATTAGGTATTCAAATTAGCAACATGTCTTAGTTTTCCTCTTTAGTACTATGCATATGAAAGCCCTAAACTTGCATAATTAAAGTTTTAATCAGGATTTATGCATCGATATTGATGGTTTCATTAAGGGAATACACAAGAAGAAACAGGGAGCAGAACAAAGATTTTACGACAAAAGGAAACAGTCCCAGTGCGGCTATACAGTATACACATAACTCAGATTCTAGATCCTTTGTTGAAGTACATCTAAGATGCGGACATTAATAGGCAAAATTGAGTAAATGATTATTTTTTATGCCAGAGGGCAAGCCCTAATGCGACGGTAAAGTTACGTCTTAGTGATGGTTGGTCATGAGCTCGAATCACAAAACAATTTCTTTGCATATGCAAGAACTCATCAAAGTCAGGAAAGGCCTCACATCTTGACAAAAATACTTGCAATTATCTACAAACAAAGTCCTCATAGTGACAGCAAGATTCAAACTCATCTCCGTTGGCATAATTGAGTACATGTATAGGTAGTAGTGTGAATTCAAATGTCACAACTATTCATAACAACCCTAAATCAAACTAACACCAAGAAAACCTATGTTACCATGCACAAAACACTATTCGAAACCCACGCATAGCGAAAATTAACAAATTGGCGAGTTTACTTATAATCAAAATGGAGCAATTGAATTGAATTGAAATAAAATTGAACAAACCCGGAGGAAGAGGAACTCCCGGAGGTTCCAACATCGTCCTCGTCGCTATCGTTGACGTCGTCGTATTGGAGGCTGGCAGCAGATTCCTCGTCCCTGGGAGCGTCGTTCCTCCTGCGGTACTCGAGCCACACGAGGGCCACGTGGACGAGGCACTGCAGCGCGTAGCCGCAGATCCACCAGCGGATCGGCGTGTTGGGGTTCTCCTTGACGGTGCAGGCGAGCATCACCGCCGAGACCAGCACGAATGCCATGTTCCACGTCATGTCGAGCGCCACCACCGGCTTCGAGTAGGTCCAGTCGGCGCGGCGCTCCTCCAGCTCACGCGCCGCCGTCTCCCGGACCACGGCGGAGTGGCCGCGGCGGCCGAGGAGGAGCGCTAGGATGGGGAGGCGGGCGGCGGCATCGGGGCGCGGGAGAAGGAGCGGCGCGTGGGACTGAGGGACGGAGTTTGGGGATGACATAGTGATGATGGCTGGCTAGAGAGAGAAACGCATAACTGAAGTTGAAACAAATAGAGAGAAGATGGAAGCGTTTCTTCAAGTATATTATGGGGTTGACGTTGAATTTTACAGTGCCAGACCCAGGGAGAGGATCAGTTCAGAACACCCTAGTGCCTTCACAAGGACGCTTATACCCTTCTTCACTCTCTTTCTTTCCCGGTGTTATTCTTCGGACAAGTTTACGCTTACGCCTCTTGTTAGTTCTTCCCAACTTTTCATACTCTTGTTTTCTAAACCTCAATTATTTTCGATTTAATACAACATATCAATTTTAATATTTTTATATGATTCAATCGTAACTATACAATTATAATTAGTAATTTATATTTTACAATATATATAATATTATACTATACAAAAAATTATTCATTGTGTTAATAAATTATATTGATAATAAATATAAAACTTATTTTAACTTTATAGTTTTTGGAAATATATATAACATCGAGGGAGTCGAAACAATCTCAAAATATAACGAGAATTCATTCCTAAAATGCATTGGATATAATTTTTTTTAATTTAAACATATTTAAAGTAATTTTAGGCAAGTTCGAATTTGTGAAATGAGATAAATTATATAGACCCCAATGAACCAATACTTTATTTTCTAAGCAAAACACTTATTTTGATTTTGGTCCAAGAGGAAATGGTTATGCTGGAGAAGAAATTTTAGTTTGTTTTTAGTTTATTTATTAGTTGAAAAATTTATTTAACTGATAAATAAAAAAAATTTAGTAATTTTTATTTTTTTAAAAATGATATTTGAAGTAATATTTTTTAAAACATTGATTTCTAATTTTTTTTATATTTTATTTCATTTTTTAAATATATTTATCTGATTTTTTAGTATTTTTTTAAATATATTATAATTTTTTTATTTTTTTATCATTTCATATTTTTCAACTATTTTTACTATTAATTTTATCAAACACTTATAATTTTATAAACTAACTATTTTTTTTACAATTTCATAAGAATGTTGTATACAAAACTGCTTAATTGGACTATGAAATGTAGATCCTAAAAACAAAATGAAAAAAAATCGTACAACACCTTGAAATCATAAAAAGATAAAGTCTCGGCAATGGCACGACTTTAATAAAAAAAAGTTGTTATAAAAAACTTAAAGAACACCAAATTAGAAAATAAGAAATTTTATCGCCAGTTCGCTACTTAAAAAAATCAACAAATAAAAACTAAATTTAAAAACAGAATATTTTTAAAACACAAAATTGAAAGAAAAAAGTCGTGCTATACGACTTTTGGTATAAAAAAAACTAAAAATAAATAAAAGAAGTCGTATACACTTTCATGACTTAAAAAATAAATACGAAAATAAGTTGTAAGCAAAGTTACGAATTTATAGAAGATTATTTTTTTTGAAAAAAAAAATGTTGTATCGGAATGCTTGCTTTATAAGACAAAAATGGTCGTGATTATATACCCCAAAAAAAAATGGTCAGGGTTTCTTTAAATACAGGAGTTGGGATAACTTGATTATTAAAAATGTTGAGATTAGTTAAGTTCAATACTAAAATGAACGTTTTTCTAACCGGACTAAAGCATTATAAAGTCGGTTACTTCAGGGAACTTCTTATACAACAAATCGATAGGTTACATATTTGCAATAGGATCAGTCACCAGCATTCTAGGTAGCTGAGAAGCAGCCCATAAAGTACAACCATGTCAGTAACCATCAACGGAAATTTGTGGTACAACACGAGTTGCAATATTATGCAGCATACAAGACACGGATCATTGAAATAGTCACAAAGCATTCTATAATAATACCCAAGATTGGCTACAATATTTTTATCCAAAAGAAAAGAAAAAGATTGACAGCAATATTGAACACACACATTCATGCATGCAAAGACCTCCACCAAAATCATCTATAAGTTAAAAGTATGAAGGAGCCAACAGTTACACACACTTACACTTTACTAGAAGAATGTGCCATTCTAAATAAATACAAAACCTCCAAGGACAGATGAGTGCAAATGGTCATACTATTTAATTAATACCAAATTTTAATCAGGCTCAGCAACTAGATAGGACTCATCAAAGCAACAGGTAAGGGCTACAAACACAAGTTAGTAAAACAAGTATTACCAATTACCATGGTACATTTCACTCCAACAATCTCATCTAAAATTGCTAGGATAGACAAATTAATCTCTTCTTAGACTTTTGATTTATTTTTTCACAAATAATTAAAAGAATCACCCCATCTTCAAATATTATAAAAAATTATGAACCTTCCCTTAAGTACCCACTATGTATACAAAATTGAGTCACAGTTCAAACAGTCAGGAGTCATGAAATTTTGAAAACTTGTCATCTGAAATTGAATTATACTACGTTTTTCAATCCGCTAATCCTCTTTAAATCTCTTAGAAATGATTTGGGGAGAGGATTTGTTATCATTCATTTATCATTATTGCAGACTTAAATGACCTTTTCAGCATAAATTAGTCCAAAAATCAGAATGATATCCCTTAGTGATGTGATTGAACACAATTACTTAATATATTTTAAAAATAAAAAAAGTGATTTGATGACAATCCTTTAACCTGGTCAGAGGCATTATCTTGCAAGGTCTTTCCTCTTGGAGTTTCGTGGTATAGTCTTCTCTGGACATTTGGAGCTCCAAGTCGGCAACGAGGTAACCCCTGACTCAGCATCTACATCACCGTGGGTTTCGGTGAGAAAAATGTGAAGAGAGGAATGAACAGAAACTGGCCCTAGGTTTCTTTCATGAGTGAGAAAAACCATTACGATTACAATTACCGCGCGTTCACTGCTCTCACTTCCCGCTGCCTCAACGGGTGCAGAGCGACAGCGACGTTGTGTGTATATAATACAACTATAATTTTCAAATGAGCATAACTACGTCTTTGTATTGAAATTTTTTTATTTTTTTCACAATAATTTTTTTTAATCTATTTTACTTCTTCCGTTTTTACTCAAAATAAGAATAATTTGATAATTAAATTATTTCAAAAATTAATAATATTTTGTCATTATCTTTACTTAAATATTTTATTTCATTTAAATATACTTTATGTATTTGAATTTGAATTTTTAACATTTTTTAACCTATCATTGTTGTTTCTGTAAAAATAAATAAACTATCATTATTCTTGTTCTAATTATTTTTATATTATATTTTACTTAAATTCTTGTATTTAGTGTAATTTATCATATAATTTATTATAATTTTTTCTTTTTTCTATTAATCGCTAATTTAAATTTAAATTTTGAATATATTTTGACCTATTATTATCTTTATTTCAACTATTCTTGATCTGTCACATAATATGTTACATATTTCTAATTCTTTTCATTTATTTTATTTTAACATTTATCCTTACCTCTCATTATTTCAATCTAATTATTTTTTCATTAGTTTTCAATTAAATCAATTGTACATGATATATTTATTATATATTATAAAAAAAATTGTCAAGTAAGCAAATGTCACGCAATAACACTATTCATTTTCTCACTTAGATTCATCACTTATTAGTTGATAAAAAAATAATTTTATAATATTTAAACAACCATATAACATTACACTTTAATCCAAAATCTTAACTTTATTGATTTTTTTCTTCACTTATATGTTGTTGGACCTTCTCATTCTTATTTGATGTAGAATTTCAGCTCATACTCGTATTTCAACCATTACATTTATAAAATCTTTTCATATTATGATAATCAATTACTAAGTAAGCATTTTTTTTCTATTTTAAATTCATTAAAATATATAATTATATTAATATTAATTAAGTTAATTATAACTGGTATGATTCTGATTATTGAATATTCAAATTGATAATATATATATATATCTTAATTCCAATTTATAATATATTAAATTTAAATTACAAAATCTTACACGACTTGAGATTCATTAAAAACAAAACAATATGATAACTTCATTGGTCAATTCCTATATATAACATTATGTTTTTCATTTTCGTCATTTTTTCTAGAATAATCAAATGATATATAATAAATTTGTTGATTTTTAGGGTAACTATCTAAATAAAAAGTTATATTAATGATTTCTACATTAAGTATCTTCAAAGTCTTTCGGATTCTTATCAATGAATCCCTAAACACATGCATTAAATCTTTTGCTTAAGAAACAAACAAAACACAAGTTTTAAAATCTGATAATCTTATCAAAAGATTATGTTATGGAATATTGGTGATGGCAATTCTGTTAGTTTTTAGAATGACCGCGAGCGAGCTTGGCAACTTAAACCAGCATACCAACAGTTTGGTCCCTGTTGATCAGAATCTGAAGCTTATTTCTGATTTTATTACTGCTTTTGGAGTTTGGGATTTTCATATGTTTCAGAATATCATGACTCCTCAAATTCTAAATGTTGTTACAGCTATGTCACCTCTTAGTACTTGTGGCACTGCCAGATCCACCAGATCTCATTTTGAGATCCTACAGGAGATCACCTTAGTCTCCAGCATAGTATTACTTGTAATAGTGCCTCTGTCGTGGTTTTGAGCAATCCTTTTATTCAGATTTGTTTGCTTTTGCGGATGGTATCGGTTGTTTCTCAGCTCTTAATGCTAAGTTGTGGGCAATTTTTATAGGTATTTGTGTTGCTTGGGCCCGTGATTTTCATACCTCTATGTTGAATCGGATTCCCTCATTAATATTCAGCTCCTCAAATTGAAATATACAGCAACGCATCCAGCTTATGGGATTGTTAAGATGATTCCGGATTTCATTGATGATGGAGTACATATCACGTGGTCTCGTGCCCTTAGAGAGGCTAATCAAGTTGTTGATTGTTTTGCAAATTATGCTCACTCTCTTGGTGTTCAAATAAGAGGTTTAGATTTTATTCCTATTTTTGCTTCTAATGTGCTTTTGGCAGATCTAACTGCAACCGCATTTCCGCGGGATTTTTAGTGCTTTGTGGGTTTTTCCCCTCTTATTATAGAAAAAGTAATGTCAATTAGAAATAGAAACAAAAATATTTTACAAACTAAACTTAAAGATATTGTGTGTGTTTTTACCACCCTAATTATGATCTATGCGATTTATCATTGGTTTGAAATTTTAAGATGTGTTTGACAATATATTTCAGTTAATTTATAAATTTTTTATTAGTTAAAAAATTTGTAGTAAACAAATTTTTTTTAGTTTCTAAAAAATGTTAATTGAAGTAACATTTTTAAAACGTTAATTTATAACTTTTATATTTTTTATTTTGTCCTTTATATATTAATCTAATTTTCTAGTTGTCATTTTAAAATAAATCATGATTTTATTATTTTTTGTCGTTTTATATTTTTCAGCCACTTCAACAACTAATTTTATCAAACATTTTTCATTTAATAAGTTAGCTTTCAACTAATTTTTTAGTTTTCAAGTAACTTTTCTATTAATTTTATCAAACATAACCATATTATTAGAATTTGTATATTAGGTCAAGCAAATTGGATTGACTCACTACTATTCCATACATCAACAATTTATAATCAAATTAAACAAATGACTTATTGAATTTTAGTAACACTTAATATTCTTCATCTCTTTTCAGAAATATATTTTACGAGGTCGAACCAAGGGTTTTAGTGATAAAAATATTATTAAAACCAGTGGTTTGTATTTATATTGTGTTATTGTGTCAAAAGTTAATAAACTATAATATTTTATAATTACAATTTCTATATTTCATTCAATGAATAATACACTCTAGATGGAAAAATTTAAAATAAATTGAATAACACAACTAAAAATAAAAATAATTAATTATTCACATGAAAACCACAACAATCTCGTCTTTTAAAAAAATATTCTCCCTCCCACTTTTTCAATAAATTGTCTCTTTGTTGACAATGACATTTTTCAACTAACTCGTGAAAGGCTTGTTAAATGAGTTAAAACTGTTATTAGTAATAAACAAAAGAAATAAAATATAAAATGATGTGTAAGAATGAATTAGAATAAAAAAATTGGGGATAAATATATAAAGTGATGAGAAGGACAACCGGAGAAAAAAAATATGATAGTACCCGAGTTCTTGTCATTGAGAAAAACATTTGTTGTTTTTGATAAAAAAAAAGTGTAGAAAGAATGGAGAATGCAACAATGTTGAAATATTAGGAAGAAAAAAAAACACAAATAAGATTCAGGATAGAAAGAAAATTGAAAGTCACGAACTGAAAACTTTAAGAAAGAGTACAATTATGTTTTATAGATAAGATGCATAAAAAAGAGTGTGTGTAATTTTTCACGCCTAGTTCTCTTGCCCGCTTCGTTTGTCGGGCTTAAAGCGGAACTCAGATTCTCACTAAGAGGATTGAAAGCTTCATTTCATCAAACGAGACTTTGAAAGAGTGGTGTTAAAGAGGACTGAGGAGCCTCTTGAAGTCTTCGATCTCACAGATGGTTAGGTGTTCCTTCGCTTGTTGAGAAGCTTGGCTAGTTCTCCTTACTCGGATTCATCCGACCACCGCCCATGCTTTCAATTTCGTTGTGACGAGATCTAGTTCTGGAGTTAGAGTTAACATCTCTTAATGATCTAAGAGTTAGAATTAAATAACTTTGTAAGTGAAAGAGTGCAAGAATCGAGAAAAAATCACAGAATTAATTCGATAAAAATGGAGATCAAATAAGAAAATTTTCATTCTTTTTTATTTTCCATTTGTACATATGTTATTATTTTTGTTTTAAATATACAAACATATTTAAAAATAAAATCAACAAAGTGGAGACTTATAAGAATCTAAATGGCCTTGGTTTTGGATTATGGATGTTATTGATATAGATTTAAGAAACGAGTTTTGACCGTACTGAGTAAATAATTAACTAAACCCATAATTATTTATTTTGTAGTGGTCGGAAAACGAAAGTGTTTGCCCGCCACTATCAATTTACGAAAGCCTCCCCAAAACCCTACATCGCCATCTGTTCTCACACTTCTCAGTTTTCAGTTTCCTTCTCTCCATTCCTTTCCCCCTTCTCTTCCGCCAATTTCAATTTGCATTATTTTGCGTTTGTTTATCGGGAAAGCCGGGAACGAAGGAGAAAGAGGGCTTCAATTTCATTCCGGAATGTCGTGGGAAGACGAGATTGTGATGCGCG